>NC_135278.1:1245000-1865000 GCF_051311805.1 Agelaius phoeniceus
GTGTCAGAGGAAACAGCAGGCACAGCCCAGCACAGGCAGCTGCCTTGGCCTCTAGCACCGGAAGCAGAGATGGCAGCTCAGGTCCCTCCAGTTTTTCACAGCCCTTCGAGAGCAGAACTGCAGGGGAGGAGAGAGGCTTCCTCGCTCCAGCCCAAATTCTCAGCCTGGTGAGATGCCTCTGCAGCTGAGACTAGATAGGGATGGGGTGCACGTGAGTTGGGAAGGAATGCCACAGGCAGGGTCACATCAGATCCTGACACCACCAATGTGTCAGATGCAAAACACAGAGACACCTGGACTTCCTACCCTCCCTGCCCTCCCTCCACCAGGAGACTCCCAGCCACCTCCTAAGAGCTTGGTACTCCTGTTTAGGGACACAGCTCATATCTGAGAACATCAGGCCAAGCCCCCCTGCCCACCAAAACCAGGCAGCAGCCATGGGGGCTGCAGGAAGGACAGATGCCATGGGGCAAGCACCCCAGCACAGGTTCCTGCCTTTAAAAACCCACAATTTACATAAAACTGTCATTGTAAAATCTCCCCACTGAGCAGCACTGCATGGGGAGGGGAGATGAGCCAAGTGAGCCCCAGGCAGAGCAAGATAAACCCTGAAGTCCAGATCTATAGGAAGAGGCAGAGCCCAAGGGTGATGTGCTGGGGCAGTGGAAATTACCGGCAAGTGCAGGACTCTGCAATCATGTTCTCATACTCCTTGTACAGTATGCCTCCATTGCGCTCAATCATGAGGACACTGATGGGGCTGTAGCGATAGGGCACACAAGAGGGCCGGGGCACATTGGCATCCACAAGCTGATGAACAAAACTCTGCACCACAGCATGGTTGGGTGCGTGGAAGTCATAGCGGAGCAGGTGGGGACAGGTACCCTTGCAGTAGCGCGGGTTGTAGCGGTGAGGAGCGATGATCCAGTGGTCCCAGCCCAGCTGTGCAAAACTGACAGGGAAGGGGCGGAGGGAACAGTCACTCTTCTCCCCTCCCTGCTCCCGCAGGTACTTGGGCAGGTCATGAGCCAATGTCCCTGTATCACGTCGGTGTCGGTGGGGCTCTGCTGCCAGAGGTGCCAACCCTGCCTGAGTATCATTAAGGTAGAGAAGGAGGAAAGGGTGGCCAGGGGCCACAGGGGCATCGTGGCCTCCTGCTCGGCCAGCACGCACACAGACATGCTGCAGTGCCAGGCTCCCCATGCTGCTGTTCCCCAGCACCAGATAAGGGGTGACATCAACTTCAACCCAGCCACGACGGGGACGGGCAGTAGGGCTGAGCAGCACCCTGGGTGGCTCACCAGCCATCACCAGCTCCAGAGCGCAGAGAAGGCGACCGTGGGCCAGTGACAGACTGGGCAGGTAGACCACAGTAGCTCTGAGGAGGTGCTCGACCTCTGGCTGGCCCTCCATGTGGTAGGTGAGGGCCTGCAAGTACCAGCGACCTGCAGGGAAGCAGTAACCAGTACCCTGTTAGCATAATGCAGGAGGCACTGTGGAGCACCCCTTTCTGTCATGGTGCTGCCACAGTCCCACACAGCACAGCAGAGCCTGTGACAGCCATCTGCCCCAGCACAAGGCAGAAGCTGCAGCAAACAGAAGCCATGAGACAAGGCTTGCTCATGGCATGAAGGGCAAAGAGTCTGCAACATTTCCTATCCTCTCCACCAACACCATTAGCCTGGCAGAGCATCAGGCAGAGTGGGAAGGAGAGAAGGGCACACAAGGGCCAGCTATGCAATTGCCCATCTCACCCCTGGGGCAGAGCCTTGGACTCCTGCCAAGTGGAACCCTATGGCCAAGAGCAACCCCAGCCAGGACAGTGTAGAGAGGGGGAAGGAAGCAGGCAAGAGACATCGCCTTCAGAGCTCAAGCCCACCCTGCTAGCTCTGCTAAGCGTACATACCATCCTTAGTGCTCACTGGTTCCTTACCTGCCCAGGGCTGACCCCCATGGGAGCTGGCCTGTACCAGGCGGATGGTGTTGGTACCTAGGCTGCGGCTGCGGCGGGGTCGGCCTTCGCGGTCAGCAGCACGCCGGTACAGATTCAGCATGTAGCGCAGGGGCTGCCCACTGGCTGGCACCGCCTGCCAGCCTGGGCTGCCTGGAGCCCGCGTTTGCAGGGCTTGCAGGAGGGGCAGGGTGGGGACAGCAGGCAGGGAGCCAAGGGACAGTGGGGACTGGTTTGCAGCCTGGGAAAGGGGCACAACAAGGAGAAGGAGGAGGCTAGTGAAAGGGTAGGGCATAGCCATGATAGGTGAGTGTCGGGAGGGAGCAGGTAAGAGGGACAAGGTGGGGCTGGCCAGCAGAAGAATTAGGGAGAACCTGCAGTCATGCTTCTCCTCACTTGGGAGGCAGAGCTGACTGTGGGCGCCAGCAAAAGGATCCCAGAGTGTTTCCAGCTCCTATCAAGACAGGACAACCACACCAGCTGCTTCAGCTTGGCACAGGAACAGAAAGGTGGGGGGAATCTGTATGCAAAAAGGGGTACAAATTCCAGACTAAAATCCAGACCAGGAGCAAAGCTAGCCCAACAGAGAGCCTGGCTATGGGAGCTGTAAAGGTGCTGGGGTAGGGGAGTGGGGTGAAGTGGGGTGGGAGAACCAGCTCACTCAGCCCACGTGCTCTTGGCTCAGCCTCCTCCTACAGGGTAGGAGGTCCTTGCCCCGGCCCATTTTAAAGGCATGGACTCAATCAGGTTTTAAAGAGGCAGGACCTCCCTGGGTCCCGGGGGAGTGGGGCCAGACAGAGCCTGAGAAGGTGCTTTCATGCAATGACAGTCCCTCCAGCTACCTCCACTCTGTGCTGATACTCTGTCAGCGGCTCATCACCTTTGTGCCCATTGCTGCATGCTGGTCTGCACTGCCCCAAGCACGCACAGAGCTGTTGGGGAGTTCTGCTCCCCAACAGCCCCACAGCACAGTGAGGCTGCCCAGTGCCTCACTCTATCCAGCTGGCACTAAGACACATGGGTGAGCAGAGTGACCCTGAGCCCAGCAGTGCTAAGTATGTCTGGATAAGCCAGCAGTACCCCACTGTAGGCATCATCGTGCCACCACCATCAGCATGCCTGGCAACTTTGCCTACCTTGACCAGTTTCCAGGTCTTTCTGCCAGCACCTGCTCAAAGCTGAGAGGTGAGCATGATGCTCACCCTCTCGCTGGCATGGGCCATTCAAGTCACTTTCCGTACTGGGGACAGTGCTTGCCTGGGAAAGAGCCTCTGGGCATACTAATAAAGCCTCTTATTTGGCCTTATCATAAAGCAGAGCACTAGGGCTCAGGAGCTTAGTCCCTGGGTAGGGACTGGGTGCCCGAAGCTAGCTCGCTCATGCCAAGGCCGCAGGGCTACTATCTAGCAAGCATGGTGATTATCAGCTCTATAGTGATTGCAAGCTCTTAGGATTTCAGCTTTGCTTTGCTTTGCTTGCGCGGCGGCCTTTGCTTGCTAGGTAGTGGTGCCCCGGGCTTGAGGCTGCAGCAGACGGAGAGAGAGGAGAAGGAGAAGGCGCAGGCTGTTCCACGAAGATGGCTTTATTTGGGGAGGTCCGTGAAGGGTCTCTGCTCTTCTTCTTTCTCCCCTAATGGGGTACAGTATGCTTCTTTTATAGGGTTGGAAAGGATCCAAGCTTGACCAATGGGTAAGGGGTTAACATGACATTGCCTTATAGGGTTACAGAGATAGGTTAAGGGGTGGAGGACAGGAAAACAGGAATTTTCTTTTGCTGTTTCAGCATTCCTATTGTTCATATCCTCCATGGTGCTTTTCCTAAATCTATGGGGTTTACTACAGCACACTACGGTGTGGTGTGGGCAGCTGCAGCCAGTCCCACCTCCAGAGACCCTGGTGCTGTGCCCTGACCCACAGTACACTGTTGCTCTCCTGCTGGGATGGAAGTGGCCAGGGGGTGAGCACACTGGTTGGGAATCACTGGTGCGGGCACAGGGACATGGGGAGAGCTGGAGGGATTGTACTGGTGTCTGCTGCCCACTCTTCTTGGTGCCAGCTGGGCACAGTGCTAAGGGCTTGGGAGGGCTGTGTAGGGGTGTGTGTGGTGCTAAATGTGCTATGGGGCCTTGAGAAGAGCCAGGGCACAAGAGCCCTCTTGCCTGGCCAGGCAGCCCTTGTTATTCATTTGGGAAAGCGCATAAGGGGCAGACGAGCCAGTGAACATTGGGAAGTCTGGGCATGGCAGCAGCCAGTCATGATTTGGGGCATTGTGGGCAGGTGGCAGGGCAGGTGGGGTCGGGGTGGTGGACATGTCAGTGGTGGACATGTCAAGGCTGTATGGGGGGGAGCTATGAATCTCTCCTGGGTGGGCTCTAGCACTACAAATAGGCCAGGTACCACTCCACCCTGTGCCCTGTGACACTCTGGCTGTACTGGTCTGGCTGCAGCTGGGCTGCACAGGGAGCAGGCAGAGTTCAAGACAGGTGCTTGGGGACAGGGACTACCAAGAAAAACTTGAGACCCTTCCAGCACTGAATGAACCAGCCTGGCACTGCAAGCTCACCCTCCCAGGCCATGGCGGGCAAGCAGGGCTGCAGGCGCTGCTTGCAGAGCAGAGCTTTCCAGGCCGGTTGTCTGGGAAGGAGATGAGTAAGACTCATGGCCCCAGGCGGGAAGGGAGGAGCAGGACTCTTGGGTTCCCTCGGGAATCCATGCCGATCCACTCCCACCATCCCTGGCTGCTATTGCCGGCTCTTCCCCCTGCCTCAATTTCCCCCAGGTAGTACAGCTGCCTCTCCTGGGTGTAGCAGGAAAAGACAAAGTTGAAGAACGGCCAAACTGCCAGGTATGCCCTAAGGTGCCCGGCAGGATATGGACAGGGTGGGGGCTGGCATGGGTAGGTCAGACAGAAGCCAGCAGCATGTGCTGGCCTGCAGGCAGTGGAGCTTGGGGCGCCAGTGTGACTACATGGTGGGGAGCCAGGGGGACTGCATCACCCTACTGCCACCGCCTCGTACCCACCTGAGTGCTGTTGAACTGCCACCGTGCCAGGCTAAACTGTGCTGAGCACAGTCCCTACTGGTGTGTGTTCCCAGTGGCACCATATTGTGCTGAAGCCAACTGGGTAATTTTGAGCTGAACCTGTGCATGGTCAAGCTAAGTCAAGCCAGGCCAGGCTCTGCTGAGCTGAACTCTGCCAGCCGTGCTTGTCCAAGTCAACCAAGCTGAACTGCCCCGAACAAAATTGGGCCAGGTCAAGTGGAGCTAAGCCAGATGAGGCCCGTGCTTGTTCTGTGCTGTACCAAACTTAACTTTGCCAGCCCTGTGTCATGTTGAACTGAGCTGAGACAAGCCGGAATGTGCCAACCCAGCTGAACTGCACCGAGGCATGCCAGGCTGAGCCATGCTGGGTCAGTTAACCCATGCTGGCCCCCCTGCCATCCCACGTTGAGCTGAGCTGTGATGTATCGTGCTGCACTGAGGTCTGCCAGCCTTCCATATCATGCTATGCTGGGTTGAGCTGGACTGAATTGAAATACCCCGGCTGGGCTGTACCAAGATGAGCCAAACAGCTCACTTCAGGTCTCTGGGCTAAAGGATGGCATGCCAAGGTACTGAGTAGAAAGGTGCTGTGCTGTGCTAGTGTCTGCAGAGCCATGCCATGAGCTGTGCTGAGTCGTGCCGTGTTGTGCCGTGCCGAACTGTCCGCCGCCGTCCCCCCGCGCCTCATTGGCGGCGGCGGAGCAGTCCCGGTGCGGAGCGGCCCCGCCCCGCACTCGCCCCGCGCCGCTCAGCCCGGGCGGGCGGGGGTGTAATTTCCTCCACAGTTCGGGGCCAGGACGGGATGGGGCTGTAGCTGTAGCCGCCATGGAGCGGGCAGAGGGCCGGTCCGGCGCCCCCCAGTACGTGCATGTGCAGCTGCAGGGGGGCGCGCCCTGGGGCTTCACGCTGCGCGGCGGGCTAGAGCACGGCGAGCCCCTCATCGTCTCCAAGGTAGGAATCGCCGGCAGAGCCCCGCGTGGGCTCCGCGACATCCTCCCTCAAGGGGCCTCCCGCCCGTGGCGGGGCGCGGGAGATGGGAGGACACCCGGGGCGTGGCGGCGTCGGGGGTGCGGGGAGCCCCGGCCGCGGGGTCTTGTGTCCTGGCGCGGCGGGACGGGGACGGCCACTCGCACCTACGATCTCCGCGGCCCTCCACTTAGAGTCGCAGTGAAGAGTGAGAGCGAGAGGGGCGGAGGGACAGCCCGGACTCGGCGGCAGGAAGAAATTCCTCTGGCACATCCGTTGGGCTGGCGTCGAGGGCGGCCCCCACATTCTCCCTCACGTCTTTCCCGGTCCCGTCCCGCGGGCTGTAGCCGGGGGAGGTCAGCCCCCTCTGTGCCCATCCCGGGCACCAGACTCTGCGGGGACGTTTAGTGCCACGGTGGGGGAACCATAGTCCGTCCCGTCATGCCCCGGCACCCCTGGAACGCAGGGGCAGGACCGTGCCCGGGACGGGGTTGGCGCCGGGGTGCGATGCCGAGCGGAGCCTGGCCGCAGTCGGGAGCAGAGGGTGAGGGTGACCCCTGCG
Source organism: Agelaius phoeniceus (assembly GCF_051311805.1). NCBI lineage: Eukaryota > Metazoa > Chordata > Aves > Passeriformes > Icteridae > Agelaius > Agelaius phoeniceus. The sequence goes on from NC_135278.1 coordinate 1,251,521, forward strand.
GCCCCGACGTCTCGCCACACAGAGGGTCACCGATTCCCGCGGCCCCCGCCAACGCATCGCTCCGCGGGGAGACCCGCAAGGAGCAGAGCAGCGGCCAGGGGAACTCCAATAGCCACCCCTCCGGGGAGCCCGGACGGGGCCCTGTCGCCGGACGATTTGGCCGCCTGCCCGCCCGGTGTCGCCGTCCTGCTGAGCCGGGGTGCGGCGGGCCGGGTTGGCGGCCCCGGGGCTGCTCCGTGCCTCGAGCCGGGCCGACTGCGCCCCCGGGCCGTTCCACGCCCTCGGCGGGACGCGGCCAGCGCGGTCTGGCTGGGGGAGCTGGAAAAGTGGCTCCGGTCCCAGCCCTGCGCCCTGAGGTGGCACCGCCGGCGGGTGGGGAGCCGGGCGCCGAAGGAGTAACTGCCCGCGTCCCCACTCGCTGCTGGCCTTCGGGGTGATGGGTCCCCCGTGGGTCCGCCGGTTGCCGGAGGAGGGGATGTTCCTCACTCACCACTTTTGAGAAGGGGATTGGCTTGCGGGCCGCGGGGTATCGGCCCCCGCGCTCCCACGGACACGCCGCCACCGCGTGTGCTCGGTAGACAAAAGGGGCTTGTTCCAGCGCTTTGTGCATTCAGGAGAGGGTCCCCCGGGGTCACCGCTCCGCCGCTGCGGCCGGCCGAGGTGTGTGCGGAGAGGGGGCGGCGTGCGGGGTGCGGGCCGGAAAGAGGAAGGGCGTCCCCGCACACGATGACTGAGTTTGGCCTCTGAGCCCACTCCGGGCAGGATCCCTTTCTGTGGCAGAGTCCCACGGCGGTGCTCACATGCGATCTTAAGCCTTCCATGGGGCTGCAAACGCCCTTCGGCACAGGCTTCCCTGAGCACGTCAGGGGCAAGGAGGGAGAATGGTGTGGCGCAGGGTGAGTACAGCTCTGGCACTGTTCTGGTTGTGAGTCCTAAGACAAGTTTCTCCTGAGACAGGCAGACATTCCCGTGAGCCATCTGGTGCCCACCATCAGGGCCCAGAGTGAACTCCAGGGATGGTGTTGGGAAGTGTCCTGAGCTGGCTCAGCCAGGCAGGGCAGCAGGCAGTGGTGTTTGGTTGCTAGTGCTGAGTTCACTGGTAGCAAAGGCAGAACAAGGGGCTGTTTGTGCCAAATTTAGCTCCTCGTGGGTGATGTCAGGGCTGAGCCTGTCCATCCTAGTGCGTGTGATGATCTAGACATGGGTGCAGACCTGGTGGTGTCCTGCAGCAAGTGGGGACATCTTTCATCTCTGACTCATCCCCATGGCGGTGGCAGGCAGGACTGGTGGGCACATGTCTGGACAGAGGACTGAGGTGAAGGTGCAGCCTGCCTTGCTCACTCTGCTGGTGCCTGTTGGTGGGCAGCAGCATGGCAAGCACCCAAGTGCTCCACTGACTGCATGGTAGGACTGGGAGCCCTCACAGTCAGTCAGGGTCCCCTGCCAGGAAGGCAGCCCCATGGCTGACATCTGGGTAGGAGGGCAGCCTGCCTGCGCAGGCAGGCACATTGGCTGTGCCCAGGCTGGGTATGGCATTGCAGTGCTAAGATCCTTGGAAAAATGGGAGAGCTGTTGGTTCTGGGCACAGCTGTGCCATGGGGCAGTGGTGCACTGGGCAGGAGGCTTGGCTGCCCCTGCCTTTCTCCCTCCTAAGGTGACATTTTGTCCAGGGGTAGTGGAATGCCCCCTGAGCCCTCCCCACCATTAGGGCTGGAAAGTGGTGCCCAGGGGCACATGCACAATGACTGACCTGCTAGGAAGCCATGTGTGCTCCCTGGCACTGAGGTCTGGCTGCTGCCCAAACTGGTCCTGCAGGCACTGTGAGCAGAGCTCATTCCCTGGCCAGGCCTGGGAGCAACTGGGCAGGGTGAAGAGCCCATGGGCAGGGTGGGTGCAGGAGCCCCAGCATGGGGCCAGGTTAGCTCTGCCCTGCAGGTGGCTATAGGGTCTTGCCACATCCACACTGGGCATGGGGCACCCCAGGTCGTGCCCCATGCACCTGCATGCCCTGTGCTACTGCCACCACGGAGAAGCAGCTCCAGTCGCTTGCCAGCCCTGTGGTATGGAGTTGGCAGTCCCTGGCCATTGCAGTGGCAGGATGGGCAGAGATCAGTGCTGGCAATGGACACTGCCTAGCCCAGCCAGGCACTGCTTGTCCCAGGGCTGCCAGGACTGCACCTACCAGCTAGGGCAGAGGGCATGGGCCAGGATCTCGTGCTGGAAGCACCATGGCTGTACTTCCTCTAAGCACAGCAATACAGGGTGCCAGGTTCATTTTGGCCATGGGTGTCAGGGAGGGTAGGCATGTGCCAGGGCTCAGCACTTCCCCTACTATTGTCTCCTATGTGCACATAGGGTTGGATGGCATCCTTTGGGCATCAAAATCACCACGGGTGCCCAGACAGGCTCAACGTGGGGTTGGAAGCAGCAGCAGGGGGCTGGCATCCATGCTGGACAAAGGGCCCTTGTGCTGCCTGCGAGGGAATCTGCTGGGATGTGACATTTTTCTTTCTCTCCCCTCCTTGATGCCCTTGCTCAGAAATTCATGTGACCAGAGAAGGGGGAGAGACTGACCCCACAGATCCCTCTGTGGTGCCTGGGGCTCAGGTACCTTCTCCGAAGCCTCTTTCTCCCCTGACACGCGGTGGCCATGGAACATCCCCTGGGATATTCTGGGGGCTGTGCCCCCCTTGATGCCCCTCTCTGTCACCCAGGTGGAGGATGGGGGCAAGGCTGCACTGTCCCGCCGGCTGCAGCCAGGTGATGAGCTGGTGAACATCAGTGGGACGCCACTGTACGGATCCCGCCAGGAGGCCCTCATCCTCATCAAGGGCTCCTACCGCACTCTGAAGATGGTTGTTCGCAGGTTGGCAGTGCTGTGGAAGGGACGCAGGGAGGGCCAGTGGGGCTTTACCTGCCTGGGGGACTGGCAGGAACCTGGAGGTGCCCTTGTCTCCAGCTTGGAGGTGCCCCTTGCTGGGACAGGGTGGGGAGCAGCCCCTTTGCTGCTGTCAGCACTCCCGCTAAGTGGGAGTTCCACATCCAGCAGAGCCAGGGCAGTGCATTGGGCTCACCACCCCCTCGCTGGGCGGTATCCTCAAGCGTGGCCGCTCCTCTCCCTTCCTGCCTGCTTGCCTGCCTCCTGCCTGCCTGCTTGCCTGGGAAAGGAAGGAGAGGCAGGGCTGGGCCTTGCCGTCCCTTCCCCCCCTAGCTCCTCCAACTGCATCCATTCCCTGGCTGCATCCTGACTGACTCCAGCTCCAGCAGCACTCAGGGGCAGGGACGGCGCAAGGGCACTGCCCAAGGGGCAGGGGTCCCACGGGATTGTGCTGGGGTTCAGCATCATCCATGGTGAGTTTGGGGGTTCTGGGAAGTCCCTGTGCTGACCTCACAGCTTGCTGCTCTTATCCAGTCAGTAGATGTGGCAGCACTTGGCAGTTGGGAGGTACAGGAGGTGGCTTCTGACCATGTCTGTGCAGTGGCATTTGTTGGGTGGGCTGGAGACTCCTGTGGATGCTGTGAGGGGTGGGACAGAGACCAGCACAGGACCCTTCCCAAAGACATGATGTGGCTGGTGCTTGCTGCAGGTACTGAGGGACAAAAGAACAAGGGGGAAGGTCAGGCTTGTGGTGGAGACAGATGTGGCCCCAGTGTCCCTTGGTGGAGCTAATCCAGACCCAGCAGAGATGCTTGCCTTGCTCAGGTCATTGCCTATGGGCTATGCAGGGGCTGTGTCCTAGGTCTCCTGTTAATGTGGCAACAGGGATGCTGCAGTCTGGGGAGCCCTGGCCAGCTGGGTGAGCTGTGAGATCCCCTTGCCCAGTGCCGGGTGCTTGCAGGACTGGACCCTCCTTGCTGCCATCCCCTTTGGGCGGGCACTGGCCTGGGGGAGACAGGAAACCCCGTAGGAAGTGACTTCAGCCCCGGTTCCTTGGCCTGGCTTCCTCCCCATTCTTGTCCTTTCCCGCTGTTGCTCTTGGCAGGAGGAGCGTGCCCGTCTTCCGGCCCCATTCCTGGCATGTGGCCAAACTTGCCGAAAGCCGCCCAGACGTCCCCACCATGCACTGCCCGGCTGATGCCTTCAGCCTCTCCTGGCCTTCGGGGTGTGATGTCAGGTGAGACCCTGGGGGCAGTTATGAGACTGTGCAAAGGGAGAGGGCAGACAGGACACCCCTTGGGTTGTGGCAGTGGGGGTGGCATAGGGGGTCCCACGCTAGTTTTGGGCATCCCTCCTCATTCTGCGCTACCCTTTCCCCTGGCTGTTAATTCCCGTTTCCCGGCAGGAAGGGGCGGTGGCTCTGCTGGAGACAGCCAGGAGCTGCTTAGTCCCACTGCCCCGGCTGCCAGAGCTGGGAGGTCTCAAGTGGCTGGAGTCACACACACACCCTGTGTTCCCTGTGCCTGTTCCCCTTGCCAGTGCCAGGCAACCTTGGTGGTGGCCCCAACCCAGGGGTGAAGGGCAGGTTGGGGTAGTGCTGCCCTGTGCTCCGTTGTCCCAGGGAGGGTGTATGTGGGGGGATGGGCTCCTTAGAATCTCTGTGGAGCTGGATGAGGGGCAGCAGGTGCCTGTAACACTGACGTGGGGCTAGGCAGCAGCAAGCTGTCCCTGCAGTGGAACCCACTGTCCTGGCACTGCAGCACTGACCGGAGCAGCTCCATCGGGAGCATGGAGAGCCTGGACCATCCCAGCCAGGCCTGCTATGAAGGAGACCCCTCACCCGTTGACCAGGGCATGTACCACAGCAAGCGGGACTCTGCCTACAGCTCCTTCTCTGCCAGCTCCATTGCCTCTGACTGCGCCCTCTCTCTCCGTCCTGAAGAGGCAGTGTCCATTGATTCCAGTCTCCAAGGCCCCTGCAAAGCCCCTGACAGGCGCTACCTGACCACAGGGGCTGAGCCATCTGCCAGCTGGCACCCTGAGGCCTGGCGGGCACCAGTGCCCCCCCAGCCCCCTGTCAGGAGGGACAGCCTGCGTGCAGCCCCAGCTGGCAGAGGGGACAGGTGCCAGGCCTCAGTGTCAGCGGATATGCTGCATGCCAAGGGCCGGTGGATCTCTGACACCTTCCTCTGCCAGCGGGATGGGGAGGCAGAAGTAGTGGGCAGGAGGAAAGTGGCACCATACCCCACAAAGGACTGTTTCTCTGCTGACCAGTATTACATGCTGAGCTCCCACCCGGACCGTTGCCCAGCTGAGCCACTCCTGGGGGAGAGCATGGAGTCTGACAACCAGCCATACGTGGATGACAGCATGCACCAAGTGCCTGATGCCACAACAGCAGGTGACAACCCATTGTTGTCCCCTCTCAAGGGCCACATGTCGCACCGTCACAGTGCTCCCGAGCAACTGCTGGCCTCCCAGTTCCGCTCTCTCCAGCTGGGCACCAACAGCGGGCGAGCCTCTCCAGCCCCCAGTGGGCAACACTGGACCTTGTCCCCGCTGCATCCTGAGGGCAGCCGAGGGGGAACCACAGGGGCTGCCCAGGATCCCCCACACTGCCCAGAGCCCTGCTGCCGCCCACCACCCTGCCGCTGCTGCCCTGAGCTGCAGCAAGCCTGCGGGCCAGATGGCCAGGGGACTAGCCCAGTACTCAGCGCTGAGGGGCCAGTGGAGGAGGAGAGCCAGGGAGGGGCCCGGCGGGCTGGGGGTCCTCCCCACCGCTCTGCTCAGATGCGCCGCCGCAGCGACCGCTTTGCCACCAGCCTGCGCAACGAGATCCAGCGGCGCAAAGCCCAGCTGCAGAAGAGCCGGGGGGGTGCTGGTGCACCTCCGCCTGGTGAGGAGCCAGTGGAGGAAACTGAGGAGCCCCCAGAGGGCAGTGTACTGGCAGAGCGACAACCTGCCCCGCCTGAGTGTCTCAGCCCCGCACCGAGTGAGGAGAGCAGGAACTCTGGCCGCTCTGCAGATCGGGGCATTCCCACCCCTGACCCAGCCCCTAAAGGGCCCTTGTCCCCTGAGCGGGTGGTGCCAACAGCCAGGGGCCGCTGGCGCTGGTCCCCGGAAAACAAGCTGCAGCCACAACACTCGCCCAGCCACAGTGAACTGGAGGGCTACAGCCAGGGCCCAGCGGCCTGCAGCTCCCCACCACGAGGCAGCGACGAAGCAGTCCTGCTGCCCTTTGCCGACCGCCGCCGGTTCTTTGAGGAGAGCAGCCGACTGGCACCACCCCGGCACAGCAAGTTGCCAGCAGGTGATCCCAGCACCTTCCAGCCCCCTGGCCCTGAGCACCGGGATGTCCGCCGCCTCTCTGTGGACCAGCCCTACAGCCCACCCTCACCCAACCGCCCTGGCTCTGCTGGCCCCTATGCTGAGTGCTGCCGGGAGCAGCCCCACTGTTACAAGCCACTGGGGAGGCCAGGGGAGCTGGATTACCTGCGGGGCTTCTCCTACTCCTATGGGGTTCCCCTGCGCCCTGAGCCCTGCCGCTACTGTGGAGGGGACCTGTGCCCACCACCACGGCCCCGTGGCCACACATGCCACTGTCATCCTGTGTCCTGGGTGCGCTGCCCTGACTGCTGCTACCCAGCTACCCGTCCTGGGCGAGAGGAGAGTGATGCTTGGCCCCCCCGGAGAGCTTTCGTCCCAGTGAGTAATGCCCTGTGGGACTGTGCTGGGGAGCAGCACTGACACTCCCTTGCACCCCTGGACTGTGACCCTGGGTTGGGGTGTGGGGTACTGTTCCCCCATTCGCCCTGCAGACTGCCTTCAAGTCTTCTGCACCTGAATGGGGATGGGACAGAGGTGCTGGGTGATGGATTTCACACTGCCTTCCCCCTCACACAGGAATTTCCTCAGGATGAGTGGGAACCACCTGCAATCACCAGGAAAGTCAGCCAGTCCATCAGGTGAGCCCATGCCAAATGCCACGGTGCTGGGATGTGTGTGCCACTCAGTGGGGACCTGTGCTGGGGGATGTGGGGACTGCCATGATTTTGACTGGGGATGTCGAGAGTGCCTCCCATACTTCCTTGGCCATCCTTGGCTGGTGCCCTTTGAGGCAGAAGGAGGCACGCAGGGCAAGGGTGTGTGAGGAGGTGTCCACAGCAAAGGTGGTCCCTCCTTACCCTTCCCCAGGGTTCTGGAGCCATCTCTGGGGAACTGTGCCCAGTAGATATGCCTGGGCTTCTCCCACCAGTGTGACTGGATGACTAGCTGGGATAAATGAGACAGGGCATGAAATGGGCCTGAACTGCCAGATGGGTGACTGTGTATGGGAGGACGGGTGCCTCCTTCTCTTCCTAGTGAGCTCTCCAGCTACCCACCTGGTTTCCCAAGGCTTGGCCCATTCCACACCTGCCTTGAGAGCACTGAGCCAGAGTGGCCACCCTGCTACCGGGCCATATCCACGCATGACCTCTTGTGGGATAGTGATCACCTGGCCCACAACCCTGAGAGCCCCCCGGATCCGGTGCACCGCCCACTAAGGGGCAGAGCCTTCTCTGAGAGCCATCTCAACCTGGAACCTTCCAGTCCCTGGGGCTGTGACCAGAAGGACCTTTTCCGTGCCAAGCTGGACCCTCCCAGCATCCCCAAAAAGAAGGGCCCCCCACCTCCCCGCCCACCTCCGCCCAACTGGGAGAAGTACAGACAGCGTCGGGCATCCCAGCACCCACCAGATGGTGCTGGGCATGGCTCTGCCTTCTCTGCTGCCCCAATGCCAATCCGCAGCATTGCTGAGGCAGTGAGGGAGCGGTCACAGAGCCTCACCGGGGAGCAGAAAGGCCAGTCCTGGGGGCACACTGCTTGCCCCCCTGCTTCGTCAGGTGCCTGGCCCCGACCTGAGGCCCCCAGATCACTCCGCAGGACTCCTGGGCCTGATGCTGCCAACGCTGAAATTTGCAGGCAAGTGGTGCCATGGCATGGGGGTGGGCTCTTGTACCCTTGTATCAGAGCATCCTAATCCTTAGAGCACCGTGTGGGGTTTTTTTGTGTTGTGGAGTGTCCCTGTCCCTGACCTCTTTCCCTGGCATGGCCATAGCCCTGAGTGTCCCTGCCCCCACGGGTGGGCAGGGGAGCTGACATGCCCTGGGTGGGTGTTGACAGGGTGTCAGGAGCCAGGGAGAAGCGGACAAAGATGAAGCGGTCTGGGGAGATGGAGGAGCAGCCCCAAAGGCTCATCCAGAACCAGGAGCAGGGCTATGCCAGTCCCCGTGGGGTGGGTGAGTGCTCCCTGTCCCTGCATTGTGGCTCTGGCCCTGCCCTGCCGGAGGCACTTAAGCCCAGTTCTGGGGCAGTGGAGGGGGTCAGCTGCCAGGGCAGCTGGCCCCAGCCCCGCTGCATGGACTCGGAGGAACGACTGTGGGACGTGGCTGTCAGGGACCATTCCCTGGCCAGTGTCCTGGCCCCCTTGGCTTCCCCTGGCACTGCCAGTGAGGTGATGGGTGAGCTGCTGGTGGTAGGGGAGCGACAGGCCTGGCGGAAGAGTCTCCAGCAGGACTGGCACCTGGAGGCCCTGGCACAGGACAGGTAGGGCTGTCACAGCACCGGGCCCCATACCAAGGGCAGGCTTACACCCCCCAGTGCTTATCGCTGTATCTCTGTCTCCCAGGCAAGGTTTTGAGCCCATCTCGCTGCCTCCCAAGAGTGCTGCCAGCTCCAGTTCCTTCCCAGTGCACTTTGGTGTTGCAGTGGGCAAAACTGAGCCACTCAACAAGGTAAAGGCACTGCCGGAGGTAGTGGAGGGGAACTCGGAGGATGAGGAGGAGGAGGTGGACCATGAGCTGGTGGAAAAGAAGGTACAAGACACTGCTGGGGACAATTCCCTTGTGGTTCCCCACTGTCCTGGCCAGGTGCTCATGGAGACTGGGTGCATTTCTGGATGCCCACGGGGACTGAGGCATCACTGGTTGTTCCTGGGAGCTGGGGACATCACCAGGCACTCATGGGTATTGGGGTAATTGCTGGGCACTTGTGGGTACCAGGAACATTACCATATACTCACATGGGCCTGGGGCATTGCCAGATGTCTGCAAGGACCAGGGGCATTGTCAGGTGCTTGCAGGACCTGGGAGTCTCACCAAATTCTCATGGGGACCAGTGGCATCTACAGATGCTTGATGTTTGCAGGGGCTGGGATGTTCCCAGATACCCACAGGGACGGAGGCATCCATTAGGTGCACATGGACTCTGAGACATTGACAGGTTCTTGTGGGGACTGGCAATTGCCAGTAGCTCATGGGAACCTGGGGTACCACAAGGTTCTTGTGTACTGTGGGCCCCAGCACAGCGCCCCCACACTTCCGTGCCAGTCCCCTGATCCCATGGGGAGTGGCCCCAGTTCCCCCTGACCCCTTTGCTCCGGCAGCTGCAGCTGATCGAGAGTCTGAGCCGCAAGCTGGTGGTGCTGCAGGAGGCACAACGGGGGCTGCAGGAGGACATTAGTGCCAATGGGGCACTAGGTGAAGATGTGGCTGCTCGTCTGCAAGCCCTCTGCACCCCAGGGGAGTTTGACAAGTACCGCCTCTTCGTGGGTGACCTGGACAAGGTGGTCAATCTCCTGCTCTCCCTCTCGGGTCGCCTGGCCCGGGTGGAAACTGCCCTGGGCAGCCTCGGGCCGCATGCCCCTCCTGAGGACAAGGTGGGCATGGGGGAGGGGACCCTCACCCATGAGGTTTTGGGCTGCGGGATGCCTTGCCAATGCCAGCTGTCTTTCCCACAGCTGGCCCTGCGGGAGAAGCAGCGGCTGCTGGTCGCACAGCTGGAGGATGCCAAAGAGCTGAAGGAGCATGTGGGGCGGCGTGAGGAGGCAGTGGGTGCCATGGTGGCACGGTACCTGCCCCCCGAGCACCTCCAGGACTACCAGCACTTTGTCAAGATGAAGTCAGCCCTCATTGCTGAGCAGAGGGAGCTGGAACAGAAGATCAAGCTGGGCCAGGAACAGCTCAGGTGCCTGCGTGAGAGCCTTGGCCAGGCCTCCAAGGACTGCTAGCCCCCTACCCAGTCTCCCTCCGGGATCCTGGCTGTGATCCCAGATTGCTGCCAAAGAGGATCCAGCCCCTTGTGGATTCTCCCTGTGTCTGTTCATCTTTCCAGCCCCTGCCTTTTATTTATTTTTCTGATTTACCAAGCAGGGGAGGGGGTTGCCAGTCCAGGTGCTGACAGGAGTTGTTGTGCCACAGAGCTGTCATGGGCTCTGGCCACTCAGCAGTCTGTGGCCCAGCAAGACCAGATGGATGGATGCTACCGCCACTCTCATGGGTCTTTCTGTGCCCATGAGGTCCCTCCAACTTGTCCTGGACACCAGTGCCTCTCTTGTATCTGGTGCTGCACCACATGCCTTAAACACCCCCCAGCTACTATTCATGCAGCATCTGAAAGGGTTAAACCGTGCTCACCAGCTTCCTGTTTGCCCAGCTCTGTCCATCTGTGTGTGGGGAGGGAGCTGAAGGAATTTCAGCCCCAGCATCCTCTTCCTCCTCATTGTGTCAGAAACAATGGCCCCAGCCAGCAGGTTCTTAACCCACTCCCTGCTGGCTGAGGGACCACAGGGGGCCGAGGTGAGTGCCAGTAGGTGTTGTGTACCTGTGTCTTGGGATAGTACCCTGCCAGGGCATGGATGCTGGGACAAATACACTGAGGCCTGCGCTACTCTCTGTCACCAATACTGTGGGCATGGAGACAACCCAGCCCCAACCAGCCCTCACCTGTAGCTTCTAGCTCAACACCAGGAGTGATTAATAGAGGAAACACCACATTAAGGACCAAACGGGGTACCTGTCCCCTCCTTTCTGCTGCAACAGCCACAAATAGCACTTAGATGTCACCCCCGCCACTGTCCACCTGTCTCCATGGCATGAGCAGGTGCCTTCATACTGATTTTGCACAGGGGTTTAATGCAACCAGCAGGAGCTTGGGGCAGGAGGGGTAAACGTTTTGGGGAGGCGTGTAGGCAGCAGTGCTTTGGTGTGGCCCAATAGCTGGACAACCCGGCCCAGGGTTCAGGCAGCATCCGTGCCTGCCTGTGAGCTCCAGCAGGAGCCCTGCTGTGTTGCTACCCCTGCTCTGGGCTACCCTTTAGCCTGTTAAACACTACACTTCACACTTGCCTGGCTGTACTGTGGGATGGTGCCTGGCAGGAGTGGGGTCCTCAACATTCCCTCCATCTCAACCACCCCAGGATCATTGCTAGGACCAAAGACTGCACCCCCTGAGGCCATGCTGCTCTCGTGGTGGGGTTCAGCAGCCCTGCAAAGGGCCCTGTGCTGGAGCTGCCAGTGCCTGCATGCCATTGTATCTCTAACAGTAAAGCAGCAGCAGGAGCTGCACTTCTGTTCCAGCTGTCTCTTGCATGGTTTGTCCCTGTGCCCCAACAAGTGGCACTGGAGCAGGGAGAGGGTAATTGCTCCATCTGGGATGAATCAAGGCTTAGCAAGCTCTCGGAAGCTGAATGCCACCGTGGCACAGGGGACACCTGAAGTGCAGCTGTGGGCAGGGTGTCTTCTGCTCCCAGTGCTCCTAGGCTGAGTTGGGGCAAGGGTCAGTGCCTAGACTCTTCCGCCGGGATGCATATAGGAGTCACGGCGCTTGGGTAGTGGATACAGGGTTTTCCCTGGCAATCTCAGGCCATAGCTGCCAGAGCTTTTGGGGCAGCCCCGGGGAGGGGGTGGCCGTGCCCAGGGGGATGTCGCCGTGCTGCTGCTGCTGAGCCTGTTCCGGGGTGCCCTGATTCACCGGGGTGCCCCGATTCACCGCGGTACGGCAGGGTGGTGCCCAGTGCCTTCCCCGGGGACTGCTCTTCGCGCCGGGCACCCCGCGGCAGGGCAGGGGCGTCGGCGGCCGCTGGGCGGCGCCAGTCGCCAGTGCTCAGACAGAGCATGCGCGTGCAGGTGGGTGTGGGAGCGCAGGTGCGCGCGAACACGCGCGGAGGAGGGGCAGGGGAGGAGGGGGGGAGGAGGGGGGGGGGCGTAGGGTCGCCGCGTGCGCAGATGTTGGGACGGGGGCCGGGGATGCTCCAGGGTGAGCACAAGTGCACGGGGCCAGTGTGAGTGTAGGCGAGTGGGTACGCACCCCCATAGTGGATAAACACCCCCACAGTGGATACACACCCCCACAGTGGGGTACACACTCCCACAGTGGGGTACACACGTGCACAGTGGGTACACACGTGCATGCGCATAGGAGCGTGTCGGTGAGTGGCCAGAAATGTGTGTGCGAGCATATGGCTATGCATGAGATATAGGCACATGCATGTCAGTTCATACAAGTGAACATGTACACACAGATGGATGTGTGCACATACATGTGAGCACGCGCAGCTGAACTCTTACATAAGTGAATGCATGCACACACCTCTGAGCACGCATGTTCACATAGTCAAACACATGCCATGTGTGTGAGTGCACGTGTACAGGGCACAGCTGCATGCTGCTGCACACAAGTGTTAGTGGCGATTGACTGCACGTGCAGGTGAACACATGCACGGGGGAACTTGTCCTATGTCTGATGTGCACACGTGAATGCATGCACATGTGTATAAGTGTGAGTTCATAGGGCTACTTTGCAAGCCCTTGCATATGGATAACTGCAGGCACAGGGAAACTGTACCCCATGACCCATTCAAAACACCATTGCCCCTCCATGCAGCTCCAGCTGCTGCCAGGTATGACCGTCAGCCCATGGCATGGCATGGCTGGGTTGCTGGGTACAGGGACCCTCAATGCTGGATGTGGCCATGGCATGGGGTGTCCTGGGGATCCCTTTGTGAAACTTCAGATTGCAAACAGAACCCACAAAGGTGGGGTAGTCCCTGGCCCTGGTGTCTCTCTCCCCATCGTGATGATCTCTCCATTATACAGATCCCAGATCTGTCCCACAATGTCCCATACACCTGAGCTGGGGAAGGATGAGGACATGGCAGGTAGTGATGCTTTAATGAGAGACCCTTGCCACATGTGGGAGATGGGGAATCCTGGAGCATAAAAGTCCAAACCCCATAGTAGGGTGCACATAGTAGGCCCCCCTCACTCCCACAGTCCATTACAGCCCAAAAGAGAAAGCCATGCATTGGGAAGGGACAAGAGAGCGCTTCCTGTCCCTGCACTGGGGCAGAATGGCCCAGAAGGAAGGAAGGGATATGGGGCTCTGCTAGCATGGATCCCAGAGCAGTAGTGGGTGAGAGATGAGTGCAGGGGCCCATGCAACACTGTGGAATGGAAAGTGAGGCCAGAGTTTCTCTCCCCAGATGTTTGGTGGCACACCCCCCTGTGTGCATGCATGTGTGTGTGCTCCAACACATGTTCCAGGGCATGCTCTATGCAATCACACCTCTGTGGGGCTATCTGCATGCATGCACACCACAGAATCAAAGAAAGGTTTGGGGTGGGAGGGATCATTGAAGGATATTCTGTCCAATCCTCCCTGCCATGGGCAGGGTTAGGGTTAGGGTTAGGGTTAGGGTTAGGGTTAGGGCAGGGACATCCTCCAGGGATGCCAGGTTGCTCCAAGCCCTATCCACCCTGTCACTGAACACTTCTAGAGATCGGCCAGCCACAGCTTCTCTGTGCAGCCTGTGCCAGTGCCTCACCACCCCCATGAAAAAGGATTTCCTCTTTCTGTGCAATCCAAACACACCATAAGTCACTTTAAAACTGATGCCCCTTGTCCTGTCTCTACATGCCCTGTGAAAAACTCTCCTTTTGGAAGCCCCTTGATATCCTGAAATGCTACTTTAAGGTCTTACTGGAGCCTTGTCTTCTACAGGCTGAACAACACCATATCTCACAGTCTGTTTCCACAGTAGATAGTTTTCAGCCCTCAGAGCATCTCTGTGGTGTTCTCTTGACTCACTCTAACAGCAGCACATCCTCCTTGTGCTGGAGACCCCTGATCTGGAGCCAGCACTCTTGGGCATGTCACCAGAGGACAGTAGAGCAGATAGGGAGAAGCTCCCTCCCTCATCCTGCTGCCCTCACCAGAGGACAGTAGAGCAGATAGGGAGAAGCTCCCTCCCTCATCCTGCTGCCCACCCTGCGGGAGATGCACTCAGGACATGGGTGGCCCTCTGGGCTGCCAGCACATTTGTGTGCATGTGGAAGTGTGTGTACAACTAAAGTGTGTGGCAGCATCTGTGTATGTGCTCGGCCGTGCCTCCATGTAACGCCATATGCCCATATGGTTGCATGGCAATGGTGCACATGCTCACATGTGTGTGGGGTGTGCGTGTGGGTATGTGCACAAAAATGTGCGTGGCCACAGGGTGAATGCTCACCTGTGCAAGCGGTGTGCCTGCCCTTGTCCATGTGAGGAATGCACAAATATGTCCACAGTGGCAGTGCACGTGCTCGCCCATGCCCACATGGATCTATGTGCAGGCACAGGGTTCATGCCTGGGGTGCGCAGGCATGTGTGATCTGTGACTGCTTGTGCATATGCCTATGTGGACGGTACACACGCATGTGCGGCTGTGATGCCTATGCATGTGCTGGCCCTGCCCACGTGGGTGGTGCATACACAAGTGCACTGCAGTGGTGCATGTGCTCTCCCGTGCCCATGCATGTATCCATGCGAGGGGAGCATGCGTTTGTGCACGGTGGAAGCCGTGTCTCCCCGTGTATGTGTGAGCCTGTGCACACGTATGTGCGTGAGCACACCCACACCGGGTGTGCCCGCCGTGCCTCCGTGGGCGGGCAGCGCACACGTGCGTGCACGAGCTCTCCCGTGCCCGCGCGGGTGCCGCACACGGATGCGCGCGGGGGCGCGCGGGTGCCCGCTGTGCCCGCATGCTCGGGGCCGTGCGTGGGCCGCCCGCGCCGCGCAGCAGCGCCCGCCGTGCCGAGCAGGCCGGGGCTTGCGGCAGGGGCAGGGCCGGGGCCGCTTGCGGAGGCACGTCCTGGCGGGGCCGGGGGGCCTGCGGACGGCGGGCCGGAGAAGGAGCGACCTTGCACCAGCAGCGGCGGAGGCTCGGGTCGTGCAAGGTGTGTGCGGGGCGGGGGACGCTCCGCCTTCTCCGTCCCGGGCGTGCTGCGGGATGCTCAGCGGGCATCCGGCACCCGGCAGCCCTAGGGCTGGAGGAGGCAATGCACCTGGGAGGGGGGGGGGCGCGGGCCGCAGCACTGCCCTCACTCCCTCCCCTCTCCCCGCAACGCTTGTTGCTGCGCCGAGAGACGGCACCGCGGTTGCCGGCAGCCGCGCGGAAGGGGGAGGGGCGCGGCGGAGCCGGCCCGTGGTAGGTGCGTGGGGCCCGGCTGCCGTCCAGGCTCGCTTGTTGAGGTAGGTGCCTCTCCCAGTCCCTCCTCAGCCTTCGGGGCCGGCAGAGATGCCACGGCTTCCCCCGCATGCGGGAACCCCACGCTCCCCCATCCATCCCAGCCCACCCGCAGTCACCTGCTCAGGGCTCGCGACCCATGGGCGCAGGAGGTTCACCCATCCCTTCCCAGTTGCCGGAGCCAGACGGATGGCGGGGTCCAGCTGCTGCTTTTCATGGAGATCCCTGCGCTGTCCCCGGCCACACAGCACAGCCCAGCACCTCGGGGGTGGGCAGCAAGGAGAAATAGCACAGGCTGCGGGAATGGCTTCCACCCCTCTGTGCACCAACGTACCAATGCCCGAGCATGGGGCAACCACAGTCTCCTGTGCCCAAGTCAGGGACAACGTTGGGATGCCAGATAGGCTGAGGAATAGTTGGGACACTGATAAAAAGGCAACGAAGGAAAACTTTGCCTGCAAGGGGGCCACCCTGAGTGTCATTTCTGGGCAAGGATGCGCCATCTCCCTTGATTTTCAGGGCTGCACCTCCCAGCTAGCAGAGCCTTACAGGATGAGGGGTCATGCATGCCTCTTCAGGGCTTTTCCTCCATTCCTATGTGTCCTTGTCCTCTCAGGGCTGTCATCAGGGGCTGCAGAGCTCTGAGCCAAGCCAGATTGGAAGATGGCTGAGAAGCTGGTGCCTGGGGACCTGTTCTCGAGGAAGACCCGGGAATCAGTGTCATCCCTGGACTTGGACAAGCTGGCACCCATCTCACCCGAGGCTGGTGGTGAGGAGTCATCCGACAGCGAGGGCGAGCAGGACGACAGTTCTCACAAGCTCATCCGGAAGGTTTCCACCTCGGGGCAGATGAGAAGCAAGGTCAGGGGTGGGGGATGCCAGTGGTGAGGGACTGGCTGGATGTGGGGTCACTGCTGAGGACAAGGCAGGGGAGTTTATGAGGGTGTAAATGAGTACCAGGTTCTTGCTGCTGGCAGACTTGGCCCAGCCACAGCTGGCAGGGTTCTGGCCCCCTGTGTCCTGTGGGAGGGCACATAGAAACATGCAAACCCCACAGTGGTAGTGTCAGCATTGGTCCCATGGGGCTGTGAAGCACGGATTTCATCCCACTATTCAGGAGCAGGGTGTCTCCCATACCCAGAGAGCCCCTACCACATTGCCTTCATGCTGCATTTGTATCCCCTGGGTTCCCCTTACCTGTCCCTGGAAGAAGAGGACTCTTTTTAGGATGCTCCGTGGATGCTCTGGGACTGAGATTTAGGGTCATGACAGTTTTGTAGGCTCCTCGGATCCCACACCCTGCTGCAGGCATTGTGTGTGTAGGGCTTGGTGGGTGGCAAAATGGAACCATGCATCTTTCCTAGTGCCCTAGATCAATTTTGCTGTGCTAGCTCCCCTGCAGGTCCCATTCCCACAGATCTAGTCCCCAGTGGTGGTTTGCTGGACAGATGGGAACACCTTTGAGGTTAGACATGACACTTATATTTCCCAGCCACTAGCATGACAGCAGCTGGAGTGTGTGTGTGTGTGTGTGTGTGTGTGTGTGTGTATCACAGTTTGCTCAGAAAAAGCTATTTTGATAGCTTACAAAATTTACAAGATTACCCCTACAAAATATGGGGTGTGGTGCCTTCAGCCAAACAGGAGTGCATGGTCAGAGGTCCCAGGTCAGGGACCTCTGTGAAATGCAATGCAGGCAGAAATAACCTGGGCCGAATGGCCAGGTAGGATGTGGGGAGAGAAGGAAGTTTGGGGGGACATTATGGGGAGGGAGGATGCAGACACAGTGCTTGAAGGATGCTCTGGATGACATGCTGGTCCTTTGCATCCACCTTTCAGCTGCGGGAAGGAGGTGGTGGAATGAGTCAAGGCAGTGCCTGCAGTGTTGGGTGGCACACGGGGGCTGCTAGAAATCCCCCTACAGCCAGCTTCCGGTGTCAGCCTCTCCTCAGTGGGGATTTCGTGGCTGTGCTGCTCCGGGGTGGGGGAGAGCTCTGAAAACACAGCATAGGAATGTAGTTGTGGAGAAGAGGGCTATTACTGGACTCTGGTGTTGGGTGCTGAGGGCATGAGGAAGGGGAATGAGGCAGTGTGGGTCTGATGGCAGCAGTGGATATGCTTGGGGCTGGGGCAGGCTCCCCTCCTGCTGTCCCTGTCTTGGCTGTTGTGCCAAGCCTGGTGCACTGGCATGAGGTGGGGCAGAGGATACTTGCTCAAGGGTATGGAAATTGCATGCTCCCAACCTAGCACTGTGGGGTTTTTCCACTTGGCAGAAGAGACTTCTGGGGCATGGGGCATTGAAGGGGCTCTTATTGAGTCCCTCTGGCTGCTCAAGGAACATACCTCAATTTTCCCTTCTTTGAAGCAGGCTGGCATCAACTCTGCCCTCTCCAAGTTGGCTGCCTAGTGGGTGAAGAGGGCTATGCTGGGTGCAGGGTGTTGGGGAGGAGGCACAGTGGGAAGCCAGGCCAGTGTGTGGGATCATGGGGATGCTTAGTTCTGTGTATGAGCCCTCAGCATCCTTCTGGAAGGGTGCTAGAGTTTGCCATGCAGCACTTGCCATGCTGTGGGGCACAGGGACATCACAGGGAGCCATCAATGCCAGGAAGTCTGAGGGGAAGGGGCAGATGGCTGGGCTATGCCCATGTCCTACAGCAGCAGCACAGGAACATGAGCATGCTCTGAGCCACAGCCCAATCGCCAGAGCCCCCTGTACCACCAGCAGGTTCTGGCCTCATTGCTGAGCGGCTGCATGTGGGGAAAGGCTGTCTCTCTGCCTGCTGTGGTTGCTGCCCATATCCTGCTTGGCATCAGCAATTAGCCATGCAGGAGGTCATGCTGTGCAGCATGTCAGGGGAGGCAGGTGGCATGATGGATGAGCAGGTGGAAATGACATGTCTGGGCTAACAGCCCATGGAACTAGGGGAGAGAGTGAGAGCTGGCAGGGCTGGAACTGAAGGGGCCTGAGAGTGAGCTGTGTATGCCTCCCCTGCCACCTCTGTGTTTTCAGTGTCGGGGTTCAGTGTTTTTCCCAAGGATGCCTTTGCCCTGGTCCAGATGGACAGGACTGCACTTGCCAGCCTGGCATCTGGTTGGATGGACTCCTTCCTTTCCTACGGAGATGAGGGTTTTTGGATGACATTGCTGCTGCCACCCAGGTCAGGCTTACAGCCCTGACATGGCACATGTGCTGCCTGTCACTCCAGCCACAGCCACAGGGTGTGTGCCATGGCAGGCACCTTCCTGAGTGACACCCCTGTCTTGACATCCTCGGCACCCAGGTGGGGCTGGGGCAGGGAGAGGGAATCATTGCCTGCACCCCAGGGGCAGGTACCTAAAGAACACAGTTTATAAGGGAGAGTTCAGTGCCAGAGTGGCAGCTCCTGAGACAACAGGTGGTGGGGCATCAGGTTTGGGTCATATGTGGTGGGTGGGGTGCTTGAGAGGGTCTAAAGAAGCCTGCCATGTTGGGGGGCTGGGAAAGGTCAGGACCCCCACCCCATCCACACTGACTGGGGAGACCTTGGTGTCTGGTGATGGAAGCAGGCAGCTTCTCCCACTCCAGGATGTTGTCCAGCCCCTGGGACAGGAATAGGTGAGGATCATTTTGGGATCTGTTGAATCCTTCTGATTGCTGCTCCCCAGTTCCAGTGCTTCTGCACTCTGAATGTTCATGCACCCACATCCCTTTGTCAAGCCTCCACATCAATCACATCCCCCCCACTCCACACCTCCAGGCTGGAACTATGGACACCCTGTGGGGTGCTTTGTGCCAGCATTGCTGTGGGGGCGGCAAGGTCGTTGTGCTCAGTGACAAAAACAACTGTCAGATGCAGGTGTCCCTACTGGACTGAAAGGCTCCAGGATGGATGGAGTCTTGCTGACATTCCCCAACCCCGCCTCCCCCCCCCCCGCCCCCCCCCCCCCCCCCCCCCCCCCCCGCCGCCAATCCTCCTCAGTGCATCTGGGGGCTGCCAGTTGCCTGTACCAGGTTTTAGGTGTGCAAGTGCAGAGTGGGAGAGGGATGTGATGCTGTTTCCCAGCACTGGTTCCCTTAGGGCTGGGCTTGGAGAGAAGGTGAAGGGGAGAGAGGGGCTGGTTCTGGGGCTCACCAAAGCATTTGAGTTGATGGGGGTGGTGGGTCACATCCTGCTTGCGTGTCTGGGGTGTTCATTCCTCGGCACTGCCTCAGCACAAGCTCTCCCAGCAGCTGCCTCCCAGAGTGGATGCAGAGAGTGACCCAGCAGTGCTGTTTGGTTCAGCAAGTGACAGGTCCTGAGGTGATTGCACCAGAGCTGGGAGGTAGGGGTATCAAGGGGAACACAGCGGGGTGCATGCCAGGGATCCAGGGTTGCCTGTGGCATGGGAACAATGTTCATGGCCATGGTGGGCAGGGGTAACCATGGCTTGTCTGCTGTTTGGAAAGGGGAATCCTGTTCCCGAATTCCTGATCTTGAGATACATCACAGCTGTTTGGTGGGGCTGAGGGACCCATCAGAATACTCCCATGGGGCTCAGGGAGGTCAGTGGGGTTATTGGTACCCTTGTCCTTGCTGCAGGTATTGAGCATCCTGCAGGCTCAGAGTGCCCTAGGAATGAGGCAAGCTGTACCTGTGCATATTGGGGTGTTGGGCAGGTGTAGGGAGCCTGGTGAGGCAGTGCTATAGAGCCAGGCTGTGGGGAATGTTGCCCACTGAGTGCTAAACCCTGGCCAAAAGATGAAGAAAGAAGGTAGAGCTGGCTGGGGTCAGGCGTGGAAACCTTTCTTTTGCAGCAAGAGGATGGACCATGGCTCCTGGGCAGTGCACCCTCTAGACTTGATGCTGGTGGGACACTGGAGCATCTCTCATACAGAGAGAGCCTGGGAGAGCTGGGACTGTTCAGCCTGGAGGAGAGACTGTAACCACGGAGTCCCTGGTTTTTGAAAGGGAGGGTGCAGCAAAGGGGGAACCAGGCTCTTCTCAGTGGCGTCTGCCAATGGACAGAAATGAAAAAATAGGAAATTGCACCTCAACACAAGAAAACACTGTCTGAGACCAGAGAGGCTGGGCTTGCTCTCATTAATCAGGGCCCACCAAGTTAGTGCCTGGGGTGTGAAGATAGCCCCACTGTCACTAGCCGGATGTTTGTGAGGTTTCTCAAGCACTCTGCCCTCTCCATGCTAACTTTTTCTGTTATGTGAATGTCGTTCTGGTCCATCAGCTCTTTCCCACTCCTGCTGGGCAGAGTGGGAGGGCTGTGCCCACCAGCATTGGGGCACAAAGTGCAGGGGTGAACTAGTAAAGGTTGGCCTGATGTGGGATGCTTGCAAGCATGATGCTTGGGGACCAATGTGGCTGTAGATAGGGAAGAATGACCTCATTTCTAAAAAGCAGCTGCTGGATAATGTGTTCTAGGGGGGTTGCCTTTCTTCTAGGGGCTCCTTTCCTCATTCCTCTCCTCCTGTTAATTGTCTGCTGCCTTTTAATGGTCTTGTCAGGACTGGTGCTAGAATCTCCTTTTAAGCATCCACCCAGCACAGGGAAGGGATATTGTGGTTGGTCCTGCAGTGGCAGAAAGCTCCATCCTCTGGGAGCAGCTGAGCCTGTGGGGCCATAGCACCTGTCAGGCACCAAGCCCCTTGATTGCCCAGTCCCGGAAGAGCTCTGCTGTGTCACAATGCTTGATAAGGTTTCCGACTGACTCCAGCCTGTGGGGTGCCTAGCAGCTGGTGGAAGCCCTGCAGCTGGGCTGTTTGAGGTCTGCCAGCTTTGCTCTGCCTGGTGCCTGCTCGTCCTGGTGCCTGCTGGCTCAGCTAGGGGATGAGCTCTTATGCAACTGGACCCCAGCTTGTGCCCAGTGGGCTGCTGCACTTGGAGCAGGAGGGTGGCTGCCTGGAATGATGCTGGTGCAATGCAGGTCGGTGTGTTGACAAGTTATCCTCTTTCCCCTGTCCTCCTACTGGGTGAGGCATCGTGTGGTCACAGGGACAAGTATATCCCTTCAGGAGTGGTGTAGGGTGGCCAGCTGTGTGGGCAGATAGTGTGGTGCTCAGGAGGCGTATGTTACAGCATTCCTGGGTAACAACCTTCCTGGCTCTTCTCCAGGCACTGCTTCGCTGTCCAAGCCGATCCCAGCAGGAAAACCCTCCTGCCCCAGCTGTGGTCAGGCCTGGATTCACAATGGGCTCTTGCCAGGAATGGTGGTGACAGAGCTGGGAGAGTGGGGTAACAGAACAAAGCAGCATCCTGGGGCTCTGCTTTAGGGCTGAAGGAAGGGCCGGCATTTCGGGTTGTAGCCTGACCTGGAAGAATCCCTGGACTGCGGTTCAAACCCCCTGCTTGTGCCAAGCACACAGGCAGCCTGTGGCATGATGGCCTCTGGAAACCAGCCCAGTCCTGGCACAGCACGTGGCTGGCCATCCTCCCAGGGCCATTTTTACCCCATTTGTGTCCCCTCTGAGGCTCTGCTGCCACTTCAGCTGCATCTGACCTGGAGGTGGTAGTATGTCTGCAGACACCGTATGGTTTCATTCTCACCTTTCCCTTCCTGCCCTGTGCCTCTGTGATCCCCCCAGTGCTGGTGCTGAGCCCCCTGGGCTGGAGAGAGCAGGGAGGGACCTCGGGATGGGGCAGTGGAGTGCTGGGACAGAGCCCTACAGGGGAGCTGGTGTCTGGCTGATTGCTGGGCAGGTTATATGTGGCTCTGGGTGTGCCGCCTTGGTTGCCGAGGTGAGACCAGCTCTGGCTTTGCTGAGGCTCCCTGCAGTGCTGCCTGGGGCTTTCCAGAAAGAAAAGCTGTGGTTGGAGTGAGTGGAGCAGCTTGGATTTGTTTTAGGGTGTGGGTGGCACACTGTGTTTTACAGCTGTGCAATGACTAGTGCAGAGCTCCCAGCCCAGTGAGCCAATGCTCCCATTGTCCCCAAAACTCTCCAGGAAGAAGAGGCAGTCCCTGTGCTACAGGTGCTCAGCTCCAGCTCTTTTGAGCTCTAGGGTACCTAACAGCCACTTACTATACAATTGTGGTGACCCTGGTGCTCTGGACAGGGCTTTGGGGAGCTGGCACAGCAGGGGTGATGCCACCCTGGCATGGCCTGCCTGCCCTTGCCATTGTCACCCCTTTCCTGTTTGCAAAGAGGAAACACTGACTCACCCAGCAATGGTGCTGCAGCATGCATTCCCACTGTGTGGCTGGGCCTGCTGCTGGCCTTGGCCATCAGGTGCCTCTCAGGTGTCCTTCTGTTGTTCATTGCAAAAGCAGAGGTCCAAAACCATGGAGCCACTTGGGAGCTGCTCCCTGCCCCAACAGCTGGAGCAGGTGCTCCTGGCTGAGACCCATGTCAAAAAATGAGGTAGGTGAGTGGCTTACCACAGTGAGATCCCAAAACAGCCCTCCATCACCCCAGATTTGTGTGCCTGCCCAGGCAGCGTGGGACAGCTGGACTCCAGGGCTTATTTTGGAAAGGGGACCTGCCTTATTTTCCCCAGGGAGGGGTTGTCTGGCCCCATGTGGGCACCAATGGAACCTGTACCACGTGGCATCACACACCAGGGGTGATGGAGCCTGGATGGGCAGCTGCTTACCTGAGGAGTTGTGCAGCAAAATGCTGCACATGGCAACACAGAGGGCTTGGGCTTTGATGCCCAAAGCAGCCCACAAGGGTGGGTGTGGGGAGAGGTGCCCCCTGAGCTTCTCTGCACCAATTTTGCCACCCCATGTTGGGATGGCTAGGGATTAGTCTGCACTGGTGGAAAACTGAGGCACAGTCCCCCCAGCCGTGGTATTGGAAGTGTTGTGGTGAAGGTGGGAGAGCTCTCATGGGTGTGGAGGTGAAGGTGGGAGAGTCTGCTTTTCAGGGCCGTTGCATTCTGTCCCTGGGAGGGCCAGGAC
This sequence comes from Agelaius phoeniceus, assembly GCF_051311805.1. NCBI lineage: Eukaryota > Metazoa > Chordata > Aves > Passeriformes > Icteridae > Agelaius > Agelaius phoeniceus. The sequence continues at coordinate 1,274,590 of NC_135278.1, forward strand.
TGTGACATCTTGGGGCTGGGTGATGACTTTTTGCTGCTGTTAGGAGCTGCTGCTGCTGGGGGTGTTTCAGCTCTGACCCTCCTTTGCAGGAGTGGGTGCCACCCTCCTAGGCAGCCAGTCCTTGCTGTATCCTACCACACACGTGGCCCTGGAGCCAGGCAGAGTGCCCATGCCCAGCTGGCTCCAGCCCCTGCTGTGATAGCTCTGAGGCGCCATCGTGGACGGGCCCCTTCTTCCTTCTCATTGTCATCCTTTTCTTCCAATGGCCCCCTCGACCTTCACCGTCACAGCTCCTGACACCACTCCTTGCTGTCACACACTGCCTGTCCTTTGCAACAACAGCAATGACTGCAGCAAACACAGAACCTGTGCCTGATGAGTGCAGCCAGGTGTGGTGGATGTGGTGTTTGGGGCTGGATCCCACCAGGCTATGGCAGGACCCTGGCTTGTCTCCTGGTCTGGGACAAGGACTGCTAGGGTGCATGATTTGTGTGTGGATCTGAGGTCACAGCTGGACCCCACTGGAGGGATCCCTCTGCGCTCTCACAGCTGAGAGGCTAGGAAAAGGACTCAGTGTGCCCCGGGGTGCTGGCACCGGGGACCGCTGGGCAGTTTGAACCTGCACTGACATTCTGAGGCATCATGGTGATTGATTGACTGCAGCCAAACTCTGCAGCAGTCTTGGGAAGTGATAAAGGCTTAAAACATCCCTCTTCAAACTCCAAGCTGGAAGAGAGCAGGGAACAATGTGGTGGGTGCCCCAAGGAGGTTCAGGAGGGTTACGCATTTGAATAGTTGAAGCTCAGGGAGCACCCCAGATGGCATTTTAGCTTCTTTGTGAAGGCTTCTGCTATTCCTGGTGCTTTGGCCATCTGGTTCAGACCCATGGGGCAGTAGATTAAGGCTGAGACCTGGGGCTGGTGTGTTTGCAGGCTGATGGGTGCCTGACTGCCACCTCTTGCAGCACATGGGTTGGCACAGGAGTGCAGAGCCCCGCCATGCTTCCCTCGCTTTGCCCTCATGCCCTGTGATAATTTGCTGTTAAATGTGGCTTGTCATCATGTGCCTGGATTGGATACAACCACTGTGGCAGCTAATTGCAGAGAAGCAGCTGAACAGAGCTGCCGGTGGTGTTTAAAGAAGATACAATCAAAGATGAGGCAGTGCCAGAGCATCTCTGCCACCTCTTTCAGGCTCATAGCCATGTTGCAAACACTAATTAATTGAGTCTTGTAAACACCACTGTGAGAAGGGTAAATATTGGCAGGTGCTGTGTTTCGGGGAGGGCAGAGAACAGGCAGCCAGGTTGCAGCGATGCACTGTGCTGCAGGGGATGCTCTGCCTGCTGCAGACTACCCTCAGCCCCAGGTTGTCCTCTCCAGGGGCTGTGGGGGCAAAGCAGAGCTGCCTGCACTCCGGTTCTGCTCCAACTCTGCTCTCCAAACCGGCTGGGGCTGCAGTGCCCAGGTAATGCCATTTTGAAGATGCAGTTGCTATCTCTGGGGCACTAGTCTCCTCTTAAAGGAAGCTCTGCTGGCTCCAGTTCTGCCCTTGGCTTCTAGGGAGCTGCAGCAGGGTGAGGATCTCCAGGCACTACCCTGGGGATGGAGAGGAAGAATCAGCAGTGGAGCCTCTGCACTGCTGGAGACCTGCATCTTCTAGTCCTGCCATGCCCAGCAGCATCCTTCCAGATCACAGGCAGTGCCCAGTGCCCAGGTGATGGTAGGCAGGGAACATAATTTGCCCTGCTACATGCAGCAGAGAGTGAGCCCCAGAATGTCCAATCTGTGCTCCTGGGGACCCGGGGACTGGTGTCACAGGGGAAAACGGTGGCTTTGGTGATCCTGGGGGCTACAGGAGCTCAGGACACTGTGGTCTCTGCAGAAGAGCGTAAAGGAGGGGCTGTTGCTGAAGCAGACGAGCTCCTTCCAGAGGTGGAAGAGACGATACTTCAAGCTGCGAGGCAGGACACTTTATTATGCTAAGGATGCCAAGGTAGGCTGGAGGGTGCTTCCAACATGCCCAGTTTGGGGGGGACCTGAGCTTGCCAGCCCAGGAGGGGACAGAGATCCCTGCCTGGTGGACTGGGGCTCTGGTTCCTCCCTCGCAGTCCCTGATCTTTGATGAGGTGGACCTGTCTGATGCCAGTGTGGCCGAGACCAGCACCAAGAACATCAACAACAGTTTCACGGTGAGGGAGGTGTGGGGCTACCAACTGCACCCTGTGGAGACGTCGGAACCATGTGGGGAGGCACTACAGACCTCCCTCATCCCCCCAGAGCCATGGAGCACTCCATAGCATGGCCTCCTGCTGCTTGAGGTGGCACTGGTGGGCCACAGATTGCTGGGGTCTGTGCTGGGTTCTGGCTGGCCTGGCAGTGGCCTTGCGAGAGAACGTGGGGATGGTGGCTGTTGCAGGTGATCACGCCATTCAGGAAGCTCATTTTATGTGCGGAGAACCGGAAGGAGATGGAGGACTGGATCACGGCCCTGAAATCTGTCCAGAAGTGGGAGATCCATGAGGTGATGTGGGCAGGATGCTGAATGGATCTGTATTTGTGTGTGGAGTATGTTTCCCTCTGTGTGCCTTTGATTGCCAGAAAAGAGCTGTTGCCCTTGGCATAGCTCCACAAGGAGGACAGGAATTGGGCTGGGGGGACTCGGGATGCCAGGAGAGAGGGAGTGCCGGCTGAGGGTGCCAGGCACTAATGGGGCAGGGCTGTGTCTCCAGGCCACACAGTTCAACATGGAGCACTTCTCGGGCATGCACAACTGGTACGCCTGCTCCCATGCCCGCCCCACCTTCTGCAACGTGTGCCGTGAAGCTCTTCCAGGGGTCACCTCCCATGGCCTCTCCTGTGAAGGTCAGTGCTGGCGTCCTGCTGGGAGGTGGGCAGGAGTTGGCATCAGGGCAGGGCAGCCTCTCAAGGCTGGGCCAGAGCAGGAGTGGTGCAGGGTGATGCCCACTGCCCAGATGCAGAGAGGTTTGGGACCAGGGATGTGCATGTCATGGGGACCTTCCCTGCTCCTCACTGCTCCCCCCCATGCAGTCTGCAAGTTCAAGGCACACAAGCGCTGTGCCGTCAGAGCCACAAACAACTGCAAGTGGACGACTCTGGCCTCCATCGGCATTGAAATCATCGAGGATGAGGATGGGGTAAGCAGGGGAGTCCGTTTTAGGCATCCTGGTAGGACAGATCCTCCATCAGAACTAGCCTTGCTGTGCCCAAATCAGGAAGCAGGAAGAAACTGTAGCTGTCCCCTGCACTGTGTGGCCTCTGGGCTTGGCTCTGCAGGGGTGTAGCTTGGGGACACCTCCTCTGGAAGCCTGTATCAGGATCCCTTTTTGCTGTCCGAGTGGGGCCACCTCCAGACATTTTCTGGGGATATGTCTGCCCTGCCTAACATGCTGATGGCTTCAAGCAGCCAGGTGGGCAGGGATGAGAGGACATGGGAGGGGTCCCAGACCCACCTTGCCCTGCTAAATGGCACCACTTCCATGGTGCTTGGGGAAAGAGGTGGCCTATGATCTTTCCCTCCAGTGTGCAGGATGCTATTGGTAGCTGCTCTTCTCTGCAGGTGGCCATGCCCCATCAGTGGCTGGAGGGGAACTTGCCCGTCAGTGCACGCTGTGCTGTCTGCGACCGGACCTGTGGCAGTGTCCGGAGGCTGCAGGACTGGCGGTGTCTCTGGTGCAAGGCCATTGTGAGAATATACGCACATACCCTGTCCCCACCCCTCTCCCAGCACAGACAGCACTGCCCCTCCTGTGTGCATCTCTGGGAAAGCTGATGCTGAGACTTTGGTGCTGTGTCCCCCCGCTCTGCTGATACAGGCATTCCTGCATTCCCAGGTTCACAGTGCCTGCAAGGAGCTCCTTGGCAAGAGGTGCCCCCTGGGCCAGTACAAAGTGTCCATCATCCCGCCAACTGCCTTGAACAGCATCGATTCTGATGGTGAGTTGGGGAGGGCACAGGGCTGGTCTGGTGGGGGGGACAGGCTCTTTGGGATAGGGCTCTGAGCTCTCTGAGGTCTTCTGGAGGCTTTGACTTGTTGCACTGTGCCTGTTTTGTGGGGCAGCAGGAACACTACCTTCAGTAGGCTCCAGAGTCAACGCCCTTCCCTTAGCTGAAGGCTGCTTGTTGCCTTGCACTCTGTTTCAGGGCTTGATGGTATTCTGTGGGCTTTGGGGTGGCATTTCTTGCCTTCATGTGGCTTTAGCTGCTCCTGCCAGGTCACCACTTGCAGTGGCTCAGGACATGGTGCCTCTGTGCTCTGATCAGCAGTGCCAACCCTGTACCCCTGAGGTGGGCTGTCCTGTGTTGCACCTCAATGGTTCAGCATCTCTCAAGGCAGGATAAAGCTCTTGCTTGGGTTATTTCTCAGTGTCTGAAGCTCAGCTGTTTTTTTGGTAGTGCAGAGCACAGCTTTGCCCTGGCACAGGACACCGCAGGGAGAAGCCATGTGGAGCGTGGGGGGACCCCCCCAGCTGTTTCCTTCTCCTGAGGGGCCCAGCTGGCCTCCGCTAAGCAAAATCTGTTCTTCTCCTCCGGATATTTCTTTCTTCATTCTTTACTGCTTTTCACCACTCAGCTCAGACAATAGCTCATTTGCCTTGTTACTCATTGGGATGCTGTCAGAGTAACCATCATGTGGCTGCTCCTCAGCTCCAGAGCCTCAGCTGCTGGTGGCTGATCCCTGGCAGCATCTCTGCCCTGTCCCTCTCCAGCAGCCCAGCCATCCATGGCTGTGACTGTTGCCCACCTGACTGGGAACAGCTTAGCAAGGCCTCAGTCCCCCCTTGTCTTGCCATGCTGTCCTGCTGCAGCATATGAGTACTGCTGGCAGCAAGCTTTTCCGCTGCAGCCCACGCTCTGACTCAGCAGCTCTCAGTGCTTTGTGTTACTGCTCTGCTGGGCTGGGAGTGGAGATGGAGCAGTGGCCAGGCAAGGAGGGGGGGGCTCTGGGGCTGTTACCCCCATGCTCCTGCTGTGGTGGGGGTGCTAGGGCTCCTGGTTGCAGCCCATGGGGCTCTAAGGGCAATAGCTGTGGGGCTGGTGCCAATGGCATGATGGCTGATATGGTCCCTGCTGCAGCATTGCTTGGTCTGCCAAGGGAAGAAGCCTGCAGACACCAGCCAGGGAACTGGGATAGACAAGAAGTGCCTGAGGCAGGTGCGGGCTCTGGGCCACCATCAATCCTACTCTGCCTTGGGCACATTTCTTTCCCCATCTCATTTCTTTAAAAGCATAGTGCTTCTTCTTCCCTCTGCCCCTCACTATCCCCCGGACATCCCCATCACTGCCCCTCCTGCCCCAGCACCTCACAGATTGGGCTTGGCACAGATGGAGTGTCCATACTCTGCTCTCCTGAAGTGTGTGTGGGCAGTGAGAGCAGGGGGTCATGTGTTTGGGCTTACTGCAGGTTTCTGGAAAGCCACCTGCCCCTCAACCTGCTCCAGCCCTCTCCTGGCCTTTGTCAACTCCAAGAGTGGGGACAACCAGGGTGTCAAGTTTCTGCGCAAGTTCAAGCAGTTCCTCAACCCAGCCCAAGTCTTTGACCTCATGAATGGGGGCCCACACCTGGGGTAAGCACCAGCCTGAGCACCCTGGAATTGCCTTGCTGGGATCCCAGTGGGCACCTGGCACAGCACCTATTCCCTCTCTCCTTGCCCGCCACCCAGGCTGCGCCTCTTCCAGAAGTTCTCCACCTTCAGAATCCTGGTGTGTGGTGGGGATGGCAGCGTGGGTTGGGTGCTCTCTGAGATTGATGCCCTTGGCCTCCACAAGCAGGTGAGTTGGGAGTGCCTGGCATTACTAGTGCAAGCTGGCACCATCCCCAGCACTGGCACACTCTGTGTACCCCAGGTGCTGCCAAGCAATGGGCACAGCAGAGTTGGGGGTGTCACAGGTGCCCTTGGGGGCTGCTCTGAGGCCCCCCACTCTGTCTCTCTCCTGCAGTGTCAGCTGGGTGTCCTGCCGCTGGGGACTGGTAATGACCTTGCACGGGTCCTGGGTTGGGGCAGCCTATGTGATGATGACACTCAGCTGCTGCAGATCCTGGAGAAGCTGGAAAGGGCCACCACCAAGATGCTGGACCGGTGAGCAGGGCATGGAATACATGTCTCTCTGTCCCTCCTACCCTGGCATCTCTTGGGAAGCCTGTCCCAGTTCCTTGCCTGTCCCTGTGCTAGGGGGCCAGGAGATGACAAGCAGCCATGGTCTCTGTTTGGCAGGTGGAGTGTGCTTACCTATGAGGCTCCCAAGCAGTCCCCCTCAGCACTGAAGGAGGAGGAGAATGGGGACTCCAACATCCAGGTGGGAACTGCTGGCATTTGGGGGCTTGAGATGGGGAGGGCAGGCTGGAGGGCAGGTTCCTGTTCAACCCAGTTCAGGGACACAGGGAGGGATGGCACAGGAAGAGGTTATTCTGAGGGTCCCTGGGGACTGGGGCTCTGAAGGGGCTGGAGTTGGCTGCATGCAATGAAATGACCCTGGCAGGTCTCAGCCTGGCATATGCAGTTGGGAGCAGGCAGAAGGTGAAGTAGAGCTAGCCTGCCACTGGCCAGCTGCTTTGGACTCTTCTGTGTGCTCCTGTTCAGCCCCTTGGTCCAGTTTCCCTCCTGATGTGACTGACCTTGCCTCTGCCCAGCAGCATGGGCATGGCTACCCTCAGTGGTGGGGAGTGGGCTGAATAAGGGCTGATCATCCCCAGTTCAAGGCTGGCTGGGCAAAGCTCTATCCCCGAGCAGGGCACATGGCAAGGTGGCAGGTGTCCAGCTGTCTCCACCTGTGTCGCCCCCAGGTCCAGATCTCCCATTACGCAGACTCTGTTGCCTTCCACCTGGCCAAGATCCTGGAGTCAGACAAGCACTCAGTGGTGATCTCCTCTGCAAAGTAAGGAGGGGGCTGTTGATGGGGGTGCCAGGAGCCCCTTTTTCTGGGCTGGGGCCTGTCCTCAGGACCACTGCACCCCCCGTGGCCAGGCTGTCTCAACTGGCCTCCAGCAGCTGCTGGCTGTGCTGGTGCCTGGCAGATAATGCTGGCTGTGCTGACCCTCTGGAGCAGCAGGTGTTATCCCAGCAGGTGCCCTGGCTGGCATCTGTGCCTCGCTGGCCATGCTGTGCCCCTCTTGACCTCCAGCCACTTCCCTTGGCAGGTTCCTCTGTGGCACTGTCAATGACTTTGTGACTGAAGTTGGGCGGGCTTACAAGAGGGCGACGGAGAACAAGCAGGAGGCTGAGCTGATGGCACGGAAGGTGTGTTGCAGGGGAGCTGGAGGGTTGGGTCAAGCTGGTGGCACAGCCTGTGAGCAGGGGATGGGCTGCTCCGCAGGCCTATGCCCTTGTTGAGCATGTATTGGGGTGTGCCATGCTTGGGGTGCCCAGACATGGGGTGTCCAGGTGCTTGGGGGTATCCAGGCACTCATAGTGCCCAGGGAAGCACCCAGCACTGGTGGGGGGCAGCAGCTTGTGGCAGGTACTGAGTGGGGTAGGTGTCCCACAGTGCGCCATGCTGAATGAAAAGCTGGACTCGTTGGTGCGGGAGCTGAATGAGGAAGCTCAGGCCATCATGGTCCCTGAAGAAATGGCACAGGCCACCCACGCTGATGTCAAGGACCAGGAGAAAGCTGGCAGCTTCAACCCCAACCCCCAGCCTCGCATCTTCAAATCCAAGGAGCAGCTCATGCTGCGGGCAAACAGCCTGAAGAAGGCCCTGCGGCAAATCATTGAGCAGACAGAGAAAGGTGAGGGAGTGGTGGGACCTGGCAGCTTCCCTGCTGCTGCAGCAACCTGGCAGGAGCTGTGAAGCCACACTGGGTTGGTGCTGGACCCATGTCTTTGTTCTCCCCTGGGATCCTTGGGATGGCAGCAGTGTCCCCACCCTGGGCCCTTCCTGGTATGAGCCCACAGGCCTGACATGAGGAGGGGCTACAGGGCTGCACAGACTCCCTGTCATGTCCCTCTTTGTATCCAGCTGTGGATGAGCAGAACAAGCAGACCCAAACCTACCAGGGCAGTGTGGGCCCCAGCAAGGATAGCTCAGAGGAGTTCAGCAAGGAGGAGGAGAAGCTCAGTAAGATGCCAGCAGGGCATGTGGCATTTTGTGGGGGCATGGGGGTGAGCTGTGGGATGGGCTCAGGGTGAGAACCCATGTGGCAGCTACCTCCCTGTCGCCCTGGCCAGGCTCCCGGCGGGTGACTGTGACCTCTGCGTCTTCCTCCATCATCCTGGACCGGCCAGACACCTTTGGCAGCTTGCAGTTCCCTGAAGACCCCAGCACCCTGTGAGTCAGGTGTTCTGCCTGCCCCGGAGCAGAGCTGTTACCATGCTACCCCTTTGAGGAGGCTGCTGCCCACCAGTGTGGCATCCCTGCTACCAGGCCCTCCTTGGCCAAGCAGTGCCCATGCTGGGGGAGCCTGCCTGTGGATGGTGCTTTGAGCTTGGTGTTCCCACCTGCAGGCAGGTCCTGGCTGTGCCATGGGTCTCCTGCCATGATGACTGAGGGAAATTAGCAGCCATCCCTGCTAGTTTTGGTCAGGCTTCCCAGTGCCAGCCGCTCTGCTCCAGTGGGTGTTACACCGCATCCTCTGGTGCCAACCCAAAGTCACCGATACGCAGGGGCTGCTCAACCTGCTTTCCCTCTTTGCTGATTTCAGACACTTCTTGGAGAAATGTGTCATGAATAACTACTTTGGCATTGGCCTGGATGCAAAGATCTCCCTGGAGTTCAACAACAAACGTGATGAGCACCCCAAGAAGTGCAGGTTGGCTGGAACACCTAGATTTCCCCCAGGAAAAAACATGTACCCCTGGCTTTCCAGTGCCATCAAGTTGCTGGGAGCCATGGGGGTGACTCAGGCCTACTGTGTTGGAGATCCTTCCTGCAGCAGATTTTGTACCTGCACCCATTGCTGGGATGAGCACCCCTTGGTGGCAGGCTGAAAACACCCCAGAAGGGGTGAAGACCTGAGGACTCGGTGGGATTTACTTGCTCTGCAGCTGGAGAGAGGGACATTGCCATGCTGGCGTGGAAGGGTCAAAATCTGGGTGCAACGTGCTGCACCTTTGGCTTTTCTGGGAGGTAGCAAGAATTGAGGAAACTAAGGTGGGGCCAGCCATCCGGGACTGTTCAGCACAGTGCCCCAGGAAGGGTGTGGAGCCTGTGACAGGCAGTGGGAAGCCCACAGCCCCTCATCTGTTCCACTTTGCCCCACAGCAGCCGCACCAAGAACATGATGTGGTATGGGGTGCTGGGCACAAAGGAGCTCCTGCAGCGCACCTACAAGAACCTGGAGCAGCGGGTACAGCTGGAGGTATAGGGCTGGGAAAACTGGGAAAGGGTGGGAGGGGCAGCGTTACAGCAGACCCCCAGGCTTAGCCCTCTCTTGCAGTGTGACGGGGTGCCTATCTCACTGCCCAGCCTGCAGGGCATTGCTGTCCTCAACATCCCCAGCTATGCCGGGGGCATCAACTTCTGGGGAGGCACCAAGGAGGACAATGTGAGTGTCAGTACCATGAGATGATTTGGGTGGTGTGATGTCCTTTCCCCAGTCCTAAGATACCCCAGGGCTAGGGTGTCCCTGCCTTGGGCACACATGGGGGAAAATGGATGTCTTCATGTGTAGTGATCCTCTACAGAACTTTGGGGCTCCATCCTTTGATGACAAGAAGCTGGAGGTGGTGGCAGTCTTTGGCAGCATCCAGATGGCTGTGTCACGGGTCATCAACCTCCAGCACCATCGCATTGCACAGGTAGCGCTGAGGTACCCTGCAGGACCACAACTAATGCCTGAACACTTTTGGGGCAGCAGTGGAGCCTGAGGCAGTGTGGCTCTGCTCAGCCTGGCAGCTATTGATGCCACCCCTGAGCTGTGTGCCCCACAGTGCCGTGTGGTGAAGATCACCATCCGGGGCGATGAGGGTGTACCTGTGCAGGTGGATGGAGAGGCCTGGATCCAGCCACCTGGCATCATCAAAATCCAGCACAAGAACCGAGCCCAGATGCTGACAAGGGACCGGGTGAGATTGAGGAGCTCAGCAAAACCATGCTGAGGGACATGGGGAGGTATGACAGTCTCAGAGGGGCCATGTCTGTCCCCCACAGGCATTTGAAAGCACCCTCAAGTCTTGGGAGGACAAGCAGAAAGGGGAGAGCTACCGAGCAGCCACACGGCCACGGCTCAGCTCCCAGCAGTCCATGGAGTACCTGACCGAGGAGGAGAGCAGCCTCTTGCAGCAGGTCTCACGGGTCGCTGAGACCCTCATTGCCAGGTCAGACTGTGGGAAGGGGAATATAGTGGGCACAGGGAAAAGGGAACTGTGCTGTGGCCATGCAGAGGTGCGTGCCCAGCCCAGGGGAGCCCTGGCAGCTCCAGCCCCTGTCACCTGCAGGATCCATGAGGCAGCCAAAGCTCACAAAGCCATGGAGCAGGAGCTGGCGCATGCAGTCAATGCCAGCTCCCTAGCACTGAGTGAAGCCCTCTCCCACAAAGCTGCTGGCACCTCAGAGGTGAGCGGGGACTGGGAGTGTAAGGCAGCCTTTCCCCAGGCCCCATGGGGCCCTGCCGCTCAAGGGATTACCCCCTCTTTGCCCCAGTTTCTCAGCAGGAATATGGCTGTGGAGATGGTGCTGAGCATCAAAGAGCTGTGGGCTGAGACCAGGGCATTCCTGGACGGGAAGGCGGTGAGTGAGGGACTGGAGAGCACCCAAAGCCTCTCAAGGCTGCTACCTCTGGGGGTGGCAGCAGGGTTGGGTATGGGCCCTGTCCCCCACAGCTGGACTCGCCGCAGGAGGAGGAGGCACTTCAGGGCCCTCTGAGTGTGCTGGGCCAGGAGCTGCAGCGGCTGCTGGACATCCACTGGCTGGGCCCTATTGCCCACCCTGCTGAGGAGGTGGGTGCACAGGGACCGGGGTCTGGCACAGCCCAGCCTCAGGGAGCTGTAGCATCCCACCAAGCCTGGCTTCTCACAGGAAGGTGCCAGCAAGGGAAGCTTTAAGCTTCGCCTCAACATCCCCAAGCCCAGGAAGGAGAAGGACAAGCTGCAGAAGCAGAAAGCCAACAGTGTGCTCCCAGGTAAAGTGAGCAGTGTGCCAGGAAGAGACAGGTGGTGCAGTCCATGCTAGAAAGGACCCCTCTGTGCTGACCTATACCTCAATCTCCTGTTCTGGGAATGCTGGGGAAGAATCCTCAAGAAAGGGGAACCTGGCTGCTTGAGGGTGGCACCCTTGTCACCAAGAGCCCCTTAAAGCTTTTTCTGGTATCAGACATGCAGAGCACCCCAACCCTATAATTCCTTGGCTAGGGGGAGAAGGGGGCTCTGGTACAACTCAGACCTTTGGGTAAGTCCCTTGTCCACAGCTGGGGGTCTGGTTGAGGGGGAGCAGCTCAGGTGCTCCATAAGTAAGCCAAGGAGAGGAGAGACCTCTGCAGCCCGAGCGGGCTGTGGCCTCTGGCCCTGCTGGAGTCAGGGGTGGGACGGGGTATGCTGTCTGCTGACCACAGGCTGCCATCACTGCTGCCTGCGCTGCTGTGTCCCACTGCCTCAACAGGCCCCAGCAGTCCACCACTGTGGTTTTCCTCCCTGCTAGCAGACAAGTGGGGCTCCGAGGAGGTGGCAGCTTGGCTGGAAACGCTTGGTTTAGGGGAATACAGAGACATTTTTGTTCGGCATGACATCCAGGGCTCCGAGTTGATTCTGCTGGAGAGGAGAGACCTTAAGGTACAACCCCCTTGTGCCTCCTGAAGGACTCCCAGCCCTGGGGAGCATGGTGTCCTCCATCCCTCCTCTCCCTATCCTTCCTGGTGGCAGGTTGGCCCTACATCTGGGTCTGCAGAGTTGAGCTTGTGCAGCTTCTGCACAGGGGCAGGGAAGCAGGGTGGCCTTGGTCCTCCAACTTGCAAGGCTCCATACACCTATCCAAAACAGTATCAGCAGTACCCAACCCTCAGCTGCATTCAGGCATGGGGATGTGCTTTTAAGAGGACAGTGGGCTTCAAGCAAGCACTATGCTCTAGCAAGGGAGAGCATGGGGAGCTGGGCTGTGCCTCATCCTCCAACCTGTGGCTTGTCTACCAGCAAGGGCCAAGAGCTGCAAGGCCCTGCAAATGCATCACCTCCTCTTTCTCTTTCCTGCAGGACCTGGGGATCACCAAAGTGGGCCATATGAAGAGGATCCTTCAGGCCATTAAGGAACTCAGCAACCTGCCCTAGGCTGACAGCAGGGCAGCAGCCCAGTCCAGGTGCTGGGTGGGTGCTGCCCCCAGGGAACAGGGGCTGGGTAGGGGAACAGGTCCCTGCCCTTGCCCCATATTTATGGAGCCCTCCCTGCTTGCCTCGCTTTAACTCTGTCCCAAGTGACCCTGGGGCCACTGCTTCTCCCCCAGCCTATGGGGCTGGGGACACTGAAGCAGAGGTCTACCCTGATAGGTGTGTGGTCTGACCACCAGTCCCGCCCCATCAGGGTCAGGTGGTCACCTGGGACCACCCGCTGTGTGCTCAAGCTGGAGCCAAAGCAAAGTTTCCCCTTCCCCATGTGGGTATTTATGCTGTGTAAATATTTGGAGAGAAGATACGCATTGCTGCTGCTTGCATAGTGTCATTACTAAGGGGAAGGTGGGGAGGAGGGAATTGAGAATACCTTTCCAGCCTTCACCCTGAGCTTCCTGGTCCCCACCAGTCACCGTGCTCTCACCCTCTGTCTCATCACAACACAGGGAAGTACAGTGCTGGGGCTCCAGTGCCAGCATGTACAACAAATACATTTTATTAACAGTTACACATCACTTTTTTTCCTCCCCCCCCCCCCCCGCCTCTTCCTCAGTTAAAATTACTATTACTTATGTACATGGTACCACCCTGCTTGAGGGTACCCCATTATTTACAGGCTTATTCACAGAGTAGGGGCTAGGAGCTAGTGAGTGTCTCCTCGAGCTTGAGCATGTCCATGGGGGTGACTTTGGCAACCTCAAAGAAGACCCTGGAAAGAACACATTGGCTTAGAGCTCAACCACAGCCCTGGCACCCATCCACCAATGCTCCCAGATCCCTACAGAAGCCCAGGGTGCACGCCAGTGGTGTCACTCCCTGCAGCAGGGACAGGCCTGAGACAGAGCCCCATGACTCTCACCTATGTGAGTACTTGCTGCGCACAGCATTCAGCTTGTCACGGGGCTGGTATGTGAGCAGGAAATTCAGCCTCTTCACCAGGGGGTGCAGGTCCTGGGCACTGTACCCACTGTAGTACTCCAGTGTAGGGGTCTGCAAGGGGACAGCAGGGCTAAGCTGTGTCCTCAATGACAGGACAGTCATCATCTTCCCTTATCAGCATCCAAATCTGATCATAGCCCTAGTGCATCACCCCACTCACTAGTCCATTGCGTCCCCCTGCAGTGCCTCCCAGGCTGCCTCGGCAGGGACAGTACTCACCCAGCCCCCAAGGTTCTTCATGGTAAGTGCCAGCAGCAGGCAGCTGGCAGCCAGCTTCGACGGGCTCTCACGGGCATAGTCGTACTCCTGCAGGGTCATCTCACAGAGGAAGCGGGCCAGCGTCAGTGTCTCCATGGTGGCACGGGCACACTGCAGCCAGTGGGCAGGGAAAGCGCTCAGCCTTTTGAGCAATGCTGCTCCCCTTCCCAGCCTTTCTAGGATCTCGAATGCAGCCTCTGGGGCACAGGTCAGGGATTACACACACCCAACCTATCATAGACCACCATCCTCACACCCCAAACGCTTTTGAGGGCACCTGGATGAAGTTTCCTTGCTGCCAGCTGGGAGCCTGAAGCCCCAGTGATGCGAGTCACTGTCCCCTGGAGCCAACAGAAGGGGTGCCTGGGGGCACCCAGCCCACCCTCTGAATGCACTCACCTTGGCAAAGCGGCGCAGGAAGCGGTAGGGGATGGGGATGTTGATGTCGAACTTGAGGGTGCTGAGGATGCTCATCTCCATAGCAATAAGCTCCTCCCGCTTGTAGGCATCATCACAGATATAGAGGAAGTCATCCACACATGGTGGGCACCGCTCCTGTAGGGGCACAACTGCTCAGCACCCCAGTGGGAGCTCATCCTGGCCTCACTCAGGAGATCCTAGCCACCCCACAGGCCCTGTGAGTGTTCACGTGCTGCTGGACTCAGCAAGGACTATTAACACCCTGTGGGACTTTTGTCATGTCCATACTCCTCCAGCCCTTGCCTTGAGCTCCATGCCTGCATTAAGTAAACTAGGGTATCCTGATGGTCTATGCAGAGCAGAGAGAAGCTGGCTTTCCAGTGACACCAGGACACAGGTTTCAGCCCATCATGACTGTATTTGCAGCCCTTGGGACAGGAAGGAGGAACATGACAGACATGCCACCCTGGCAGCTCTCAGGGCAGTAACCTGGCCTTCCCTAAAACCTCCCCAGGGACCATAGAGGCACAGCTCCTCTGAGTCTGCACCCCAGGAGAGTACACAAAGAGTCACCTCAAATTTGGAGGCAATGAGGATGGCAGTGGAGCCGATGAGCTGCAGCTTCTCTCTCATGCTCACCACCTCCACCAGGTAGTGGTCTACTAGCTTCACAGCCAGGTACAGTGTCTCATGGTTCAGCTCAAAGTTCTCCTTCAAGAATGAGAGTGGGGGTCAGAACAGAGTGTCAGACAGAAGTTAGGCCTGGCCAGCCCCTTCCAGGTCTCACAGAGGCCAGGGGTACCTATGGGCCAGGCTCAGAGGGAGGGATGTAGGCTCATCCCTAGCCCACACAGGGGGAGCATCAGCTCTGCGCTGGGAATGCTTGCAGGAGCCTCTGCTAGCACAGAGGTCACACATGCCAAAGGCAGCAGAGGGGTTGCTCTGCAGAAGGCTGTGCCCTCTCACCTGCACCTCCACCATCCAGTCCACAAGGATAGCACGCATGTCCCCACTGATGTCTGTCTGCTTCTCCATGTAGTCAGGAAGCATGAATTTTTCCTGCCAAAGAGCCAGCTGTCAGGGACATGGCAAACATCTCCACCTTCAAACAAGCCCCTTCTCACCCTGTGCAGTGGTCAGAGCCTCTGAGCAGTCAGTGGCCCTGCCTGCAGTCACTCCTTCCCTGGACAGGGCTGTCACCCCCTGGACAGGCATCACCCACCTCTCTTTCCCGCATGTATTCAAAGATCTCCTTGGCATACTCTGCATTGGCGTAGGGGTCACCCAGCTGCTCCTTGTCAATGTCCTCCACTGCTGGCACCTGCTGGTATGGAAGAGGCAGCAGTAAGGGGGAGGCCCTGTAAGTGCCAGTCACCTTGTCAGGGCAAGGCTGCTGCTCCTCTGCACACCCCTTTTCCACCTGCCTTCATCACCCTGCAGTCCCTGCCCCACTCTTTCCCAGGGGATGATTCTTGAAGCAAGATGGTGGTGCACTTTGCCCCCCCTCCCCAGCTTTTCATCACCCTGGCTGAAGTCTCTCCAAGGCCCAGAGCACTGCCTGGTGCCCGAGTAGCACTAGTGGCAGCTGCAGAGTGGTGCTGTGATGGGCCTGGGGCAATGCTGCAGCCCAGGGTCCCTACCCTCTGCTCAGGGGGCTTCAGTTCCTGTACAGACACTGGCTTCTCTGGCACAGGATCCACTTTGGGCTCTGCAGGAGCTGTTGGGGGAGTTTTCTTCATTGACCTGGGAAGGAAAAGAGCATAAATCATTGCTGGGAGAAGACCAAATTTCTTGGCTGAAAAGGGGCCTTCCAGAGACTCTTGCTGCTTCAGGAAGGGGCAAAACCACCCCTAAAATATCCCCACAGACTTCTAGAATCACTTAGGTTGGAAAAGACCTTTAAAGATATTGAGGACAACAGTTCCCCCAGCACTGCCATGCCCACCACTAAACCATGTCCCAAGGGCCACATCCACACGACTTTTAAATCCTTCCATGGAAGGTGACTCTACAACTGTCCTGGGCAGCCTGTGCCAGGGCTGGACAGCCCTTCTGGGGAAGAAATTTTTCCTAATATCCAACCTAACCCTCCCCTGCCACAACCTGATGCCATTTATAGTAGATATACTAGTTCCCTCCTGCATCTGGCTCAGCCTCCATCACCCAAGGGAAGCCCCATGGGACAAGTTTGCAGCAAACCCCTGCCCCCAGCTACTCACTTTTTTAGATTGATCTCGTTGTTCTTGGCCACCCCTAAGGTATTATGTGTCTTCTGCGCCTTGGGTGGAGCAACCTTCACTGACTCCTTCTTCCCTGCCACCACCTGGTTCTTGCGAGCCTGTTTGGGTCAGAACAGGGGCATACAGGGGCTGCAGAGTGGAAAGCAAGATATGCCCTGCAGGGAGACCTCTCCTCTTCCTAATGGGCATGGGGTATGCCCCCCACCATGGGGAGCTCACAGGGGACACCAGAGCCCCCACCCTCACAGAACCACTCACATTGGTGATGTCTCCAAATGCTGATCTCTTCTTGGGCCCACCCTGGGGTGAGGATGAAGACCGCTTAGCATGACAGCTCTCCTCCTGCAATAGAAGCTGTTAGAAGATGGTGGTCAGCTGCCCCACAGGAGCCCCCCCTGCAGCTCTCGCTTGGCTCGGTGCTCACCTTCTCAGGATCGACGTTCTCTGCAGCAGGACCTGCCTTGCCTGCTCGGGACTGCTTGGTGGTCAGCATCTTGGCATTGCGTGGCAATGGCATCCTTTCCCTTGGTCTCTGTGAGCAAGCTGGGGGCAAAGCATGATGTGATGGGGGCTACTGCCCACCTGCCTCCAGGGACACCCTCCCAGCTTGGGGCAGCACAGGGGGAGGTTTATCCCTCGTGGGGGTTAGCACAGCAGCACTGACCCCTTTCCTGAGCACGGCAGGTGAGTGGTGCCTCAAGACAAGCCCAGGCAAGGGACAAATCTGGCTAGAGCTGCTCCCAGGGAAGAAGGGACAGAGACCCCAAAAACCACCACTCACTCTGCTGGGTGAGGTGGTAGGGGGCACAGGCAATTCCCAGATTCCTGCATCCCAGAGAAGGATGCAAGGGCTTGCACTCCTCGGAGAGCTGGAGGTCTTGCAGATCCTCACTCTCCCACAACCCTCAGGGTCCCCTGGGGGAGTCGGGAGTCCCAAAGTTCCCCTCTCTCCTGCATCCCCCGGAATTCCCAGGGAAGACGGGGATCTTGGAAGCCCTTACTCCCTTGCATCCTCCAGGGTCTCCACGCCTGCCATCAACTACGGGCCCCAGCGCTGCCCACTCCCCCGCAGCCCTCGGAGGCCCCACTCCCCCATAACCGGGTGGGATCCCCCCCCAGTCACCCATGCCCGGGATGTTCCCTCCCCACTCACCCATGCCCGGTCGGCTGTGCCCGCACCTCCGGCCCCGGCGCTTTTGAAAGTAGCAGTTCGGTAGCGGCCGGCCAGCACTGGCCGAGCCTCGCCCAATCAGAGTGCGAGCCGATGCCAGGCGGCGGCCAATCAGCGGGCTCAGAGGGATGCAGTTGCTAAGGGGCAGGGCGGCAGGGTTTAAAATTCAACGCCGATGACCAATGGAAAGGCGAGTATGCGGCAGGGGCGGGGCGAGCGCCGAGCCGGGCGGGCAGCGATTGGTGGTAGCAGGCGCCGTTTAAATCCGTTCTGCGGGGCCGTCGTGGCGGCCGGGCCGCAGAGTGGGGGCGGCCCCGTCCTTGCCGTCCTTGCCGTCCTTGCCGTCCTTGCCGTCCTTGCCGTCCTTGCCGTCCTTGCCGTCCTTGCCGTCCTTCAGCGGGTGGAGCGGCCTCCGCGGGCAGCTGGCTCCGCTGCGTCCACTGCCTCCGTCCGCAGCCGTGGGTCCCAGGCCTCCGGGGCTGCCTTTTCCCACCGGGCTGGGGGACAGGGTGTGCTGGCCGTGCACGTTCCTTAACCCAGCGTCGGGAACAGAGGGCTCGGATCGCTTGGATAATCACAGAACGGTTTGGGTGGGAAGGGACCAAACGGTCCCTTAAGCTTAAGCTCAGCCCGTTCCACCCCCTGCCATGGGCAGGGACAATTTAGACGAGCTCAGGGTGCTCCCCGTCCAGCCTAGCTTTGGACACTTCCAAGGATCCAGGGGCAGCCACAGCTTCTCTGGGCACCCTGTGCCAGGGCCTGCCCACCCTCACTTCTCACAGGGAAGATATTTTTCTTATATCTAGTCTAACCCTTCTTTCACTTTCTGAGGCAGCACAGGAGCAGTGTTCATGTGGTGTTGTACAGGCATGACTGACCAAGTTCAGGGTGAGGCTCACTGGGACTGCCCCATCATCCGCAGCGACAGGGTCAAAGTTACCAAGGCACAGGTCAGAGTCACTGTAATATGGGGTTGTATGAGATACCAGCCGCTCATTGAACATCTGCTGAGAGTAAGAGCACTGTACATGTATCAAGGACCAGCCTTGAGGGCATTGCAGTTCCTGGGGAAACCCGTGCCATTCAGCCAGGCTGCCAGGCAGGGAGAGCTCAGAAAAGGCAGGGAGAGCTCAGGCTGTCAGTTGGCTTGGAGTCAATTTCATGTATCAGGAAAGGAATGCAGGAGACTCCTCACACCCACAGCTTGCTTTGTTCCTTGATAAACTAGTCTTGGAAAAGCCACCCACTTTTCATGTGTGAGACACACGATCCATATTTGTATCCTTGATGCTCAATGTATCACTCTGCTCCTTTGTGAGTTTCCAGCACAGTTCTTTGCTTTCATGCCACCACCATGCAGTGGTCCTTTGCCCTCAGTAGCTCCTGGGGGCTTTAGCACTACATTGAGCTCTGGCACAAGTGAAGCCCCCGCTGAGGTGAACTCAGCAGAGCACAGCACTGCAGCAAAGGAGAGCTTCCTTCGGCCACCAGGTTCCCAGAAAAACCTTTCAAATTCCCAAGTTTAGCCCAAGAAAATCCTTTCAGATATTTGCACACTCATGTGCTGCTGTTGTGGGTGGAGCTGATGAACCCCCTGGCTAGGGAAATACAGCAGTGCCAGCATCTGGGGGGATTTAAACCTGCTGCCCAAGGGCTACATGGGCAGGATCAGGCACATGGCTTGGCTGCATGCAGGCAGCTCTGATGCATCTCCAGCAGAAAGACCTGGATCATGGACAGCCAGGAGCAGAATTCTGCTCACAGGTTCAGTGGAGGTTTAAACCTGGGTCCTACACATCTTGGGTCCCTTCAGTCCCCAAAACTGGTCAGAATTGCTGCAGCCCCAGCCCACCTTGTTCCCTCCTTGGCCACTTGTCCTCTCCAGACCCAGCTCCCCCTGTGTTACTGCTTCTGTCTTTGGCCTGGGGGCTCCCTGGGGATTGCTTTCTGTTGGTTTGGGATCCTGTGGGATCCAGGAGCCTGCTTTTCCCTGTGCATGTTAAGGCAGTGCATAGCCCAGTCAGAAATACAGATTGGGTGCATACTGGCCAGGACACATCCAACTGCCAGTGGTTATCCTGTGGGATAAGATCCTCAGCCAAAACTCCAATCCAAGTCTGCCCACAGCCCTGTGGAGGCTGGGATGAGCTGCCTGCTTTGGGACAGGTTCACGTCTGCCTGTCCTGCCCAGACTTGGCACTGGGAAGCAGGCTTTTCCAGTCTCTAAAGCACTGCCATGCTGGTGCTCCTGGCAAGGCTCTTGGGAATCCCAGCCCTGCTTCAGGGGTATGACTCCCACCATGCAAGCTGAAATTGTCCCTGGACATGGGGCGTGTGGGGGAAAAGATGAGGAGAGCAAGAAGTGCCAAGGTGAAGCCATGGGTGTGCAGCAGGAGCTGTGCCAGCTGTCCAAGTATTGAGGCAAGGCTGTGGTCTCAGTCCTGCTCACAATCTATGGATGCTGGGGGGCAGCTGGAGGTGAGACCTCCGCAAGCTCTGCTTGGGCTCTGACATTCCCCCAGCAAACCCCCAAATCAGGGAGAATGCAGGTCCTTGGCTCCTCTCACTAGACTCTTGCTGTGTGCTGACTCAAGAGCATTTGTGCCTGGCATGTCCCTTTCGTGAGGAAAGCTGGGTTTCTGCTTCCATCCAGACTCTTCCCACAGCACTAAAAAAGCCTGTGCTGCCTTTTTGAGTTGAAGCAGACCCCAGCCCCAGCATGGCTTCCTGGCACTGCAGGACTGCTGAGAAGCCCCTCTGCATGGTATCTGGGGAGCTTGGCTCCAGGATTGCTTACCAGATAGGAAGCCCCAGGCTGAAGAAGAGCAGTGAAGACAGGGGACCATCATTCCTGGGACCCAGATGGACTGCTTTTCCCGTTTCTGTTCCCCTTATTCTTTCCTGTGGTAAAACAGGCCCAGCTTGTTGCTTCCATGGCCTAGTGCCAGAAGTGCTGATGGGAGGCAAGGTACTTCTCTGCACAGGGAGGGCTGAACTTTGCCTCGTCCTTTTTCCCCTTTTCATCACTAATGACCAAGGTCAGGGAGAGATATTGTGCCTAAGAGCTGTTGCATTTATTCACTGGATAAAAACACAGCAAGTTAAAACTTGGGGTCTCCTGTCACTGGGGAAAATAGAGAGGAAAGCATAGAGCAACACGGGATGACAGAGCTCCTGAATGCCTGCAGGTAGGTGAGACCCTGTGGTTATGCTGAGCTGCCAATGGCCCCAGCCTGGGGAGCAGCTCCCTTGGCACAGAGGGCTGGATGGCATGCACCCTGGTGGGGCTGTGCTGGTGATGCCTGCTGTGCTTGCACACCCACTCCACCTGCCTCTTCCTATGTCCTGGCCATTCCTGCCTCTCTGCTGCTGACATAGTGCCTAAGTGCAGGGTGTGTTTGCAGCCCAGGAGTGGAAGCCAGTACCCAAGGAGAAATAGGAGCAAGCAGCTTCAAAGGGCTCAGGATGGGCTTGGCACAGCTGATCAGGGTTAAACTCTAGAGCCAGACAATGCAAGCTGAGAACAGGGAGGTTAGGTTAGGGTTAGTGGCATCTGTGGCAAAGGACCCCATGGCCCACAGAACCATTGCACAGCCCCTCATCACACAGAGAGTCTGCATGTCACCCCCAGCTGGTGGAGCAGTAGATTGATGGACACACTGGAGCTGCCATGACCCTGCTGCTGCTCAGGATGCCCAGTCACCCCAAGGAGCCCAAACTCTTATGTCTCTCTGTGTTGGATCCCACTGAGCCTGCACCCCTCTGCTGCCCTCCAGCCATTTTCTTCCAGTTCTTATTTGGTGGCCGATTTGATCTTGTGTATGGCATATGGGCTTGACTCCTTGGGCATCCAGATCTGCTCCCCAGTGTGGCCCTGGTGCTCCACTGCTCCCTCCATAGCTGCCGTCAGCTCGGGGCCGAAGATGCTGTCAGTGGCCCGGTAGGTGCGGGTGAGGCGGCGGAAGGAGGAGTCTGAGGAGCTGTCATCAGGGATGTCTTCATCCTGCTCATCCCGCAGCTTGGTCCTGCCCAGCTCTGAGCTGCTGCCCAGCTCTGGGTCTTTGAGAGCCTCCCCCACCTCCTGAAGGAAGGTTGTTTTGGGGCTGATGATGCACAGCAGCAGCATGAGGCCTCCTGAGACTCCACAAAGAAAGTAGAGGGCAACTTTCTCTGGGACACCTGAAGGGAAAAGGAAAGAAAGACACCAGGGTACAAACTGCTCTGCAGTCTGTGGGGTATCAGTGCCTGCAAAGCCCCTCTGCCAGGCATACGGGAGTAAGAGGAGGGGAGCAGGGATTGCCCTCACCACCCAGGCTGCAGAGATAGGACAGACCCTGCCCCAGTGATCATGGAAGTGTCACCTGGACCCTCATCAGCACCCACCAGTCCTGAAATGGGCCTTTCCCCAAAGGAAACCTCCACTGGGACGTGGGGTAGGCAGAGCAGGGGAAAGAATAATCCCTTGGGGGATTAAATGAGTAATTTCCTCTGGCGAGGGAAATTTTTGCCTGCAGAGAGGTGGTCTCCATCAGTGCCTGCAGATAGGGCAGGAAGGAAAAGACCCAGTGGGTAATGTGGCCTGTTGGAAAATGAAGGTCCACAGGCAGGCTGTAGCCACACTGTGACTCATGATGCTGTGGGTCTTTGAGGCTCATTCCGCCTCTGAGCTCCCACCCTACCTGTCCACCCCAAACCCAGCATGGGTGCTTGGTGCCCTGCTCCTTTGTGTGCCCTGCTGGAGAGGTTTGGGGTCTGGCTGCCTCTGAGGTGAGCCCTGGGTTGAGCTGGGGCCATCCGTGATGTCAGCCACCACCCCAGCCTGTCCTGTTTCCCCAGGTGGTGCATGAGACCCAGGGAGGGCACATACCCCAAAGGTGAGCAAAAGCTGCCAGAGAACTAGTAAAAATCATGCGGTCTTCCTGGAGCCTGGAGAACCTGGGCCCTTTGTACCAGCCACCTGCAGTGACAAGGGGGTGCAGGCTCAGGCATGAGGTGCTCTCAGTGCCCTGTGTCCCAGGTGCCTGCTCCTGCCTGTCCTTCCCCATACCACGCTCCATCCTTCCTGCACAAGTGCTCTGCTGTCCACAGGGATGACTCTGTATGTCTTCCTCTCCCTTGCTCCCAGCAGATGCCACCTCCATCCCCTCAGAATGGGCACTGACCAAGGGATGGTTTCCACCATGGGACAGGGATGCTAGGCTGGTACCAGGGATGCAGACATGGAAGGGCTGGTTCACCCGAGCACAGACATGGTGCCCCACTGCTTGTGGTGTAACCTTCCTCCCCCCACATTACCGTGTATGTAGTCCGAGAGCAGGAAAGGGTCCGAGTTGTCAGGGCCCACCTCCTCCAGCAGCTGCTTGGGCACTGCAAGGAGAACACATGCCAAGCATCACCACCCTTCTCCTCCCCTGCAGTCCCTGCTTCCCTGGGGGGTCCCATACCCCTGCCTGCCTGGCATGGGGTGGGCAGAGACACTCCACCAGTGGCCCTTGTGCCCCTGGCTCTGTGGGGAGCTCTCACCACAGGTGTAAGAGACTCGCAGCTGCTTCTTCATGCCAGGGAAGCATGGGTCTCCGAAGGTGGCCTTGTCAGCAGCCACAGTGCAGTTCCCCTTGCGGTGGCACTTCTTGGAGACCCTGCGCAGAGCATCTGGAGCCACACACTCTGCAGAGACATGATGCATGGACCCGTGGGCAGAGCTGCTTGCCCCCTCCCTGCTGGGCATCAGCCAGCAGAGGCCAAGGGACACAGGTACAGCCCAGTGGTGGACTTGTGCCATACTCTGCATGACTCCTGCCCCATTTCTGTCTCAAACCATTCTGGCATACCTATATAGGGTTCTCCAGTGTTCAAGACATCGCATTCTGGTTTGCCCTGCAAGAATCGTCCATAACTTGCAGAATAAATGGCCAGGACGGATTTTGGTCGACACTGCAGCCTGAGCTTGTCATTCTCGCACACGGTCTTGACCCGATGGTTCCCTAGGGAGTGACATCGCTGAGTGCCCTGATGCATCCTGAATTACCTCTCTTAGGCCAAGGGAAGCGTTGAAATAGGGCTGCAAGGTGCAGGAGCAGCCATGCTCTCCTCCCTGCCCCTTTCTGAGCAGCTGAGGTCAGGGAGAGCCCATGCCCAGACCGTGCTCCACCTCACCTGGCCGGCACTTGTAGGAAGCGATGAGATACTTGTGTGTCCCAGGGCATGGATCTGGCCCAAAGACCTGGCTGTGCACTGAGAACTGGCACCACTGCTGGTCCTGGCACTCAGCCAGCAGCTTCTGGAGAGCAGAGTGGAACAGGTGTGAGTTGGGTGAGAAGTCCTGAGGCTGTTCTCACATCCTGTGCAACAGTTCCATCACCAAGCTCAGGGAAGTGGCCTCTCACCCTACAGAAGTGTCCCATAGCTGCTCCTGCCCACCCCTAATGCAGACATCCCAATTCCAGTGCCTGTTCCTGAACCAGTTCCCCTCCTGCACCCACTGAGCTGTGTGTCCTACACAGCTGTTACTACCTCTGCTGGCATCCCAGTAACATACCGTACCATACTGTACCATACCATACCGTACCGTACCGTACCGTACCATACCATACCGTACCGTACCATACCATACCATACCATACCGTACCATACTTTACTGTACTGTACCGTACCATGCCATACCGTACCATACCATACCATACCATACCATACCGTACCATACCATACCGTACCATACCATACCGTACCATGCCATACCGTACCATACTTTACTGTACTGTACCGTACCATGCCATACCATACCGTACCGTACCGTACCATACCGTACCGTACCATACCATACCATACTTTACTGTACTGTACCGTACCGTGCCATACCGTACCGTACCATACCATACCATACCATACCATACCGTACCATACCATACCGTACCATACCATACCGTACCATGCCATACCGTACCATACTTTACTGTACTGTACCGTACCATGCCATACCATACCGTACCGTACCGTACCATACCGTACCGTACCATACCATACCATACTTTACTGTACTGTACCGTACCGTGCCATACCATACCATACCATACCATACCGTACCATACCATACCGTACCATACCATACCGTACCATGCCATACCGTACCATACTTTACTGTACTGTACCGTACCATGCCATACCATACCGTACCGTACCGTACCATACCGTACCGTACCGTACCATACTTTACTGTACTGTACTGTACCATGCCATACCGTACTATACCATACCATACCATACCATACCGTACCGTACCGTACCGTACCATACCATACCGTACCATACCATACCGTACCGTACTTTACTGTACTGTACCGTACCATGCCGTACCGTACCGTACCATACCATACCATACCGTACCGTACCGTACCATACCATACCATACTGTACCATACTTTACTGTACTGTACGGTACCATGCCATACCGTACTATACCATACCATACCATACCATACCATACCGTACCATACCATACCGTACCGTACCGTACCGTACCGTACCGTACCGCACCATGCCATGCCATGCCATGCCATGCCATGCCATGCCATGCTATGCCATACCGTCCCGTCCCGTCCCGTACCACGCTGTACCGGACCGCGCGTCTCTAACACCCGTGCAGGGGCGAGCTGACACGACCCCCTCGGCTCGCGTCCCCGCTGTCCGTGCAATGTCCCCGCGCGGCCACAAGGTGGGGACGAGCATTCACCCACGGGCCGGTCGGGCCCCGCCCGTGACCGAGGTGGCCGCGGCCCCTCTCCCTTCCTGCGCACTGGGCCAGCCCGCGAGCGGCGGAGGCAGGCCCTCGGCTCTGCCAGGAGTCCCTGGGTAGCCCGGCCTTGGGTGGCTGTGGGACTCCCTGCCCCTCCGTTTCCCCTCTTTGTCCCCACAAGTCCCACAGCAGTGGCTCTGTAGCGTAGCAGAAGCTGCCGGCAGAAGGGAGGGGTTTATTCCCTTGCTGCCGCTTCGTGACTCAGGCCCGGGGATTCCAGAATCCACAACGGAGCCTCTTCTCATCTCTCATTATCCTCCTCTGTCCCTGTCCTTCCCGCCCAGCTCAGGACTGAGCCTCCGCTTGGTCTTCACTGCCTGCCAGAACGGAAATTCACTAAGGAAACACAAGCAATCTCTGTTCCCAGTGGCTGCCTAAACAGAGCTGAGCTTTGGCTGCAGCTTTGCTCTCTTTGCTCTCTGCTCCAGACATCCTTGCTCCTTAAACAGCAGCATGTATTCCAGACCTGTGCCAGCATGGCCACCCCACCTTTTACCCAGTACAAACCTGAGCTACACAGACCTGCTCTCAGACCTACCCTTCAATTTCCAAGCACCTCTGCCAGGCCATACTCTCCATCCTGCACAGAAGGGGATCCTGACCTGTGTTTGCAGGATGGCTCATAGGACCAGCCTGGTGCTGTGCCAGCATGGTCTGGCTTGGTGCTTGCAGAGCTCCTGGAACATGCAGAATCCCAGAAGGGGATGTATGGTTGGAGCAGGACCAAGCAGGAAAGCCCTGTGAGCTCCTAAGTATTGGTACTGGCTCTTTCCCTTTTCTTGTAGGCAGCTGCAGTCACTGGCTTTGCAGCAGGTTTGCCCCAGCCCTAGCAAGGAGCTGGAACAGGGTCTTAGAAAAGCAGCGTATGAAATGATGTCCCCATCGAGGGACCTAGGCATTAGCTTTGGGG
This sequence comes from Agelaius phoeniceus, assembly GCF_051311805.1. Classification (NCBI taxonomy): domain Eukaryota; kingdom Metazoa; phylum Chordata; class Aves; order Passeriformes; family Icteridae; genus Agelaius; species Agelaius phoeniceus. The sequence continues at coordinate 1,300,591 of NC_135278.1, forward strand.
ACGTTTCATCTCTTTTCTTCGGTCAGCCTCTGCTTTCCTACCCTTTCCCCGCACCAACTGCTGCCATCAAACTGTCACCCCTTTGGTCTGCTTCACTAATCCAGTCTCTGGGACCTGCCAGCACAGATGAGAGCTGCTTCTGGCAGCTGCCTACTGTCTGTGCCAACCCCAGGGGATGCAGCCACAGGGGTGAGTGCAGCATCTCAGGGCGTTCTGTCTCATTTCATGAACCCAACAGCCTGGCTACGGCACTGCCCCTCTCCCAGAAGCCAGCCCCAGATTCCAGCACATTCTCTGAGCCTGCTGCTTCCTGTGGGATTGCTCCAAAAGTCATCTCAGGACACAGCAGTGCCTCCTGCCAGGCTCTACTCTGGAACGCATGGCAGAACATCTCTTTCACCGTTAACTTCCAAAAATGGTCTAGGAAAAGGGCCCCACAGTGAATCACAGATGATACAAAACTGAGAGGAACTGCTGACTCCCTTGAAGGCAGGGAGGTCCCATAGAGAGACCTCAAGAAATTAGAGGACTGTGCAATCACCAACCACAGGAAATTCAGCAAGGTAAAGTGCTGGATTCTGCACCTGGGAAGGGGCAACCCTGGGTGTATGGACTGGGTGTATGCTGCGGGTCCTGGTCAACCACAACCTGAACATAAGTCAGCAGTGCCCTAGCAGCCAGGAGAGCCAAACTTGTCCTGGGGGAGCATCAGGCTCAGCCAGGCCAGGGAGGGGATTATACATGTCTGCTCTGCATGGGGCAGACTCACTTTGAATATTGTGTGTAGTTTTGGTCACCATAATATAAGAAAGATATGAAACTATTAGAGACCATCCAAAGGAGGGCAACAAATACTGTGAAGGGCCTTGAGGGGAAGCCTTATGAGGATTGGCTGAAGATACTTGGCCTGTTCAGCCTGGAGGAGTCTTGAGGGGGTCCTCATTTCAATCTACAACTTCCTCATGAAGGGAAGAGAAGGAGCAAGCACTGATCTTTCCTCTGTGGTGACCAGTGACAGGACCCGAGGGAATGGGCTGAGGTTGTGTGAGAGCAGGTTTAGACTGGATGTTGGAAAAAGGTTCCTCTCACAGAGGGTGGCTGGGAACAGGCTGCCCAGAGAAGTGGTCTCAGCACCAAACCTAACAGAGTCCAAGAAGTGTTTGTGATTCTTTGATTCCATTATTCTATAATCCTGATGCTGATGAAAACCTCCTCATGGAATGGTGAGGTTGCATTGCCTGCAGCCCCCCTGCCCAAGCAGGCAGCTCAATGATGTGGAAACAGAGGGTTGTGCAGCCTGGCCCCTGCGATCCCTCCCTTACCAGGTGGGCAGTGGCAGACGTGCATTCGGTGCTCTCCTGGGAGGCATTGTCGGGGCTGGGGCAAAGGTTGGTGCTGGGCACTCGGCGCCCATAGAAGGCCCCGAGGATGCTGATGGTGGTTTTGCGAGGGCAGACGATGAGGAGCTGCTCTCCATCACAGGTGTGGGCAGTGTGGTTCCTCAGCACCTTGCGCAGGTACCCTGGAAGGGGAAAGCAGGGGTGGCATTGTCCAGAGGAGACACCAGGGCCACAGCAGTGGTGGCACTTGGGCACCCAAGTGCTGGTGGCAGTGAATATATCTTGAGGCACTTATGGAGTGAACAAGATCAGAGAAGAACAGCAGCAGAGAAGATGGGCTTGCAGCAAACCTTTCATACAGCATTGCTGCCAGGAGCCTGGAAAGCAGCACAGAATAGCTGAGCTGGTTAGCAACAGGAAAGGAAAGATGGAGGCAGTACAGCAAGTCAGAGAAGATGGAGAAATCCTGTATGGAGTTGTCAAGTGTTTAGAGAAAATTAGGCTTGTTATGGGGCCACGGTGAGGAGAGAACAAGAGTGAGCCAGAGATGGTCCCCCAGTGATGATCCCTGGAGTCAGGGTGAGGAGGATGCTCTCTGTCACAAGTCTGTCACAAGTTAAGCCATGAGCCAGATGAGAGAAGGGTCCAGGGGCTGCTGCAAGCTCCCACAGCTGGCTGGTCAGTATGGATGAGTGTGAGCCACAAAGTCATCACTTGAGCCCAGCTGACCTCAGTCTCTGCTGAAGAAGCCCAGTGTGTTGCTGCAAACTATTCCTGGCCCACAACCCTTTCAATGGGAACTGGCCCTTTCCTCCTTGAATTCCCATCACAGAATGCTTCTTTCTTTCAGTCCTGCCTAGTTCATGTCCCAGACTACTGCACCTGTTGTTTTCCCTGCAGGGGACAACGAAGTGGGACTGTCCTGTGCAGTCTCCCTAAGGGCTTAACATGCAGCATTGCCTCCAGTTAGCATTGGCTGTAGTGGGTGGGCAAGGAGTCTGTTTTAGTAAGAGCTTTTCAAGCTGCCAGGTGCTCTGAGCAGGCACCAGTTGCTGGAGAAGACTGAGGAAGCAAGAAAAGCTGACAAAATGTGATGTGTAGGCCCTGAATGAAGCACTTTGCATCTTTGAATAAAACAAAACCAAAGAGGAAGCATCATAAGCAAAGGGGAAGCATTATTTTGAGACTTGGGAGACTGCAGCAGGGCAATATGGGGCTTCTGAGCAGATCACAGACCCCAGACCACAGCTCTGGGGTCTTTGGGGGAACTTGCAGCTCAGCCCCAGGGCAGTGCTGGGGCTTAGGGCAGGACATCCACCCCGTCCCCCAAACCCCAGTGTGTCAAACTCCTGCAAACCAAGACAAGAAGGTGGGAGCACTAGCTCCACCCCCCCCCCCCCCCCCCCCCAGGCTCAGCAGCACAAAGGGCCCCTTTCACCTTCAGTGCTGCCACTAACCCTTCAGTATCTGCAGTCAGCATCCCTCCCTGGGATGTCAGTGGGTGCAGCTGGGAGCTGCCTCCAGCCTGGAGTTAATCTCTCCCTTGGCATTATCTCTCACAAGCTGGGATGAGCAAGTGGGTGGCTGCAGCATCCCAGAAGCCCAGAAGCATGCCCTCAATTGCTTCTCTGCATGATGGAGGAAAGAGGAGAGGAGAAGTACAGGAGGGTAGATGGCAGTAGACAAGGTGTTCTAGCCAGGTCAAAGCTCCAGATGCAAAGATGCTCTTTGAATGGCACAGAGCTGGATCAGACCCTTGGAGTGAAGAGCTCATGAAGAGGGGACAGGACAAACTGTCCTGTCCCTCTCCTCTGGTTGCCCCATATCACTGGATGCTGGGGCCTTTGAGGGGCACAGGACCCTGCCCAGGCTGACAGCTCCCATCCCCTTCCTCTGCATCCCCTGCAGCAGTCTCACACTTGCAGCACCAGCCCCACACCTGGCAGCAGTCAGATGCTCCTGAAGGTTTCAGAGCCACCCTGGCCTTGACCTCTGCTTAGCACTGACTCCAAACCTGCCTGCCTATACCCAACACTGCTGGATGTAGGGCTGCCTAAACTCCCCACTGCTGGGCAGCCTTGGATCCAGAGGGCTCAGACAAATCCTATGGATGGCAGGGAAGTCGGGGAGAAATATAAGAAGAAATGGGTTTCCCCAAATCCAGCCTTGAGGCAGCCACCCTGTTCTGCTGTCATGCCAGCTGCAGGCACCAGTATTTTAAAATTGAGGCTCAAACATTGCCATGGGTGCGGAGGTTTCTCCATCACACTCTTTTGGGCCAGTGAGCAGTTGTGAAGATGTTTTTTTGGGTGGAGCCATGTCAAGGAGGCTGTAGGCAGACTTTGTGAGTGATTCTTGCCAGTACAGTGACTCAATCTCCGGTGCTGTGGTTGTGCCGTTAGCTCTGCCCCGATGAAATCACATCCTCCTCACCACAGCCCACGCTGCAGCATCAGGCTTTCACCCACCTGGGCTTGGTTGAGAAGATCGAAGTCGTGCATGGCTGTTTTCAGATGATCCCTGGGGAATTCCTGGTGCCCAGCCTGCCTGCACCTGTCCTGACTGTTCAAAGAGCTGGGACAGAAGGGATCCCAAATTTCTGCCTTGTCTACACCTACAAGGTTCACTGGCATAGCCCTGGGGAGAGCTTCTGACCCATGCTGTATCCTGTGGCAGGGCACCCTGCAGCACCCCTACTCATGAGTGCTCTAGCTGGGGCACAGCCACCAGCTCCATCTAGGGACCAGGTACAGCTTCAACCCAACTCTTCCCTCTCCTCAGAGCAGGGAAAGCTGGCAGGGTAGCCCTGAGTTCTCCTTCAGCTCTACACACTGCCCAGCACCAAGGACATGAGCAGTGTGGCTGAGGGGATGCTCAGCAAAGCTCAGGGACTGGCTTGATGTTTGTTTCTTTGAATTTCTGCCTGCAAACTGTCCAAGAGAGCTCAGCAGAGCTGGGGAGCCACTCTCATGCACACCAGGGCTGTGGGATGTGTGCAGTGTGTTTTCAGAGAACAGCCCGGTGTGGAGATAAAGAAGTCTCAGCATTTTGGGGAAACTCACTCTGGCCTGCCATGGCTTATACCTCACTTGTCCCTACCCCACCAAAGTGCTGTCGCTTCTCTCTCCCATCCTACCAGCGCAGTTCTCAGCATCCCCCTCCTCCCCGCCTTCATCCTGACTCACCGGACAGCTCCGGGCTGGCCTCCAGACGCACAGCAAAGCAGAGGAGGACCGCGGTCACTGCTGGCCTGAGCAGTCCGGCCATGGCACGGCCGCCGTGTCCCACCCGGCAGCTGGCACCAGCCGGGCATCGGCGGCGGGCGGTGCCGCGGGGCTGACACTGCGCGGGGACAATGGCTCGCTTCTCTGCCCTGCCGAGGTCCCGGCGCTCGGCGGGCACATGTGCACTCACTCTTAGCCTGCTGCCCAGGGCCAGAGGCTGCTCGGGACAGCTGGGTCACTCTCAGCACAGGAACACTTCCCCCAGGGCACCCTGTTACGGGTGAGCCGCGCCTTGGCATCCCATTGCTGGCAAAGAAACTGACAGCCCCTTTATTCCCGCCTCTGTTTCCCCTGGACAGAGGAACAGGGCTTGACAAGGTTTCCAAAGTGCCCCCAGTTTTCTCCCAGACACGGTGAGACAGAAATCCAGATAAATGTGTGCTGTAATCTCAATCTCGGCAAATGTCCGGCCATTCACTCTGTGAGGAGGAAGGGAAAGGCTCCTTGAACTGCCTCCCAGGCGGCTGTTCCTGCAGAAAAGACAAACACCCTGCACCCAACAATGTGGGAAGGGATCTCTTTGCTGCCACGTTTCTGCTCCCCAGTCTCTGTGGGGCCAGGTACTGGGCATTCTGGCACCTTGTGAGGAGGGCACCGTGTCATACTGTACCTCCCACCTGCAGGACTTAGATCCCTGCTTGCTGATTCAGCTGGAAGGAAATGCCATGGACTGGAGCTGCTGGCTCTTCTCCCGGCTGAGATCAGCAGAGACAGCAGCAGCTGGCAGTGCCAGGAGCCATCACAGTTCTCAGAGACTCAGCATTGCCCAGGCAGGGGTAGCTGGGGAGGCTGTGGTAGCAGTGGGTACTGGCACACCTCACCTGGGGTGCACAGCAGGAGCTGGGTGGTGGGTGTTGAGCTTGTGGTGGAGGCAATGCCATGGCCCTGGGGGACACTCACAGTGCCATCAATACATACCTCTTGATTATGGGAGTATGAGTCAGAGTGTCCTGTCCCATTGAGTAGGGTTCCAAATTCTCCCAAAGTTTTGATGGGGCAGAAAAAAATTGCCCACCCCCTGCAACCCCCAGTGTTAGCACCACTCTGGGCTGTGTAGCAGGGGAAACATCTTTGTTGGGGAGTCAGCTCCAGGGGTCTGCAAAATAATTTCCCGTCCTAATTGCCTTGAGGGAGATTGCTGTCTGATCAGGGGTTGATTATTTGGGGAAAGCTGGAGCTTATCTGAGCTGGGGGGGTTGGCTGAGTCAAGCATTGGGGATCCCCATTTTGTGCAATGGTACCAGTTATGTGGTCTAGGCATGCAAGACAGGTCTTGCCTAAGAGTTAAGCCTGTGTGTGCTGGGAAGATGTCTCTGCTGTCTCTGCAGCCAGGGTGATCTGACTGCAAACAGTTCCCTCCCATCCTGGGAGGAAAGCAAGCTGTTCATCCTTCCTGCAAAACAGCCCAGTTCCAGGAATGGGGCCCTGCTGAAGGTCAGCCCTGAAGACATCCCATCCCACCATCCTGCTAAGCACCACATAGCTGGCCAGCTGCCAGGGGCACTGTGGGGTTCCCCACTGCTCCCTGGCATGCTTCAGCATCTTTTATCTCCTGCCTAGCTTAAGATTTTGCAGTCCTTACCACCCAAGGGCTATGCCCCACCTTCAAAAAGTCAGTGACATGTGCCCAGACTGCTCCACGCAGCTTCCCTGAGCACTTGCCCTGTGCAGCCCAGCTCCTTACAGCAAGGGGTGCTCAGACAAGCCACACAGGGATCCCCTGAGGGTGGTGGGCTGGGAGAGGAGCTGTTCCTTCCCTCCGGGTGGCTGCCTGTCATAATGCAGCTCAGGAGGCAGCGAAAAGGTCAGCCACGCTTACCCCAAACTGATAAAGAAGCCCTGGGGTACTGGACATCAGCATGAGGATGGGAGAGTGGCAAAGGGCCAAGACTGGAGCAGCAGGAGGAGCAACAGGCAAGACACTTCCTCTATAAACCCCTGCTCCCAGCTGGGAAGAGATAGCAGTAGTGCTGTGAACCAGAGTTGCTGGGGATGCCAGCCCACTGCTCGGAGGCACTGGAGGAGCACCTGGGTGGGTGCGATAGACTCTGAATGTGACCAGATAGACCCGTGCTGAGTCACGTCTGAGAGGCCCTGCAGCTTCCTCCCCTTGCTGGCGGGTCCTGGCACACACCCCATTGCTCCTCCCTTCTTCAAAAGGAAGGAAAGTGTGAGCTCCAGCCCTCTGCGGAGTAAGAGCAGCCAAGAGGCCCAAGGCACCAGCCCTCTGAAAGCCTTTCCCCCATCAGAGCTCTGCAGGGGACAGATCGGCTCACACAACAGCGTGCGGCCAGCGGTCTCTCCCCACACTGCAGGAATGGACAGTCGGCAGCACAACACCCCCAAGGAGCCTGAGATCGAGCTGTTTGTGAAGGTGGGTCTCGGGGGGGGGGGGGGCAGTGACTCTTTGGCTCACCCTCACCAAGATCCAGCTGGGTGCAGGTGTCTTCATGTTCTGTGAGGCTGGAGATGGGTACCGATTTCAGTGTCACGCGCCACAAGGGCTGGCTAAATGGTAACCCAAACAGGGGGACCACGCGGTGGTGTGGGGACTGTGAGGACTGTGGGGTGTCTCACTCAGCAGTCTGAGAGATGCCCTGATCTTGTGATGGTTGTGCACCCGGAGAAGTGGCACTGCTGGCAGCAGCATGATGAAGGAGTGGGAACACACATGCTCCTCAAAACCCAGATAAGACAAGCCCCAGCCTGGGAACAGCAAGCAGGAGGGCTGGCAGCAGCCACTTCAGCCTCTTCTGAGGGCAGAGTTATGAAACAAGCATGGCTGGCTTGGGGAACTGGTGCGGGAGTCCACATGTGGGTGAGATGGGGCGGCACCACAGAGGGGTATTGGCTGGAAATGGTTTCTGTTTTTTTCCCTGTTAAGCAATTTTCTGAACCCTTTCCTTGGAATAGTTTAACACTCAATATCTGCAGTGGCCATGGGCAGTGCACAAAGAGAGGAGCCAAAGCTGGTGGCCGGTGACTGTGTCTGCCCACAGCGATGCCAGGGGGCCCTGGGACACACTGTCAAGTGACAATGAGAAGGAGGCAATGCCTCTCTGTGGCACTTCCATCAGGGTTTTAAGGGTGATTTCTCTGTAGGCACTCAGGCCCATGGGCTTCATTGCTCTCCTCCTGGGGCAGTTTGGTGCCCAAAAGGTCAGAGACACTAGCTTCCTTGGCACAGGCACCCAGCAGTTCTAGGCACTGAATGGTGCCTACCTTGGGAAGTAGTTAGACATATTTGCTAGAAAGGATTATCTGAGCCTTCCCAGGAGAGTTCTTCCCTGTCCCCTTGCCACAACTGTAGCTACAGCACTTCTTGATGGACATTGAACTTTGCTGAGCTGGGTCTGGACAAGTGTATTCTTGGTAAAAGTAATCTGCCTTGAATTCTCTGCTTAACACTTTTCCTTGAGATGGCTGGAAAAGAAAACACATGAGGTGACTGCAATGGCAGCAGCACATTCTAGGGGGTTTTCAGAGGGAAGTGAAACAGAAAACCAGCAGCATCGTCAGGACTTCCCCTTTGCTGTAATTCAGCGTGAAAAAACCATCCTGGTTTGTCTGTTCACAGAAAAGTTGATGCTGTGCCTCCCCCTCCCAGCACTCAGGACTCAGTTTTACTTTTAAAGACACAGTAGCTCTAGCTGCTGACAGGAACCTTCCTTTGCCTTCAGCACTTCCCCAGGGTGGGAATGCCCCAGACACAGCTGTTGCTGTGACCAGTGGCAGCTGTAAATCATGGGGAAAGCTGGTGCTCCCACAAGTGCCTACTGGTACAGCATGGCATGGCATGGCATGGCATGGCATGGCATGGTACCCTGCCTAACTTTCACTTTGGCACACACTGGAGTTACCATGGTAAGGATGGACAGGTGCAGAGCAGGTCCCACTTTACCCTGAGGTTGGGGTGGGTGGTTTCCAAGGGGTTGGCAGTTTCTCACCCTACCGTGTCCCTGGCAAGAGCATCGTCTTGTTGCATGGGAGGCTCTCCCTGCCTGGGAGGAAACTCTGCTTTGGAGCTCCACCAGGCATTTAGCTGCTTTCTGGCTCTCGGGGTGGTTGTAGAAGCTGGCAGGTCCCATGGGGACTGAATATTTAGCAGTGCCCCAAGCAGGCAAAGCTTGCCTCCCACTGCATTTAAGATTGTTTCACCATGGGGAAACCACAGGAACTGTGAAGTAGCTTTGGGGTTTCAATGCCCTATGCAGCCTAATGATGCCTCAGAAAGTTGGGGCTAAAAGCCTGCAACTCTCCTAGAGATTCTGTGCTAGTCCGCACTGGGTTTCTCTATCATCTGAGGGTAAAAGATTGAGGAATATCAGTCTGTGCCCTCCGCCCCCCGCCCAGTTCCTGCTGCAGCAGGAGGAGCAGCAGAGGCACTTTGGGGAAGGAAGTGAAGAGCAATGACTCCCCCTACTCCATGCTGCTCTGTGGTTGCTAGGGGGGAGGGCACATGGCTGCAAGTCTCCTCTGGGGGCTTCTGGATCCCTGAGGCTCCCCCCACGGCCAGTGGTTGCCAGCAAGGCCCTTCCACAGCCTGATGCTACTCCAGCAGCTGGTGGAGCTCCCCTCCAATTCCTCCAGGTAAGGGTTTTGGCTCTGAGCATCCTGGTACAGGCCTGATTCTTTCTCCCGGCAGAGGCCATTTTGATTTTCTTTTCACTCTAATCCGAAACTCCCCACCTCTCTCTTTTGAAAAGATAAGGGGGAAGACCAGCCTGACCAATTCAGACTGGAGACTGGAGCTACCAGACAAGCATGGTAAAACCTGAAGCAGGTGATCAGAGTCTATGCCCAGAGCAGCCCAAGTGACAGGCACCCCTCCCCTCACTGACCCCCCCCAGCCCACCCTGCCCCACCACTGTCCCGATGCCCACCAGGGCTGTGTGTTGCCATGGCTCAGCACAACAGCTCCTGGGGGGACAACAGGACAAATTAAGCCCTCTCATTCCCAGCTTTGTGACAGGCCAGGGAAGTCAAAGAGAGTGCAGCTGGCAGGGAGAGCAGGGAGGAAAGCATTGGTCCTCATGCTAGGCAGCCACAAAAGCACTTGGTGTGCTGTTGATTCTGGAGATGCTCCAAAGCACGGCCGTAGTTTGGGTCATAGGTGGCAGGGGTGCTGGCGAGGGGGAGCAGAGATGCCTTGTGCTCTTGTCCATAGGCAGCCCTTGAGGCTGTTCTCTGACTCTCCTCTCCAGCTCCTTCAAAATAAGATTGAGACCCAGTTTCACTCCTTTCCAAAGAAGCCGTATTTGCTATCAATGACACAGGATGTTCCTGAGCTGTAGCCCCTCTGGCAGTATTTGCTATTAATAGACACTGACCAGCCTCATGTGTAGATTTCAGTTTTACTGTTGGGCACACGTCCTAGGGAATCAACGTTTTCTCAGTTCCCATTTCCTTCCTCAGATTTCATGACATAAAAAATACTTATTAAAAGTAATTTTTGTTCCTCTGGAAGGACTAAAAGGTTTTGGCATGATGGAAAAACAGAATCCCTGCTCCAGCTTACTACCTGGAGTATTGGAAGATTGTTTTGATCCTTTACAGTCCTCCTTAAGGTGAGTTTGATGTCAGTGTTCTCTTCCTGGAGAAGCCGTGCACTCCAGATTCCACAGGTTTTTGGGTGTCTGCGGTGAATTGTAGCACCTACCTCCAGCCCAGGAGAACCAGGCCCAGGTCTCTGTCTCTCAGCCATCCTGTCTTATGGTCCCAAAAGAGGTGTGAGCTCTGGAGCCATGTCCAGCTGCCCACCCTGGATGTTTTTGCTGCTACTTGACTCTGCCAGATCCTCTTAAATTTCATTGCCCTCCTGCTTAACCTCAGGACTTCAGCTCACTATCAGATATCAAAGCATAGCGCAGAGCTGCCTACTAAGGCTCATGTCCCACCACACGCGGCTCCAGGGGAGCAGCATCCTTCTGTAATAGGGCTGGCATGAGCTGTGCTGCTCCTCCCTGCCAGGGCAGGGTGGCCATGAGCCGGAGCACCACACTTCACATGCAGCTTAGGAACCTGGTAATTCTCTTAAAGAAGCTGAGTTTCCTGTGAGCCATTTTACCTCTTACTACAGCACAACTTCCGTCTCACAGCAGCATCTCAGCCAGTTTTTGTGAATGGGAGAACCTTCCGTATCCTCTTACCAAACTCCTCATAAGGTGTTTCAATCATTTTTGCAAAGGATATTTTCAGCTGCTACATAGCAAGGAAATGTGCTTCACTCTGCCTGTGTCTGTGCTCATACAGAGGGGCTGCAAAGGGTTCCTTTAGCAGCTGACAGTCATCTCTGCTTCCTCCCAATCCTGTGTGGGATGCCGGCACAAATTCTCTTTGGCACAACCCTCCTGTGCCCAGCCTGGGGCAGGCTGCTGGGTGGCTCTTGGGCTGGGCACATTGTGCTGGGGTTTGTTAAACACACACGAGATGGGAGGCGGACATGAACAGCACATGGAAACAAATTGCTCTTTTCCTGGCAAACATGAGCTCATTTCCCTTCTCCCACTGTCTCCAGACTGGCGTCCTGGCCAAGCGGACCCTCCCTTCCTCCCCTTCCATTAGCAAACACTTTCTCTCTCTGCCTCCTTCTCCACTTCCTCCCGGCTTTATCTCACATTTCAGGGAAGGATCCAACCCCTTGCATCCTGAGTATGCTCTTGGTGACCCTCAGGGCCCTGGCTTGGGGTGGGTCCTACAGCTGAGCCCCCCTGGAGTCGGGAGGGGCTCCCTGCAGTGTGCTGTACCCAGTGGCTCTTCAGGTCTGGGCATCCGGTCTGTGAAAGGGTTAAATCTTCATTTTTCTGCTTTCCTGGCAGGCTGGTCTGGATGGAGAAAACATTGGAAACTGCCCCTTCTGCCAGCGCCTCTTCATGGTGCTCTGGCTGAAAGGGGTCAAGTTCAATGTCACCACGGTGGACATGACCAGGTGAGGTGGCACTGAAGCCCTGGGCCAGCACTGGGGTGAGACACGCCCTGCTCAGTTCTCCCATCAGCACTTCTTCCCCCTGCCTGCTCTGTAGCCTGTGTGTCACTGCACAGGGACAATCACTGCCCACAAACTGCCCACCTCACTTGGGGCTCAAGTGTGGGTCAGCACGGACTTGGGCCACCTGCCAGTGTGCATGGCCCAGGGACTCCCTGTCCTGCTGGATGTGAGGATGACTTGAAGGACCACTGGCAGATCCAGAGGCTGGAGAGCACTTGTCAGCTCCCTGAAGCCATCAGAGCTGGGAATGTTCCTGGTCCTGTGCTACCTCCTAGTCCCCACCTCTGCTGTGGCTACTTTCCTTGGGGACTGGTGGAGGCAGATCTGCTACAGGCTCTGAGCCAGCTCGTTTTCTCTGCTCCAGGAAACCTGAAGAGCTGAAAGATTTAGCACCGGGCACCAACCCACCCTTCTTGCTGTTCAACAAGGAGCTGAAAACAGACTTCATCAAGATTGAGGAGTTCCTGGAGCAGACCCTGGGTCCACCTACGTAACTGCAAACTCACTCCTTCCCCATTTCAGGGCCTGTCACAGTGTTGTCCAGGGCTCGGCAGATTGGGGAACTAGGCAGGGTGCCAGGAGGTGCCCCAGGGCAGCCCGGGCAGGTGGATGCCCCCCCAGCCCCTGAGCCTGCTCTGCAGGGCAGGCCCTTTGATGCTGAGGGGCTGGGTCCCCTGGGGAGGGCACGGGGACAACAGGAATGGAAAAGAGTGGGAGGAAATGCACCAGCATTGCACCCCTGCTCTGGGGGCACAGGGGAAACATGGGGAGGTCCCTGCAGGGACCCTGGCACTGGTGGGTTTGCCACTGGCTGTGGCAGTTGGTGTTGAGGTAGAGGGGAAAGTGAGACCCCATTGCTTGTTTATGTTCAATGCACTCAGCTGAATGAAAGCAAATGCCCTTGCTTGACAGCAGCAATGCAGGTGACCCATAGGGTAGTTGGGGAGGTGGTCTTCCCTGAGCTCACTGGGGAGCCCTCCAAACCAGCCTCCCCCATGCCCTGGGTGGCTGCAGGCCCCCCACTGCTGCAGAGGAAGCTCAAATACATTTGTCACCTGCCTCCTTGAATGTGTCTGCCTTGCAGCACACCCTGGAACATGTCAGCAAACAGAAGACAGTTCCTGAGGGAGTCATGGGGAGCTTCTGGCTTCATGAGACCCCTCTGTGCCAATGTGTGTCCTCTGGGCTGGGCCAGAACTGCCTGAAGGCAGGGTTCTATTGCCACCAGTGTTCCCAAACTGTGGAGTATATGCCCTGAGATTGTCTCCTGGCAAACACCCCGGATAGAAGACACAGCTCACAGGGTGGCAGCTGCAGTAATTTACATCATCATGATTCTCCCACAGACAGATGAACATCCCCTGCATCCTCCAGTACCAGCCCTGGGCTCTGTGGCCCAGGAACTGACACTGCTGTATCCCTGCTCCATCCCTGCTCCATCCCTGCCTGCCCTGACATAAATGTCTTTTCCAAGGTATCCACACCTGAGCCCCAAGTACAAGGAGTCCTTTGATGTGGGCAGTGACATCTTTGCCAAGTTCTCAGCATACATCAAGAACCCACGCAAAGAAGCAAATATCAGTAAGGATTTGGGTTGTTGGACTCTTATCAAACACGCTGCAGCACAAGAAATGCTTTTGTCTGCTGGCAAATCCCGCCATGGGGTTAAGGTTCCTGCTACCTGCCTCACCGAAGCCTCCTTGGGAAGTGCTTGGGCAGAGGGGAAGGATAAAGGCAGTTCTCTGCTCCCTCCACAGGGATAACAGCAGAGCATAAGGTGATGCTGCTGTAGTCCCCTGGCAACAGAGATGGGCCAGGGTCAATGCTATGTCCCGATGGTGTGGCCCTGAGGGCTTTTTCCCTCTCTGCAAAACCTGTGGGAGGATCAGGCAGCCCAGCACAGCCTAAAGCTTGCCTGGGAATCCAGGGCATACACTGACTACTCTTGGTTTCCCACTCTTCCAGATTTTGAGAAGGCCCTGCTGCGGGAGTTTCAGCGCCTGGATGTTTACCTGAACACTCCTCTCCCAGAGGAGATTGACCAGGATAGCGTGGAGGACATCACCATCTCCAAGAGGAAATTCCTGGATGGAGACCATCTGACTCTGGCTGATTGCAACCTTCTGCCCAAATTGCATATCATCAAGGTAATGCCATTGGCCCCCAGGGCCAGGGTAGGGGGGTACCTGCTCCAAGAGGAGTGGACAGGGAGTCCCCCTGCCAAAGCCAGAGAGTGAGTCTCCCCCAGGTCTTGGAAGTTTCAGCCTCCTCCTCCTTCACTCTCCTCTAGATTGCAGCCAAAAAGTACCGTGACTTCGAGATCCCAGAGGACATGACGGGCGTCTGGCGCTACCTCAACAATGCCTATGCCTGTGATGAGTTCAATCACACCTGTCCTGCAGATGAGGAGATCGAGCACACATATGCCAGCGTTGCCAGGAAGATGACCTAGCCATAGGGAGGCGTGGGGTGGCAGCATTGCCCTGGCTCAGCCCTCCAACTCTGCAGTCCTGACACAACCAAAACCAGCTGATGGAGAGACTGGAGAGGGTTTCCAACATCGCTAGCTCCTGCCTTTCAGAAACAGCACCTTGCTTCACAGCCCCTGCCACTGCCTCCTCCTTCTGTGCTGCTGGCTGCAACCCCTGGGCACCAGCAGTGCTGACCACATGTACACACTGCTCCCATTTGGATGTAGCTGCATCCCTACTCCCTGAAAATTTTTCTCACAGCCTGTGACTATGTGTCATGGGAAAAGCTGAGGACTAGCCTCCTGCAGTAGTGCTTTCTCATCAAGAGATGACACCCCCAAATGGCTAGGCCAGCCCAGCCTCCCCATTCCCATCTGTCAGCCCTGTGTGGTCCCAGCCATCCTGTGCTTGTCGTGGGATCCCGATGCTTCCCCTGGGCTGGAGCTATTTGTATTTGCCTGTTGCCAACCTGCTCAGCACCTGGGGCTGGCATTTGGACAGCCCTCTCTTCCAAGACATCAGCTCCCTCTGAAGATATGGAAAGGCTTTACCCAGGCAGCTCATCACATTGAAAAATTGTGCTCACTGTTGAGGGCTGTGACATGGGTCTGACTCCCAATAGGACATGGGGGTAGGTGGGTGCTGGGGGTGACGCCTGGTGCAGCAGTGCCAGGACCAGCTATGGGAGGAAACAAAGGGTCAGGGGACCTGCAAAGGGCCTGTGGATGAAGGGCTGAGGATCAGGGCATCCCTCCCATGACTGCCAGCACCAGGGCCACGTGCTGCTAGCTGCAAGGTCCCACATGGCTCCTCCCAGCTCAGAAGTCTTTGTGCCTCGCCGAACCCTGCAGAGGGTGCAGCCATGCTCTAGCTCCATACCCCCTAGTTCCCACCAACACTTCTGGCACCTGAGGCTGGGAGCAGCCACAGGGTAGGGCACACGTTTAGTTTCCTCACTGGAAAGCCCAGGAGAACAGACGGCAGCTGTTTGGCTAATTGCTGTGTCTGTGGAAAGGTGTGGGCAGTGCCCCTTGGCTCAGCTTGCCTTCACATCCTGTGTTGCTGACATGAGGCATCAAAGCTGCTCTGCACAGCCATGACATCCTATGTTCCCCCTCTGACACTTCCAGCTTCCCCAGGACTCCTACCAGACCTTGAGAATTCAGCCAGCCCTCCCTAACCAGCCCCAGGCAAATGGATACTGTACAGTGGGCATGGTGGGTTCTGTGGGAACTGAAGAAGCAAGCAGAGCCTCCTCAGCCCTCACTGCCACTTTCCTCTTTGCACTAAATGTGTGTCCTCACAAGCCTGCCTCAGATAGTGCTGGGTTTGGGGACTGGGTTTGTTACTAATGGGGTTTGGTTTGTTGTTTTTTATAAACTAAGAATAGCAATAAACTATATTTTAATATGCCTTTCTGGTGTGCTGTCAGGCAGGCATGAAGGCTGCTGGCATAGAGGGTGCTGTGCAGTGGCGGGGGCTTTCCTGCAGTGGAAACTCCTCTGAGATTTAGCAGAAGTGAAGCTGCAGCTGTAGACTCTGCTGGCCTGGATCACTGGCTCAGAGTCAGACCAATGTGTCTTGGTGCACAGGGCTATTCCTCCCTGGGGGCAGGACTTGGCACTTCTCCTTGCTGACCTGCACAAGGTCTGGCTTTTCAGAAGCTTTGCTCTTCACTGTGGTGTGTTGTGTCAGTGGGAAGTGCTGTGGAAGGCTGGGCAGGTTAACCCTGGCTCCAGTGGGGTTTGGAGGTTGATCAGAAGAGAACATGAGGCCAAGGTTTGGACAAAACACATGGATCCATGCTTTCTTTTTGCATGATCTTCCTTCCTGAGGGCTACCACATGTCTTCTGCTCCTTTCACATCTCACAGCAGCAGGAGGGCAGTGACAAAGCCTTTGGGCATCTGAGCATCCCAAGCTGATTCTCAGTGCATGCTCCGGTCCCTGGAGACAGGACTCAGCCAGTGACAAGACTTATCCTCTGCTGCCGAGAGCTTCCTTGCTGGAGCAGTATTGGATCTTGCTAGCATTCGGAGGAGCCTCTCCTCTTCATCCTAGAAGCTGGCTGTGCAGTTCGTCCTTCTGGAGGATGTGTCTGGGAGCTTCAGGTAGCTGATGTAATCCTAGACTCCTTGGCTGGGGTCATCAGGGGACACTCCTGGGGTGGATGCCCCTGCAGACTGGAGAGGTCAGTCTGGGCTTCACAGCAACAGCAAAGTGGCCCAATTCAGAGCAAGTGCTGGGGTCTGGGGAGTTTTGGAGAGGGAAATACTCATCCTTGCTCTCTGGAAAAAAGGCAGGCAGTGATGGAGGCTGGTTGTCCAATGTCCCAAAACACCATCCATGAGACAGGGTCATGAAAGATGGCTTTTCTGAGACAACAGCACTGAGGTGGTGCACACTCTTCCCAAAGCTGCAGGTACAGAGGCAGCCCCCAGCCACTGGCTGTGTCAGCTGGGACCTGGCCCAGTTCTCCTGTGTTGAGGTTTTTCCAGTTCCCATTAGAGATCTTGTTTTTTTCCCCTGACTTCAATTTCAAATTACCATGCTATCAGCCAACTAGAAATGCTTCTAATTACTTCTCTTCCCCTGAAAGGCTTTAATTCAGAGAAATCCAGCTAGAATGACCTCAACCAGGCCCTTCTAGTTGTGACTGCAGCTCATGCGCTACCTCACTGAGCACATTTCCTGAGGGCATTTGGGAAGTGACTGACAGGCAGAAGAACATTTTAAACTTTCAAGAGCCTAAAATCCTGAGGTGTTATTCATGGAGGAGAGGAGACAGGGCAACTTGTTCTGTGCCTTTCCCTACCTGCACCGAGGCTGGGGCTCAGACAGGTTGAACAGTGCTTGCTTCATAGGTGCCACATGGAAAGTCTCTCTGAAGTCTTGGCATGAGATCCACGTTTCTCAGTCTATTGTGTCCTCTCATCTTATGGGGTTGGACATCACACTGGGACTTTCTTGAGCAAGACGGGACAGGATGATGAGCAGCCTGAGCCTCTATTATTTAATAGAGCCTGAGCCTCTATTATTTAATCACGAGGCTGACTGTGACCCTGCTGACCACAAAACAGAGGCTCTCATTTCTCATGGAGTGGTTGAAGGTACATTATCCAGAGATCATTGGTTACCTCTGTTTGCCAGTCCCCATCTGTCAGGCATGGATATAACTGGAAAACAGCTGAGATGAATCTATCATCCATTTCAAGTGGGCATGCCACCCAGCTGGGATTTTTCTCCTAACAAAAATCTTTATCTAGCCTGTTTTCCATCCTCTGGAAAATAGAGGATGGAAAAAATCAGAATCCTGCCAGGTTTTATGTCACAGAATGAAAAATCCTGGAGACAGGCTCATGCCATTTGCTGTGGTGCCATGAGGAGGAAGCACACAACCCCCCCCCACCCCAACTCAGAGTGCATCATGAGCCAATATACACCCAACTTGGAGGGCAGCTTGCTGGTCCTGTCTGTCACCAGGAGCATGAATGATCCTAGGGGACAGAGAGCTACGGGAGCAGTGCCAGGAAGTGAGAAAGTGTTAAGCTGAGCTGCCATTCCCATAGGCTGCAGGACCAGAAATCCCCTATCCCCATGCATCTGAAGGATGGGAAACACAGGAACTGGCCGTGTGTCACAGACCCTTAGAAGAGCAGTGGTGAGTGGTGAGGACAAGACAGGGGAGGTTGGCCTGCAGAGTAAGGGGACCTGGTGACCAAGCTAGATGGTATATGAATCTGTCAGGTGCCCTTGGCACCTTCTGAGTGCAGACACTTGCCACGCATCCCCAGGTGAGGGCACACCCAGACCAGCACATGAAGTAGGACCAATTTTGCTCTACAGTCTCCTGGGGTGACCTGAATGTCCCAACCTCCCTGCTTGGGTCCCAATCCACTGAATTGCAGGAAAGCTCCTGCATGGAGAGAAACCACACAGGTCTGAGCAACCAAATTAACTTTTCTGCAGCCTGTCAGCTCTGCACCCCTCTTCATGCATATCCTCTAAACACACCACACTCAGGCTCCAGCCTTTGGGGCTCTCACAGTCCCTACCCACATCCTGCTCGTCTTCCCAACCAAGGCAAGCAGCTTAGACCACTGAGAGGGAGGTGCAGCAGGAGTCAGTGGTCTGGATGTTGCAGCTCAGACCTGTCAACCCACAAAGTCTTTTGGGGCTGAAGGATGGGGTCCAGCTGTGATGCTGCTGCTCTGTGCTGCTTCAGGGACCTACCTGGAGCTACAGACCCATCAAAGGCAACTTGCACAGGGAGGCTGAGTGACAGTGCCTTAGTGAGGTCCCAGGTCTTTTCCATATATACAGATGCGCAGGACAGCACTTGAAGTGGCTGTGAGGATTTGGAGTGGCTCTGGGCTGTCCGAAAGAAGTGGCAGGGCAGCTGCAGTGACAGGCAGGAGAGAAAGCAGACAGAGCAGAGTGGGCACAGGGTCAGAGCAGACCCTGCTGTTTGCAGCTCTGCCTCCCATGGTTTTCAAAGGCTAATGGTCCTGGGTACTGCCAGCCCACAAAATATAAGAGCTTGATTTTCCCCCATTATTTCAGAGCCACCACATCTCTTACGGCTGTCAGGTACAATGGTTCCCACTCAGTGACTGTGAAAGCCCCATTAGCCCCCAAAGAGCAATTTTCCAGTGTACACCATTTTCATGGGCTGGCAGCTCTGCTCTCTGAGAATTAGTAATAAGAAATACGCTCTTGCACAGTCCTTAACCCACTGTTTCTAATAAAGAGCTGTTTGCAGCGGCATCTCTCTTGTTGCTTTGATCTGGCACCAGCAGAATCTGAAAGCATCACAGAGAGAAGGAAGGAACAGGGGATGGATGATGGTGAGTCAGAGCTTTCACCAGCCCCCGCAGCAGTACCTGCAGGCACAGCGCTGTGCTGTGGGCGTGAGGCCAGCTCCAGAGATGGCATCTGACCTCCACAATGACAGTGCTGTAGGGTGGCCTGGGTACCTAAGGCCCAGTTGCTGGATCAGCCCTTTCCAGGCTGTGGAGGGAGCATGGAATGCCGAGGGAGGACCCTGCTGTATGCAGGTGACTGAGTGATGGAGGGACTGGTCCGGGGTCCTGCGCAGACCTGCCTGGGGCTGATGTCTTGCCTGGGTTGGGGGCTTACTCCTGACCCATGTCCATCCTCCAGCACAGTCCAGTCCTGGTGAGCACATAACAACCTGCCAGGTAGACCAAAGCGGGATCTAGTTCAGACACTCCACTCAGGCCCCACGCTCACATAGTGGTGACAGGTCTCTCCTGGGACATGCTGGGACCTCACCCCACAGCGAATGTTGCACTTTTTCTCTGTGATTCTGCAGAAACCCGCATGCTACTTGCACCTCTGAGGCAAAGCAGAAACCCCCTCTTGCATCCACTTGGAAACTTCAGCTGCTGATGGCACCTTGAAATGTCACAACCTTTCTGTCTTTTTCCACTCCCCATGAAAAACTCTTTTATATGAGTGGGAACATTCCAGCTGTCCAGGGCGAGGGCCAGGGCAAGCCCCTGCTGCCAGTGAGTGACTGCCTAAATCATCCATGGGGACCCCAGCACCCTGGTCCAGCCACAGAGCTGGTCCTCTTCAGACTTGCAGAGACCTGGCCAACTGTGATCAGAGCACCGGTCGTGCCCCAGTGCAAGCCCAGCTCCCACAGCACAGCAGCTGTGGGAGCCAGTCTGGTCCAATTGCACTGGTCCAGCGTCCTGGCAAACCACCCAGGATGGGGCTGGAGCAACATGATGGACACCGCTGGGCCTGGACAAGCTCCTGCTTGGGATGTGGCTCCTGCCACGAGCCTGTGGCACAAACAGCAGTTCTGACTGATGCTCCTGCTAAGAGATGCCTTGCCTGGGACCATGCAGTGGCCTTCCAGACTAGTGTGGGTTTGGAGGCCCTGTGGGCTATGGGGATGAGGCAATTGATCAAACAGGGCTGCAGGCATGTAGGGCTTCACCCCATGACCTTGAGGCAGATCAGACACTGTGAGGGACAAAGGAGATGACAACTGGACACCAACTTCATAGGTAGAAAAAAGCATATGGGTAATACATGTGTTCCTCAAGCAACTCTTGGGACTGTCTCTTTCCTTTTTTTGGTTTTTTTTTTTTTTTTCTTTTTTTCTTTCTCTTGTGTGTGTGTGTGTGTGTGTTAATTCAGCTCAATTTCTTCAATACATGACATGTCCTCACATTGACTGTCAGAGATGACCTGGGCCAGATGCCAGACACAGCCCAAAGCTGCTTTAGCAAACCTGTTTTAGCTTGGTCTCCTCTCTCCATGGGGCCACAGGTCCTGCCTGCCAGGAGCTTGCTCCAGTCATGATCTTCCCATAGAGTCATGGCCTCCTTTGGGCATCTGGTATGGGATCCTCCCTAAACTGCACATGGATCTCTGCTCCCCCATGGACCCTTGTGGGCTACAGGGGTCAGCCTGCAGTACGAGGCAGGGATGGAACATGGCTGGGGTGTCAGGAGTGACGGGGTTGGAACATGGCCCTGCACAGCCCCAAAGGCTCCCTAAGACTGGCAGCACTGTACCTCCATCCCCTCCATCAGCTGCCTGGACACTAGACGCCAGTTTCTCACCTGTTCCCAGATCCAGAGTAATTTTGTGAGTCCAAGAGCCTGGATTTGTCACTGCATTTTGACTCCACTGATTCCAGCTTGTGACACAGCACAAGGAGGTTTCCCCTGGCCTCTGTAGCTTCAGGCAAAGCCTCAAAACACATCCTGGGGAGAGAACCGCAGGGAGGGGCTTCTCAGCCATAAATCACCCCAGTGCTAGCAGGAGGAATAATAAATATATCCCTTGGTGCTAAAAAACAGTCTTTTCCCACAGGAGAGCAAGACAGAGATTGTGGGTGCAATTTTTTGCCTGGAAAACCCCAAGTTTACTCCCTTCCTTTCCTGACTGCTGCACAGGGAAGGGTTGTGCTGGGTCTGTAACACAGAAACAATGAATAGAGAAGCCCGTTTTCTAGAATAAATTAGTGATATTTAAAAACAACTCCGGCACAGAATCAACATTTCTAGAATCAACACAGAAGTAAAAACCCCAACATTTTTTTCATTAAAGAGCTTTACAAATATATATGTATATATGAGTGTTACATTAGTATAGATACTGTACCATACATGCACACATACAGACAGATCTCTAGATAAGAGTTTTGGGGGTTCAGCGTTGGTCCATGCTCCTTATGAGGTGTCTCAAGAGCACCAAATCCCCAGAGGAAAGCTCTGGATCCCCCCTCGTCCTTGGTGGATCCTTGGCGGCAGTGCCCGGAACGTGCCTGTGCCTGCCTTTGGAGCCTGCCCTGGTCCCACGCGCAGCCCTGCCCCAGCAGGTTGGGACAGACAGACAGACAGACAGCCGTCCCGGGGAGCTGGGGGAGGCGCCCTGGGCTCTGCTGGGCGCTGGAGCCTGCCCTGCTCGCTAAAGCTCGCTGCCCTCTGGGGCCCGGGGCTCGTAGCCGGAGAAGGGAACTGTCCGCAGGACGCTGCGGGGCGAGGGGGGCAGCCGGCAGGGGCTGCACAGACACGGTTCTCCCTGCTCCGGGTAGCCTCGCTGCACGGTGCTGTCACCTTGTTCTGGGTCAGTCCCGCCGCCCCGCAGGGTTTGGGGAACACAGAGGCGCTGCCCTCCCTCTGTCTCCGCGCTGGGCAGGAGCCTCACGGAGCTGAGCCGGATCCAGTGCCCAGCCGTGCCCCGACTCTCCTGCAGGTGCTCCTGGCTGCAGCTTCTGCTTGGCACGGGCAGAGGCAGGTGGCTGTCTGCTCCCAGAATTGGGCACTGGCATTTAGAATAAAGCTGGAGGTGCAGGGGGAGCCATATTTTAGGTATCTGGCTGTCCCTGTCACCTATGTAGCTGTGTCCAGACAGTCCCATTAGCACCAGCTGCTCTGGCAAATCATCCCCATCACCTGCCTCCTCATCCTTCTCCAGCTGTGAGGGGACCTGAGAACCTAAGGCATGCCCCAGCTGACTGTGGGTGCAGGATGGGTCCCTTCCCTCAGTGCAGTTTGGGCCAAACCCATTGGCACAGTAGCCACTCACATCCTGGACAAGGCCTTGCAGGAGCCGTGGGACCGTGGCTGATGCCTGCACAGCTGTGGATGGCCCGTGGGAGGGGAGCACAGTCTGCAGGAGCAGGGCCAGTGGGTCCTCCTCAAGCTGGAGTGGAGGCACCTGCATGGCCACACTCAGCTCGCTGTTCTGGAGAGTCTGCAAAAACAAAAGCAGTGACACGGTCAGCCTCAGCTGGCTAAAGCCCTGCCAGCTAAGGGGTTGTTACAAACTATGCTGAACACCAAGGGCTCCACTGCCTGAGACCCCATCCTCTGCTGTGACCCATGGCTGGCCAATGCCCTCCACCAGTACCTTCTTCTGGGGGACAGTGGTTCAGACGGCAGGGGAGACACCTGGGTACTAAAATGGGCTTGGTGATGTGAGAGTTGGAGGAAAGGAGGTGCTGAACCCTTGCAAATGCAGGGAACCCTGGCTTGGCTATGGCTACACACAAGGTGGAAGTTGGAGGAGGATCATCACTCACCAGTGCTTTTGGGAGGCACATCTCCGGAGGATTGGGAAAGACATGCAGCAGCATGAAGCAGATCCCAGCCACACTTAGCGGCAGCAGCAGGAAGAAGGCACTCAGCACAGCAAGGACCCATGGAAAGCCTGCCAGGACATCACAGCAGGCTGAGGGGTCACTCAACCACATCCCTCCCACCCCACTCTCTGTCAGTGCTTCCCATCCATGTCACACTGGGATGTTTCAGGAGGCAAGCCCAAGGCAGATAACAAGAAAGCATCACCATGAGAGGTCCCCACTGGGCAGCACTGGGCCATAACCCTGACTACAGTGGCTGGGGGTGAGGTATTCACACCTCCACACAAGTTTGTGCTGTGAGCAGGATCTGAGATGCAACCGTGCCAGCTGAGTTGGTGAGAGTCCTCCCACCTGAAGGGGCTGCTGGAGTCACCAGGCACTGCTCAGCCTCCCGGCTCCGCTCCCTGGCAATGTCTGCAGCCATCGTCCGGACACAGTACTGTGTGCTGGGCTTCAGGTGCCCAAAGGTGCAAGGCACTTCCTCGCTGCTCTGTTTGCAGGGCACCTGAAAGCAGATGGAACAGCTGGCCACAGAAGCTGGAGGTGGGGTTTGGGCATGGCTCCACTGCTCTGTGCAGCCTCAACATCCCACTTGCCCCATGGTCCCTCCTCCCGGGCACCTCCAACACTCAGTTCTTTGCCCCAGGAGGTGTTCAGGTCCTAGAGCATCTCCTGAAACACCTCTGGCATCACTTTTCATCTGAACAGAACCAGTCCTGTTCTTCTTACCCAGGGGAGGGAAGTGGTCTCCTGCCTTGCTGAGGTGGGAGCCCCAGACTGGGGGTGCACAGCACCTCACACCTGCATGTGCAGCCAGGTGTGGGCAGGGCTGCAGCACAGGCACCCCCACACCACTACAACTTGAGATGGTAGGTTTGCTGCACCAGGAAAGCTTGTGCAAGCCCTGCACCTCTGGGCCCTGCCCAGCTAGCACACATACCTCCTGGACAAGCAGGTCCCCCTCGTACAGATGCAGCCAGTACCACAGCTTCAGCAGCACTCGGTTGACTGGCTTGTAGGAACCAGTCCTTCTCTGGTAGGGAGTGGGTGGTGTGATGATGTTTATGCTGAGGATTTGGTCCTGGAGCAGCCAAGACAGCTTGGGAGGGCCAACAATTGCTGTAGGGAAGGGGAAAAAAAATAAAAAATTAAGGCCTTCAAAGGAAGGCAGACATTTTGTTTCTCTAGAAATTCTATTTTTCTGTATGACATTTCCCTCCTAGAGCACAGAAGTTCCTCAGGTCTTGCCTGATGGCACTTTGTGCCCTGAAACCAGCTCTAGGAATGGCAGCCACCACATCTTCATGACAGCTAGCGCTGCTTCTGCCTCCTCTTCACACCGACAGACCTGTGGCACCACCGGCTCCCTCTGCTGAGACCTTCACCCCTGAGCCATCTACCAGGGTCTGGAGACCCCACTACCAAGGCCAGCAATCACTTCCTAACTGAATGCACCCACTTCCATGCCAGCTGGATGCAAAGGGAATGAACAAGGGAACACAAATAACCAGCACAGAATCCATTTATCTTACACATTCTGTTTATTGCAACAACCCCTCTGATGGACGTCAGAGGAGGGTCCTGAAAATTTTCTAGCTTCAGGAGACTACTAGGTTTTTTGGACAGAACAGCTGGTCTGACTGAGAAGAGGCACATTCCCACACCAGGCAAACACAATAGTCAGGATGAAAGGATCACCAGAGGGTCTGCCCGTGCTTCATCCCAGACCATGACAGGGGAGGAAGATGAGCCTTTCAAAAGCCAGGCCTGGAGGCATATCCTCTTTCCTGCCCCATCTTGATGCATTCCCCAGAGACCCAAATTCTCCCTGTGCCTTGCTGGCCTGGGGCCTCCTACCAATCACCTCCCTGTGTCTTCTCTGTCCTTTTGCTCTTCACCCAGCTGTCTTCCAGCAGCTCTGCCTTATCCCTTTCCTCTGGTTAGGGCTCTTTTCCCTCCAGTATCCTAATATGCTTTCCCACTGTATCCCATCAGATCTCTCCAAGGTCCCCTCTCCCCATCAGCCCCCCAGGAAGAGCCCAACTGGAGAAGCTCCCCAGTCCTTACTGTCTCTGTACAGCTGCAGCTCGCTGGAAATGGCCCACTCGGACTGCTCACCTCCGGCCACCACTCTCACCCGTGCCCAGTAGATATCATGAATCCTGTCAAAATACAGCTCACACACACAGGAGTTTCTGCTGTTCCCCCCATAGGCACCTGCCTTGGTCCAGTTTGAGGTTCTGCCCAGGGAGAAAGCACAGGGATTGCTTCTTTTCAGCATCCTCCCAGCCCAAAGGGAGGGCTGCCCAGCCACTGCCATCCTGCCTGGGTGGAAAGTGTAGGAAAGCCCAGGCATCAGCTAACAGTGTCCCCGGGATGTGTGAGGAGGGGGGTCACCAGCAAGTTGATTCTCTCCTGGGGACAGATGGCATCTGGCACTGTGCCCTGACCTGTGTTCTCCACAATGAAAAACCACACAGCTGTGGCAGGGAGAACCCACCAAGGAGTTGAGGCTGTTGAGGCTCTGTGCTACAAGGGAAACTGAGTGAGTGGTGACAGCTTGAACCTCAGAGAAAGGTGACTGTGGGTGGGGGGGGGGTCTTATCAAGACAAGAAGAAGATAGAGTCAGTGGTGTCCAGCAAAAGTACAAGAGGCAGTGGACACAAGTTGAAATACAGGAAATCCCATTTAGCATAATGGGAAAAAAAAACAAATTCAAAACCCCAGTCCAAAAGCAACCCCTTAGTTTGTTATTGGGATAGTGACCAGGAAAGGAACCAAGCTGTCCAGGGATATTGTCCTGAAGTTGTTCAAAACCCACCAGGACACACTCCTGAGTTGACCTTGCATGTGCAGTGGTAGGACTAGCCAATCCCTGCCAACTCCACTGCTCTGTTACCCTGTGGCATTTACTGCCAGATAACAGTCCTCTGGCTGCCAGGGGTCCCCAACAGCCTCTGCCAGGGTGTAAGAGGACCAGACCCCTTCACCCCCTCCTCCCCACCCACCTGTTCCTCCACTCCACCTCATAGGTGGCAGAGCTGGGTGAACTGGGGTCTGGCTCCCAGCGCAGCAAGACGTGGAAGTTCTGTGCCTCCAGCCTGACGCGCCGTGGCCTCAGTAGCGTCCCTGGGGAGGGAGCAGAGGGGTATGAGGCAGTGTCCTGCAGGGTCCCCTTGTGGCACAGGTTCCTCAGCTTCATCCCAGCATGGGCAAACACTGACTTCAAAGTAGGTGCTCAGCACCTGTATCCTCCCCAATTGGTCACACACTGAGAACACTCTCTCCACACTTCTGCCAAAGCAGAGATACAGATGACAAAACAGGAGAGACAACACCCTGACACAGCTGCTGCTGACCCGGGGGTTTTCTTTCTCATCATTCCTTGACGACCACTTGGGCCTCTCCTCTTAACAGGTACCTTCAATAGGTTTGAGAGGTGTCCCTGTGCCTCCTCCGGCCCTGCAGTCCACCCCCCCCCCCCCCCCCCCCCCCCCAGACTGTGGTGACAGCTTCAGCACTGGCTTACCCTGGAGCAGGGAGCAGCTGGCCAGGGAGAGCAGCAGGAGCAGGGCAGGGCTCATCCTACCACAGCCCATCCATCTGCCCCAGCACTACGCAGCTGTGCTGGGGGCCATGGAAAGGGATGGGTGTGCTGGAGCTGTTCTGCTACCCACAGACATAATGTGCTGCTGGGACCTGGGATTAAAAACAGAAACTTCAGCCAGTGACACTGCCCCATGGAGCCCACATGCCTATTGTGGCACAGAGGTGTCCACTATGGAGGGCAGGGGACCTTCTGCTGCATTCTGGGGGTGCCACAGGGCAGGTACCCTCAGGGCTGTGGTGGTAAGTAGACCCACAGGGACAGTGGGCAGCTGCCACACTGCTATGGCACTATGCACATGCTGCAGCAACCTTCTGTTGCACCTACCTCTGGCACCCCACGGTGAGATGTCACACTGCCTTTGTCACCAGGATGTGGGTCTGAGAAAGCTCCTCACCTGAGGCTCACACCACTGGGGAGGTGACTCAGCCCAGCTCTGGGCATGACTCACACTGGCACAACCTGTGACACCACTGCCAGGACAGCCCCAGCCATCCCACAGACTCCCCGGTACGGGGAGGGCACCATGCGTGACATCACCCTCAAGGCAAAATGGGGCACAATGAGGGTTGTAAGCAGAGACCTCAGACTGTGAACCACAGCAGAGGCTGGTCCAGCTGGGCACCTGTACCTGACCAGTCCCTTCTTACCTTGGTCTTGCCCCACCATTCAGCCACCAGGAATCTTGCCCTGCTCTTGCTGGTCATGGAGGTAATCTTCCTCTCTTGGAGCAGACATGCAAGGGCTTTGAGGCTACCAACACCAACCTTGTGGTTGTGGGGACACATTCCCCCATGAAGGTGGGGAGCCCAGGGCCACCTCCAGAGGCAGAGGGGTGGGAGCACCCCTGACCAGATGGGACACCAGTGGGGCTGGCTCACCACTGTCACTGCTTCTCCCTCTTCCCATTTCACACCAACTTTTCACTATTACAAGCGCAAGCACCTCAGCACGTGGATACAAAACATTGCCTCCATGTTTTCTCTGTCCTTTGCAGGATTAAGAGTTTAAAACAAGGAGGAACAGTCAACAAGCAGGGACATGCAGCTGCAAACTGTGGGTGAGGGCCAAGCTCTGAAACACCAGAGCTGAAGCACAGGCAGTCGGCCTAGGGATTCCCCCCTCGCTGAGACCAAGAACCCTCCTGGCTTTGCAACAGAGCCCATTGAAGGAGGCAGTATTTCTGCCCGGAGGGAGAAAGAGCCTCCAGGGTTGCTCCTGGGGCTTACAGAGGCACAGAGTCGGGGAACTGATGAGACCCTAGGACTGGCTGCCTGTGCAGGCAGGGACAGGGCTGCTCTCACTGCAGAAGGCAGCACAAGGGAGGCAATGCTTCCCTGAAGCAGCAAGGGTGACTGCAGGCCAGTCCCTGCTAGCCCCCCTCTGAACCCCAGCACATCTGTTCCCCTTCTGCCATGGCCAGAGGAAAAATCCCAGCAACTCTCCCTCCGTTGTGGCATTAACTGAGATTGTGGGGATTAACCCCCTCTGCTCTGCACATCCTCTCCTTTTCTGTATCCCCATCACACTACCCTGCAGCACCAGCACTCCCCCCAACCTTGATCCAGCATTTCCTCTCTACCCCTCTGCAGTATCAGAAACCCACCTCATCAACCACACTGTTAAACACAACACCCTCAGCTCAGCAACCTCACGTTTGGCTCCGAGTGTTCACTGGAAGCGTTACCACGGTCTGCTCAGCTGCCAGGCTTCCTCCAGACGGGGGACAGTCCGTGTTGTCTGTGCCACCACGCTGGGAGGCGTGATTTGACTTGGGCGGTTTGTACCTCCTTTGCTGAGCCAGGGTTTGTTTTTTCCTTCCTTGCTTCCTCATTAGAACCATCCCAGCTGGGCACGGGTGCTCAGCAGTGCCCTCTGCACACCAGAGCTGAGGCACAGCCTGTCCCAGCACACCATCCCAGCAGATGCACTACCCCGGCACAGACCATCAGTGGTGTGGGGACAGAAAGGAGCAAGGGCTCAGGCCAGGGGTGACACATGGCAGGGCAGACACAGGCCAGGACATCCCAGCAAAAACAGTAGCAGGTTTTATCCTTGCCAAGACCAATGCTGCAGGCTGGGCCCCCTCAGTTTGCCCTGGTGACCATGAGGGACCTGCACGTGGCTCTGCACCACCTCAAGAGCTCCAGGCCTCTGGCAGCCCAGTGGGACAAAACACAGCTGAACTTGTGCTTCCCAAGAACTGTGCAACCATTGCAGGACTAACAGAGCCATTGACGGCAGCATTGTGGGGCTCATAAGCACCATTCAACTCTGCCCAGGGCCCAGCAGTCACTGTTGGCCTGGGCATTCCAAAACAAGAGCCCTAGAGTGGCCAAGTGCCACCCCGGGGGGCAATGCCAGCATCTCCACTCTTGTCCCTGCACCACTTCAATGGCCAGCAGTGTTGGGTAGCCCTGATACATCGCTGGTAGAAATGGGGCTGGGGCCTGGCAGGAGCTGGAAGGCAGACAGCCATGAGGAAAAGGACACATAGCCACAGTAGACTGGACAAGCTCTTTAATACCTGGCTGAATACCAGTGCTGAAATGCTCCCAGCTGTGCCTGACAGCTGCACACACTGCAGAGCCCAGCATCCACCACCCCACAAAGCGCTGTTGGTGAGGCAGGCCTATGGCTCCTCCAGCCCCCTCAACCCCTCTCCCTTTTTGGTCAAAGGGTGGGTGGAAGCCTGCAGGAGCCTGGCAGGACTGTGGGGGCTAACAAGCCTGGGTGCAGCAGGCACAGTCCAGCCCTGTGGGTAGAGTCAGGCCAAAGAGGACCCCCATGGGCCCAGGCAGCCCCGAGGGGTGCTGCACAGCTGCCCTCAGCAATCTGGAAGCATGTCCTCTGCCCAGCTCTCACTCAGCGCTTTGAAAGCAGAAAGGTTACAGAGCTGGCCAACTCCATGGTCTGGAAAAGGTGGGTGGGTGCCCACTGCAGACAGGATGCAGGCAGAGCATCCTCAGACTGTGGCACTGGGGCTCCTGAGGGGTACGGGAAAGGCAGGTCTCTCCCTGACAGAGGGTGCCACAGGGATGAGGACTCAGTGGCAGTGGTCCAGCTGTTCCTGCGCTGGAGACACCACCAGCCACTCCCAGCAGGGTGCAGGGGGATGCAGAGGGAGCAGGCAGTGCCATGATGGGATCAAGCATCAGCACTTGTCACTGCCTCTGTCCCTGTCACCCAAGATTAAACTTCCCCTGGCAAAACCCATCCTCCAAAGGCTTTCTCCAGGTACCGGGCCACCGCCAGTGTCAAGTGGTCATTGTAGGAGGCCGCCACCAGCTGGATGCCCAGTGGCAGCCCCTCGCTGCCCAGCCCCAGCGGGCACTGTGTCACCGGCAGGCCCAGGACATTGAAGATGGCTGCAAGAGAGAAGGTTGGATAGATCAGAGTGAGCACAAAGACTGGGATACATCACTGCCTGGCTCTCCCACCCTGGGCAGGCAGCTCTGCCATACACAGCACCAAGATCCTGGGAGCTGGTGCTTCATGCAGCAGTGCAGAGACATGGTGACAAGGGACATCACTGGCCAGAGATTCCCAGCACCCACATCATGTGTATAAACAGCATCCATGAGGGATGGCATACACTGTGGCATGCAAAATTTGGGACATTCCTGTGCCAGGCACCAGCTCTCCATCACTCCACAAAGCAAGGCAGCACTGACACCACATGGGAACCACACAAGGGGCCCCAGGCTGTACCCCATGAGATGGCAGGTTTCAGGTTCCTGCTAAACCCCAATATCACACACAAAGTTACACCTGCCCTGCTGTGGACAGGCACCTTTGGCAAAAGGTAAAAGATGCCACACAGTATGAAGCACGACAACCTTCACTCCAAGACAAGACACCTCTCTTTGTTGCACAGCCCACTGTCAGCAATGCAAACACTTTGGATACAACACCCCAGCTGCCAGCCCACACTGCTGCCACAGGGAGATCATTTTGGTAGCCCTAGCTGCAACCCCACAGGAGCCAGGGCTGCTCACCTGTGTAGGCAAAATTGAAGGGCATGCAGATGGGGGAGTGGTGCTTGGGGGCGACGGTGGGGTGTGAGGGGTAGAGGAGCACCCCATCTGGCCCCAGCAGTGCCTCCATCTCCTCCTGTAAGCTCTTCCCCATGCTCACCAACTTGGCCTTCCCACTGAGGTTGAGGTTCACCAGCTTCTCTGTCAGTCCCAGGGCTGCAGCAAAGGGTAGAAATGGGGACAAGAGCATATGAGAGGACTGTGGTCTATGTGGGGCAGAAACAATGCCTAGCCACATGCAACGTCCCCTGCTTTTGGGGTGGCCCCCCAAGTACCCCTTCCTGCCAGTAGCCACAGCAGATTGCCCCTAGCACAGCTTTGTGGGCACCATTCCCCCAGCTCTGCCAAGGGACAAGCATTCAGCCTGCTCCTTCCTTCCAGCTTTTCCAGCCAGTGGGGCTGAGCAGAGCTGGCAGAACGACCCCAGCACTCATTAGACAGCAGCACAACAGTGTTAATTAGGGTTCTCTAGTACCTGCTGCTATAAAACAAGATCAGTGCAGACCCTGACTGAGCCCTCTGAGCCTCCAACAGTTCTGGTGTGGCTCACAGCAGAAGTGAACCCTGCCCCCAGCTCCATCATCCTCACTTCTTCCTCCAAGGTACCCACTCCCATCTATCAAAGATACAGACTCTTGAACTAGCCTTCAAAACTAGGCTGAAGCTGCTCAGGGCAAACCCCGAGTTCCTTCACTGGGCATTGGAAGGGTAATACCTGCATTTAACAACTTGCCCACCCCAGCACTGCCTCTGCACTTCCCAGGGCCCCTGCCAGCATTACCGATAGCTGGAAGAGTGTGAGAAGACATCCCCACGAGCCACTTCATCAGCTCCCACAGCGGCCACACTGGCTTCCCATGGTCCCCCAGCAGGTCTGTGAATCTTTGTGCCTCCTGTAACACACCCACTCCCCCTGTCAGCAACGCCAACATGCAGCAGGGAGGCACAGGCTGGCAATGGACAGTGAAATTTCAGTTATCTTATTATCCCAATGTGAGGTGTTCCCACTTTCACACAGGAGATGCCCATCAGGTGCTCCACAGCTCTGACACTGATCCAGGGCAGCAGCAGGAGCATTTTTCCCTGCCAGAGACAGCAAGGAGATGGGAGAGCCCCCCCAGAGCAGCACCCACAATGCAAGGGATAATGTCTCAGAGGCATTTCCTCCTGTGATATGACAATCGGACCTGGAAGAAGGAGGCAGAGGAGCCAGACAAGTCCTCCTTGGTGTGGTGGGGCTGGGCTGTTTCATCACTGCCTCTGTGCCAGGAATGCATAAGTTATGACACTCCCAGAAGTTTATCTTATTACGAAGTACTTTCCTGCATGCACAGATATAGCGCAGCAGCTGCAATGCCAGGGAAAAATTACACAAGCAGGCCTCCTGCTGGAAAGCTGCTCGTCCCCTGCCTGTCTTGGCATCCCAAAGGGTGTTAATCCCAGCCTACAAGTCAGAAGACACAGTGTGGGGCAAAGAGCAAGGCAGGATGCCCCCTGCTTGGCTGACTTACCAACCAGCATGGAAAAGGTCAATGTGCCAGAACAACCTCGCCCCTCCTTGGGCCTCAACCCACAGGACAGCAAGGGAGAAGGTGCTGTGCAACTTTAAAAAGAGGTGAAAAGAGAATTGGGGGGACACATGGAGCAGGGAAAGCCCCTGGGTAGGTTTGGGAAGCCTACAGCTCTCCATAGCTGGCCCCGAACAGCTGTTTCTTCCCTGATGCCTCCAAAGTTGTGCCTTTGCCAACTCACTCTGACACACCTGTCCCTCACTGTCCTTGGATGACATCATGGCTGACCAGATCTGGAAAGAATACTTCATCTTGTGGATTGCCACATGCTGAACCCGGACCCCAAGGTCACTTTCAAGGTGCTGCACCACCTGAAGGGAAGAGCAAGGACGGGTTTGTTTCCATAAAGATTTGATGCCTGCCATCAGCCCGTGGAAACTACAGAGAAGAGAGTAAGGGGACCTACTTGCGAGATCTTCCCCTTGTGTCTTCTTTAGCCCCGAAGAAGAAAAAGTTCTTTCTACTTTTTAACCCCTGAAAGCACAGGACTGGGATGCAAGGCTGCCTCCCCAGCCCTTCATTTTGCCAGCTCCTGCAGGAGCCACACACAAAGTAGCTCTTTTCCCTCCCCAGGGCTCCTTTGACTGATCTCCCCAGGTTCTATCTTCAGGCTCACCCCAGTGAGTACCATCCTCTGCTGCTTCCTACCTTCTTTTGGGCCTGCAAGATCTCCTTGTCCACAGGTGATACAAAAATGGACCCGCCATCATGATCCATGCAGTGGAATTTGATTTTCTCCAGCGACACTTTCTCATTCAGTTTCAGCCTGGGAAAGAAATGGTGCTTTGTCAAAAATCCATCCCCAGCTCCTCTGCAGCTGCTAGAGGTTCTCACATGCTTGTTATGTGTCCTCAAGAGACCCTGTTCTGTCCCCCAGAGTGGCAAGGTGAGACCCTGAAGACACAGACACCTACTGCCCACAACACATCCAGCTGCTCACCTGCCCCCTCAGTCCCATCAAGTTTCTGTTGGGAAAGTTCCCATTTCTCCAGAAGCACCTTGTGACTACAAACTCTGGCTGCAGCCAAGGCTGGGATTGCACAAGAGCCTGGGAAAAAGCAAAGTGGTAATGGAGAGAGCAACTGTGTGCAGGTTGTTGGCAAAAAGGAGGGTGCTCCATGTGCCCCATCTCCGCTCTGCTCCTCACTGGCACGCAGCATGGTTGCACTTGATTGCACGGACCAAGAACTGAAGGAACTGAACTGGCCATGATGTGGGGATGGAAAACTCCTTATTCAACAACAGGAAAAAAGGTGCTGCAATATCCAGGAGGAAGGCCAGCCCTGGGAGGGGTGTATGGGACAGAGCTAGGAAGCAGCTCACTGGTGAAGGGGAACCTATCAGTCTGCCCATGGCTGGCGGTTCCTGGGAGCATGTGGGTGGTGGGAAGGGCAGTCCCAGAAGCCAAGGTCCTGCTGAAGCCAGCAGCAGAGGAAAGAAATCAGAAACAAGCAAACTGGGTGTGGTGCAGACCTGTCTTGTACAAAGGCCTCATACATTGTGAGGACCAGAGAGCTGCTGACTCCAGCTCAGCAGCTTGGAGCAGTGGGAACAACTCACTTGCTGACCCCAGGACCGGCCATGACTCTCAACACAGGCTCCAGGTCCTCTGCGTAGCGGCACATGGGCCCTGTGCACAGGTAGCTGGTCCGCACACCATGAGCGTTTGGGAACTGGCCGTCGTTGGGCACCACCCCTGAGAGCAGAGAAGTCAGATACTACCCTGAGTATTGCCTCCAGATGGGGACAGCCCTGCTGGGGGGTCTTTGGGTGCAGGGAGACATGGTTCCCCAGGGACTGTACACCTCACAAGTGCTGATGGCAAGGTTCACGGGGTAGGGATGGGAGGAAAAGCACCCAGTCAGGACACTGAAAGACAGAGAAACATCCCAGCAGATCCCAACCTTGTGAAAACATCCCATGCTGAGGATGCAATACTTGGGTAAACCCCAGCCCAACTCCCATGTGCCTGGCATTCTGCCACTAAAAGCTTCCCAACTGCCAACCCCAGCTGTGTTTCCTCAACAGGCTTGTCCCATACAAGAAGTTAGCTGACTCCCTACAGCAATCCCACCAGCAACCAGCATAGAGGTGTCCTGAAGGGGTTCATCCCACAGCCCCCATTCCACCTCATGGCATTTCTGCTGGTGGGGAAGAGGAGGAGACCCCAGCACCCACCTTACCTGTTGTGGGTTTATGGCCAAAGACTCCATTAAAGAAGGCGGGCATTCGGATGCTGCCGCCGATGTCAGAGCCCACACCTACGACTGAGCAGGCAGCTGCCAGGACACTGCCCTCCCCACCTGCACAGGAGAAAACATGGCAAAACCCCACAGATTTATGGTGCAAATCATCCAGGAAAGCAGGAACACCTCACAGGGAGGGTGGGGGCCTAAAAAGCAAGAGGGGTGGGGGACAACACCTTGGCTTTAGTGATGGATAGGGGATAGCTGGTGTATGTGGGCCAAAGGGATTTGCCTGCCAAAGTACAACAGGGTAGGCTGAAGCAATGCCAAATGAAACACCCAGAAGAGGCAAAGCGGCTAGACCTCCCAACAGCCTATAGCAGTGCCCAGGAAAGTGGCCTGTAAGCTCCGCAAGAGCCCAGGGACACGTTAATGGCTGTGTGCAGAGACTTGGAACTCTTCCCTCACTGCATTTTAACCTGCCACTCATGCAGGACCGTGCTGAGGTGCTGGGGTTCACCTGAGCTGCCGCCCACAATCCTCTGCAGGTCGTAGGGGTTGTTGGTCCGCCCGTAGACCCTGTTGCTGGACTCGTACCACATGCAGAGCTCGCTGCAGTTGGTGACACCCAGCGGGATGGCACCTGCCTGCTTCAGCCGTGATACCACAGTGGCATCCGAGGTGGCAATCACGTTGCGGCGGTTGACCAAGCCAGAGGTGTTGGGCATCCCTGTGGTGCCAAGGTCAATAGGAGGGTGGCATCAGGGCCAGTGCCCTGAGATGACCCAGAGCTGCAGGAAGCAGGTTCCCAGTGAGGGCTGCTCCTCTGAAGCACCTCAAGCTCTGTAGTGCCTATGTGCTACACAAACGCAGAAGCCCAGGCAGAGCTTGGTGCAAACCAGGGGAAAGGGAGACTACTTTCTTCCAAGCACCTGCCACAGCCACCCACCACTCTGGGGACCACATCAAGAACTGGAGGCATAAAGATAAACCCACCATAAAGAGAAAAGGCCTCCTTAACGGTGATGGGAACTCCCAACAAGGGGAACTTCTCCTCCAGGCAGTCATCGCCAGGACCCTCCGAAAGCAGCTTATCGACCTGCCGGGCTTCCTGCAGGGCCTCCTCGAATCTGCAACAAAGCACCCGGCGATGTTCTGGCGCTGGATCAGAGAGGAGCGGGGTCCCCGCAGGGCGGGTGGACCCCAAGTGCGGCAGGAGCTTGTGGGAGAAGTGAGACTGCCTGGTCTTTGCCGGAGCCGGGAGCGGCATCCCGGCCCAGCCGCCGCCGGGCGCTCGGCACGGCGCTGCTGCGGTGGCGGCGCGGAGATCCCCGTGCCCTCGGCGGAGTGGAGCGGTCGGGCGTGGGGCCCGAAGGGAGGCAGGCGGAGAGCCGCTGCCTCCTCGAGGGTGCCCTCTGCCTCCAGCTCACCTGTCCTTAACCACGGCATTGATGAGGGGATTCACCTCCTTGATCCTCTCCACGTACGCCTCCACCACCTCCACGCACGCCACCTGGGCACGGGGCACAGCGGGTCCCGCCGTCAGGCGCGGGCGCTGGGCGGACCGAGACCCGCTGCCCGCGCTCCCCCTCCCCGGGCCGCGGGTGGTACCTGCCGCGCGCGGAGAGCGGCATACCCGCTGCCCGCGCTCCCCCTCCCCGGGCCGCGGGTGGTACCTGCCGCGCGCGGAGCAGCTCCGCGAGGCGCCGCGCGGGCAGCAGCAGGAGCGCGCGCCGCGGCGGCGGGACGGCGCGCGGAGCGGCGCGCGCGGGGCCGACGCGCGGCGGCGGCAGCAGCGCAAGCAGCGCGAGGCAGGCGCGCGACAGCAGCCGCAGCAGCAACGCGAGACAGCGCTCCGTGCGCGACAGCGCCATGACAGCCCTGCGCGCGCCGCCCCGCCCGTCCTGCGCGGAAGTGACGTCAGGGCGACGCGGAAGTGACGTCAGGGCGACGCACCGCCTGCGTTGCCGTGGCGACCGTCCGGTGCCCCTGCCGGTGCCCAGGGGCTGCACCGGCCCGGACCTCCTCGGGAACGCAGCAATGCCCGGCGGGGCGGGGAGCAGGGCGGCCTCGACCACCTTCTGTCTCGTGCGTGGCGCTCAGGCCCGCTCTACCCGCCCCGGGCCGGCCGCTCCTCTCTCCGGGACAAAGGCAACGGCTCGGAGGCGCATACGGCAGGCGAGCTGCGCTGGCGCCAGATACCAGCGGCGCTCCCGACGGGCGGCGTGTGCGGCTTAGCGAAACGCGCCCCGGGCAGGGCTGCCCTGGCAGCCTCACCTGGCCGGTTGCGGCGACAGCCCGAGGCGCCGGGCTGAGCCCAGTAGCTGCAATGCCTCGGAGCTGCCCGCGGGAATGTCCCGTGCTGGACTGGGAAGGAAACGCTTCCCTTTCTGGCGAGGTTGCCCGTCCCCATCTAGAAGCCTGTCCTCTGGGTCAGACTGTGCAATAAACGCTCTATTGGGTGTCTAACGTGACTACGGGACATTAAGAACTATCAGTTTAAGGTTGACATCAAATTATAGTGTTCTTTTGCGTTACAAACACGAAGCCTTTTTCTTGAGCTTTTCCCTTATAAAATACAGCTATTATCACACTTATTTTTAAACACGCTCTGTGGCGTTCAGATGCTTGATTATGGAAACAGGAAGAGCACTGTATAATCCTCAACCCTCAGGGCAAAAGAATTGGTAATGCTGGGGAAAAAAATACTGTCTTTTAAAGCGAGGGTTTAAGCAGCATGTGAGCAGGCCTTACTGCATCTTTTCCACACAGCTGGCAATTGAATTATCAGCAAGCAAGGCTACAAAGGGATACATTTCTTGTGAAAATCTTTTATGACTGAATAATCAACATATCAGCATTTATAGAACAATCTGCAACACACACACCCTAGAAGGCCATTGGCCGACCTCTGTCGCCTAAAACCTAAGCTGACACCAAAGTGATCTTGATAGTAGTTCTTTTTTCACAATCTTATCAAGGATACTTTCTTTCCTCCCTGCCTGATCCGGGGAGGGGAGGGGAGGAGAGAGGAGAGGAGAGGAGAGGAGAGGAGAGGAGAGGAGAGGAGAGGAGAGGAGAGGAGAGGAGAGGAGAGGAGAGGAGAGGAGAGGAGAGGAGAGGAGAGGAGAGGAGAGGAGAGGAGAGGAGAGGAGAGGAGAGGAGAGGAGCTGATAAGGGCTTCCTCAGAGCTCAGGAGTAAGTCAGGTGTCCTCTGTCTTCCAGAGCTAAAATAGTAAAACTCCTCTGAACTACCCTCCTAAATGTAATCTCAGCAACTTTTGTCAGTTTTTTTTCCTCAAACTCTTAGTGGATTTGCTGGTTTCCCCCCTTCAAATCCTGCCGAAATGTTGGCAAAGAGGGGTACAAACCAAAATATTTCTGTCCTGGGTCTCTGCCTGTGTTGCTGCTCTGCAGAAACCTTCCCTAAGGTCTGGCATTTTCTTTGCTGGAAAGTGTCTTCCTTAATCTTTGTCTTTTTTCAAGAACAGAGCTTTGGAATTCACACTGGATCAGCTGCTGCATTGCTCTCTGTGAGCTCCTCTTGTCCCTGCTCTTCCCGTTGCTCATCAGTGCTGTCCCAGATAGCAGCTCAGGCTGCTCCTCCATTAGGTCAAGGTGAGGAGTTTTCCTGGGAGCTGAGCAAAAAGAATGGCTGCCAGAGTTCATCATAGCCCAGTGGAGCTCTGTTTCCATGAAAAATGGAAAAAAAATGGGATACAAGGTGCTCTAGAAATAAAGCAGTAAGGTCTGGAAACCTAAGGTTGAAGTGATTTGGACTGTTTTTCAGTTACCATAACCAGCCAACCAAGCAAACACCACTCTAGATGCACACTTAGAAGCCAGTTAATTCCAGTCTGATTGCCAAAAGCATGGGGGCTCAACATACAGAGTGAAGCTTACCCATTCAGACCTGTCCCACCAAGGAACACCAGCTGCTTAGAAGAAAAACATGTTTCCAGGTCTTGTACTCTAGGAGTTTACGCTTGTCCTCAGTCACTTCATTACAACCAAAGGCTTTAAAAACCACAAGAGGTTATCAAGGACACATGGAAAGCTGGAGTGGTTCTGCTGGCTGTGTGGATATGTTGCAACCACTAATTGCCTGGGAAGCCATGGAACAGGCTTTGGCAGCTGAGTGGGAGGCTGGCGGGAAGAAGAGGTGTGTGCTGATTGGCAGTACCACAGTCTGGCTGCCTTCACAGTGTTCTCCAGAGCTCTTCTCAATCTAGTCCCCCATGCATAAAAACACCTTTTTGGAAATTAAAAGAAGAAAAAGAACCTGATAGCACAATTCTTTGTGAAAGGAGTCCTTTAAATCTTATCCTTAAAATAATTCTTCCAAAGAAACCTGGGGTTTGTGCAGCACATGGCGGGAGTTGGAAGGGATGTTTAAAGGTTCAGGTTTAAACACAACAACTCAGATGCTTAATTCCTAGCTGATCCCAGAAAAAAACCCCTGAATTTGATGGCACTTCCTCCAAGCCTGCCCTTAGCCAGATCCACCATGGAGGGATTCTGTGCTCTGCATTTCCATCAGCTGTCTTCTTGCATGCTGGCCCGGGATCCATCAGCAGATGTTGGGCACCCGTGCTGCTCACTCGGGGCTTTGCAGATAAAGATCTCTGACCTCACTTTGCTCTCACTGAGCAGGGGGCCTGGTGGGACACAGGAGGTCCCAGCCCCAGCACCTCATTCCTGGAAGGGCAGGAGGGCACGGAAGGAATCCCATCCTGCCTGTGTGAGAACACAGCAGCTGGCACTGCCAGGGTCTTGGGCTCTCTTGATACAATACTGCCATGAGATCACCACCCACGGACGCACGGGCAGGGCAGCCCAGGGCTCTCCCAGCTTGTCCTCGGTTCCGGCACGGCTGCAGCGGGACCGGGCCGAACCAAGCCTTGCACAGCTGCCAGACACACTGCCCTGGAAGCAGCCAGAACCTCCTGCAGCCGGGGCACAGCTTCCCTTCAGGGCAGGGTGCTGGGACTCGGGTGTCATGGGGCTTCCTTCTGCTGCCGCCGCAGCGACGGTGCTGAGCACCCCGGGGTCGGGACCGTGCCACGGGAGGTCGCTCTGCCACCGCCGATCGGTGTCGCTGGCCCTGCCCCGCAGGGCCGCAGCTGTTCCCTCTGCACGGAGCCAGGGTACATTGTGTTCACTCCGAGTCCTTGATTAAACAAAATGTTTATGCGTGCCTCTGCTCCAGCAAACATCTTGGCGGCTGCACGCAGCTTGTTTGCTGCTGCTGCTCCAGCTGCACTGGAATTGGGGCAGGGTCTGTGGGATGCTTCAGGAGCCAGCTGGCCTTCCTGGGATAGGCCCCAGCCCAGGAACACCCCATCTATCCCCGGTGCCTGCACCTCTACTTCCATTGGAGGGACCTTGTCTGCTGGAGACGGCTGTGCCCCACATCCCCTTGGTGCCAAGCAGAGCTGCTGCCCCTTTGGAAAGGCTGGGTGGGGGCATGCTTTGCTTCTTTACCCTGAGGGAGTGACACCCTCCTCACAAACCCACCACCCATTTCCCACTTAAAGCAGGGCTTTGGGGTGCATCTTGAAATTACAAGAGCAGCTAAGACATTTCCTGGGCTCCACAGTGCCTCCAGCAGAGCAGAACATTCCGACACTGTGCCTTCTTGACATCTGCTGCACCCACTGATGATGGCTATGTACAGCACCATGGAGTTGGGTGGGCATAGCCAGCCCTGTCTGGGGCAACCGCAGGGCTCCCAGGGCCTGATTGCAACTCCATGTCCCCTGCCTGTTCAGCCAGTGTCGTCCAGGATGTGCCTGCTTTCTTCTCTGACTGAGGGGCTTGTGTCAGTTGTGCATATCTGGAGTTAACTGGGGACAGGCTGGCCCTGCTGTGTCATCATCTGTCAGGCATCATGCAACTGCTGGTCTGTGTCTGGAGGGCAGCCCTCAGCCAGATGTGCTGTCACCACAATTACTCTGTTGCTCCAGTTGATACCTCCAAACCCCTTGGAGGGAGTGGGCTATCTCCCTCCCCAAGCCATATACCCTGTGAGGATGGAGAGGCATGCCCTGGGTGAGTGGGGAACCAGCATGCTGAGGTCATTTACAACCCTGCCAGGTGAGACCAAGGGAAGGATTCTGCAGGACTGAGAGAGGGCCAAGACCAAAGCTCACAGCTCTGTCCTTGAACTCAGGAGACCAGAAAGGAGAAGGTGTTGATGGCTACTCAGATGACATCAATCCACTCCCAGCCTGGAGTGTTTCCCAAGAGCACAGGCTTTCAGCAGAGCGGGTTGCCCAAGCGGCTTGCGTGCCCCTGCCAGGCTCTATGCCATGGCTCTTGCGAAACGGTGTTGATAAACACTCCAGGGCATGCCAAGTCCTGCAGGATGACAGCTGATGTGCTTGGGCTGTAGTGAGTGCCAGCACAGTGAGAGGAATTTTCCACTCCTCTGTGGCAAGTGTGCCTGACCCTGCTGGGGGACTGTCCCCAGCAAGGCAGAGATTATCTGGTGTCCCAGCTGGTTTGTCAGGCTCAATAAATCCCCCATGCAAGGGCTGTCCTTAGGCACATGGCAAAGCAAGGGGTGGTTGGGTTGCCTGGGGCATGGTGGCACCCTACAGGGCTGGGTTAGGGTCCCACCATCCCCAAGGAGACCCCATCACCCCCATTTCACCATGGGGCTATTCCTGTGTCCTAGCAATGAACTGCCTCTTAGCTTCCCCTTTCCAAGCACATTGGCCAAGTTGGGGTGAGCCATATGCTTCTCCATTCCCTGTCCCAAGGACTTGCTTTCCTGTGATTCTGGTCCTCTTTCCATATTCCCTGAGGGCAATGGGTGATCTTTGACAGGGCCCTCCAAGCTGCCTGGATAAGTTCTGCCCACGTGTGTCTTCTAGCAAGCTGGAAATGCCTCAAAGACCAGCAGATTTGTGGTATGGTGTGCTCAGACCTGTGCTAGCCAATGTTTGGTAATTACCATATGAAAGTCCAGTTTGATTTGAGCAGTGTGTCCTGGAGCTGCAGTTCCTTTCATCCATGCTGTCATCCCACAGTGCT
Source organism: Agelaius phoeniceus (assembly GCF_051311805.1). NCBI lineage: Eukaryota > Metazoa > Chordata > Aves > Passeriformes > Icteridae > Agelaius > Agelaius phoeniceus. Next base: position 1,341,742 of record NC_135278.1, read on the forward strand.
CTCAACAGAAGCATGAAAAGCTTGTGCCAGACAGCACAGACCAGGACAATGCACCTGTGCACGCTGCTCCATGTATCCCTGTCCCCCAACACAGCCTGCAAATGCTGTGCCATGAATGGCAATGTAGCGAAACATCAGCCAACACCTGCAGAGAATGGGGGCTCACAGGTCTCTTGTGAGGACAGTATGTTAGGAATGAGAGCTGTGGGACAATCCTTCCTTCCTTCCTTCCTTCCTTCCTTCCTTCCTTCCTTCCTTCCTTCCTTCCTTCCTTCCTTCCTTCCTTCCTTCCTTCCTTCCTTCCTTCCTTCCTTCCTTCCTTCCTTCCTTCCTTCCTTCCTTCCTTCCTTCCTTCCTTCCTTCCTTCCTTCCTTCCTTCCTTCCGCCACTTCCTTCCGCCACTTCCTTCCGCCACTTCCTTCCGCCACTTCCTTCCGCCACTTCCTTCCGCCACTTCCTTCCTTCCGCCACTTCCTTCCTTCCGCCACTTCCTTCCTTCCGCCACTTCCTTCCTTCCGCCACTTCCTTCCTTCCGCCACTTCCTTTCGCCACTTCCTTTCTTCCTTCCGCCACTTCCTTCCGCCACTTCCTTCCTTCCGCCACTTCCTTCCTTCCGCCACTTCCGCCACTTCCTTCCGCCACTTCCTTCCACCACTTCCTTCCTTCCACCACTTCCTTCCTTCCGCCACTTCTTTCCTTCCGCCACTTCCTTCTGCTACTTCCTTCCTTCTCCTCTCCCTTTCTTCTCTTTTGCTGCCACCTGGCCATGCCTCTGCTGACACCCTGGTGCTCCCTTGCTTATCCTTCTGGTATCTGGGTTAGCAGCAGCAGAGATGGGCTGCTCATACCATTTCACATCTGGCTGCTGCCCTGTGCTATGCATGGTGGCTGTCCCAGCCCAGCTGGGCTGTGATGGAACAACACCACTGCTGTGACTGATCAGGGTGCCCAGTCCCTTCCCATGTCCCTTCAGCCTCCAGGTCACTGGGTACTGGACCAAGGCACTGTGGGAGCCGAGATAGTGACAGAGTGATGGGATGCACTTGCTGAGGGTCCTGTTGGGAGCACATCCTAGGAACAGGCACATGCAGGGGTCTGCTGCTGTGTGGGAACCGGTGCTTTGGATGGACAGTGGCAAGAGGATGAGAGACTTACAGCAGCAGACACAGGAACACTGCTGTCTCTTGGCCCCAGCTTGTGGCATCATGGCTTGTGCCTGTGGGCAGAGGTGACAGTGGCAGCGCAGCTTTTGGTGCCTGCACCTCTCCATTGAGGAGATACTGAGCTTGGACAAAAGGCGGCAGCAGCAGCGGCAGTGAGCCCCGTCCTGCCCCCGGCTGTTTGGGACATGCTGTTCTCTCAAGTGCTGATAAGGGCAATCAATAATAAAAGCAGGCAAATGGAACGCGAGCCCGGCCTCCAGTCAGCGACCTTCAGGAGCTGGGTTACTGGAGCAGGCGCAGGCTTTTTGGCAGCGGAGCAGCGCCGCGTCGGGAGCCCATGCAGGGTAAACACGGCTGCTGCAGCGTTCGGACAGCGCTGCCCGAGAGCGTGGCGCGGCCACCGGCCCCCTGGCATGCAGCCTGATAGCACCGGGCATCGCGGCAGCCCGGAACACGCCGTGCACCTCCGTGACGAGCCGGGCCGGTGTCCAAACTCCGCGGAGCGCGGGCCCATGCGCGGCTCTCCCCGACTCCGGCGGCGGCGTGCGGCCCGGCAGCCGCGCGCATGCGCACGGGAGGCACAGCCGGCCGAGCCTCCGGAGTAACCCTGAAGCCTTACATAACCGTGAGGCTGCACAGACCGCTGCACAAACATGACCCACTCACCGCCCAGCTCAGCGAGGTAAAGCAGAAAAACAGCAACCCCAGCCCAGTGCCTGGACACAGCTGGCCCAGGCTGCTTGGGGCTGTGATGTGGGAGGGTCGGCAGTGTACTTGCCAAGCAGCTGTGGGGCTGTGGAACAGCCTGGAAGGTTCAAGCTGGCCCAGCGCCGACATGGGCGTCTGCCTTCCAGCAGGTTCTGTCTCTTTCTGAGCTTCTTGGAGCTGCAGTGAAGCTCAGGGTTTTGCAATTTTTCTGGGAGACAAAGGGCTGTGGGGCCACACAAAGTAACACCTCCTGCCGCAACTGGAGAGTACTTTTGCTCCCAAGGACAAAACAGCCTTTGTGGAGGGGATGCAGAGGATCCCAGCCTTAGAGGGGAATGGCCCTGCCTGGTGAAAACACAAGCTGTTTCTTTCTTTGCTGCCCAAAGAGCACTTCCTTCTCCTGAGCATTGACCTGACAAGGGGTTCAGGATGTGCTATTTCATGTCCTCTGTTTTGGGGACAGGGCAGCATCACTCCCATCAGTACTCTAAGTGGGAGGATTCTGGCCATGGCACAGGTACTCCACAGTGCTGGCAGGCACTGTGTCCCTCACATTCTTCTCTCCCCCTCATGGGGCCTCGTCTCTATCCCAAGCCTGAATGTGACAGTGGCTGACGCCAGCTCTGTCGGCTCCATCTGGCAGTTCCTGCACTGCTATGGCCATGTGTGACCCTCTCTGGGGTCACCCTAAGCTCACGTCCTGTCCCTTCAACTCCCCTTCTGCAGAAGTCCCTCCCTATGCCTTTGCACCTCACCTTGTCTAGGGCTGTAGCTGGACCAGCACAGGAACTTCCCCACTAGCACCACATGCCGGAGCTGCCTTGGTTGGGCTCCGGAGAGGTGAAGGCTGCTGCTGCCACAGTTGGGAAGATGTGGGCATCACAGCTGCCTTGGGGAAGGCCAAGTCTTGCACAGCACAGGATGGTGGGAGAAGAGGCACTTGCTCCTCTGTGCAGCACGGGGCAGCAGGTGCTCCAAGGCATGTGCTTCCCCATCTGGATTGTGCCCTGCACATTGCTCCCCTTCCTCTGGCTGAAGCAGGACAACTTCACCAGCCCTTTGAGTGTCTGTGGCAAAGACCCACTGAGAAAAGCCCAAAAGCAACCTAGAAATAGTAGAGGAGGAAAAATAAAAGGGGGCTCTTTATTGCTTAGCCAACAGAAGAACCAGTCGTTGCCTGGCAAAAATGAGAGAGAAACTGAGAGTTAAAATAAGATCTGCTTGCAGGGAGCCAGCCTGGGCAGCCATGTTCCCAGGTTTCCTGCAGGCAGGAGCAATGTACTGCTGCCTGCGTGGGCTGAATGTGTGGGAACTGTATTCCTGAGCCGCAGCCAAGGTCTGCACTCCTCCAAGCTCCCAGTGGGGATGCAGGGACCTCTCCCTACACCAGCAGGATGCTCTCCACCACTGCCTGTGGTGGACAGCTGCCTGTGGCCCCAAGAGTCATTCCCCTGCAGAGGATGGTAGGATGGGGTTTCTCCTGATATACTGGGTATAGCTGGTGCCACTGACTGCAGATTTGGGCTACTGGGCTTCCAGCAGTTGCTGCTATGGGGAGCAGGGATGTGGCTGGCAAAGCCTGGGAAAAACAACCAGAGTGAGGGAAGCCAGGCTGTGCATGTCCCCTTCTGGGCCATCCCAGCTGTGGGAGAGCTGGTAGGCTCCTTGTGTGGCAGTAATGGGAACAGCCTGCTCACTATGCTGCTGCCCTGGGTCTGACCTGAGAGCATCGCTGCTGCCTCACCAGGTTTCACTGCAGGAATGGGCAGCTTCTCACAGTGACTGGGGTGAACCAACCCCTTCATCCCATTCATAACAGCAGGCATGCAGACTATGGATGCCTGTGGCTTTCACTTGGAAGGTGCTAAAAGCAACCAGAAAACAGTTATATAAAAAATAATTTACAGAGTCTAGTCAAGTGGATCCAGCATAAGCCCAGCACATCCCGTCCCTCCTGTGGCATGCAAGGCCAGCTCTCTGGGGCAGAAGCAGCTTGCTTAGGACAGCCAACAGCTCTGCTGGGCCCTTCCCATCATGGATAGCAGCCAAGCCAAGTGCTCTCCATGTCAGGAGTCTCTCTTCTGCTTGACCTCAAACACACCTGCAGGCCTGGAGTAGCAGAGGTGGCTCTGATGAGCCCAGCTGCAGCAGCGATATCTCTCACTCTGTGTCATGGCTCTGCTCCTCCAGTGGAGCAACGTGATTGCAAAGTGGTAAATAAAACACTCAGGGCTCTGCTCCTCCTCAGCACAGAGCAGCCACATCCCTTAGGGGTACCTATATGATGATGTCCAACCGGCCAAGTCCTGCCTTTGCGAAGCTGCTCCTGAGCCCACAGGGAGCAGTCTGGGTGGCTCTGCCCTCCTGAAGCCAGGAAAGCCCAGAGCACCAAGCATCTTGACTGCTTTGGAGGAGTCCTGTGGGTGGGAGCATGGGGTCTTGAGACCCCTGAAGGACTTGTGACTGAAGGACTGGGCTCCATAGGAGTCTAACCTCAGTGCTTTAAATTCTGTGGGCTGGAATATAGAATCTGGCCTGTTCCTCTTGTGCTCCTGCCAGGGGCTTCTGAGGAGCGCGTGGCAGTCATGAGCGAGCAGAGAAAATCAGGTGGTTTGTGTCAGGCCAGAGTGTGTGAGAACGGATGGAGGGCATGCTATGGGGATGCAGAGCAGAGCTGGAGTCCCAGGTATGTCCTCAGAGCTGAAGCTTGAACCTTCCCTTGTGTCAGGCAGGTCAAAAACTAGTCTGCCCTGAGCCTACAGGAAAGCACATGATCCTGCAGCTCTTGTGCAGCTTCTCACCCTGCCTGTTCTCCAATGGGCATGGTATGGCAGGTACACCATTTTCCAGGACTCTGTCCTAGGTGAGGGCAAACCTCACTGGCTGTCAGTGTCAGCCCTGGGGCTCTCCCCAGCCCCTGCCCATGGGAAGGCAAGTGAGCAGCAGGAGAGCTACCTTGTGGGACCTGGTGGCTCCAAGCTGGCTCCAAGTTGTGCCAGCCCTGGGGCAGTTTATAGGACCATGGTGTCACAAGTTGGGCACCCAAGGGAGGAAGAGTGCTTGCCAGGCTCCCAGGGCTGCCTCTGTCCAGAACACAAGCTCTCTGAGAGGCATCTGGACACTGCCCCATGAACACTCACTCACCTGCCTGTGCCTGGGCCACCCACTCCACCTGCTCTGCCTTGTGCACAGGGACTGTGCCCTGAGTCAAGGCATGATGCCCAGCAGCACCCCTGGCCCCCTGCACTATCTCTGGCCATAGTACACAGTATGACCAAAGCATCTGGAGCCCAACAGGGCTCTGGGTCAGTCCTGTTAAGTGAGCCCCAGCCTTAACAAGTCTGCAGCATTGTCCTCTCTGCATCCAACTGGCTTCTGTTCCATTCTTGCCTGTCCTTTCTACTGCTTGGGTTTGCTGCCTCCCTCTCCTTCCAGCAGCCATCACACTGCTTTCCTTCCGCACCTCACCTGTGCCAGCTCCTGACTGGGCCACAGCACACACTGTTCCTTGCCTGTTGCTCAGTCCCAGCCTGGGAAGATTTCATCCCCAGGGTTCCAGCACTGGGAGAGGGGTCTGAGCAGACTCCACGATGCTGTGCTTGTCTCCTGGTCCTCAGAGAGAGGAACAGGCCCTCACCACACTCCCTTGGTCAGAGGCAAAACCTGTGCTAGTGATTTGGCCTCAGCCCGAACTTGCATTTCTCCCTGTAGTTTTTTGGAAGCTTCCAGTTGCTGCTGGGAACTGGGACCCTTTATCACTGGTTGGGATGCTCCAGCAGCTGGAAGGTAGGTGTGATGCAACCCAGTGAGGGATATTGGGACCAGCTGTGGCAAAATGGCCTTCCCTTTGATCAAGTAATGGTGCCTCCCCTTGTGGGGTGGACTTTGTGCAGCTTGAGGGAATGTGAGAACTCTGCACAGCCTGGAGTCTCTATTCTCAGCGCTACCATTGCCAGGAACAGAGGAGCAGGGCACCCTCTCAGGATTCTCAGCACTGCTTGTTTTCTGCTCATGGCAGAGCAATGTGTGCCTCATGCCCTCACTTCAGGTGGCCAGGAAAGTGAGGCAGAGCACTATGCTGCGGTCTGGACCCTCTTGGGTCTGACCCTTGCGGTCTGACCCTCTGTTCCCACCATCCTGGTCCCCAAGGAGGTGTCACCTCAGTATTGCAGCCCCAGCCGTCCCATTTACCTGGGGAGGTGAGGCTGCCTGTCCCTGGAGAAGCTCGGGTACTCAAAGGTGACCTGAACCCACTTCCCATTGCTGCCCTTTGGCACAGCTGTATGATACGCTCCTTGGAACAGGACTTGCAGTGGCCTTGTCCTGTCCTGTTCCCTGTCCCAGTTCCTAGTGGATATGTGTTAGGCTGCTACAGGCTGCGCCAGCTGGAGGCGGTGTGTGATCCTCGCTCCTTCCCCAGCCCGAGCTGGAGCAGGGTGTGGCCCCGGGAGCTACCTGTGCTGTGCTGAGCTGTGCTGTGCTGTGCTGGGCTGGGCTGGGCTGTGCTGTGCTGGGCTGGGCTGTGCTGTGCTGGGCTGTGCTGTGCTGTGCTGAGCTGGGCTGAGCTGAGCTGTGCTGTGCTGAGCTGGGCTGTGCTGTGCTGGGCTGTGCTGTGCTGTGCTGGGCTGGGCTGTGCTGTGCTGGGCTGTGCTGTGCTGGGCTGTGCTGTGCTGTGCTGTGCTGGGCTGGGCTGTGCTGTGCTGGGCTGTGCTGTGCTGTGCTGAGCTGGGCTGAGCTGAGCTGTGCTGTGCTGAGCTGGGCTGTGCTGTGCTGTGCTGGGCTGGGCTGTGCTGTGCTGGGCTGTGCTGTGCTGTGCTGGGCTGGGCTGTGCTGTGCTGGGCTGTGCTGTGCTGGGCTGTGCTGGGCTGTGCTGTGCTGGGCTGTGCTGCCCGCGGGCTGCCCTGAGCCCCGGCCATGGCCAGAAGATGGCAGCAGCCCCTCACCCTGTGCCAGGCCAGGCCTATGGGGCTGAGACCCCTTCAGAGAAGCATTTCTGCTGCTCTGTTTCCTCCTCTGGCAGCGTGAAGAAGCAGAGCTTGGCCCTGAGCTGGAGGGCAGCCGGGCTGGAGGGGCTCCAGAGACACGTTGGGGTGAAGATGAGGGGACAGGATGGCTCTGAGCAGCACAGCAGGGCTGTGGTTTAAGCTCTGCACAGCACTGAGGTTTGAGGCAGCAGCGTGTGGAAGTCAGAAAGAACAAACTGTTCAGCCGCCAGCCCTTCCAGCTTCTGCTTTCGAAGTTATCTAACAGCCCAAACAAACATGAAAGTGCTGGCTCAGCCGCAGCTGCCTGGTCTGACCCGTTCATGTGGGACACAGCCTGTCCTATTCCTAATCTTGCAGCCCAGCCTTGCCAGGTCATTGCTCTCCAAGGGGGTCTGCTCCCCCACTCATCACTGCAGCTGTTGAACCCCTTCCACTGCCACCACTGATGCCTCCTGGGCAGCTTCTTGGGATATCACTCCAGTGATGACTGGTGGTCACTTGTCCCTGCAGAGATGGACAACCCCATGGCTCAAAAGCTCCCTTGCACTCTGCTCGGTCCTGCTCAGGCTGAGCAAGCAGCACAGGATTGCTGTGGAGATGCCATTTGCAAGGGGCAGGGAGGCAGGATTGACACAGAGATGCCATGCCTGATCTGTGTGTAGAGGAGAGCACTGACCCACCATCACTTCAGTGCACCCACAGCTCTGGAGATGAGCACAGGCTGCAGGACCCACATGGTTCAGCCATGCATGGGGACGGGGACAAGCCTTCATGTCCTCAGTCAAGCTGTGGGAGCAAGAAGCTGCCAGGTTAAGGGATGCAGGAGGAGGGGATTCAAATTGTGCAGAGGGGGACTGAGTGCCTGGAGAGCCCAGAGCAGAGTTCTATGGGTGACAGAAAGGGGAAGCTGTGGTCTGTGACCAGCTCTGACAAACAATGCTGGGCCGTGGTGTCTTGTCACACTCACCAAATTCACACGGGAGGGGCGGGGTGGGGGGGGTGCAGGTGGGAGGGGGAACGGGGAAGGGGTGGAGAGCTCTGTAACATGGAGTGTCCTTCAGCCTTCCTTCCTGTGGCCACGGGCTGAGGGTATATAAACAGTGGAGCTATAATTATCTGGGGTGGTGAGCAGCACACCCAACTGCTGGCTGCCATGAGCACAGCTGGAGACAGCAGTGCAGAGCTCACGGGGCTGGCACCCAGCTCCACTACTGCCCATCTCAGCTCTCCCAGGAGATTTTTGTCATAGGGTAACTGCTTTCCATTGTGTTAAACAGATCCAGGATGCTCAGTGTTTCAATGGGCAAAATGGACACCCCAGAGTTTTACTGAACTTTAGGAAATTTGGGCCAGAGGCACTCCAGGATGCCCTCAGAAAGCACTAATGCCCATATGAGTGCCTTGCGTCTCTGGGTGCAGGCAGATGGTTCACCTGAGCACACCAGTGCATGTTCACCATGGGTGGGAGGAGAGGAAAAGCAGGAGAAAAGGGTCAGGGCAATGCTGGGAGCTGCTGGGGAGGACTAGGAAGGGTGAGAGGGGGTTTTGGCAGGTCCTTGTGTTGGAGAAGTGCTGGGGCAGTGCTCAGACAGGACAGAAAAGGAAGGACCAGAGTGAGTTTGGAGTTTGTTCCCTGGAGCAGACGGAGATGTGTAACCTGGAGTGGAGGTGGCTGTGTCCTCTGAGGCATACTTCACCTGCTCCCTTGTGTGGCTTACATCATCCAGGTCAGGCTGAGGTAAGCTCCAGTTTGGGCTATGATTTCTGGAACTCATGGGAAATGGTGAGCAGGGAGTGAGGAACTTCACTGTGTGAAGACACCTGATCATTGTGAAAGGCTCAGTCCAGGCCTGGCTGCACGGCATAGAAAGTAGTTGGGGTTAGTTTGTGCTTAAAATTTACAGCCCCTCCAGTGTCCTCACCCTCAGCTGAGCACAGTGTTTGCTTTTTCTTCCCTGCCTGGGCTCCAAGACTGACAAGTGCTGGGAACATTCCATGTCCTACAGAAAAAAAACCCAAAAGACATGCAAGAGAAAACAATGTTCACATTTGGAAGCAAAGAAGGAGTCCATCATTTCAAAACCAATCCACACTTGGCAGGGAGCTGGGTAGGGAATGGAAACAGCCACCTGAGCAAGCTGAATGGGTCACCAAAGACATTCTGGTTGCCCAGCTGGGCTGCCTGGTTTGGGGCAAGTGGTCTTGCTGGTCACCCTGGGAAGCCCAAAATATGACAAATTGAGGGAGAGATTTTGGGGTATTTTAGGGCACTTTGGAGCAGGCCATCAGCTCTTGAAGAGTTTAGCATTGGTGAACACAGGGCAGGAAGTGTCAGGCAGTGGCTCCAGTGTCAGTGGTGACTTGTCACAAAGAGGCAGGCTGGGTCAAGCATGGGCACATCTCCTCCCATGGAGGGTGAGCTCCATGCCACAGACTGGGGTGGTTTGGGCTGGCTCTGCCACCCTTCAGTCACATCCTCTGTCCTGTGACTGTGGATTCCTGGCTCCAGTGCAGGTTTGAGCCATTCACATCTCCTGGGGATCTCAGCCCCAGCACACCACACTGCACAGGAGCTCCTGTATGAGTCCAGAAGTGTGGGAAGGCTGGCAGGTCTCACCTCCTGCTTGCCCGATCTCTCACCCTGCTGAGCACCGGCTGAGAACAGCCTTCAGCCAGGGACAGAGTGGGGATCCAGAGTGCTTTATCACAGGTTGTGACAGCAGGGACACCAGTGACAGGACACCAGCAGTTTGGCAGAGACCACGTTCCCTTGCAAGAGAGAAGGGGACAAAGGATCATGTGCAGACTCCAGCAGTGATTGCAGGCACAGACGTGGTCCCTGTGGAAGGTCTGCAGCAGGGTCAGGGTAAGGAGAGTCCCTGCTCAGTGCAGTGGCCGTCCTGCTGCTGGGAGGGCAGCCCATACTCCTGCTAAGTAGCTTGGGAAGCCAGCCAGCACCTGCAGCTCCGTCTCACCTTCCCTGCTCCTCCTCTCCTGTGGGGAAAGACAAACCCGGGGTTAGCTGTTCCTTACACATTCCAGATGCTTACCTCCCAGGATTCCTGCTCTGAAGGACTTTGTTGATGAAAGACACAAACCTGGAACAGACCGTTTGGCTGATGAAAGACACAGTGGAAGTTGCCAGCAGAGCAAGTTCCCCATGTGCTTGCATCAGGCTCCCAGGTTTCACTGGGGTGAGGCACAGGGTGCTGGCTATTATCCTGTTTGTCTCATTGACCTCCTGTCCCAAAAAGGGATGAGGAAGAACCTGCTGCCATTTTGTCCTTCTGGGGAGACTGGCAGGTGAGCTGGAGAGTACAGCTACATCCCATGGGTGCCCTGAGAACAGGTTGCTCCCCTCAGTTCCCCTCAGCTTCCTCAGTGGGAGCAGAGAGGGGACTTGGCCCAGGGCTGTGCAAGATCTGTGGCTGGAGGGTAAGGTTTGAGGAAGGTCCTGAAGCTGGGGTGGGAGCTGATGTGTCTCTGAGGGAGACAGAGGCATCACCCTGCAGCATCAGCACTAGTTCCTCTGTCCAGGTGAACACCTACCCACACAGGCTGACCAAGGACTTCTCCATGAGCATGGGCAGATGGTGAACCTCTCCCACTGCAGTGATACAATCCTGGAATCACCCCTGAAGATGCTCGTCCAGACTCCGCTTTCTGAGCTGACTCACGGTCTGTTTTCATCCTGGAACACCCCATGCCTGCGGGGTGTCTTTCCCAAGCATCTGTGGGGGCGAGAGTTCCTTGTCATCCAGCCCTGCGGGTATCACACATCCCAGAGGACCCAGGGGCCTGCAGGGCCTGCATGAGCAGCTGGGGCACATCGGGGTGCAGGCTGGGCTTGTAACCCAGAGCAGCAGCAAAACATTTGTCCTTTCTCTGCCCTGTGGAGACAATGGGTCCCCAGGGCAGAGGTGACCTCCAGTTTATGTGAGCAGCATGCTACTGAGGATGAGGTGGTCTTGGCAGAGGGGATCCCAGCAGGCATTTCACAGTCCTCATTTGACTGCCTTGGGCTTGGCTTAAAGATGGGTTGTCTCCAACCCAGTAAAAAGAGCTTCCCTGATGAGATACCATCACTTCCTTGGTAGGAGAATTAGACTTTGAAGATCATTGTGGGTCCCTTCCAGCTCAGGGTATTCTATCATTCTACTCCCTAAGAGCTTCTCTGTCTTCAAGGACCTGCCCCTATCACTCTCAGCTGAAGCTGATCCCAGAGGGAGGTGTGGAGTGAGCCCCACCTCTGTGCCTCTCTTTTACTTATTGGTTGTTTTTTCCCAGCACAAATACATCTGGGCTGGCTCATGGGCTCTGTTTTCTTCCCTGGGCAGAGAGTTGTGCCAACAAAGCAAAGTTTCTTCCTTATCCCTCCCCTTTCAAATTATTTCCCCATGAATCCAATTTCACTATGTCCCAGAGCAGGCTTGGGTTCCCTGTTTACATGAAGTTGAAAACAAGGGCTGAGGCACCAGCTGTTGGCAGCAGAGCATGTCCTTCCTGCATTGTCCTTGCAGCATAGTGCGGTTTCCTGGCTTGGCTCTTCCAGGTGCGTGAGACTTGTGGTCCTTCCTCAGGTAATGAAAGACATAGGAGCACCCATGTTGGTGCAGCAGGGCCCCAGGCAGGGCTGTGAAGCCATGGTTGGGCCCTGTGATGGGTCCTGGGCTCATTAACTGAGCACCATACTCCTGGCACTCCTCCCACCCCTTTCCTGTGCACCCTGTGTGGCTTCTTCTGGGACAGCCCCTGCTTGGGGTTCCTGTGGTGCCACCTGTCCCCACTGCTGGCCCTGCCTCTGACCTACCACAGAGCTCAGATGGCCTGGGCATGCAACGGCCTTGGCAGCTTACCACAGCCCAGAAGAGAAACAACAAGCCTTTTTGGAAAAGAGGTTCCTTTGTCTGGATCCTTTTCTGTTTCATGCTGGGAGGCCCTGGAGTGAGTCTTTGCAGAGGAGCAGCGTCACCTGGCTGGGGGAACTGAGAGACACGCATGGCAGATTAGGGGGTGCAGCAGCCCTTGACCATGCATCCCAGGCCAGTCTGGTACTGTCAGTGGCAAAGATGGTCCCCACCAGCCATGCTTACACCCTGATGATCACCCTCTTGTTGGAAGGAGCCAGCTGACATGTGGTGACGGTAAGGACAGGATGGCTCTGGGAGGTGGCATGTAACATGCCATGGCTTCTCTGGTGTCTGGTGAGGCTGCTGCCCAAGCTTGCCTGTTCCTTGCCTGCCCATCATGACCATGGAGAGATTGTCATTCATCAGGTCATGGTCTAGCAACATCTGCTTGTTTTGCTTGTGTTTAAGGGAGCGCTGTGGTCTCCCCTGAATCCTGTCTCCAGAGAGGGGGATTGCTGCACCAGCCCTCTGCATCCTGACTCTGGATGCACAGCTGCTGTCTCACCTTGTTGGTGGCCTTGTGCCCTGTTTGGCCAGTTCTGACATGACTGACATTGGAAGGCACCTCACATGTCCTGGTGGCAGAGGGTCTCTGGGTTGCTCTGTGCTAGGGAGCCCACCAGGTCTGAGTGTGCCCCAGGCTGGAGCTAGGTGCTGCTGGTGTGACTCAGGGGGTGCTGCCTCTCCTGCTTGCCCGCAGCACTCAGAGGCACCAGGATGGCTCTGAGGTGCCCAGGCCCTTCCGATGTACAGCTTGAGGGGCCGCATGGCATAAATCACATCAAAGGGAGATGGGACAGAGAAGGATTTTTCGGATGGAGCAGGGATTTGGTAATCAGGCAGAGCTGCGGAAAGCAGCTGGCTCCTGTCTCCCTGGCTGCCTGAGTGCCATCCAGCCTCGACAGAGCTCAGCCAGTGCTCCCAAAACTTCCCACACACTTGGCCATCACACAGACTGTGTTTGGGATGGCTCTGGCATGACCTGGCTCCAGGGAAAGCCCAGCCCTGTGCCTTGGGCTGTGCTTGGTCACCAATGGTGACTGCAGAGCTGGGGATGCTCCTGACTCACAAAGGCCTTTCTGTCTGAGGAGGGCTCATACTGTGATTGTCCCTGTCCCAGATTCAATGCCATTTCACACACTGCTCATCTTTCCAGGGCAGTGAAAGGGCCTTTGTATGCCAGCACAGTGGCTCTGTCCCCATGCAGAGTCTGCCCCTCACTCCTTGGATCACACTGCATTGTTTGCACTGGGTTTGACCAGACCATGAAGTATCTTCTCATGTTCATCTATCCTCCTGGCAGAGCTGTCTAGCCTGGCACTGCCAGGCAGGGAGGGACACTCGCTGGCTGTCACCTCTGCTAGTAGGGCCTCTGTCTGCATCCCTGCAGCGGTGTGTCCACTGTGTTCCCACATCACCATATGACAGTGGCACTGCCTGTATCCATGCAGGTCCATGCAGTGATGTGGGTTGGGGCATGATGACTGTGCTGCTCAGGGGTGCAGACCTTGGGAAAGGTGATGTTCTAGCAGGTTGGGTGTCCCACAAGGACTGTGGCAGGGTAGGAAGGGCAGTGTGAGCCCTCAGGCTCTTGGGCTTCCTGGGCATGGAGCGGTGGTGGAAAGACTGTGCCTCAACCCAGGAAAGTTTCTTCAGCCCAGAGCTGAGATGGGGCAGGAGCCACAGGTGATGGTGGCTGTCTCAGACCCCAGTTGCCCAAAGGCCATCTGCAGAATGTCCCTGGGGAGCCCAGAGAGTGCCAGCCCTGGGTATCTTTGAAGTCAGGCCTTGGTTTTCCCGAGAGAGGATTTGGCCTGAGCCAGGAGCTGCAGAACCACCCAGCCCAGCAGCATCATTGGGCTGGGATTGTCCCCAGTGTGTCTGTGAGGTGTAGGGAGTATCTTTGAAGTCAGGCCTTGGTTTTCCCGAGAGAGGATTTGGCCTGAGCCAGGAGCTGCAGAACCACCCAGCCCAGCAGCATCATTGGGCTGGGATTGTCCCCAGTGTGTCTGTGAGGTGTAGGGAGAAGCCAGGAAGCTGGAGCAGTTGTAGTCAGATATGACAGCAAGGGAGGGCTAGAGCACGAGGCACAACAGGAGTGCAGGCTTGGGAGAAGGCCAAGGCACAGGTTTGTGCTAGCAGCAGAGGCTCTGAGCAAGGAAATCCCCTTTTATTGCCTAGTTTGTTCTGGCTGGGCTCAAGGACAAGGATCTGAAGGTTTCCCTTGAGCACCATCACTGGCCCCAGTACATGGTGTCCACCTGGCACAGAGCCCTGTGCAGCTGGAGCCAAGTGGGGCTGTGGTGGGTGCAAAGCTGTGTCTGGACACCCTGAGCCCACCCAGACATACTGCCTGCAGCTGGATCCCAGGGATCACACAGCCCTGGGAGGGTGTGCGTGCGCACGTGTGGGCACACATGCTTTGTGCACGTAGCTCGATCGTACAGGATCTGAGTGCCAGCATGAGAGTGGGTGTATGTGTTTGTGCAAGCAGCTCCTGTGCACGGCTCCGCCCTGCACTGCTCGCAGTGAGCGCTGCAAGGCTGTTCTCTCTTCTGTTATTCCTTGACTGTTTTTTTCTCCTCAGACGCCAGCATTTAATAGTTTCACACCCTGGGAACATCATTGCTTTTTCCTGGCAGCCACACTAGTGCCGTGTGTGGGATGGGGGATATGTGGAGCTGCAGGCATGTGGTCTCAGTGTTGTCCCCTCAGCGTACACATTCCATTGCTGAGGGATGTGACGCGATGTGCTGGTTTGGAAATGTCCATCTGATGGAGCCATATGTCAAGACCGGGGCCAGGGGACACTTGAGTTGTGGGCACCGTGGTTTTGCTGTGTCTGGGGGTGGAGCCTGGGCCCTGCAGCCCTGCCCACTGTCAGATGGGCAGGGCAGGACAAGGGAGATGGGATGCCAACCCTCTTTTGGACACTGCACCAAGTAGGAGAAAAGTCTCTTTCCCAATATCAGCCACATGCTGCTGTTTTCTAGTGGGAGAGAAAACCACTGGCTGCACACGTGTGTGCCAGCACACGCCTCAGCCCAGCTCATTCTGTGCCCCCGATCCTGCCATGGCCCCAGGCTACAGCAGCACATGTCCTTGCTGCTCACCTCAGCCATCAGAACATGTCCAGTTGCAACTCCGTGATTGATGGGGCACAGACAGGGACCCTGCTCATCCTGTCAGCCCCTCTCTGGGGGCCTCCTGCCACCTGTAGCACCTGTTTTCTCCCACCTCCCTGCCTCTTTCCTAAGATTTCACCCTTATTTCAACAGGCAAAACCATCCACCTACCATGCACCTCCCCTCCCTCTCTGAATCCAAGCTATTCTTCCTCTTGTTTTCAGCCAGCTACTATCCTGGAGTTAAAAATAACAAGGAATTTACAGCCCTTGACCTTGAACTTGGCCAAGTGCTTCCACAGATTGCAGTGCTTCCATTTTGTGCAGTCAGCAGAGTGCTTCTTGGCTCATCCTGGATTTTTCTCCATCTCCACAAGTCTTTTCCCCAGGGCACAGTACTGGGATGCTGTCCAGACTGGCACCAGCTGAGAGGGATGCTGTGAGCTGGTATGTAAGAGGGGTGGGGCTTCCCACAGGCAGGGTGTGATCCTGGAAGTTCAAGTCCCCAAGGTGTCATGGGATTTGGGGCTTTTGTCTCATCTTTTCACATTCTGTCTAATGACATTTCCTTTGCTGATGTTATTAGTGTGGATTTAGAAAGGTTCCCAGATTTTCTCCTCCATAATTGGGAATGCAGGAAGCTCAAAAGGAAACTCATTTCAGTGTCATTGTCTTTAAAAGGAAAATTTGGATCGTCACTTAACGCTGGGATTCCTGCAGCCACAGGCCTCGACATGGACCCCCAGCTCATATTTGCAGGTCATTGCTATTTCAGGGACATGACAAGTGTCTACGTCCCTGTGGCCCTTTACATGCCTCTTAGGTGAGGCAGAGCCGCTGTGATTTGGGCAGGACGCTGTCACAAGGGGAGTGTGATGGAAACAGGGAGGTGCTACAGCTCCACCGCACCTCTGGGACACAGATGCACCCTCTAATACAACAGCTGGTGTGAGACATCCAGACCCCTTGCTCTGCCCTTTCTCCCACAGAAAGAGGTTGCAGACCATGGGCTGTGTACACACCCCAGGAGGGGATGGAGAGGGCTGACGACCCACCTACGTCAGCATGGACCCGAGCAGGCAGCAGAGCTGCATGGATGGACCAGTCTTTGCGAGCACCAGCCCCTTGCCAGTGGTAGGGCAGGGACCATCGCCTCAACGGGAACGCCCTGCATCGCTCCTAGTGCTTCTGACACCAGTGTCAGTTGTGACATGAAACTAGGTGGATATGTTCACCCATCTGGATGGATACAGTGGAGTGTGACTCAGCCTTCTGCTTCCCATGGTAATCCAGTTCTGATGAAAGGTTCTGCCAGGTCGCCCAGGATCGTGTCCCTGCTGTAGGACAGGACTGAGTCCTACTGTAAAGGGAAAGCATGCAAGGCTGTGCCATCCTCTCCCTGCCCCAAATTAGCACACAGCCCACTTGACTGTTTCCTTGTGGGATGAGTTTGGAGTGTCCATCATTTGAAGAAGTAACACTGATATTACTGCAGGCTGACAGCACAATCCTTGCTGTGACGGAAGCCCAGAGCTCCTCGGCAGCTTGGTGTGGGCTGGGCCAGCACAACCTGCTGTGCTCTGCCTGGAGATGGGCACACAAAGCTGTTGTCCACAGGTACTGCTTGTGGCCTCCCTGCTGTTTACTGTTTGGCTGCCAGTGTCCCAGCTGCTCATGCTGGTGTCAGTCGTGTGCCGAGTCCGTCACTGTGGCCTTGGGTGCCAGTGGGTCCCCAGAGGGCTGGGCCTGCTCTCACCTGGTTTAAGCCAACAGCAGCTGGCATCCCAAGAGGTAGCTGCTGAATTGGCCCTGCATTTTTCCATTGTGGCTGCTTCCAGTGCCTGCTGTCTTATTCCCCACTTGGTCTGGGGAGGCCAGGATAGGGGAGCTGGAGCTGTCTGGCTGTGGAATGCCATGGATTCTGGAGATGTGGCACCAAGGTGCCAAGCAGCTCCCAGCATTCTGCAGAAAGGCTGGGTGTGCTAGGCAGGGCAAAGGAGCTGTGGGGAGAGAGCAGGCAGTGCTGCTGGTGTTGTTCAGCCCGGGACACTGCCGGGCTACTTTTTGCCTGTGTTGTTTCCCAGAGCAGGGGCAGTAAGGTTTGGCTTATGGGAAAGGAGCCCACAGGGACTGGGAATGATTCATTGACTGAATTAAGCAGATTTATGAGGCTATTTCTCAAACGTGGGTGTCATGCCATCCTGGCTTGGCTGCACCACAGCACTGCTGCTAGGGCAGAGCCTGCCAGACCACAGCCCTTCCAGCAAAACAACTCTAGTGTGCAATACAACTGGGATAAACATAGCAGTACTGGCTTGGTCTGCACAGGAGGCCACGCATCTGCACATCCCAGGGCCAGGCAGCTGCTATTCACAGTCACTGAGAAGCCCGGGGCAGGGACAGACCAGGGCTCAAGGAGTTTGAGCTGCAGTTGGGGATTTCAAGCTGGAGAGTAACTTGCTGGGGAAAAGGTGCAATTTCTCCTTGTTCCCTTGTCTTGCAACATCTGAGTTGCCTTACCAGGAGCTGAGGACCACTGTTCTGCAGAACAGATGTCCCACTGGGCACTGGATGCCATTGGGGCCACAAACCATCGAGGAAGGATGCACTGCAAGAGCTATGGTGTCTGTGAGAGGTCTGAGACTGACTGTGGGGTCATGCTAGTCCATGGGCCCCAACAGGGACAGTGGAAAAACTCAGGAGGTGCAGTGCCTGTGCTCAGAAAAGGCTAGGGTTAGGGGACCCACAGCTGGGATTGTGCTTGGGTTATTCCAAGGAGTGTCCATGCCTGAGTAAAGGACACTGAGGATGGTCCAAAGGAAACCCTCATCCATTCCTTTGGATGCTCCAAAGGAGACCCCCAGGCATTGTTTCTCAGGTTCAGTTTTCTACCAGCACTAACTCTTAGCAATGAGGGTTAAATTCAGGTGTGCACCCTGCCTGTCCTTGCAAGTGCTGAGACTTTCCCATCACCAATGAGCTCCCCCAGAAAACATCACCCCTCCAGCTGGATGGAACTTTTGGCGTCCTCCCTGCGGTGCCCGCCACACCCCAGGGCCATCACAGCCCTGTGGCACCCCCAACCAAGGACAAGCCTGTTTTGCTAAATGAGTGTAAAATGAGTCCTGGGACATTCCTGCCTGAGAGTAATTTAAAATCTACTAGAAGAGGTTACAACCTTCCAAGAAATATGTCTCTGGGAAGCTGCCCAGTGGAAGAAGACAGACCCAGAACATCCCAGCAGTGAGGGAAGATTGAAAACAAGCTAGGAATAAAAAAATGACTATATATATAAACACGCCAGGCAGTGCCTCAGCCTCTGTTCTTCGGTTGTTGTTGTTGTTTCTAAAGCTTTGATTTGGAAACTTGCTGCTATTTATAGCCCTCCCCTTTCCCCACAGTGGTTACTGTGCTGATCCCTTCCAGATGCTGGTTCCTCACAGACCTGTGCTTGGGGGTGGCTCTTGAGACTGGGGATTATTTTGCAGCATTGCAAAACTGGGGATATGAAAGGGAGGGGTGAACAGCTGCAGCAGTGTGACTATTGTCAGCGTCCGGCTAGCTCCAGCACTGCTAGCAGCACGAGGGGGCACTTCTCCCGAGAGCTGGCTTCGGGATAGCGCCTAAGGCAGTGCCCAGCTTGCGGCTGTAGGCACACCTTGTGCAGGACAGAATCTAGTAAAGGCTGCAACCAGCGGAAAGAAGACGGCGGACTCCAATGAACCCCGGAGGGACCCACAGGAGAAGACGGGGGGGGGGGGGGGGGGGGGGGGGGGGTGTTGACAACAGGTTTTTAGGGGTAGGGAGGTGCCGGGCATTGGGCCAATGGGGGTGCAGTGGGGAGTGGGGTCCAAGGGATTGACACGTGGCCAACACCAACAGAAAACATTCTGGGGAGGGGTCCCGGTTCCTCAGCCAACCATCGAACTCCCCTGCTGGAACATTCTAGCAGTAAGGGTGGGGAGTGAGAGTGATTGGCGGGGTACCGGGGAGGGATCAGAAGAAAAGATACAAGGGTTTCCAGGGAAACCAGGGCGGAGTTTAGGGGATACATTGTTGGCTGGGGTGGAGCCAGGAAGACAGACAGCTCCAAAGGCGGGAAGGGAGAACTGGGGCAGAACCATTTTCAGACAGAAGGGGATTGGAACAAACCAACCTAATAACTTAACAAAACACACTACAACAAACAGCCTCTGCATGTGAGGGTGGGTTCACAAAGCACATGTCAGGAGTGAACCCACACGCAGGCACCACGGCTGCTTAGCTGCAAGAGCAGCAGCTGAGGAAAGATTTTTCCTGGATCCATTCTTCAAAAGGATGAAGGAATCCCCTACCATACAACACCCAAGGAACCCCAGCATTCCTATAGAGTGTGAATGTGCTCTTGGCAGTTCCTGGTGTAGACAGCCCTGGTCCCTGGGACATCCCTGTGATGTCAACATCTCTGTCCACCTCCAGCAACCTCTCTCCACATCTCAAAAGGTTGAATGAGTTGTAGGAATCCCACGGAAAATATGAGTCTGGGCTTTCCTGCCTGTGAGAGAGGTTTGGTGGTGACTCAGTGGTCAGTAACCCAGGCAGCAGCATACAAACAGGCAGTATGGAGCACGAGGGGGGCAAGGGGATGCTGGATGGAGTAGGAGGCGTGCTGGAGACTCAGGGGAGCTGGCTCCTTGCCTGGCGATAAGGAGGCTTGGGTTATCTATGCTGCTCCATGATGGGATGGGGGTTCAGAGCCTGCTTGAGAACCGCCAAGGAGAAAGTACTCTGTGATTCAGAAGAGCAAGACAAAGGTTTCTGGAAGCCTGATGCTGCTGTGTCCAGGCCCTCCCAGCTAAGATGTTGAAGCCCAGGGGAGAGCCAGGGGGTCTGGAAGCAGCTGTTCCTTTGTTTGGGTGCATTCAGTGGGTGGCAATGGGCAGCAGTAGAGCAGTTGTGATTTTGGGCCTGGCCTTTTCTTTGCCTTCTTAAGAAAACTGGTCCTGAAAAGCATCACAGCTCTCGTCTCACCTCCCCCAGGATTCCCCTGTTCACAAACAGATCAGTTTTAAAACACCTTCAGCAGGTTCTGGGTCTGTGTACTGGGACAAGCAGAGAGACCTGGGGTGCCTGGCCATGGGGGAGACTCTCCCAGGAGTGCTCCTGTACATCCATCTCTGCAAAGGCAGTGTGGGGACTGCCCAGCCTGGAGACTGGCCCAGTGCTGGAGCTAGGGAGGCAGAGGAGTCCTCCAGCAGAGCAGAGCTAGGGAGGGAGAACTGGACACAGGGAGTTTTATGCAATCTGAGTTTAATAGAGGGGGATTAACATTGTCCAGAGATGCTGTGAGGATTTCAGGATGGCTGATCCTTGGGAGACATTGTTTGCACCCCCAAACCCACTCTCCTGATCTCTCCCCTGGCTGGTGAGCCCTGGATGACTCCAGCTCGGCATCTCCCTGGATGGTTTGGCAGTGAATCAGGATTAACCTGAGGATGCTGGGAAGCATTTCACCTGTGAATAGGATGCTTAAGGGCATCAGCGTCCTGGTCCTTGCTGGATGCCCTGGCATGCTCAGGATGGAAAGCGAAGGAGGCAGAGGGAGCCTGTGCAGAGGTGACTCTGCCTGAGTTACTGTCACTCGTACAGCAGGGACACGCCAGGGGAGCTATTGGCTAATCCAGAACTGGGCTGGAGAGCTGGGGATACCCCATCTCCGAGCCTGAATGTGCTAATCGTGACCCAGGCTGCCGGATGGGTGTTCTAGGAAAGCCAGAGATGCCCAGGCATGGTGAGAAGGGGAGGTCGGGGAGCAGGCGGGGCCGGTGGCCAGCTCTGAGTCACGGTCGGCTGATGACGTCGTGTCACCCGATTTTGTGGGAGGAAGCAGCAAACGCTGAGCTGTCGCCATAGCAACAGCTGTTTTCCTGCCCGCCTGGGGAAATGATGATCCCATGGGATGTACGTTTTTGGGCTGGTCCCTCTGCCTTGCACACACTCCTACGTCTTTCTCGGGGTACTAACTGGGCTGAGTGGGCAGCGATATTTTAGGGCTTTTTGAGCTATTTTGGGCCATGCTGTGTGGGCAAGCGGAAGTGACAGGTGTTGGTTTCTGCTTCCAGAGCAACGGTTGGATTGGGGATGGGGGTGGCCGGGGCGGGGCAGGGTGGAGGGAAGCCAAAGGAGAACCGGGGAGCTGTCGCGGCCAGGAGGGGTGGGAAGATGCTCATGGCTGGGTAACATGGTGGGGAGCCGGGGGGGGATGCTGGGAAGGCTCCCCAGCCTCCCAGGAATACCGTGCTGGTGCAGGAGCTGTGGGATCAGCTGCTGGAGTGCAGCAACTTGTTTCTCAGCCCTGGGGATTTTTGCACTGTGTTTTGTGAGGTGCTATTTCAGGCAGGCCAAGAAGTGGGTTGTTTTCCGAGAAACCCCCTGGTTCCACCAGGCAGGCATGTATGTGAGGGGACAGTGCCATCTGCCTGCTGGGAGAGCCGACAGCGGGGCGGGGGCACAGCCATGGCACTGGCAAGGGGCTGCAGAGCTTCAGCGTTAAGTAAGGACAAAAGGAGCTGCTGGGCTTATCCTGTAAGGAGTGAGTAAAACAGCCTGGAATGACCCTCTTTGGAGCAGCGCACCCGGGTCTGTTTCCGCCTCTCCGTGTGAAGCTGGGCACATCCCTCCCCAGCACTCCCTGTGCTTGGCAGGGGCCAGCAACCTCCCACTCCGAAAGCAGAAGTTGGCCTTGACCAGGTCTGGCACAAGAGGAGCGAGTGGCAGAGGCAGCTGCACGTGGGGGCACACTGGGCAGTGCAAGGCCGCCACACCACCAGCCTCATGCTTCAACTGCTCCCACCCATCTCGGTAAACAAGTCCCAGGAACAGAGATCTGAGTCATCCACCAGCTCAAAAACACCCAAACATGGTCATGGCCAAGCAGTAGCTCCTCCGTGGGCCAGGCGTGGAAGGGGCTGCAGTAGTGGTGCAGTGACTAGGCACAGTGGGGTTCCACAGGACCCTGCAGTGAGGATGCAGCAGCCCTTCCTAGCACAGACAGAGTCATCAGTGGGACAGCCAGAGGCTTGAGGATCTCTGTTATCCCATGGCTGTGATGCACCCAGCTGGACAAAAATGGGGATGGCCCAATCCTGCCATCCCCAGGCATGTGGTGCACATCAGTCCCTGCGACACCAGTGGCACCCTCTGAATCTGCTCTTTGTCCAGGGAAGGATACAACAGACTGGGAATGGGAATATTACCTCCATGGCAAACACATAAAGAGACCAGTTTAAATAAATAAAAATAGGACTTTTTAAAAAAGTCCTATTCTGCATGACTGCACTTAGCAGCAGTATAACCCTGCTGGGGACAGAAGCTTTTTGGGTGTCCTAAGGCACATCAACTTGGAGACCCAGAGTTCACGGGGTCAGAGCAAGGTAGGGGTGGGTCTGGACTGGGATCCAGCTGGCTGTCTCCACCTTCTAAAAATACAGGGCATAGCACATCTCGGCTTTCAGCCCAGGGGCCCTCCCCACCAGACTCCATCTATGCCAATGAGGCATCATCTGTGGGATCTATTAGACCTGAAAATTGGGAGATTCCCAAAGGAAACAGTTTGCAGAAGCACAGTGCCTCTTTCCATGTTTACGGTTCATTAAAAATAATCACTCATTTCTGATGCAAAAACTAAGCTTGAAACAGGAAGAAAATGTTTTGTATTTGATGTATCTGGGAGTTGATCCTTCTTGGAAGAGGTTTTGGATGGAAAGCCCCTTCGACTTCTTCCAGGCCCCAGTGCCTTAGTCAGTACATGTGGGGACATGTGTTCCCCACTTGCACATGATCCCTCACCAAGACATCTGGATGGGATGAGGGGGACTCAGTTAAAGGGGGATTTTGAGGACTGCAGACCCAGCTCTAGCAAATACCCTGGAGCAGGTTGCCCTGTGCTGCTCACAGCTGGTGGCAGAAGGTGTGGGAGCTGGTGAGTAGACCCAGGCTGAGCAGGGCAACTTGCAAGCTCATGGGAGGAAGAGGAGGAGGAGGAGGAGGCTGAAGGCTGAGCCCTGGCAGCATAGCCTGCCAGTGATGGGAACATCCCAGAGTTGGGATGCAGTGAGATAGGCTGGAAGCAGGGATACCAGGCCAGCCTCAGGGTTTGGTTCCTTCCCTCAACCTTCCTCATGAGCCGTCCACCTCCATCTGTCCTGCTGCCCTGTGGAGGTAGGAAGGGAAAGGCATTTTTGGCCTGGTGCCCTCTTGTCACTGCGATGGGAGCAGCAGGCAGAGAGCAGCTGTGCTTATATAGTGCACTGTGCCTGGCTCCTAGCACCTGGCTCGTGGATGCCACAGGGCTGAGTGCAGTGGTGACAGGCCTGTGGCTCGGGTGGGGGTCAGATGGCCATATACCTCCAAGCTCTCTCTTCTCACAAAGCCTTGTCAGCTTTCAACCCCCAGCTGCTGGCCCCTCTTGGCCATGGGAGCTGAAATGTCCCGAGGGTTGTGGCAGGGGCTGGTTCTTCCAGCCCTAGGCAGAAGTTGATGACCCCAAGCCACAGGGCACAGATGCAGCCCAAGGGTGGGCACACGGGCTGCTGGATCCAGGCCCTGGTTAGACACCCACCTCCCGGAGGGGAATTTTGTCTTCTTGCCTGAGCTCCTGCAGCCCTGGAAGGTCTATGCTGGCCCCCAGCCAGTGCCTGGATTAATTAGTATTGTGGCATTCCCGTGCTGCAGCAGTGCTGTTGGCAGCAGCCTCTTGCTGCCTAATTGTGCCCAGCATGTGTGCAGAGTCACCCTTGCCCCTCTCCCCGGCCAGCTCTGCCACGGGGCCTGTGGGTCGCCTGCCAGCAGAGTTTTTTGTGGGGGGCAGGCAGAGGCGAGTGGAGCCAGGTCAGAGCTGTTAAAATGATGCATTCCTTCTCTGTTTCCCCAATACTGGAATTCTGAGAGGTCACAGCCTCAGTGGTTCAGGTACTGCTGGGATGCCCCTCACAGTCAAGGCACAGGGTCTCCATGTGTGCTCACATGTCCCCACACTCCTTCTCCTAGGCAGGACTGCGTGGACTGCAGGCAGACCTGCTGCTGCCACAAACCCCTTACTGTAATGCAAGCCTGGCTTGGAGCAGAGATTTGCTTCTGAGCTGAGGACCTTCCTCCACTCCATGCAGTGATACAGTGGCATTTGGCAGGAGAAGTGTGAGCTCTGTCACAGCTGCACTGGACATGGTGAGGCACAGCTGGGGCTGCTAGAAATGCTGCAGGTGCTCCTAGGGTGCTCAGCCCTGCAAGAAACAGGAACGGCCCTGCTCCCCCATGGCATCCTGAAGGAAGCAGGCAGCTGGGGCAAAACAGGAGGGATGGGTTCCCTCACTGGGTGCAGGTTGTGCTGGGTGTCTGGGTGGGTGCTGGGTGCTTCTCTAAGTGTGAAATTATAGAAGACTGAGCAGTTACAGGAAGCTGGGGAATGTTTCCTTTGTCCAGGACAGCTGGTAAGCTTTTGGTTAATATTAGCTCCTAGGCACTGCTTCACCACCCCAGGAGTTTTGGTGCAGCCGTTTCACTACCTAGGAGAGCTGGAAGTTCCAGCTGTACAGCAGAACCCCTCCAGGACCTGGAGGTTGAGAATGATCAGGTGACATGGAGGGAGAGAGGTGGGCAGCATTCCTGCTCCAACTTCCTGAAGGAGCAAAGCCCGGGCACTGTCAGCTGGGCTGGGCTCCAGCACTTTGGGTTTAGCTCTCTGGCAGCACCAGCTCTGGCTGGAGAGGTGCTGGCACCAGACTGCTGTCCCAGGGTAATCCCTGGCCCTCTGCAGCCCACAGCCCAGGCCTGCTTGCTGCTCCAACCCTTAATTCTCTAATTCTCTAACAATCACTCCTTAATAGTAGCCTTTTCTGGGGTGGGAGGAGAGCTGGAAAGCCACATGGGCCAGTCCCATGACCAGGGCATCCTCCCTGGCAGAGTTTTGAGCAGTGACACCCACTCTGGCTGTACCCCAAAGGACAACACGCCGGGCTTTGGGGACAGAGCGAGCCAGTCCCTGGCAGGGACTGACCTGGGGAAGAGGCACAGCCCTGGGATCAGCAGGGAGCTTTGGAACTGTCAGCTCATCTCCAGACCCATCTGTCCTCTTCAGTCCCGGAGTATGCATGCAACAGAGCACAGTCCCGGGCTGTGGGCCCTGGAGCGAGGGGCAGGCTGCTGTGAATACCCTCAGAGAGGGACAGAGGCTTGGGCATTGCCTAAGGCACTTCCTGCCCTGGGGCATTGCTTTCCCACTCCAATGACAATGGTGATGATGCCAGCAGTAATGCAGTGGCAGCCAGCTGTAGCTGTTGCTGTTATTGTAATTACAATAATAACAATAATAACAATAATGAAAATAATTACCCAGCGAAGGAGCCTGCAGCCTCTGCTGCTCAGTGCTTTGCCCTTTAGGCTCTTCGCCTGGGTCCTGGCCCTGCTCCCCTTGGTCCCTGAGCCCTTCTACTGTGGAGGGGCCAGAGCTCTGGGTGGTGTCAGCACCAAGGATTTCTGCCCCATGCCTGCCCCATGCCTGCCACTGGACCCAAATTCCCAAAGTGCGGCTGCAGCAGCTTGCAGCTCTGCTCTGTGTGCAGCAGGGTCTCATCTGCACCTCCTGAGCCTTCAGCCACCCCAAAGGCTGCCTGGGGTACCTTGAGGCTCTGGTGCCACTGAGCATGGAGCCAGGCATGTGCCTTAAAGCACATGTGTGTATGTGTCAGTGCCATGGCTGCAGGGCTGAGCGTGTGTCCCTGTGTGAGTGCAATGTCCCACAGTGCTGGTGACACCAGGGCCAGCAGCAGCACCACCACTGCCATAGCCACAGAGGCTCACTCTGCCAGGTAGCCCAAGCCCATCTCTTATGTGCCCCCAGAGCTGCCCCTGCACCACTGGCACTGACAAGGGACCCTGGTGTTTGTCCAAGCACTGTCCCACTCAGCCCAGAACACCTTTGAGTCTGTCTCCCTGGAGTCACACCTCAGAAGTTTTCTGCATCCTCCTGGTTAGACAGCACAGATCCCTGCCACTGTGCTGTCTGTCCATCTGTTTTGGGCTTGTGGGAGTGCAGCTCCTGTGTCCTGCAGTGACCGGCTCAGCTCCCCTCATTCCTGGCCATCAGTGCAGGCTGTGCTTGTGAGCCTTGCTTTGGCCCCTACAGTGTTCCTGTCCCTACTCCACCCCAGCCACTCTGAGACCTGAGCTCTGGCGAGAGGAAGGGGGTGCTCAGAGAGAGAAGGCACCTGACTCCCTGGCCCTAGCCCCATGGGGACCCCGGCCATGCTTGCCTGTCTTCCCTGCTACTCCTTCTTTGTGCCTGGCCAGGGTGGTGGGGACCTGAGGCAAGAAGGGCTTTGATGTGCAGCTCTGCTTGGTGCCACAGCTTCTGGGCACAGCGGGCTGGCACCAGTGGGGCCTGGGCCAGGCGGCCACTTCAGAAGTGCCTCTGGCTTACATCCCAGCATGGCGCTCCCTTGTTTATGCCTGGTGAGGCCAGGATAGTCCCCAGCACTTGGCTCCTGCTGTGATATGTTCCCAATAAGGCTTATGGAGAGCAGCAGGGCCAGGGGAAGCACTGCCCCGGCCCTACCCCAGGCCACATGTTACACAAGAGAGCAGGTGCTGCCCTGGGGATGGCGAGGGCATGGGGGGAACAGGGAGACCCTGGGGGTGGCCCAAGAGGCCGCACAACTACAAAGCCTCTGGCTCCTGCATTGCTGAAGCCATCCAAGAAATTGGTTTAATTGGGAGCTGCCAGGGCAGGAAGCTGGTCCCAGCTGGAAGCCACAGCAGCTAACACGAAGCCACGGTGCCCTCGGTCCCTTCCTGCTGCCAGGCACGGGGCAGGGACTGTTGCTGCGGCCGCGTGAGTACAGCCCAGGCTGAGGGGCTGCTGCATTGCTGTGGGGTCAGTGCTGGGGTGGAGACAGCCTGGAGACACCCAGGGCGAGCTCTCCTGCTCTCTCCTCTCTCTGCAGCTGTCGTTAGGCTGATGGAGCCCCTTCACACCAAGATGGGATAGCACTGCAGCTTGGACCTTACTGGGACAGAGACAAGGCCCTGCATGCCCTGTGCTCACAGCCACTCACCCTGCACAAACCCCTGTGCTGTGCATTCACCCAAGGGAGTTCCCAGCCTGGCAGTCACCTCGCTGATGGAGGCCAGACAGAGCCTAGCCTGGACTCTGCCTTTGCCCCTGCCCTCCCTGAGCCTCGAATCTTCCACAGTCCAAAGGTTCCCTCCTGGAGAATGAATAACAGACTGCTGGCAAGGCTGCGGCCATCAGCCTCACACCTGGCAGTGGCCACCCCCTGCCTGCTCTCCCACTGTGGAACCATCTCCTCGGAGCTCCAACCCAGCTGCAATGCCCCCGCCACCACATTACCTTCATCACTCATGGTCAGCCCATGTTCTGGGGGGCTGGAGAGGAGGCCAGGGCAGCTAAGGGCCTCTAGACCCACAGACAAACCTTCCTACACCCTGGCTCAGGCACCCTGGGGGCTTCTCCCAAGTGCATGGGGCTGTTCAGCATCACAGCATCTCTGCTGTGATGACGCTTCTACCAGAGTTTGCTCATTAAAAATGGGACCATGCTGATGTTCCATGTTCCAGAGCACCAGAATGCTCCCAGCAGGTCAGGAGTCCCATTTCATGCCTCTAGGACCTTTGGGACAGGACATTTAGCTATGTTTGGCTCAGAGGTGGCCAAGGACTATCTTTAACTTTGCCAGTGTATCTTCTGCTGTGGGCACAAAAGAATTACTGAATTGACTGATAGGAGAGTGCAGGAAGGTTGAGAGGGAAGTTTCTCCAGGGGTGGAGGGGAAGAACTGGAAGTGTTGTGCTGCTTTGCACTGTGCAAGTACAAACAGAGCCCATCCATTCTCCAGGAGAGTGGGGGCTTTTTGCAGCCTACCTCTTGCTAAGTCTTCCAAGACCTGGGTACCCCTGGTGCCTGCTGCCGTGAGCCCTTCGCCTGAGGTCCCCTTCTCTGAAATGCCAGGGTGGCTGCACAGCAAAAAGCAAAGGCCAAAAAATCGCTCTGGCTTGTGATCCCAGAGCTGGGTGATCTCCTGCCATGAAGCTAAGCCCTAGCCCTGCCAGGGTTACAGCCACCGGCTGCAGCAGGCCAGGCCCGGGCAGGGCAGTGCGGGGCAGAGCAGGGCTCAGACATGGCAAATAAACTTGACCACTGTGTGGCAGAACCAGCTGGAGTGACCTTATGCCAGGGCCCTGATCTCCGGTGCAGCAGCCCGTGACCTGTCCAGTGGCAGGGGCCAGTGTCTCCAGTGGGACCAGAGGGGCCATCACAGCTGACTCCCAATGGCAATAAGATGTTGATTTTGCAGGGGCAGGGAGGGGCCTGGGGGCTTCTGGGGTTCTGGTCTGTCCCACTGCAGCAGACGACCAGCTGGCAGTGGGGCAGCCCCACACTCCTTGGCTGTCAGCAAAAAGCTGTGCAGAAGTTGTTGGGACCTGGCACCCTGCCTTGGCCAGCACAGCCAGTGTTTACTTGGGGGTGTCATTTGTGTTCTGTTACTGTCCTGGTGGCTCTTGGGTAACCTCTATCCTAGGTAATCATTGACTGGCCTGGGAAGGCTGGCAGGAGAGACCTCAGATACCAGAGAGACCTGAGTGCTGAGCTCAGGGGAAAATGTCCATGTCAGTGTCTGGAAACGGTGTTAACCTGGCACAGGGCTGCCCCCAGTGTCACCCATACCAAGATTACGAGCTGTCTATCCCTGCCTCAGCATGGCCTCCAGGCAGCCCTGGGCTCGAGTGGCAGTGGCATTTGGAGGAACCAGACAGAGAGGTCAGCCTTACCCAGGGTGCAGGTCAACCCTTGTCCCGCTGTTCTGCCCTCTGGTCTGGGAGCCAGGCAGTGTGGGCAGCCGCTTCTGCAGGCAGGGCACCACCCAGGCAGCTGGGGACTGAGACAGGCCATGGGCAGCCCCCAGAGGTACAAGATAAGCCACTCATTTGCAAAGCCTTCTCCAATGGCCACCCCTTTGTGACTTGTGTTCTCTTGTAAGTCCTGGCAAAGTCTGGAGCCTGGCGCCTAGATTTCCCACACTGATTTTCCTGGGGATTATGCTGTTTCTAATGATTAATTAAAGCAAATTGGCCAGGTCCCCCAGGCCCCTAAATCCCAGTTAATCCCCTGGCACCTTCTGTAACTCCAAGTGCTCATTCATTAAGTGGCAGTCCCATGGGGAAGTGTTTGCTCCAAGCGTGGCTCTTCCCACATGAAACCTTCTGGGTCTGGGTTGTTTGTCTGGGTTCGAGAACTTGCTGTTTCTAATTGAGTTGTTTATTCTGGTTCTGTTTGCTCTGAACCAATCTCCCTTTCTTGGCTGGAATGAGGAAGTTCACTTTCTCAGGAACATTTTACTGCTTAGCTGCCTCCTTATCGCCACTAATGATCCCATTAACCTCCTAAGAGCTGTTGTGCTGGCTCTGGCATGGACAGGCAGGAGGCATCTCAGGTTGTTTGTGCCTTTTGCACTCTTGTCACCCGTTTTCATGACCCACCTGTTTTCCACCTGCCTCAGCAACTTTTGTCGACAGTATCTCCTACTGTTTCCTAACACAATCCGACACACTCCATCCCCTTCCCTCTTCTCTCATCCTCTAAGCTTGTCTCCTTGGGGGTGTTTGACCTTGTTTCTACCTGGGAATCTGAAGTCCTTTTGCTACAGCAGTCCCACTCCCACAGCTGTCCCAGCCCTGGGGAGTGTCTGTCCTGAGGATTACACACAAAGCCACCTCACCACGGGTACAAAGCTGTGGCTCCCTGTGTGCTGACCCATGGCAGAATGTGGGCAGATGGCTCCTCACTGGGGTCCAGCTGGGTGGGGGTGACAGAGCAGCCAGCATGTCTGGCTCCCAGAAGCATAACACGCCTGTGCCACAGGCAAGGACCTGCAGGGACAGCTGGACCCAGCCAGACCAAAGTGTCACAGAATCCCAGAATCCCAGAACTGGGATTGGGTTGGAAGAGACCTCTAAAGGTCATCTCCTTCCACCCTCCTGCTATGGACAGGGACAAGTTCCACTAGACCAGGTTGCTCCAAGCCCCCTCCAACCTGGCCTTGAACACTTCTAGGGATCCAGGGGCAGCCACAGCCACTCTGGGCACCCTGTGCCAGGGTCTCACCCTCCTCATCATAAAAAACTCCTTTCCTATATCCAGTCTAATTCTGTTCCACTTGTCCTATTGCAATAGGCCCTGCTGACAAGTTTTTTCCTCCACAGGACTTGACCAGGCTTGGGACACAGCTGCAGCCCACAGGGCACAGGCCATGGCATTATTTTTATTTTTCCCAATGGGAAAACTCATACTGCAGCATAGGAGGATGTAGAAAGGACACCTGAGGACTGAGAGAATGAGCCAGCTGCTCTCCTTAGGCATCCCCAGCAGTACTCAGGGCAGGGAGAGGTGCTGTGCCAAGGGCAGCTGGTGGTGGTGAGGTCTCAGCAGGAGTGCAGTGCACCCAGTGTGCCCAGCACACTGGGGTGGCTGCGGTCTTGCTGCCAGGTTACTGCCTGCTGTTTGTTTCACTTCCTGATACCAACAAACGTCTGTGGCTGGGTGTCAGGGCAGGGTGCCGGGGACACAGACTGCCAGGGAACACTGAGTATCCATCCGAGCAGCCCTGCCCCGGCCCCCGCCCTGACAGTGAGCCCTGGGCACAGGCAGCCGCTGCCCTCTGCAGCCGGCTGGGCTTGCTCTAGCAGGCCCCCATTCCACTGGGGCTGTGTGGGGACAGGGGTTGGCAGTGTTCCTGGGAGGGGGGGACAGCCCTGGGACCTGTGATGGCGCCAAAAGCCCTGAGGGGGCTGTCAGCTGGCACTGCTGGGTCCTGTCCCAGCCCTAAGCAGGGGGCACGCCCCAGTTATGTAAGGGCGGCACGGCACCAGGAATAGCAACAGCCGCTCCGCAAGGACTGCCTGTGCTGTTTTGGGATGTGCTGCCACTACCCCACAGGTGCCAGTGCCCGTTGGGCTGGCAGTGCTGGCAGAGGGCACAGCGCAGTGTGCCTGTGGTGGGCAGCCCTGCCAGTAGCTCCTGGCATGCGCATGTGCTGGGAACAGCTCCCTTGCCTCTGCCTGGGCCGTGGCCTGCCTGCCATGGAGGCCTGAAACCTCTTACCCAGCTGGGACTGCTTGGAGGCATGCTAGGGTCTCAGCCTGACTTGACCTTGGAAAAACCCCCTTCACAGGGAATGTGAACAGAGGGAAACTGAGGCACGGCAGAAGGGTGGGTGAGCTGTGGGAATAGGCTGAACGAGGACCCTCAGCTCTGGTGCAGCTCCTCTGTGCCCTCCACCCACCCTGCTGCACAGGTTCTTGGGGGATGGGCTCTGCATGCTTGGCTTGTTGCTGGTGCATCCTCACACTTGCATCTTGCCCTCTCCAGCTGTCCCAGATGGGGTGGGGTCCCAGTGCTCATGGAATGCTTGTGCAAGTGTCCTGGGAGGCTGCTGCACACAGAGTCTCAGCACCCTGGCTGCCTGTGTAGGCTCCAGCTGGTTCTTGCTCTCACCATGCACCAACCCCCATGGCACTGAGCTACGGCTTGCTTGGGGCTGTGGCGCCATGGGTTGTGCCACTCTCCCGTGAGAGCCTCCACTGTGCAGCACAGCTTCCCCTTCTGAGAGGGCCCAGTCCTGGGCAGCTGTGGCGGGCTGACCTGGATCCATAGGGGTGCGGGCTCCAAGGAAAATCCCAGACATGCGTCTGCAAAGCTCCCGCAGGGCTGGGCTGGGCTGGGACATGATGTTCGATTTGAGAAGCAGGGAAGCACACAGTGTTTGAGACACAGGGAGGGATGTTGCATAAGGCCCTTCTGCCTGGCTGGAGTGGAACCTCCCCAGGAGAACACAGTGAAGGAGTGAGAACATCCAGGGCTGGGGGTGTCTCCCCCATATCCTGGCCCTTGGGCAGACCCTCAAATTCTGCTGCCCTCCCTGTGCTGCTTCAAACCCCCTCCCAGGCTGCTGCTCACCTACGCTCACTGCACTAAGCATCACACACACAGGCTTCCCACCCTCTGCAACAACATGCACCTCCCGAGCCCTTTTCTCTGTCATTCCCCTGAGCTGAGCCAGTTGGGGTGGATCCAGGGCTGGGCTGGGAGACACTGGGGGCCAGGAGAGGCTGGGTGCAGGATGTCAGGGGGTGCAGGATGCTGGGGTGTTCGTTAACCCCTGCAGCACCGTGGGGCAGTGGGGAGGTGGGGGCCCTGCAAGGGCTGCCCTGTGCCATTGGCTGGCACTTTGTCACACCATGCCGCAGGACAGGAAAGGCTCTGCCTACCCGTGGGAGGAAGGCTGAGCTCCGAAACAAGTGGATGGGAGCGGGTGGCTGCAATGAGCGGGTTTTGCCACAGCCTGTCCCCATCTGCCTCTGTGCTCTGCAGGACTCCAAGGCTGTAGGGACGGGACAGAGGACGGGGAGAGGCAGCAAACAGGACTTCCAACACCATCACTGCTCCCCTTGAACACCGCTGGATTGAGGGTGCAATTAAAACAAATGTGGCACAGAGCTCATTGCTGCAGGCCAAAGCTTCCCCAGGCAAGAGGGGCCAGAGGGATGGCTGGACGATTTCCCACCACCCCCAACACCCACCGTAGTGACCTGGCCAGTGCAAGCACAGCTGGATCCAGCTGCCCTTCCTGGAGCAGCTGTAAAACCTGACAGGCTGGCAGCACTTGGGGGTCTGCTGTGTGTGTCCCCTACAGGCTGCTGCAGTGCCTGTGTGTGCAAGGGATGTGTATGCATGTGGTAGAGGAGCCTGAACCTGTTTACACACACACAGAGGAAAAGTTATCAGACACACTAGAGCACTTGCAGGGCTTCCTGCACAAGGCTGCTGTGGGGTCACCATGTTGAGACAGAACAGGGAGGAGAAAGCCACCCAATAGTGATTTCAAGCCCATAGCCTGTGTTTTGGTGTTTACCCAGCGTTTCCAGGGTGCCAACCACCCCCAGCTCTGTGAGTCACACAGGGCTGGGACTGAACCTCCCTCACAACAGCGGAAACACAAAACTGTGTGGAGCTGTGCTGCTGCAGCACAGGGTATGGCCACCTAGCTGCTCCCCGGCCCCAGGCACTGCTGGCCCAAGGAGGGCTCTGTATGGCCCAGGAGATGTGTCTCTAGAAAACCCCACGGGAAGATACTGCACCTTGCTTTACGCATCCTGCCAGCCTGGGGCTCTGCACAAACACCTCCAGGCTTTAACCTGTAGTAGCCATCAGCAGCCCCAGAGATGGAGGGTTTGCACATTTTTTTGCCCTCCCTCACGTACCCCATGGAGTTGAATCAAAAGCTGGCTGTGCCCTAGAACAGGGTTGGGGGATTCCCCACTCCTGTCCAGCATTGTTCAATCCAGATGACCCATCCTCTTACTCTCATATTTTGAGATTATATCTAATGTTTTGAGATAGCCCAAAATGAAAAAAAAAACCAACCAAACAAAAAATATCAATGATGGCTGTGGGCTGTGAGAACAAAAACACCAGAGGAAGAGCATAGCTGGGGGTACATATAGCCTGGTAAGAGCCTCCTTTCTGCTTGTGCCCCCAAGTCTGCCCTGTACAGGTGTGACACAGGGAACAGAGACCTGCAGGTTCACAACACTTTTCCCTACCACACATCCAGGCCCTGGAAGGGGCTGCCTGCTCATATTTCCAAAAATCCATCTTGGCTCAGCCAGGGCCATCTAGGGGGAACTAAACCCTACTGCAAAGGTGGCGTGCTGCCAGGTTTTCCCAGCTGGGGAACAGCATCAGCCCAGTATCCTCACCAGTATCCTCACCAGTATCCTCACCAGTCCCATTCCAGCAATTCCCAGTCCCTTCCCCACTGCCACCACCCTCCCCCCCCTTCCCAGCCACAGACACAGCTTGGGGCATGGGTATATATAAAAAGTAAGAGTTTATTGCCATTTCTATCTAGATTTACACAACAGTGTCACCGCTTCTGACATCAAAAGCAATGTCCCGTCACATCCCAGAGAATGGGCCAGGGACAGAGGGGAGCCCAGGAACACAGGCTGGCTCCTCCACCCTGGTGGGTTAGAGCACAACCTGCCTTGTGGCTCTGCCCAGTGCTCAGTCCAGATCCTCCCAGTGCTGCCGCACGGTTCTGTCAGGTGGGATGCCAGAGAGGAGTGAATCTGCCCCCTCCTTGGTGCCACTCACAATAGTTGGCTGTCCACTGCCAGGTGCTCACCATTCCAGTCTGCCTTTGAATGCCCCAGATGTTGAGATGGGCATGGCTGACCCAGAGCGGGCACCTCAGAGCCTCAGAGGCACCTCTCGTGCACATGTTTATACATAGACACAGCTACAGAAGATGCCCAAACTAACAAAACAAGCTTTTTTTCCTTGTAATCTCCACACTGCTGTGCGTTCAGCCACGGTCTACGCTGTAGCTGCCATCCCTGGTGCTGCTCAGTCTGGGTTGGGTTCCAGCAGGCTCCTGGGTGGCTCACGGGACACATCTGCTTTGCTCACTAAACATGGATCTCCCTCCAATGCCAGGCTTTGCCAGAAAGAGACACCCCCTGCAGAATGCAACCACGGCCTGGGGCTTGGTGTGCGCTCCTTCCAACTGCAGGTTACCATCATGGTGCCAAAGACTGCCCAGCTCTGCTCTTCAGCAGAGCCCAGGACAGGCACCACAGATCTCCTCCTGGCGCCTGATGGGCGGTTGGATGGGGAGGGGGGGTCAGCTGCCCCTGTCTTCCTTGCAGAAGAGCATCCTCATGAAGGAGACGGCCACTGGCTCTGTGGGCTGGCCAGGGCTGCCCGAGGGGCACGGCTCAGTGCCAGGGTCTGGCAGTCCTTCGTGTGAGATGAAGGTGGAAACGATTTTGCAGGAGATTAAGTAGAAAGAGTTCTGTGGCTCTGCCCACCCCGAGGACAGAGCCACCTTACACCGCAGAGCCCCCGGAGTGCTGAGCCGGGGCAGCCACCCCGGGGCTCTGCTCCTCAGGGCACAGCACCTCTGCTGGGAGCCGGGACTGGAACTTCTCCAGCTGCTCAGGACTGGCCAGGGTCTTCAGGAGGCTGTTCTCACGCTCCAGCTGGGAGTTTTTCTCCAACAGTTCCTTGATTTGCTCTTTCAGGACCTCCACTTCCTCCCGCACAGCATACATTAGATGATTTTTCACAAGATCCTGCAAAAGGCCATGGAAGAGACCAATTAATGGAGAGTTAATGGTCAGAGGGTTGATCCCTTCTGTTCCCAAGTGCTGGGACAAATGCCAAATGGTGCAGAAGCTTTTCTCAAGGACCATCCCTCCCCACCCCACTGCACTCTCGGAACCCTGGCCAGGGCTTGGTGCTCATCCAGCATAGCTCCCTCAGCCGCCATCTCTTTGGTCTCTCTGCATCCAGAAGCACTTTCCAGGCCCCTCACCTACTCCGGCATTTGGGGGGCTGAAGTTACCCAGCACCCAAGGAACCCGGCTCGGGCAACCCCAGACCCCGAAAGTTCCCCTCCACGTCCACCCTCGCTCCCGGCGCACTGCGGAGCGGCTGGAGCCAATGAGCTTCGCGGCGGTCGCAGACAAAGAGGAGCTCTGCCTGGCAGCGGGATGGGGAGTGGGGACCCCCGTGGGCAGAGGGACCCCCCACCCTGGGCCGAGCACCCACCCGGGAGCGGGAACATCACCCCCGTGCACAGCACCCGCAGGGTGACGGGGGAAGGTGCGGGGAAGAAGGGGCAGAGCTGCAGCTCACCATCGCCTGCTCGATCTTGTTGTCAATGGCCACCACGCTGGCTCCGGAGGCGCTGGAAGAAAGCGAGAGGCCGAGGGTCAGCACCGAAAACCTCCCTTCCCCAGGGGTTCGTGCACCGCGACACCTCGTCCCCAACCAGTGGATCGGGGCGTCCTCCTCCCAAAGGGAATTCCTTAATTCAGGCACCGGTCGCGTATGTCCTTTGCTCCCGGAGTAGCAATGCCCCCCCACCTCATCCCTGGGGTTCGCAGCAGCACCCCTCGGGCACTGGGACGCCCCTTCCCCCAGATCTCTGCGGCGAATGGCGGGGACGCCGCGGCGCACCGGGGCCGCCCCTACCTGTTGTCGAGCTTCACGGAGACTACATCCCCCCCGAGCAGGGAGGAGAAGAAGGAGATGGAAAAGTTGTGGAGCTGGTAGACAGCCACCTCCATGGGGGACTGGTACATGCCGGTGCTCATAGCTGCGGGCGCTGAAACACGCACTCACACAAACGGAGCAAAACGCACTGCCAGGGCTTCCCCGCCGCCCTCGCTTATATTGGAGGCGCCCGCCCTGCCGGGAGGGGCGAACGCGGCGGAGACCGCCCGCCGCCCGCAGCGCCGCGCCGGGGGCTGCGCCGGTACTGCCCCCGGTACTGCCCCCGGTGCGGCACACTGCCCCTCAGTACCGCCCCCTCACCCCGGGTACTGCACCCGTACTGCCCCCGGTACTGCCCCCGGTGCGGCACACTGCCCCTCAGTACTGCACCTCTCTGCAGCCCCTCTGCCCCTTCCAGTTAAACCACAGCACGGCGCCGTCCCAGCGCAAGGACCCCGCGCTTCAGCACTGTCCCCCCCAATCTGCACCCCCATTCCACACCCCTCGTTGCAAGCAGAGTCCTGGGACCCCCGGCACCCCTCCTACAACTCCCCATAGCCCACAAGCCTCAGCATCCCGTTCCTCTACTCCTCGGCACCCAGGATGGGGATTCAGTCGGGGGGACACATGCATCTGCTTGGGGGCTGGGAGAAGGGGTGAACCCGGTCTGCATTTGGAGATGCAGCCTGCAGGTCCCGCACAGTAAGGCCCCGTGACTGTGAAAGGGAGGCAGGAAGGAAAGGGGAGCCATGGGCATTCAAAACAGAACCCGGGCGGCAAAATAGAAACATGAGTGAAAAACAGAAAGGGGCTGCTAAAAACCGGGGTGAATAAGAGAAACAGGTATGTAAAACAAACGGAAACAGGAGGGACAAACAAGAGAAACGAGAGCAGAAAAACAACCCAGGCGTAAAAAACAACTCCAGGAGGAAAAATGAAAACCTGCACGCAGAGAAAACCTGGGATGCAGAACCAAGCCAGGGTACAGAACACACCCTGAAGTTGCAGAACAACAGCTGCGGAGTGCAGAACAGCCCCCAGATACAGAACAAAGCAGAGGTACAAAACGAACTCGGGGTACAGGGCAAAACAACCTCATGGTGCAGAGCCAAGCCGGTGTGCAGAACAAGAAATCCAGGGTGCAACAGATTGACCTTGTGGTGCACAACAAATTCGGGCTACAGAACACGCCCTGGGTGCAGAACAACAACCAAGGGATGCAGAGCAAACCTGAGGTCCAGAACAAAATCGGGCTCCGCAACAAACTCGGGAGCACTAAACACCACCACCCCTGGGTGTCAGAACAGTCCGGGGTTACAGAACAACGCCCTCGAGCTGTCGAACAACGACCCGGGGGCGCTGCGGCCGCGCAGAGCTCGGAGCGCTCCGGGCGCCGAACGCGCCCTCGGCTCGGCGGCCCCGCCCAGCGTTGCATAACCGCGCTGCGGGAGGGCGCCCCCCCGCGGGCACGAGCGGCACTACAGCGGCTGGGGCGGGGGTCCGCAAGGCTGCGCGCACCGGCGTCCCCGTGTGCGCGCCCTGCCGTCCCTGTGTGCGCGTACTGCCGTGTAAGCCCCGCGGGCACGACGGGTCCGCGTTCACAGAGCGATTTATACATAGAGCAAGTGGGTTTCCTCCGAGAAGTGGAAGCAGGGCCCCTAAAACGCCCCCAGCATCCTAGCGGCTGGGGTGGCACTGCCCACCCGGTGCTGCCTCCACTGCCCTTGGCTGCCCACTTATCTCTGCCGTCTGGATCTGGGGGAACTTTGCTCAGTGGTTGCCTGCTGCCCCTGACCCCGGGGGCTCATCCCCTGCTGGGCATGGTGAGGCTGATGCTGGATGGCAGACCCCACATACGGCATAGTATCCAAGAAAGAGTTAGTGTTGGCAGGGCATAAGCACTCCAGGGATGCTGCAAAGGACACTCAGCACCCCGATCCAGGGGGTACTGAATATGGCTGGCACTTGGCTGTTGGGAGAGGCCAAGGAACCCTGACTTGCGGGTGTGCTGCTGTGCCCCTTCCTCAAGCAGGGAGGGAGAGCAGAGTAGAATTTCCCCATCAGAAAGGGAAACTGAGGCACAGTGCAGCACACCTGCTGCTGGGAGCAAGACCTAGACAGGCAGCTCCTCACAAACCCCATCTTAGAGCAGAGTGAGGATGCTGTGCCATCTGTGAACTGCAGCCGGAGCATATGTGGGTGCCCTGGGACATGTGGGTTTGATGTGGGGATGTGAGAAAGCATTTTCTCCCTGGTGGGCCCATCTGGGACCTGGGGGAGGAATATGCACATCCCCCTATGTCAGCACTACTCCGGCCCATGCAAAGCTGCTGTACAGGGGCTGAGCAGGGTGCTGGCACTGAAGAGAGTAGGCAGGTGTCTGTCCCCCAAGCCCCGAGGCTGGCCTGTGCTCCTCCCCTCACCCATACCAGGCCCGACTTACCAGTCCCTCCTTCTGAAGAGGCTCGGGGAGTACGGTGGCTGGAAGGCCATGCCACCCGTGACCTTGCTCCAGCCCCTCTGTTCCTAGCAGTGATGCTGGCTCTGCCTGTGGCTGTGTCCCCCCAGCTTGCAGTGGCAGAGACAGCCTGGGTGTTGGCTGCATCCAGGGGCTCCAGCCACAGGGTAAACACACTAGGAGATGACCTCAGCTGCACTCAATTGGCCCTTTCAAGGCCAATGGCCAGTGTGCCATCCCGAGCTGCGCGGGTGCCCCCCTCCCTGGGGAGATGAAAGGCCTCTGTGTGCACTTGTCCCCAGAGTGGCTGGTGGTGGGCTTGGTGGCAGCCCCTGGAACACAGATTTGTCCCCCCGCTGGGACAAGTCCAGACCACCCACACCAGGGGTCCTGTGAACTGAGTTTGCCACTGCAGCTCATGAAGCATGCTGCTTTCACTGGGGAGAAGACAGGAGAGATGGGGAGAGCATTTTCTCCTACAGTTGTGCCACCTCCTGTCTTCTTCAGAGGTGTCAACAGCAGGGAGATGGGGTGGGTGGACCCGAGCCTGCCCCCAGCCCTGGCAGCTGTGCCTCTGTCTCACACCTCCTGCAATATTGCCCCCCCAGTCCTAGTTCAGTCTCCTTCCCAAAGGAAGCCCTAAATCATTAGTGGCAGGGACCAAGGGCTCCAGAACCGGCAGACCAGAGCCTGGCTGACAGTCCTTGTCTCACAGCTTGAGGTTCCTGGTCCCTGCCTGGTATCTTTCTGATGCAGCACTCAGCCATCAAGGACTGAGAAAAAACCCCAGATATTTCTGCAGCTACTGGAGTGCAGCTAGAAAATGCTTTGGGGGAGATTGCTTCAGCTCTGCCACCTCCAATATTTTTCCCATGGAGCTGGGACTACTCAGCTGGATAATAAGTATATATATATTATATTATATATATAAAATATTAAAAAATAAATATATAATATATATAAAAAAATAAACTGGAGTAAGTCCCCGATTTCCCTGCAGTCCTCCTGGGTCTTTCCACCCAGCCCTGCCTGCATCACTGCTCAGGGCATGGGTTCCTCACTTAGGCTGGGCAGGATGCTGTTGGCCTTTGAGAGGCCACAGCAAGGGATGCTCTGGAAGATGAAGAAGCAGAAGTTTCTTTCCTGGCATTCAGTTAAATGAGGGATCCCTATGCAGCCAGTGGCCAGGGCAGGTCAGGCTGGGCAGGGGGCTGCAGCCCCCCTCGCAGCCCCACACCTCACATGGGGGCTCCTGAGTCTGTAGTGGGGTGCACACAACCAGGGTGCACCTTGCAGCCCCTACAAGCAAGTGCTGCCTGCACATGTGCGTGCACACACAGCACACCCACACACCCACATCCCCTGCATGCACACGTGTGTTTGCAGCCCACACAAGCGTGTGCTCTGCACACAGGGCACACCCCGCACATGCATGTGCACACTGGTGCACCCTGCTTGCACGCATGTGCAAGCACATTAGTTTAGTACCTGGAGCTGATGATCTTGAGGGTCTTTTCCGACCTGAACGCCTCTGTGACTCTGTGACACACACTTTGTGTGCCAAACAAATGCTGCTGTTCTGCGTGAAGATGCACGAGCGCTGCTGGCACCCCCTGCACACACTGCCCTGACTAACAGTGATGCCCAGCCCTGCCTGCACACCCTGTCAGTGGCACAGGGCAGCTCCATGTGCCCCTGCACAGCAGGAGGGCACCCCCAGTGCTCAGGTATCACGTGCAGCCCTGCTGCCACCTCCACAGTGGGAGCAGCAGCTCCCCGCTCTGCTGGATCCTGCTTTGAGCCAGCTCTCTCCAGGAGTTCCTCTGAGCTGCCCCAATGCCCCCACAGCAGCAGGGTCCTACACGGGGCTCCAACTGCACCCCAAGTGGTGGGGGGGCCCTTTCCTAGCACACCACAGCCCTGGCCTTGCCAGGCTGCTAACAGCCACCTCCTCTCTCATCACCTGCTCCTGCTTCTCCAAGCAGAGCAGGGTGGGCAACACACCACCTTGCTCTTCCTAAGGAGCAGGTCACCATGGACTCACAGTTACCCTATGGCACCAGAGATGGGTGCTTGGAGCAGGCTGGGCAAGAGGGGCCAGTGGTGTGAACTGCATCCCTGAGGCAGCATGGCAGCTCCTGCATCTGCACACAGTGACAGGAGGTTGATCAGGCTGGGCCTGGCTCGTGCCTGTGGTTATTTTG
This sequence comes from Agelaius phoeniceus, assembly GCF_051311805.1. Classification (NCBI taxonomy): domain Eukaryota; kingdom Metazoa; phylum Chordata; class Aves; order Passeriformes; family Icteridae; genus Agelaius; species Agelaius phoeniceus. Next base: position 1,382,406 of record NC_135278.1, read on the forward strand.
GTAACAGCGACAGCAGCCGCAATACAGGGCAGTTGTGACACTAACTGTTGTGCTCTCTGGGGAAAAAAAGCACCCACTGTTGTCATCAAGCAGTGAGGAGAGGTGGTGACACCAGCCAATGATGATATCACCCCAGCAGTGGCCCTGCAGGACACCCCAAAGCTGCCAGCAGCCCCTCAGCCCTTATACAGCTTGTGCCTCAGCCCAGAAGATGCCAGCCCCCCTACTGGGTGATATTAAGTGACAACCCTCTCCTCAGCAATGGGACTTGGAGTTCTGCAGCCACCACAGAGCTCCGCCAGGCTGGAGCAAGGGGTGATAGGGAGGAGGACGAGGGGATTATCTCTTGCTGCCTGGCGTCCTGCACTTGCACACTGCTGTGGGTCAGGAGACATGCCCTCTCCTCACAGCCCTGGGGACAAGCCGTGCTTTTGTACTGAGCCCTGTGTGTTGGACCTGCTCCAGGCACTGCAGTGCCACACACCAAAGGAAGCTCCTCTCCTGGTAGTGGCCAATGGAGCTGGAGGGGTGGTTGGGGCTTCAGGAGCAGCCCTGGCTCCCCAGACTTGGCTCTCCCCCTGCTCCAGGCTGTGCTTATGGCTCCGTGGCCCTTTTCCTGGCTTGCTCTCTCAGCTCAATGGGAGGAAGGCCCTTCAGAGGGTCTGAGGCGTGGGAAATGTTTATAGCCTGGCCTCAGAGACACTGGAGAGCAAACTGGGAAAGGCGCAGAGCCAAGGCTGCCCAGGCTGCTCTGCAGAGCCAGATCTCCTGCTCCAAGGATCAGAGCAGAGTGGGAGAGGAAAAGCTACTGCTTGCAAACACAGCTAAGAAAACTCTGCCTGTCACAACCCAAAATCCTGCAACTATGGTGGTACCTGCCAAGGGACTGGGAATGCCAGCACCAGGGCATCCTAACCATGCCCTGCAGGAATGGGGGGAAGTGTGGCTGGAGACACTGGTGATGGCTGGGGCCTGTGGTTGCCTCTGTCAGGAAGGGCTGGGTGTGGGACAGGGCCGAGGAGCTCCAGGTCTTGTCCAGCAGCTCTATCCTGGTTCTGGGAAAGGAGAGTAGTGCTAGGGGCTGCCCAAGGGCAAACAGACAGCTATGTCTGCCATGGAATCCCAGGATCCTGAACAGCAACTGCCTGCCCTATGGCACTGGCATGGGGCTTTTGTGCCAGTCCCAAGGGCTGTGGGCCCAGCACTGCCAGAGCACACCAGTTGTCCAGATCTTGGTTTTCTCCTCCTGGAGATTCCCTGGCTGAGGTGTTCCCTGAGGCCTGGGACTACCCTCCAGCTCACCTGGTGCCTCCTAGGAGCCGTGTGAGACACGCAGAAGCCCCGTGCAACCAGGAACCCTGTGACATCGGGACCCAGGTCATGCCCATCAGAGCCTTGGAGGGATCATAAATCCCCCAACTCAGGGCACGTGCTGCTCCAGAACAGCAGGCAACTACTCCTAGGCACACCTGGATGTGCCTGGATAAGGATGGACCCCCTGCCTGCAGAGCTGGTGCTGGTGGCCTTGCCTGGTCCCAGTCCTAAGCCGGGGGACACCAGAGTCACATGTGGCCCACACAGAGGTGGTGGCCACTGCCACGCTGGGGAAGCCCAGGGACAGTTTCAGTGAGGGAAGGCCAGAGGGAACCTACCCCTGGGAAGGCTGACAAGGAACATGTCCTCCTTCCCTTCATGCCCAATGGAGGAAGAGTGAGCTCTGTGGCCATGGGCAGGGGACGCAGGTGACCCACCCCACCAGGCAGCAGTCATGGGCAGGGATTGTGGTGTGGAGACTCCTCCAACCTGTCAGGCTGGAGGCAGTGTGGGGTGGTGGAAGGAGCCCTGGTAGGCTCCTGTGTCCAGCTGTGGGGCTGACTGCTTCCTCTGATAAAGGTACTTGGCTGTACTCCCAGTTCTGTTTTTTTCTAGCATGCGAGTGCACACCCTCAAGCCAGCCTGCTGAGAGCTGCAATTTTTCTTTAACTTTGTCTCTAGACCCTCTTCTTCCTCCTGTGTCCCTAGCAGGAGTTGCCTCCCAGCAGTAGTGCGAGGAGGGGAGGTCAGAGAGGATCCAGTTTCAGCCATGTTAGAAGCCAGAGAGGACGCAGTTCCCTTCTCACCATGTTGGAAGCCCCCAGAGTCACAGCTTCCCCAGGCATGCTGGTAAAGGAGAAGAGGAAAAAAGGCTCATCCAGGGTTGTTACCAGCCCTGGATCATGTGGCCAAACATCCTACCTTGCTGGTGTTTGTCAAGTGCAGACACCCTGGTGGGTACCCTGCTAGGGACTATGGGGCACCCTTGCACCTCACTGCTCCCCTCAAAGGGTCCCACAGCTGCCAAATGCTGAGGTGAGAGTGCCAGGCATGGCACAACCCAATGAAAACCCTGCAGCTTTCTCTGAGCACCATGCCAGCTGTTGGGGCAGTGCAGCTAACCTCCACCATGCTACCGTCTCCCATGGACCAGGGATGCCCAGCCCCAGGGAGGATTGCAGGCTGAACCCTTGGCAGAGCTTTAATCCACAAATCTGTCTGCAGAGCAAAGTGTTTCACACCCAGGGGCCGGGTTGGAGTGCTGTCATTGAACTCAGTGTTATCGCTCCCTGCTTACCTGTGCCCTGCCCCAGCGCTCCTGCCAGCCACGGCTCTGAACTCCAGAACTGTCCTTGCTTCTGAGCTTACTGGGTTATCCTGGAGAGCCCCAACTGGATCACCCCCCATGTCCTGGGTGCTCTTTTCTGGTCCACTTTCAGGGAAGTGGGGATAGAGCATAGGTGGTTGCAGCACTGAAGGGACCTCCCACAGCATGAGGGCTACGCGGTGCCCTCGCACCCCAAAGCAGGCAGGCAGGGGGCTGCCAGCCTGGGCTCTGCCTCCCCAGCCCCTCCTTCAGATTTGCAGGGATCCTCAGCCCGAGAGAGGAACCCCAAAGTAGGACCTCTGGCATCCTCCAAAAACAATCCCAGGCCCCTTTTCAGGCAGGAGCAGGCGCTCCAGAGCCCTGCTAGGTGCTGGCAGCTGCTGCCCTGCGGCGTGCAGGAGTGCCCGCTCACTAATTGGGAGGCAGCTCGTTATGTAAGGAGGACGGAGGCAGGGGAGCTGCAAGAGCTGTGCAGCACACCCCACGCTACCCAAATCTGCTCTTCCAGCCCAGAATAAGCCCTGTTTATGGAACCCCTCAAGCCCTTCTCTGGCCCCTTCCACAGGTGCTGGAGCCTGGTGCTCTCCTTCTTGGCCAAATGTTTGAGGGGAGCCCCAGCAAGAGCCCCAGCAGCCCCACAATATCCGAGGGACAGCTGGACTCCAGTGCGGGTGCAAAGCCCCGCAGAGCTGACCCGGCGGGGGCTGGGGGCAGAGGAGCTGTGCTCGGCTGGCACCCACAGGAGGTCAGGCAAGGACATGTAGGGCAGCATGGCTTCAGCAGAGACGGTTATTAATACCCTGCCTGGCCTTTGCATGGAATCCCGGGCATTTCAAATCAGGGACCTTCACTGAAACCCTGCCGTCACTGACATTTCAGAACAATAACAATGTGAAAGACAATCAGTTCCTGGCAGGATGTATACCTGTGGTGCTGCTGAGGCTCTCTGTGTGCCCAACCTCAGCAGCCAGCTATCACCTCACTTGTGCCAACCCTTGGGAACAACCTGAGAACACCCCCTGCCTCCAAACCACCCGGAGCAGTCCTGCTCCTTTTCACAGGCATATCACTGTGATAGTCTTACTAATGGACATGGAAATGTCTTGTCCTGCCCCATGGCATCTACCACCCTCTACCAATCTGGACAGGGCTGCCATCCCCAGGGAATTGCAGGTGAGGCAAGGACTGGATCCCATCCTGATCCTGGAGTCTGAAGAGCCTAGAGTTTCTTCTCTGCCACTAGAGTTGTTCTGCAGCAAAAGGCCCCTCAAATATATATATAAAACTCAGCACACAGACAGAGGATGATCTCCTGTCCCAAAGCCAGTCATGTTCAGCACCTGGATAAATATAACTCAGAGCTCATTTGCAAAGCATCGGGATGGGTTGTAGCCTCTCTCACCTCTCCAGCCCTCTTCCCCCAACACACACCCTGGGGTAAAGCTGAAGATGATGACCTCAGAAGTCTTTTCCAGCCTAATGTGTTCTGTGATTCTCTGCCCTCTACCAACAGGGCCTCAGTCCTTCCCAAGGGCAGGATCCACCTGGAGCCTCACTGGCCTTGGCAGCCCACATATAGCACACAGACCCATACATGGTCACGTCCCTTGGGGACACACACAGCTGCCAGGCTCTGACAACATATATCCCAAACCTTTCCAAGCCCTTTGGTCCCATGCAGGTCACGATGCTCCCCCAAAGTACAGAATCAGCTTTAACCCTCTTTGTGCTGGGCAGTGGCCAAGGAGGCGGTGTCAGGTCCCATCAGAAACTGTCCAGGATCAGGCCATGTCTCACCAGGAAAGGATAATGTGATGCTGCACGATGCTGGGATCAGGGCAGAGCCCTGCAGCCTCCTTCAGCTCCAACCTCTTCCTCATCTTTACAGTTCAAAGCTGGAAAAAATCCTGTCCAGCCTTTTCCCCATAGGGCCATGCTGTCATCCCTGCCTGACCTTCGGACACCTACTTCTGCCTGTGCAGAGCCAAATGCCTGCCCTAGCAGATGGGTAGTGCTGGAGAATCCCCAGAGAACCAAGACGACAGGCTGCTGGGAAGCTGACATTGGCATCACCAGACTAGCTCAGCTGTGCCAGCCCCCTTGGCCATAGCCTTGTGGTCAGGGGCAAATGATTCCCTCCCAAGGGGCTGGAGGGGCTGAGCATGGCTCTCCTGTGCTCCAGAGAGTGTTGAGAATATCCTTCTGGAGGGAGCTGGGTCTTGCAGGAGCAGGCAGGGACGGGCATGGTGCATGGCGTGGCACAGGCTGCTGCCAGCCCTGCTGAGCCATGCCAACCCAGTATGCTGTGGCAGAGCCCCTGTGAGCCTGGTCTGCTGGGTCATGGGGTGGGGGTCCCAAGGTATTGAGATGCCCATGATGGAGACCACAGCAAGCTGAGCCAGCTGCCTGCCTGACATCTTCCCGAGGGTGGGAGGATTTGGGTATGCCAAAGTAAGCACCTCGCAGCAGCACAAGCTACTCCCTGCTACTGAAACAACATCTCCCCAGCACCTCAGTGGTGTGCAGGGCTTGCAACCAACACTGCAGGCCACAGGTCAGGCCACGTGCATCTCTGTCCTGTGGGAGCAAAGCAAAGAAAGCCCTGGTGCATGGTTCTGGAGGGTGCGGGGACTCTCCTGGCCCTCTCCATGGCAGAGCTGTCCCAGGGCCAGAAGAAGGAGAGTAGTACAGCTTGGTCCTACACCCACACCTCTCTCATGCTCACTTATGGCCCCTCTCCCCATCAATGTGTCCTTGTTGCTTCAGCCCACTCGACCAGCTGGAATGCTTGCCCTGGCCCTGCCACCTCGGGATGCCCTTTATGCCCTGGCTCCTCTCCTCCTGCATTGCTGCTGCAAAGTGACACCCGACAGACAGGAACAAGTGGTGCTGTGACACAAATGCCACTCTGGTACTGCTGCCCTGGCAGCTCTTGCTTGCTGGCCTGCCTTTACAGTGGGAAAGGCAGTGCTGCCCTTGCTTTGCCCAAATTCATGCTTCCCCTAGCCCCTCACACTGAGCTTCCCTGCCTCCCTGTGACTCCCATGGCTTGCCCAGGCCTGGGAGAAAGTGGCCCTCAGCTCCTTTCATGGCTCAGACCAAAGGATGGGTCACTGCCCAACCAATCCTGTTGGATTGGGCAGCAGCTCTGGCAGTGCCTACAGATGATCTGGCTATGCAGAGGTGTCCCCTCACAGCCTGGAGCAGGATGGGCACAGGCTGGCCAGGCTGCCAGGTGTTGCCTAGGAGTGGCTGGGCAGGAATGCTGGCACACCTGGCTGATGTGGGCAAGTGGGCTGGTATGTACCTCGTCTTCCCACCCAGAGCCAGGCAAGTCCTGCCTGGATCACAGGCTAGCACACACCCAGGGGGCTGCTTCCCCTGCAGTGCTGACCTCCTCCCACACCCCTGGCTCCCCTCAGCCACCTGGCCCAGGAAAAGGTGTCATGTGGTCATGGGCCTGCTCTCCCCAGCCTACACTCAGTTGGGCTTGTGTTTGGGTCTGGGATAACGTTGGCATTACAAAGGGATGGCAAAGAGGCATTACAGAGGGACAGCTTTCTGCCCACTTCACTGGCACCTGCAGGGAGAAGGTGTGCCTAGCCAGGGTGGTGGCAGCTGTCCTCCCTATACCTGGTGCTTCCATGTGAGCATGGTCCCTCGGCACTGCTGAGACTTCCCTGGACAGCAGTTTGTGATGTCCTGTGTGAGGACACGGTGGGGAGAGCCCTTTCTGCACAGGATCCTGTGCACTCCTGAAACAGCAGGGCTTTCTGCAGGAGCATGAGCCCTGGAGGCAATTGGTCCAGAGCATGCCTTCCTTGTGCATCCCTAACAATATCCCTGCTGTGAGCAAAGGGTATGGAGAGCCTGGCAGGGACCACTCAGCCAGAGAAACGCCCAGAGACAGGTTAGACATGCTGAAATGTGTGTTGTCTGAGAAGCCCAGCACTGATCTGACCCTGACTGAGTTGTCTCCAGTCAGGCCCAGAGCCAGACTCAACTCTGGGTTTAGAATCTTGGGCATCCCATGCTGTCCTGGATGTCAGCTACGTACAAGGATGTGTATCCACACATCTTTCCCCTCCTCCTGTGCTGCTGTAGGAGCACATCAGCCAAAACAATGGCACCAAATGGTTTGGGTTCCCTGGTGCCAGCAGCAGGGTGCCCTTATCAGGCATGTTATCGGGGTGTTCCTCTGGCACCCACAATCCTCTGCTGTGTATGCTATCTCCTCTTGGATGTGTTGGCTCATTCCCCAGAAGGAGAAAGTTCAGGCTGGAGCAAAACAACTGCAAACACAGGTGTGGGCACACCTAGCTCCAGTGCCTGGGGCCATGCACCCAGCTCCCCCATGCTGTGCCACCTAGGGGTGGCGGGGGATCACCCAGGCAGCCTCCAGACCGAGGTGCCTGGACACTGGGCATGATAGAGGGACATAGCTTTGCACCACACCATAGCACAGCCTGTGACAAACACAATGCATGGAGCTTCTCGGGACACATCACACAACAGGGCATGAAAGACAGGCAGTAAGGAATGCTAAGGCACACTGACAGAGAGAAATCCTTGTCCCTTGGCATCTCTGCTCACTCCCTACCTCACCAGGAGCACCACAGGTCCTGCTCCAGTAGCGATGAGTTTGAAAGCAGCCTGCAGTGCCCATATCAGTGGCCTCTGGCCCACAGGCACTGTCACTGACTGCCCCAGCAAGCTGCCCAGGTGCTTGGCTCTGACCCCAGCCCTAGTAGCCCGTGCTGGGGACAACATCTTGCTTCCCCCTTCACCCACGGTGCCAACTTGCTGCAGCCTCCCAGGGAGGAGGGGAACCTCTCGCTCCTGTTCCTTCTCAGCTGGGTAGGTTCACTGCTCCCCAAATGGGCCAGGCACCAGCACCTTGGCAGGTGTCCCAGCTCCTCCCTTCCCACCTGAGCGGCAGCTCGGCGTTATGTAAGTGCAGGAAGAGCAAGACCGGCTCGAGGCAGCAGCCTCTCGGTGTCAGACGCTGCTGGGCGAGGAGGCGGGAGTGCGCCGGGGTGGTTCACACGCGTGGGGCAGCCACGTGTGAGCCCACCCACTGCCGCTCCCGCACAGCCCGGGAGCACGCCCACGCTGCGTGTGGTGGGAAGGGGATGCTGAGGTGTCTCTGAACGCCTGGGTGCTGCTCCCTGTGCGCAGCACCCACCCATGGCGGAGCAGCAAGCCCCACAGCCGCTGCCTGCTGTGCCAGCCAGGCAGACATCTGTACCTGAGGCGCTGATGGGCCACAGGTCTCCTCAGGGTAGCGGATGTGTCCCACCTACTGAAGACACTGGAAGTCTCGGGCACCTGCGGCACTACTGGCACAGTTCAGCTCTCTCGGGCTGAACTGGGGAGACCCAGACCTGCTACCCCCCATACAAGCTGCTCCCACACAGGGTGTCACCAGAGCCAGCCCCACACAGTGCCAGTGCAGGACCTGAGACAGCTCTGTCCACTCTCCCCTCTGCGGTTCAACTCATCAGGGCTGGGAAGCCTCCAGAGTGGTAGCCCCTAGGACCTCCTGTTCAGTCTCCTCTGTTCTCACTGCTAGAGGAGGGAGCAGGGCAGACCCCGCAGTCCTGCCTCCTCAGTCTGCCAGGGAATGGATGGAAGCAGACCCCAGCACATTCAGCTGTGGGGACACAGGCAGCCTGCCCAGAGCAACCCCAAGACCAACTCGGGCAGGGCAGAGCCACTTTCCAGGCACGGGAAGTACCACTCCAGGCCAAACCTGTGTCCACTCCAGGGAGGGCCAGGGGAGCTGCTGAAAGGACAGGAGCTGGCACTGGGACTCTCAGACTCCCTACCCAGGCTCTCAGTGACACTCAAGATGGCTTTTGAGGCAGCACAGCTGCTCCCCAAGGAACCTGCTGCGCTCTCCATGCAGGATGGGGCCGATGCCTGTCTGTCGCTGGACACTATCCATGCCCCTGCGGGCACTGTCTGTGTGGACAGAGGTAGCCAGGGAGATGAGCACACAGTCCAGCGGCCAAGACACACAGCTGGGGGCTGTTGTCACTGCCCGGCAGACACAAGGCACCACAAGATAGGCACGGCGGGCACGGCAGAGCAAAGCCACCCGGACCCGCACCCAGGGATGAGCTGGCATCACGTACCGACTCCGTGCCAGACGCGGCCTCTCCCCACCCAGATTCCACCGCCGCCGACACCCCCCAGCCCCGGGGTCACACGAGTCCCCTTCTCTTGCCAGCCCCACACCGCTGCCAGCTCCGAGCCCGCTGCCCCGCTGCCCCGGGGCACCTGGCCCCCGGCAGCTCACAGGCTCCTGACGGTGACACCCACCTGTGGAAGAGGAGGAGGATGGAAAGCAGGGTCTGGTCGATATTCCTGTTGCAGATACCCTGGTTGAAGAGGTAGCAGGGGTCCCGCACGACGGGTTCCAGCGAGTCCTGGCGCATGATGGAGCTCAGCTTGTCGGTGTTGAGGTTCTGTCGGACCAGCTGCTCCCGCAGCTGCCGGAAACTGCTCACGGTGGGGCTGCCCGGGTTGTTGTTCTCGCCCCCGGCCCCCTCCTCCAGCCCGCTCCGGTTGGCCAGATCCAGGCAGCAGCTGCAGCAGTCCAGCCCCACGGGCGACCGGCACTCCTCCGTGGGCGACGAGGACATCCCAGGGGGCCCCGTGCCTGGCCACGGCGGCGGCGCCGGGGCCGCTCCCGGGGCCGCGGAGGGCGAGCGGCTGCAGGACGTGCCCGGTGCCGAGCGCCGCGAGCGGCCCCCGCCCGCCCCGGTCCCGTTCCGCCCGCCCCGGCCCCGCCCGGGCCCCGCTCCACCCCGCCCCCGTTCCGCCCCGTCCCCGTTCCACCCGCCCCGGTTCCGCCCCGTCCCGGCCCCGCGCATCCTGCCTCCGCTCCGCTCCGCTCCTCGCCGCTCCGCCCCGGCCCCGCTCCGCCCCGGCCCCACCGCTCTCCGCCCGCCCCGAGCAGCCGCTCCCCGGCAGCGCATCCACCCCACGCCGGGAGAAGCTGGAGAATCTGAAACATGAGGTGACGTGGGGTGACGAAGGGCCACGATGCCCCTTTCCCGGTGGGGATCCTCGCCCCGCTCCGTGCTTTCCGGGGATGGCGCGGGCGCTGAGGAGGCTGGCGCTGCCCGCGGCATCACTCCCTGAAGCATTGGTGCAGGCAGCCCGCATAGCCCCGGAGACGGGACAGGAAATAGGAAAAAGGGGATTAAAGGTCCCAGGATGGGAGGAAAAGCCAGGAAGGACCTGGCTTCACTGCTGGGAACGTCTGGGAGCTGCCTCGCACGAAGCCAAGCCAGGCATGAGTGGAACGCACGAAGCCTGGGGGCTATGGATGTTGGGGCACGTTGAGTCTCGGCAGATGCCTGAAATCGGGGATATGGGAGGGAAAAAGGGATTTCTAGGAGGAGGAGAAGTGGCTTCCTGGTACTGTTGCATCTCAAGGTGAACATTTCTGCCACCACTGAACCACACTGGGGGCCTAGTGAAGAGTGATTGGGGCACATGGTGCTGTCCTGGTGGGGCTGGGGTATGGGGCAACACCTCAAGGAGGTAGGGACCACTGGCCCAGGACCCTGGGAATGAGATTCATGAAGGTCACAAGGTACTGGCTTTGAAGCACCTGCAGAGATGGGGTGAGAGGGAGGCCGCGAGGTTGGGCTGGTGGTCAGTGAGCCCCAGGGACCAGCCCAGGTAGCCCTCACCCTTGAGAGAGATGAGCAACTGGGAGCAGGTGGAGAAGGGCTGGGCAAGGGTCCAAGGAAGCAGAGCTGCAGAGGGGAGGAGCAGGGAGGCTGGGGAAGCCCGCCATGGGCAGGCAGGATGTAGGGACGGCAGGTGGGTCTGTACAGCAGGGTTGCAAAACGGCTGGCGGAAGGAGCTGCAGGAAGCAGCAACAGGAGGATTGCAGCATGTCTGAAGGGCACGGGATTGATAAGAGGTAAACCAGGTCAAAATCTGGCCGAGCAAAGCCACTAGAGTACTTGAACAGCAGAGGTCCCGGTGGCAGCGCAGTGCCCACTGGCGTTGTTAATGGGGTAGCTGCTGCCACTGAAGAAGTGGCAGGAGAGTCCAACAAACATTCCTGTTCTCTGCTTAGCATGAAGAAGGAAGATGCATGCCATGAGGATGAAGCAGTTTCCAGGCCATTAGTAACCTGGGGAGTCATGAGACTCCCAGATCCACCACAGATCCACAGCTGGGAGAGTGGCCATGATGAACTTGGGCAGGGTTTCCCATGCCAGACCCCATCGGACCTGGTGACCAGCAGGATCCGACTCCCGGTGGAGGTGGCACCAGCCTGGGGTCCAAGTGTGGGCAGGGGAAACTGTCAGCCCTGGAATGATGCTGAAAACAGGTGAATTCCTAAAGGACAGACGACCCACAAGCTGCTCCAGGAGTGTCCTCTCCTTCTATGCGCTGGTGGATGCTGAGGGCTGTTTTTGAGGTGCTTCCTCAGCCCTTCTTGTGGGCGACGGGGGAAGGAAGGGAATTGAGTCTTACCCATCTGCCCTGTGGCCGGGGCTAGTGAGGGGGATCCCTGGTGACCCCACTGTTGCGAGGACCCACAGAAACAGGAGGGCGCTGAGATTTCTTCCATCCTTTCGGTTTCAGAACGGCCCCCGCGAGCTGCACTCCGGCTGCACCCCGGGCGGAGCTGAGCCCGACGCCGCGCTCCGTGGGCGGGTGCCCGCGGGCCCGTGGGAGCCTGCTGCCATCCCGTGGGCACAGAGGGAAGGACGAGCTCAGGGCTGGCACCCCTTCCTCGGCCCCAGCTCCCCCAGTGGCTCTGCCCCGGGCTCCGACGGTGCTGGAGGTGGCTTCGGCACAGGTCGTTGACTCCTCCAGGCTCCTTGTGCCCTCTGGCTGTGCCTTCTCGCCCACGCCCCCACAGCTGCACCAGAGCTGCCACACAGGGCTCGGGGCTGCTACCCAGCCATCAGCTCCTTGCTCCTCATCAGCAACCAGCACACAATCATGGGCTACCACCTTCTCATGTGCAAGCCACGATGAGCTCTCTAAAGCCCCAGATCCGGGAGCCACATCCTGGTTCAAGGTGATCAGCTGGTGGTGGCAGCTGGAAAGTAGGTTTCCTATGTTTAGCTCTGGCCTTTTTGGGTCCTGCTGTTCATGGGACTGGGACAGTGCTAGTTTCTGCACACCCGCTTCCCTCAAGGGCACCCACGGTGCTCCACACTCAGACATGTCATTGCAGCCCTAAGCCACAACTGGCACAGGGTAGCATGCTGAAGAGAGTGAGGACTCAGCTGGCTCTGGGGCAGGGCTGGGACAGCTTTGGCGCGGAAGCCTATTGCACTCAAAGGGGCTCCATGTTAATCCCTGAGCTCTGAATGGGATTCCCTACCCCTGGCTGAAATGCAGGGTGTTCTGCTCCCAGCTCAGGGCAGGGACTCCAGTCCTGCCTCGACTTCTCCTGCAGCCCCCTGGACAAGAGGGGGTAGTGGACTGGGAAGGAGAGAGCAGGGGGAATGTGTGGGGCTGTGGGAGCCTGGGTTCAGCCAGCCCTGTGCCAGCCATGTCTCCAGCCATGTGCCATCTGTCTGTCTGGTGCCTGTCCATGTCCCCCAGCCCCTCTCCTCAGTGCTCACTTTGGGAAGGCCCTCCCTGTGGAGAGAAGATGCAGCACCCTGTCCTGTTCTCAGGTGGTATCCAAATCACCTCCGCTCCTCAAAGATCCTGCTGCAGCTGGCTCAGAGCCAGGCAGGGCTCTGGGTGCAATCTGCTTGTCCTGCCTTCCCTGTTCCTTCTGCGTTGGTGAGGTGGTGAGAGCTGGCTCATGCCACTGGGCCATCTGCTCCAGGGGAGCCCACCAGTGCCAGCCCCCCTGCCAGGCGACCCCCCTGCGCCTCCACGGGTGCTAAGAATAACCAGCGCTGTCAGCAGCCGTGGTATTTGCAGGCACCGCCAGTGCCACCCCCATGCCAGCCTGCTGGGCACAGGATCCATCTGCTGCCTGACGTAAGTCACCAGCCATGGAGGGAGATGGGTGGGCAGTCTTGGGGGCCACGTGTGGCTGTGAGGAGGGGTCCTGTCTCCCTGCCCCCCCTGAGCTCAACAGGAGCCAGGAGGCTGCGGTGGGACATGGAGGTATTGCTGCCCAGCACCCAGCATGGGGGCATGGGGAGCTGCCTGCCTCTCTTTTGTCCTGCTTTTCCCAGTGTTCCACAGACACCCTGTCCCCAGCTCTGCAGCACCCCTGGTGGTACTCAGCCCTGGGAGATCAGGGCAGCCCCCAGGGCTGGTGCCAGTAGCTCTGCCTTCCTGCCTGCCGAGGGATGGGGACCCAGCAGGCTCAGTCACCTGGAGTCTCCACTAAGGGAGATGAGCCGCCCCAGAGGTGGTGCAGAGCAGTGTGTGGGGCAGCTCCCCTGAGCACCAGAGCAGCTTTTCCCCTGTGCATGGGGCCACACGAGCTTCATGTGTGGTGGAGTCAGAGATCTGCAGCTGGCAGAGGAGTGGGCTGGGGATGCCTCTAGCTGTTGCCACTCTGTTACTGGGGAGTCCCACCTGGACTATTCCCCAGGAATGCAGAGCTACTGCTTCTCCTCTGGGACCCATATGAGCTGCATTTGCCCCTGTGCCCAGGCTCTGAAGAGAGGATTCTGCAGGGACACCGTGCTCCTACCAAGGGCAAACATAGTGCAGAGCCTTCTTCCCAGGCAGTGATGGTGAGTCATGCAGAACCAGGCTGGGATGGTTTCTCTCTGTTTAACACTCCAGTAAATCATATAGGATATCCTGACAGCCTGGGCCAAGGCAACCTGCGGCATGTGGGGCTCCTTGCTCTCCTTTTGGCATGGGGACTCACACAGCCCTGGGAGTGGCCCTGGGCACAATGGTAATTGTCAAGGGGCATTTCCTACTGAGACAGAGGGTAGTGAGCTATTCCAACACAAGGCTTTTCAGCTCATTGAGGAGAGATTAAAACCAAGCTGGCATTTCCACGGGATTGATGAAAGCCTGGGGTTGTCTGGCAACAAAGAGGTAAAACTTGCTGTTCATCCGCATGGCAAGCACTAATTGGCATCGAGAAACCATCTTCAAGCTCTGTGAGGAGCGCAGCAAAGGGTCATAGGAGCTGCAGGGATGCACTGGGGGAGTATTGAAATCATTATGGCACCCAGGCATGTGGGTGCTGCTGTAGAGCATGGGGTGGGCAGGCAGGGCTCAGCTCTGTGCCACTTCGCCTGTTTGGAAATTGGGGTTTGGAGTTGAGCAATCTCTGCCTGTGGTTTGAGACTGGGGGCACTCCCTACAAAGGACAGGTGAGGTTTGGGGTAGAGGTTCAGTAGGGATGGAGCCACACTGGTCGTTTGGGCATTTTCGGATTTAAATTTTTTTTTGTAAAATAGCCTATGCTTCCCTCTGGTGGGGAAGAATTGCTATGCCAGGGGAATAAAGTCTATGGATGCAATTAGACATGTCATACCACTGTGAAAAGCCCTTCCTGGGTGCCCACAGTGGCTGTGGGTGGTGAGCCACCTGTTGTGCCACCCACAGGTAATGCCCCTGTCTCCTATGCCTGGAGCTTTGCACCTACCCACTTTCCTGCCTTCATTCCTAGCCTGTGATTCTCAACATGTTCCCACGTGTCCAGGGAGGTTGCTCCCCTCACTGGTGTTCTGTTCCTGCTTGGCCCAGGTGAAATGAACCCAGAGGGTCCCAGAGCTGTTGGCTCTTGCACCACTGGAACAGAGGACACAGGGCATGGTGGAAGCTTGGGGAGGAGGTGGGATGGCAGGATGTGGGACATGGGATGCTGGACCCCACTAGGATCATCCCAGGTCAGGTGCAGATGGGGGCAGCTGAGTTGTTGCAGAGGATACATGAGGTGGTGGGAGCCATCCCTCCTTCCTGCAGTGGACTCAGGAGTACACAGCCTCCCAGGCACAAGTGTATGTGTGTCTGTGTGTGTGCATACTTCCCTTCCTCATCCTCACCTCTGTGGGGCTTCTCCGTGCTCCAGCTGGTGTTGGCAGTCATGGCAAGTACCAGGAATTATCTTATTTTTGGTGGCATTTGAAAGAATGTACAAATATTCAATGAGACATTACATCTTTCCCCTGAGACTTGTTCACTGCCTCCCCACAGCAATAAACTCCAGTTTTGAAGATTTTGAATTAAGAAGTGCTTTTGGCTGTGAGTCCCTCTTTCCAGCCCTTTTGGGGAAGGGGGAGCAGGGTGTGTGAGTGCTACCCAGGGCTTGCCAACACACCCACCCTGCCAGCTCAGAGCAGCAGCAGTAGATTTAGCCTGAGGTGCTGTTTCCTGGCACCTGCTGGTCCTGCAGGTAAACCCATTACTGGTGCCACCACAGAGCTAGTGCTGATGTTTCACTCCTCTGGCAGGGCTGCCTAGCATGTTGCTGGAGATGCAACAGATACATCCCCCTCCAGGCTCATCTCTGGAGACTGAAGGGTCACATGATGGGAGCACAGTGGGCTGCAGGTATGTTTGTTTGGAGTGACCCAAGAGCACATTGGACTATCCTGGCTCCTCCTGGCTGGGTACCAAGCAGGCCCTCAGACTCTGAGCCTTGTCTGGAGGGATTTTGGGGATGCCACCGTGCTCAGACCTTTCCCTCAGCCCATTTCTTTTGCCCAGCCTCCTATACCTGTCCTCAAATCCCCATGGTGGGCATGCAACAGGTAGGCAGCCTTGGAGACCTTCTTGCCCTGGAGATCTGTGGCAGCGTTTCAAGGAGCAGTGCCTGATTTGGCCCTCACCTGTGGCCACCCTCGAAGATACAGGAGCTCCTCCTTCAGTTCCCATCTGCCCTGTGCTCATAGCATGCTGGCACCAGGCAGGGATTGGTGTTTGCTCAAGGCTCAGTGTAAAACAATCCCCCCCACCCCCCTCCTGGGGTTGATGAGTGCCTCCATCCTTCAGTTTCTCCTGTGAAGGTGGAAGAGCCTCAGTGTCAAAAGTTGCTGCTGGAGGAGGTGTGACACAGCAGCTGGGCTTCCAAAAACACCTAATTTGGGATATTAAAAAATAATCATCTCTGCAAAGCAATTCATTTCTCTGGAAAGCCCCTGCAGTTTTGGGATCGTTTCTTCCCTACACTTGTTAATTTATGGGAGACATTTTAAGTGTTAATTTACAGGAGAGATTATAACTTATCACAAAGCAGAAGCAGAAAAGCCATGGTTACAATTTCCAAGTCTACCTTTAACTAACACCGGTGATGGGCTGCCCAGCTGTAGCAGTACCAGGATCTGCCACACAGTAAATTCTGCCTAAAACACTCACTCGAGTGACTGCACAAATGTGGGCTTTATTAATATCAATAAAGTTGCTTTATGGCAATTTAACAATTTAGTCGTGCTCAATGCTTATCCAGTGGATGCTCAAGTGAGTGGACAAAGTCTTGCCCTTGCCAAGTTTTCCATGGTCAAGGATGAAGATGGAGGCTGGCCAAGCTGTGGAGATGAGGTGAGCCTGTTCTGGATGCAGGAATCAAGCACAGACCTGTAGCTCCAGCTGCCTGCCCGAATGTGTCTAGGTGACAGGGGTCTGTGGGGACAGTCCTGCTCACAGCCTGGCCAGGGAAAAGTGGCACTGCCTTGCTGTGGTCACAGGGAGATGCTCCCTGGCCGCTCGCTCCCCGAGACCGACACAGCCTTGAGAGGAGCAGCCCCGGATCTGTGCAGGGACCTTCTTGGGTGGCAGCGCGTACAAGGGGCTTGCAGCTCCCTGCAGCTGTCGGCTGTGCCGTGGGTGGCACAGCAGCAGCACAGTACAAAGAACCAAGGCAAAGGAATAGGGAGGGATCACTTGCTTGAGTTCCAAGGAAGTTTATTTCCCTAGGGAGTCAGGGACAAGTGACCTCAACTGAGGGCAAAAGAACTGCTTTTAAGGAAGGGGAATAAGGGGAGGACACAACTTTTCACCTACAGGAAGGCATTAGGGCAGGAGTGCAGGGTAAGGGCTATCCAATAGAAGCCAACAAGGGGAAGGAGCAAACCTTACAATCCAATCTTACTTTGAGGAAAGGATGAAGGACAGGGAACATTCCAGAGTAAAAAGGTGTCCTATCTTTGACAGACAGGGGTAAGACAAGGGAACGAGGGAGGTACAAGGAGGTACAATCCCCTGTCAAGGGGGATTGACATACACTTGGTGGGAAAATCTTGGGGTAAACAACTCAGGATTGAACCATCAGGGAAGCCAAATGGGGTACAAGGAACAAACCATTACAAACTTATAACAAGGAATATTACAGAAGAACAAACTGTAAAATAACAGACTACCACAGAAAAGTAAACCTGTCACCCCCAGATCCTTACATGCTGAGCTGGCTGGGGTGGGGCCGTGCCATGGCAGAATGGGGCCTGGCTGCACCAGGGCAGTCGGGGGCTCCCAGCAGCAGCAAGGGTGGACAGTCCTTCAAGGTTACACAGAGAAGGAGCTGTACTAATTAATGATGTCCCTGTGCTGCTTTTGGGGAGGGGATGAGTGGGGCTGCCTATCCCATCAGTGCTGGGGCAGTCTCCCACCGTGGAGATGCCTACAGTCATCCTGGGACTAGAAATTCTCTGCCATCTTCTTGGCTATGACACCAGAATGCACGCCTTAGAAGATGGGTAGGTGGCAGGAGCTAGAACATGACACACACACTGAGCTCTCTTCTGGAGGGTGCATCCCAAACCCTGCATCCAGCTGCAGAGTTGTTGTGGAACCAGAGTTGTTGCTGTGCTCCAGTGACACCCACATGGCTGACCTGTGCTGTCCCCCACCCAGATCCTTCTGGGAGAGGACATCCTGCTCTGTACGTGCCTCTGCAGCTCACCTGTCCCCAGCTGCAGGTGGTGAGATGAGCTGAGACCTGTGATGGCCAGCAGGTGTGGCAGGTACGGGGCAGGTCCCTGTCCCTGCTCACAGCACAGCCGGCACACGCATGGCAGAAGCAAACGAGCCTGTGTGCAGACACTGAGACGCGTGTGAGAGCAGCGGCACACAGGGGCACGGACACACTCGGGGGTTCCCCGTGCTGGGGAGTTTCTATTTCCATCCCCGGGCAGCAGCCGCTGGATGGCAGCAGGGCCCCAGCGCTGCCACCAGGGCCAGCGGCAGCAGGAGCGGGGCGGGCGGGGCCGGGGCCTTGGGGAGCATGTGGGGACCAGAGAGGGGGCGGGCAGGCCCACCGGGAGTGTCCTGGTGCCAGGGTGTCCTTCATGGAGCCCGGTGGGCTCTGAAGGTGAAGGATGACTGCTGGGCAGCGATAAACTGGCAGAGCCAGAGAGCAGAGGCAAGGGGCAGCCTGGAGGCCGGATCAGGTGGGCACAGGACAGGTCCCAACCTCCCCAGGGGCAGGGGCACAGCACCCACCTGCCCAAAGGCGAGGGGTACGAGGTACCACAGTGTAAGCAATGCAATCATAGAATCATAATTTTTGTTGGCAAAGACATCTGAGGTCACTGAGTCCAACAATTAGGCCAGCACTGCCCTGGTCCTATTTGGCCCACAAAGCCTCCTGAGCCTTTGATCCTAATTATTATAGACGTAATGAAAGCACTCCGGCTGTCATCCCTCTGGTGGCCGCTTGTGCAAACACCAGCGGGGAGAGCAGCCCTAAGGAATTAAAGTCTTCCAGCAGATTCTGTAGCAAACGGCTTCTGATCCTACAGATGGCCTTTGCACAGGAGGATACCTTTGCACAGGCATGAGCACAACACCTCAGTCTGATTCAGGTGTTTCACACCTCTATCATACTTCTGGACTTGGCAGAGAAAATAAGGTCCCAGGCTGTTGGCTGCAGGAGCCCAGGAGAACATGGAGCTCTTTTGGAAATGCTTCCAGTGAATGAGGATGCTGCTGGCTCAGCTGCAGAGGGCTCTTTGGATGAGAGAATGAAGGCTCTTTGCATCCATTGAAATGTTCCAGAGACAGTTCTGGGGTGATGACGTGCTCTCACAACTGAGAAGGGTTGGGAAAAGCACTCAGGGCAGCTGTAGCTGAGGACAGCAATGACAAGAAGGATCCAGGCCAGCATGGCAAGGTTGGTCCTGCTGGCAGCAGAATCCCTTGTTCCCCACGCTTTTGAAAACAGGAAGCCAGTCCCAGGGAGATGGTGGGGGGGAAACCAGTGAGGGAGGAGCTCTGTGAGCCACTGGACCTTTGCAAAGGGCTCCTTGTTCCCACCTGGATTTCTGGTTCTGCTTGGACTCTGTGAGCTGCTGTAGTTCTTTTTCTCAGGCAATGTCCCTAAGCCTCAAACAGGAATTAATGGGCTCATGAACGGAATGTGAGTCTGAGTGGTTTAGGGAGAATGTCACTTCTAACAGCTGGCATGGGAACCAGGTACATGAGTGGCTGCAGGAAGGTGGTGGGTGGAAGAGCAGAGTCCAACCTGGCTGCAGCTGTGTGGGATTCACAAACACCCTCAAAGTGCTCATGAGATAACTGGGGCACTGATGGGATTGGCACATTGTTAGCAGTATGGGGATTACAAACTCCAGGGCGAAGTAAACCAGGTAGCACAGGCTGTGCTGTGATGGGCTACTATTCAACCAGCTGGGAATTGCTCATCAGAAGCTGGTGCAGAGCAAAAGAATAAACAGCATAAATAACTTTAGGATGAGGTAAAAGTTTGTTATAAGTTTAATATAATTAAGGTAAATTAGTCATTACATAATGGTGAGACATGGACATGTAACAATGCCCTTTGGGCCAGTCTTATTTGTGTGGCCTTTATGAGTAAGAACTGCTGGGATTCCTCTGTGGTGTAAGTGGGTGCACGATGAAGGGAGCACCTGCACCCTAAGTGATTGGACTTGTGCTCCTGAGCACAGCCTCTCTCACTCTCCAACATCCAGGCTGGGTTTCCTCTGGGACAGGAATAGTCTCAGCACAAAGAGAGAAGACAAGGCAGGATGCTTTCCTGTCAAAGCCTCATTATTCAAATTCAAGCTCCTCTTCAAAAACCAGAATGTCAAGTTGCTGCCAGTTGGATGCCTCAGCACAGCCAGGACATGCTCAAGCACCAGCACTCTCGTGGGAGAAATGTTAAAAGTGGGATCTTAAGCATCTAGTCTCTGTAACACAGGAAAGCTTAGGTTGGTTGTGCCCTGATGGATTCCCCAGGATGACTTCAAAGGAGCCTCTCTCCCCCACCCCCAGCTCATCACCAGTGTGGGGTTTCATCTGAGGAGCCAAACCCCAGGAGACAGAGGGGAGCCCCTTAGAAGCTGAGGTCCTGGGAGGCCTTGGAGAGGTGGTTTTGGTTTCAACAGCCCACGGTAAACCTCATGCTCAGCCCTTTCCATTTGGCATGCTGTGTAACAGCCTCCCTGCTGCTGTGCTGCCAGGCTGGCCTGAATAGCACAAAGGTGCCTGGCCAAGGTAGTGCCCCCCAAGGTGGAGGGGGGAACAAATGACCTTCCTTACCCCAAAGAACTTCTTTCCTTGAGCACTGCTTTGGGAAATGTTGAGCTGGTGGTGGTCAGCATGAGCAGGGAAAGACAGCCCTGGTCCCTAGAAGGACAGCCCTGGTCCCAGATCCTCTCCTTGGAAGGACATCCTGCCTGCTCCCTGTTTGCTCCCTGGGGAAGAAATAGCCCTGTTTGTCTGCTGCAGCCTGGCTTGTGCTAGACATCTTGCAAGGCTTCAATTTAAACATTGAGGGACCTCAGATCACAACCTGACACCAAACAAAGGACAAACCTCAGCTGAGCTGTATGTCCATTGGCAGTGTCCTGCCCTTGGGAGGCTGCTTGGGAGTGTGGGCACTCCAGGGACAGCATGGAATGGGGTAGCTCACAGGTGGATGGTTGTCTCCACAGGAGGATGGAATTCCCAGACCCAGACTGGTACTAGGGCTGTGGCTGTCCCTGGGCTGTGTCTGGATTCAGAACTGCTGTTACCCACAGGAAGGGCCTTGTTTCCAGGTCTCTGCTCTCATATTTCAGAGCTGGGGGTTTAAGCCCTTGCAATTTCCCAGTGTAGGAAATCCCTTGGCATCCTAATCTTCAGCACCCCTTTGAGTGCTTTGCGGAATTTCTGGGAAGAGGGGTACCTGAGGAGGAGGGCACCTAGCTGGGAAATGAAGGTGATTTTTCTGCACTGTGTTCCTGTGGGCTCACATAAACCCATTCTAAATTCCCTGAGGATCCAGAGACAGGAGTGAGGAAGAAGGGAAGAATTCAGCCCTACCACCAGAAACAGCTCTTGCTTGGATATACTGCCAAGCATCCTCAGGGCTCATCAGGGGTGGGAATAACCTGCTTTTCCTTCTCTACTGCTTCCTTTCCATTAGCATCAAGTTTCAGCAGTGTGCTGGCACCATGAGCTTTGGCTGCTGCTGTCTGGGACATTCCTCTGTCCATGTGAAGTCCTGCTAAGGCCGACCTGGAGGGGACTTACTGCCAGAGCATAAGGACATGAACCTGAGATGACAGCAGACATCTTGCTGGGTGAGGGCTGCCTTGGTCAAGGTTTGTTCAGCACAGATTGTTTTGTCCATTAATTGCTGGTGCATAACCAAGGCACATTCAGCATCAGGTGTATCCCACACAAGGGACCTCAGGTGATGCTGATGGACCTGACACATTGAGCAGAGTCAGCCTGGTCCCTCTTGCCCCTGGTGATGTTAGTGCATGCTCTGGGTATACCTTCCCAGTCTAGGACTTCTCTTGGCTCTCCCATATCTTCTGGTATCTTCTGCTATCTTCTCTTCCCATATCCTCCTGCTGAGGAGGGTGTCAAGGGCCATGCTGAAGCATGGGGGCAGACTCCCAATCACCTCTGCCTCAGAGCAGTCCCTTGCTATTGTCAGAGTGCCACTCCGGTGTCGCTCCTGCAGAGCTGCGTGCCCCAGCTGTGTCCAGCTCTGGGGGCACATGTCCCTCAGGGACAAGCTTAGGAGGAAGGAGCTGGTGATGCCAGGAGAGAGACACCAGCTCGTGCTGCCAGTTGGATGCATAGCACAGCCAGGACATGGCACCAGCTCCCAGCACTGGGCCCCCACCCCATCCTGGGGCACGGCTCCAGCCGTCCTTATAGTGTAACTTTCAGGCTTTTAATTAAATGCCCATGAAACACTCATTTGAGATGCTTAATTTAAGGTGAGAGCTAATTAATGTTATGGGCCTTGGCCACCTCTGTTTCATTTCTGAGTTAATTCCTGGGCTGTGCTGGTGGAGGTGGAGAGAGCAAGGCAGTCTCTGGCTCCTGGGACAGTCTAGACAGCCCTAGCTGTGAGTGTTGCTGGTAGCCCAGTCAGAGGCTGGTGGTCCTGTGTGGGGCTGGTGGCCCTGTGCATGTCTGGTACCTTACTTAACCTCCTTGCCAGGCTGGCTCTCACTCCAGCTCAGCTGAGCAGGAGGAAAATAGGGCTTAGTTGGGCCTCTGTTCCAGCTGGTCCCACAGGGCTGGACTCACATCCAAGCACCACATTCCAGGGACAGGCTCTGCTCCTCAGCAGTGTCCCTTTTTCCAGGGACTGGCTCAGCATGACATTGCCTCACACATTGTTTGTCAACCTTGCAAGAACCTTTTCCCCACTTCAGAGCAGATTTGCTTTCTCATTTCTGGCCCCCCAAGATCCCCAGTACTTTTTCAATGACTCCCATGGCCATGGGAGCTTGGAGGAGCTTCTCCCGCAGCATCTGCTCAGCTTGGGGATGCTCAGAGCACTCTGCCCAGCCCTCCAGTCCCAGGGCGTCCCTGATTATGATCTCATTGGGAAAAAACATGGAGGGGAAGCCAGCCTCCACCTGCTCCCTCCGCCTATGAGCCAAACAGCCACCAAGGGGGACAGCAGTGGCACTTGGCAGAGCCCCTTGCTGCTGGCTGCAGGGAGGCTGGGAGCCAGCCCATGAGACCTGGAGAGCAAAGATCCTGCCAAGAGCAGCCCAGGGATGAATGAGGAAGGGAGAGAATTCCCTGCTAGAGCTGACACCAGGCCTGAGGCATGGGAGGAGAAGGTAGGAGGGAGGGAGTGTCCGTCTCTCCCATGCTTCAGACCCACTGGGAAGGGGCTATGGGTGGCTCTGGTGAAGGTGTCCAAGTATCCAAGTACTGGAGTCCAGCTGGAGCCCCTGGCATGGTGACCCCATCCCTGCAGAGCTGCATGTGCTGGTGCCTGCACCACAGGGAACACGGATGGGTTGTTTTTGAGGGCCTGGCAGACCTGCAGTCTCCTGCTTTATGGCTGACTGGAAAGGGCCTGCTATAAACTGTGATTGAAAGCATGAATCATCTCACTAATTAAACAGAGTTAATTCCATGCCAGGAAATCTGTCTCTTTTGTCAGGGTCTTTGTTTTCAAATGGGAATAAATCTCAGGCAAAGCTAAAGATTGGCTCCTGAACCCTTTATCACCAAGCAGCAGTGATTTATCCTTCGATTTACCATGGCACCAGAGAAAGAACAGAATTAATAATAAATATTCATTTCTAAGCCACATGTGCTAGTTTGAAAGACAAGTGTCTTCTAGGGAAGGCAGGAACCTCCCTTGGAATGGAGAACGTAAAACCCCCCTCTCCGAATTACTATAATTTTGAAATTAAGGGGCTCTTAGGTGAACATATGAGGATAGGGATAATAGTTCTTTACTAGTACGTATAACAAAGCAAACAAAACGACAATAACAATGACACTAACAACAAACAGAACTGGGGACCCAGTAAAAGCCTTCTTGGCTGCCAACACTTTCCTCTTTGGTGCAATTACTGTCACAGCCAGCAGGAATGAGCAAAAAAATCCCGGCATGGTGGACGAGATGTATTAGAAGTTCCACAGTGGTAGCTGGAACTCCGGGACAGTGCCGGCTTCAGCGTGGAGAAAACTAGAGCAAGACCAAGGAAACAGTGGGGCCGGGGCAGCAGCGGCGGAGCTCTGATCAGGGCGGGAGAGACGAGGATTGGGATTCCCGGGACACTCGGGGTTCAGGATTCCCGGGACACTCAGGGTTTGGGATTCCCGGGACACTCGGGGTTCGGGATTCCTGGGGCACTCGGGGTTTGGGATTCCTGGGACACTCGGGGTTCAGGATTCCTGGGGCACTCGGGGTTCGGGATTCCTGGGGAACTCGGAGTTTGGGATTCCTGGGACACTCGGGGTTCGGGATTCCTGGGACACTCAGGGTTTGGGATTCCTGGGACAATCAAGGTTTGGGATTCCCAGGGCACTCGGGGTTCGGGATTCCCGGGACACTCGGGGTTCGGGATTCCTGGGGCACTCGGGGTTTGGGATTCCTGGGACACTCGGGGTTCAGGATTCCTGGGGCACTCGGGGTTCGGGATTCCTGGGGAACTCGGAGTTTGGGATTCCTGGGGCACTCGGGGTTCGGGATTCCTGGGGCACTCGGGGTTCGGGATTCCTGGGGCACTCGGGGTTCGGGATTCCCGGGGCACTCGGGGTTCGGGATTCCCGGGACACTCGGGGTTTGGGATTCCTGGGACACTCGGGGTTTGGGATTCCTGGGACACTCGGGGTTCAGGATTCCTGGGGCACTCGGGGTTCGGGATTCCTGGGGCACTCGGGGTTCGGGATTCCTGGGGCACACGAACAGATGGTGCTCAGTCCCTCAGGGCTGAGCTCCAGCAGTGCCGGTGAATTCTCCCCGCAGTAAGCAACAGCCTGGCCATCCTCTGATGCAATAGAGCAAGAGAGCAGCTGCCCCAACTCTGTCTTTTTACCTGCTCCCCATCCTCGCGGTACCTCTGTCCCTCAGAGAGAAACTTTCAGAGAAAAAAAAAGGTATAGTCAGATGCTCTATTCTTCTTCTGACTTCAGACACAGTCTTTTGTCTTTTTTAAGTACCCATAAGTATCCATAAGTACCCACTAGTTAGTTTCTTAGCAACTTATAGGAAAAAAAAATCTATAAGTAAAAAAAAAAAAAAACCAAAAAAAAACAAACAACAAAAGGCAAAAAAAACCCCAAACAAACCCAACCCCCAACACCACACCAAGCCTGGAAATGTCTAAACACCGACCAGAGCAGCATTACCATTCCACGTTTGATTTGGCTCTGAGAGCAACTTGCCAAGGCCAGCCTGGTCTGGTGAGGAAGATGAGGGCACTTTGGACACTGCCCTGTCTGGCAGGCTCGGTCAGTGGGGGTTGTGTGCTCCTCCCATATCGGCTGGTGAGGATGTCAAGAAGGGCCACAAACAGAGCTATTTGTGCTTTAGAGCTTGTAGCCAAAGCATCAGTCGATGTGATACCCTACTCTGCATTGCACTGGTTCCTGCTGAGACCAGTTTGGGTAAGGGTGGCTTGATGCTTATATCCCCTCTGAATCACCAGACTCTGGGCATGGCCTGATTCAAGGTGGGAAGGAGATTCTCTGGATAGCCTAGGTTTCAGGAGGGGTATGCAGGTGGCCCAAGTCCCCATCCTGACCAGGTCTTTGTTCACTGTGGCCATGAGCCCCTCTCCTCCTGTCCAAGCAAGCTGGGACTCATGCTATCCTCATCGGGTGTGGTGTACCCACGCTCTTTGTGAAGAGCCTTGGCACTTATGCATGACAGTAAATCCCTGCAAATGCTGCTAGCAAATTTCTTTCCAGTGTTGGGAGAGCTGGAGGACCACATCAGGAGGTTAATATTACAATGGTAACATCACTATGGCTGCAGCACTGTGCAGGTACAGTAGCCTATGGTGGGCTTTTTCTAGTGGGGTCCTGTGGTGGGACCACAGTTTCTGCCAGCTCCCAGTCCTAAGGCTGTGCCTGGTCCTGCCAGCTCCCTGATTCCTGTGCCTTTTGCTTGTAGTGCCTCATTGGTATTTACAGAAGGTTTCCAGGGAGTTACCTCACATCCACCAATTTGTGACTCAACAGTGACAGAGCCTGCATAAACACTGGAACAAGGCACCAGCAAACAATGACAAATAGTGCAAGGTGTTCACCCAGGAAGATCCTCTGACCTGTGTTAGCAGCATTTGCACAAGGCAAGAGAAAACATGGAGCAGCTCAGAGCAGTGGGTGCTGCAGCTGAAGCCAGATGTTCATGTTACTACAATGAGGGGGAAGGAACCCCAGCCCTGAAACTCCTGCTCCTCAGCCTCCACTCTCTGAGTGGATTTATTTGCATTCATGTCTTTGCAGCAGCTCAGCCAAGCAGCCCACAGTATGCTTGCAGTCATGCAGAATGGACTCAGCAATGCCAGCAGGAAGGACCATTATGGTGGGATGTGACTCTGTGTCTTAGGTTGGAAAATGCAAGATGTGGCTAGGGATGTGTGAAATAAACAGGGCAGGAGCTTTTCTCTCCTTTTAATGCCTTTATTAAAAGTGATCAGCTCAAGGTTGGAAGCTCAGGGGACTGCAGTCTGCGGTTGCCGCTCCCCAGGAGACTCGGAGGAGGAGGAAGATGCATCTTTGTCCCCTAGGAGGCAGAGCTGGGGGTCCCATCCACATGAGAGCGGTGGGCATAGCACCAACTGGCCCACTCACCCGCGGCTCCAGCCAGGGTCTTGGCCTCAGCTGAAGTCTTCCGGTCAGGGTGAGGGGCCACAAAGGCAGGCTCAGCACTCTGTTCCTCACATCCAGACATCACTCTAATCTCTTAATTCTGTATTGGCTCATTGTTTTTGGGGTCTTTTTGGTAAGTTTGATGAGGTTCCTTCCCAGGGCATGCTGGTCTCAAGGCTGTTTTGAATCTTCTGATGCCCCCCCCCCCCCCCCATGTCCCTTCCCCTCACTGTCCGGGAGAAGGACAATTTATCCCCAGACAGGGCCTTGCCGATACAAAAGGAGCAATTAGCTACAACCAGTGATTACAATAACAAACAGGTAGAACTTCACTTTGGCAGCAGCTGGTTTGACTGGTTTTGCAACTCTTTTTTTTCCCAAAAAAATTGGCAGATTTTTGTTTATAACAGTGTGTATTCTACTACCATCTGTTTTAGACATGGGGCAGTTATCCTCTGTTAATTGGGCCACCTGTTAAAACCAGGTGGGGCAATTTTCTTTATCTCTTCCACAACCAGTCATCCCTCCAGGAGATCTCTGCTGTCCATGGCCACTGAGTGTCCCTGCTGAGCTGATCCAATTCCAGCATCCCATGGGGAGATGCTGCGCCCAGGGGAGGAGCCAAGCATTCCTATTTGGATCCAATCTGAGCTTTGGGACAGCACAGCAGCCTTTGCCCAGTGCATTCCCAGAGGAGCCGCTTTCTGCTGCCCTGCATTGCCAGAGGGAGCCCAGGCCCATCTCCAGCAGCCCTGGAGCTGCAGAGGAAAACTCCCCCCTTGTGCAGGATCCCTGCTCCAGCAGAGCCACAGCTGGCACTGCAGGAGGGCTGAGCCCCCATGGGATGGGGCTGTGCTACCACCCTGACACACAGGGGGGCAGCTCCTATTCTGACTCTGTCAGTGTTGTCTTGTATTACTGCTTTTTTTTTTCCCTGATAAAGAACTGATTTTCTCGCATATCTTTGCCGAGATAGAAAGCCCCTTAATTTCAAAATTGTAATAATTTGGAGAGAGGGGGCTTGCATTTTCTGTTTCAAGGGAGGCTGCTGCCTTCCTTAGCAGATACCTGTCTTTTCAAACCAAGACACTCTGGGATGCCAGAAGAAGCTGCTTACGGCTGGGGCTGTAGCGCAGTTGTTGTGGAACACATCCCAAGATTGGCTTGTCCACTGTAGATGTGGCCCCAAGGCCCTCCCTCATCTGGTTTACAGAGGGTACCAAGTAGGGATGTCACTGCCTCAGGACCATAGGGTTCACCAGGATTTTGGTGGTGCATCCTTGTGCACTGCTGTGCCTGTGTCCATCACTGCTTGAAGGCTGTGGAGTGACCGAACCCCTCTCAGCTCTGTAGAAGGCTTGGGGCTCATAGAGGACCTGCAGAGAAGACTGGGGGACATGCTGTGTCCCTCACTACCTGTTTGTCCTGCAGCAAACCAGGTTGGGATCTCTTCTTCACAGCCCAAAATCCCAGCACTACCCCAGTTGTTTTCTGCTGCCTTCAGAGCACTGGGAGGGAAGGATGGGGGCTTATCATTGTCAAAATGATGTTAATTGGCTGCTCAGACTTCCTTCTGCAGCCCACTCAGACTTCCCCTGAGCCACTCCAGTCCTGACAGAGTTTGCAAAGCCTGGAACCGCCACTCAAGCCCGCTTTGGGACCTGGGGTACATCTCCATTCCCATTCCAGAAGGGAAGTGGGGAGCAGCCCCCTCTTGTCACTGCCCTGGGTATGACTGGGGACCTCGAGACTCACACTGGGGTCTTATTCACCAGCCAGAATGGGAATCAGGGAAGGGTTTGCACCCACATCCACACCCATATCTACACATATGTGAGTGATGTGTGCTGTGACACACCATGGCCTGTGCCAGGGACAAGGATGTGCTGCTGAGCAGAGGGACAAGCGTGTCTTGCTGCAGACCGTGGCTGACCTGGGGCTCTGCAAACCAGTTCTGCCATCCCAGATGCTGGGTTTGCTCTGAGTGTCTTTATCCAGCAGCAGCAAACAGCGATGAGATAATTAGAGCTAAACCATGGAATACAGCAGGAGAGCACTGCCCTGCGCTGGCAGGAGCTGTGATGTGTTTGGAGTTGCTCTTCCCACAGAACTAGGTCTCCTGCATATGTGCTGATATAAAACCTGCTCCCTGGGTGATTTTGAGTGACAGGAAGAAAATAACTTTATTACCTTGAAAAACCACCAGCACTCATCACTTCTGCTGCAAGGCAGATGGGCACTGCCAAGAGTGAGAACCCGCTCAGGAGCAGGCAGTGGTTGGGGGCAAGTGGAGAGAGATCAGGCAGTGCCCTGGGGCAGCAGAGCTGTCATCATCAGTGCAGGGAGCTGGGGGGCTCTGAGTTGTGCCTGGGCTTCCCTTTCAACACCTTACTCCCTTTCAGCTGAACTACCTCCAATCTTCAGTCCACGATTTGTATCACTGCCAGATGTTTTCTCCTGCTTTAAACAAGGGATTTTCAAGGAGATGATTTTCAAAACCCATTTGTATAGTGAAGAGCAGTAGATGAGAATATCACCGACAGTACAAAAGGAAGGGTGTGAATGCTGCTGGAAAAGTTTTTTTAGGTAAGTAGATGCTCAGGATTGTTTTGCCAATGTTTTCAAAGCATCTATCATTTATCCACAGCATTCTCTAGGCCACCTGTGATGGCCCTGAGGGGCTCAATTCTTGCCTCCAAAACACACAGAGGGATTTACTAGAGAAAATTTTAACAGACACTTTTGATGGTTTTAACAGTTTCTTGCTGTCTGGGAGACCCAGCACAGCCAGCACATCAGTGTGTCCTGGCCAGAGCTGTCAGGCAACACGACCTGCATTTTTTGTTTGCTACTACTAATCAAACAGCTCCAGAAACGGTTCAAAGGGTCACAGTCATCAGGGGGTCACTTGTGTTGTTCTAACATAGGTCTGGGGTGAAAAGAAAGGTTTGGGACCCTGGGGATGATGACATCCTAGTGTGCTGGTGAGGACTGTGAGGGCTGTGGGGCCCTATGGGTCCAGGGATAACTACAAGGATGATGCTGTGTGTGGCCAGGGATGATGCTGTGCATGACCAGGGAGGCTGTTGTGTGGGGTGCAGGGGGGATATGGCTGCAGCACCAGTTAGGCTGGGCTCTCTGGTCTCAGGGTGCTGGCAGAGCAGGCTGACCAAGTGTTTTGGGGACCTCCACAGCCCTGTGCTCACTTTCCTCCCTTCCTCTGCACCCCATCCCATCTCTGTTCTGTTTCTGTTAGTCTCTGGCTGTTTCAAGCTCTTTTCCAGGGTGGGCTGTCAGGCTGGCTATGGTTTGAAGCAGAAGCTCCTGACATACCATAAGCACGTGGTGAATAGAGAGAGTCTGCAGGAGCAGTGGGAGATGTGGTGAAATGCTGCAGGAGCAGCTTTGGGCTGGCAGCAAGTTGGGAGCCCCTGGAGTGAGGAGTGGGCTCTGTACAGGAGCTCCAGTGGCTCCATGCCCTCAGCACCCTGGAGCAGGAGCCAGCTGCTGGGATACTGAGAGTCTGGGCTGGGGCTTATGGAGGAACTGCAGCATCCATAAAACCCTGGCAACGTCCTTTCTGTTGGTGAGAACCATCAGCCTTGCCCTCGCCTTCACCCTGCACCCACTTGTACCTCCACAGGGACTGGTGGTAGCTGGGGACAGCTTTACCCTAAGACCAGCTATGCCTGGAGGCAAAGTTCCTGCACCTACAGTACAGGGAATTTTGCTGCCCTGTTTCTGTGCTTCCAGCAGGCACCATGGGCTCCCTGCAGCAAGAAGGGTAGCTAATGGTTCTTCTCATCTCCTTCCTGCACAACAGCATGGATTGGGAAAAGTGGGTCAGCAAGGGGGTGAGAGAGATGTGCTGGTTCCTCTCTTCTGGGCTTTAGCTCAGCAGCTGGGAAGCCCAACACCCTACGGCAGCCAGAGCCTTCCGTGGCTCCTTGTGGGGTGGGGGAGATGGAAGAAGAGCAGCAAGTTCCAGATTAATTGCAAGTTCAATGACTGTGTACATAAATATTTTATTATCTACATCTGCCATGAATATGCATGGTATGCAGATGTGAATGGGAGTCAGCAGAGAGGTGGGTGTAGGCAGGAGAGCAGAAGAGGTCTGGAGTGGGAGGAAAAACTGGAACCAGCAGCTCCAGCTCCCAGGGAACCCACTTGTCCCTGCACTCTGGCACACAGGGCCACCAAATGGATGGAGCTGTGGGACTGCAGGGGACAGCCTGGGGCAGGCAGCATGGCACCAGGAGTGGTGTGTGGCACCCAGGGTGGTGTTGGCACCAGGGTGGTGTTGACACCAGGGTAGTGTTGGCACCAGGGGTGGTGGGTGCCTGCGTTGGTGAGACCTGCTGGCACACACACACATCTGCACTGTGCAGAGCAGGCCTATTCCTTTTGGCAGGGAGAAGCAAGGACACATTGAGAACTTTCTTTGTGTCTGAGAATATATTTCCCAGTACTCCTCAAGGACAGGGTCTTTCAAAGAGCTCCAGAGATGCCCCAGGTTACCAACAACCAGCAGATGCTCTACAAGCCAGGCACCCCAACACCCCAGCTCAAGGCATTGCTGCCAGATAAGAATAATCTAGTCACAGGAAGGAATTCTTCCCTGTGGGGATGCTGAGGCCCTGGCACAGCGTGCCCAGAGCAGTGGTGGCTGCTCCATCCCTGAAAGTGTCCAAGGGCAGGTTGTATGGGGCTGCAGTGAAACAGATGCAGAGCAAGATATGTCAGGGAAAGCCTTATATCCAGTTCCTGTGGGATTGTTATGGTGATTAGTGTTGCTGGGGCCAGGCTGACAGAGGCGGGTACTGGGGTGCTGTATATCTGTCAGCACAGAGCTTTTTATTACTTGTAATTACAGCATGAAATAGCTTTGTTTTGGGGTTTTTTTCTGGCATTAGGAAAAGCTATTATGATATGGGGGCAAGGCTGTTACTCTCCTTAATTTTCTCATAAAGAACACTGTCGGTGGCTGTTGGTGGCTCCTGGCATGGCAGAAGGGCCATGATGGAGCCACATCTGTCACTGTCCCCTGCCTCCTCTAAGACCGCCCAGCACTTGGGCATCCCAGTGAGGTGGCTCTGTGCCAGCCAGGTCTGTGCCATGGGTGGTGTTACTTCTCCTAAGCTTTCATGAGAACAGCTCAAGAGGAATAAAATATACTGCCTCAAATTCTCTGGAAAGATTATTTTGGTTTAAAAGAGCATTTCATATCAAAATACATGAAATATGTACTCTAGCTTCCTCCCAAAGAAGAAACAAATGTTTCACCCAGCCCAAGCTTTGGTATGAATGTGGTGGTGAAGAGCCAGTGTGTCCCCATTTTCCAACAGATGGGGATGTGCAGGGAGAAGCTGGCTCTGGAAAGGGCTCCCAGCCATTCCTGGAGGATGGGAGGGGGGCTTGTCTACCGACACTCCAACACTGCTGCTTTTCCCTCTCCAGCCCCTGTTTGAAAGGGATTAGCTTAGAACATCAAAAGCATTTGCTTTCCACGACTGTTTGATGTTCCCTCAGGCTGGCTGTATGCTCCCCCCAGAGCATACAGAGGAGGGCACGCGGGTGCTGCATTAGCTCCTCACAGGGGCCCTGCTGGGCAGTGAATTCGCTCTGTGGCTTCAGCTGTAGCCACATCCACTCCCAACCAACAGAGCAATGTGACGGTTGCTGTGGAACTCAGAGCTCACTGGTGGCTGCTGCCGTGGCAGAGGGTCCCATCAACCCCACCATGGCCACTCGTGCCATCCTCCAGCCCCTGTCCCTCCCAGTTCCACCAGGGAAGGCATCTGATGGATCATTGTCAAAGGGACTCTTGGATTAGGTCTCCTTTTCCCTGCTGGTTTTGCCAAGATGTAGTAGGCAGTATTGATGCTGAACACAGTTCTTGGATTCTTTTAAGCATTTTGTTTCCCTGCACTGCACAGATTGCAGCACTAATCTTCTGTTCTGAAAAATCATTTAATATTTCTGAACCCACCATTCCCTCACATTTCTTCTCTGGAGTCCTTGTTCCTCATGATGTCCTGTCACATACACATCATTTCTGTAGAACAACAATCTTTGAGAAGGAAATAAATTACATCCTTTCAGTTCTTCAAATAACAGGAGTTGCTCTGAGAGTTACGGGATTATATTTCCTCCTTCAAGGCTTATATGCAAAATGATATTGCTGAGGGATGGACACAAAGAGGAAAAGGTATTTGCCACAGAGTGAGCACCTGGCTTGGGGCTGGCAGCAGTAGCTCACAGGGTGAGCCCCAAAGGGTTTAGAAAGTGCTAGCAAGCCCAGGGATAGGGCAAGGGCAGGACGACAGCTGCTGGCAGCTGCATCCATCAGCCCTGTGCAATTACAGCAGCCCTGACCATCAAAAAGCCTGGAACACTGCAAAACTCCACTGCTGAAGGATCTGGGGCCACCTTTCCCCAGGGATGTGCCTGTGTGACCTTGTAAGGACCCAGTGCCAGGACACACTGGAAGTAGAACTTGCCTTTCTGCTTTGCCCAGTCAGCTTTAACCCAAATCCTCTGCAGTCTGTTTGGGGATAGAGCTGCACACCAATGCTGCAGCAGCAGGGCACAGGGAGGGGACAGGCAGGAGATTTAATGGAGTAAGTCAGATTGAATGGACAATGCTCAGGGGGAGACCTCTGACCTGAACCAAGGACTTGGGCTTTGCTTCTGTGTTTGATCTTTCCCCCAGGGAATCAGGGAGGAAGGGCAGGATTTTCTCTGGCTTTTGCAGCTTCTCTTCCTGCTTTTGCAGATCTAGGTTAATAAATAAATCAGTGCAGCTTATTTTCTAGGCCAGATCCTCTGGTGCCCTGGTTTGGTGCACTGATGGGTTTGTTCCCATCAGTGAGAGGTGGTAGGTGAAGGGCAGTGCACCCATGGGAGACCAGATTCCCTGTGCGCCCAGGACAGCAGGGCCTTTGGGCCAGACCTGTGACTCGGGATGTGCTCAGGAAAGTGTGACATGGATTAATGGCACAGTGGCACTGGGGTTGTGTCTGGAGTGGTGCTGTCCTCTACACCCCTGCCTTGGGAATGAGGGTGTCCATGGAACCCCTCCAGCATCTTGTAAACTTGCAGCAACAGCACCTCTGGTGCTCAGATGTGGCTAAGAGGATGAACACACGTGCTTCCACCTCTGGAAGATTAGGGAAGAGGAGGACATGTGCTCATCACCAATCCCTTGAAAGTGGGGGGTGCAGAACTACCTGCACTGGTGCTGCAAAGAGCCCACCTGCAGCACAGAACCACTGGCCCTGAGGAACTCAGAGAGCTCACCATGGAACCTGTCCCCCTTGTTGGGGTGCAGGAGAACAGGGCTCCCCCAGGGCCCAGGGGCTCCCTTCCATGTGCCCAGAGCCAAGCTTCCAGCCCAGTGCCACTGGGGTACCAAAGACCAAATCCATGAGACCTTTCTCAGCTGCTAGAGGTTGCTTATGAGCCAGAAGGGATCACACTGAGGGGACATATTGCAAGGGGACCCTCTCCTTGACTCAGTGCTGTCCAAATGCTCTGTCAGTGAGATGGAAGGAAAGAGGCATTTTCAGGGGGGATTTCAGGCTGCTGGGGTTTCAAACATCAATAGAAACATGGCAGATGTACAGTGTGGTGGGGAGCCAGAGGGGAGCAGGACTGGCCAGTGGTGTGGGTGCAGTTCCACTCTGTGCAAGAGAATCCAGCTGCTCCTGCCTTTGCTCCAGAGCCAGGACACCTGTGCCTGTCCTGCGCATGGCAAGATGCTGAGGGGGTGGGAGAGGCTTAAAAGCCAGTGACAGGAGGGTGGGCTTGTCACAAGTACTCACATCAGTCTGCTAAAGCACAGAGGCACGTGGTAAGATTGCTGTGCTGGGGCTCAGCTGACCATCTGCATCACTGCTTCCAGGCTCCTGCTGTCAGCATTTTCCCACTGCTGCTCCCACGCTCTCAGGCTCACCTCCCGGTTCTGTCTCCTCAATGGAGCTCCATGGGGCCGCCTTGGCTGGAGGAGCACAAACCCTTGCTTGTCCCTAGAAACCCATCCTCTAGAACACAGGAGCTGTATGTGGGGCAGAACTGCTCCCTGCTCCCAGAAAACTTGCCTGGGAGGAAGGAACAAGCAGCCCACATGACCTTAGTGCAGGGAGAAAGGTTCTGCCGGGTCTGGGAAGGGGCTGACGCATGAAAAGTGCATCTCTGGCCCCCAGTAGCATCATGTTTTCTCACAAAGGTCTTTAAGACCTTTTATTCAGAGATTGGAGACAGGTGGCTCAGTCTACTGTGCTATCAGGGAAGGCAGCCCAGGGACCAGGAAACACTGGTGCCACTGGTGCCATTGGTTCCAGGCAGTGACATGGGCAACAGAGGAGCTCAGGGTGCAGACAGCTGCCCTGGGGCTGCGCTGTGCTCTTTGTGTCACAGCAGCACAAATGGTCTCTCTCTCTCCTGCTGCTCTCTCACTGGTCATTGACATCAGAGCCATCAGCAGTGAAAGTATCAAAAGTTTGGGAAACTGCTGGGGTGGGAATGCTGGGGATGCTGGTCGGAAGGGTGGGGATGTTGTGCAGCACAGCCCTAGCTGCCAGGCTCAGCTGCTAACATGCCCCAGCAGTATCCATCAGTGATCAATGAGCCACTTCAATGTCAGGTGAAGGAAGAAGAGGATGGGACAGAGTGGAGAGGAAGCCCCGCACTGGCCTCTTGTGCATTAAATCATGCCACAAGTCCTCAGCAAACCTCTGCTCCACTGAGCATCACAGCTGGGGACCTCAGTGGGTAAATTGCTGCCCTAACACTGCACATCCCATCACTTTTTTTCAGGAGCAAGCATCTCTTGTGAGAGGCCATTCAGTACCTGTCAATGCTGAAAATATCTCTCCTCAGAAGCACACAGCATGTCTGCTTGCAGATCCCACCCAGGAATGACTGCCAGGTGATGTGGTGGGAGTAGGTTACAGATGACCAGGACTGGGCATCTGTAACTGTTGCAGTGTGAAGCAATATCCTGTTTTAGCTATCCCACCTTTGAATAGCTAAAACAGGATATTGCTTCACCCTGCAACATGTAACCCATGAACTGCCCAGGTAATTGAGTTCCTTCACAGCTGCCTTTCCCTATGGACAGGGATAGAGGTGACTCTTAGCTCACGACCTCTGCTAGAGTTGGCTCAGCTCCAGCCTACAGGCAGCTCCCGGCTCCAGACTCTGGGCTGTGAACAGTCCAGGAAGGGGGAGAAGGGGTCAGTCCAGAACAAGCCCTGCTCACAGTTGCCATCTCCTCCCTGTCCTTGTATCCAGCCAGTACAGACTGAACCAAGCTGAGAAATCAGATGCCTGAAAAATAACCCTTCTTTCTTGCCTTTCTTTGGGTTATTTCTCAGCTGGATTTGTCCCTGCTCTGGTTCACAATGCTTTGCCCCTGCTGTGGGTCACAAAGGATTGGGCACAGCAGAAGAACAAACTCCTCAAACTGTCCCTGGAGCTATGGGAGGTCTGTGCCAAGCTGTGTCAAGAGGAACAGGGGCATGGGCTGGGGGCCAGTGTGATAACCTCAGGGCTTTCCAGCCCAGTTGACACCCAGCGTGTCCTTCAGACAGCATGCGAACACAGTGGGAATTCCAGAAGGGATAGGAGACTCTGAATCTGGGCTGCAGGCAGAGGCAGAGCCAGCCCTTGGGGCACAGACAGCAAGCTTTGGCACCTGGGGGGTTTGTACCCTGGGGTATTTGTAGCTGTGGCTGCTCCATGGCTGGAAGTCTCAAAGGCCAAGTTGGGCAGGACTTGGAACAACCTGCTAGAAGACAGTGTCTCTGCCCATTGCAGGGAGGTGGAACTGGATAAACTTTAAGGTCCCTCCCAAACCAAACCTGTCTGTGATTCCATGATTCTATGATTTATATAATGGGATTTGTGCCCTGGATTATTATTTGCACCCGGGGATATTGCTGTCTGAGTTTTTAGACATCCAGCCTGAAAACAGGGAGAAATATAAGTGCCCACCATCTGTTACCAACAGCATCCTTCCCCTGTTGTGGTTGATGCCAGTCACCAGTTACCCACTTGACATGTAAGTGACTCTAATTGAAATTTGATTATATTTTATGGCTGACATAATCTATACGTGGTTTAATTTTCTATCTTCTTTTGCAGCTCCAAAGATTCAGTCAGGGCTGGGGAAGATTTGAGGCAAAGTGGCAAATATTGACCCTTCTTTCCTAGAGCCCATCCTGCCCTGAGCTGGGTCCCTGGATGGCACAACCAGGGACCTCAAGCAGCCAAAGGAAAACAAGCTATTTGTTACCTGAACGAAGTGTCTGCACAGCTGGGTATGGGGTGGCTGGGTTTGTCTCCCAGACACAAGGTGACTCCAGCAGCCCTGACCGAGAGATGACAACCATCCTCATTCTGCTCCTGCTCTGACAGTGTAGCCAGGCTGGGGCCCATGGCACTGTGGAATTCCTGACATGTTCTCAATGTTTGTATTTTCTCAGAGAATTCAGTGAGTGCGTTAAGCGTGAAGAATGGATCTGGCTTGGAAAGGGAGGTGTTACCAGGATGGTGATCTAAAAGGATTCAGCAGAAACATAATCAGAAACCAGATACTGGAATTAAACTGAAATCTTTTTTGTTTTAACCCTGGGGACTGGCATTATGCTGCAAAGCAGCTGCTCTGCCTTGGGAAACAAGGAGCCAGCTCTCCTGTATCCTAATGGAGAAGGATCACTGCCAGGATCACAGCAGCACCAGTAAAGAGGACTGGTTTTTGGACTCTAACCCCAGTTCTCTGATACTGAGTGTTCCTCTAAACCAGAGACATGTAATCTAGAGACAGTGGCAGCATTTCCAGCGGGCTCTTTGTGCATGGTTCCTGAGGTTCCCTGCCTGGCCCTGGCCCACAGTGCAGATGTGTGGGATGGCCAGTCTGACACAGCAGCTCCACATCCTCCATCTCACTGCGCCATGGACCAGTGTAGAGGGAAACAAACTCAGTGTGGGCGAGCAGCAGAGCCAAGGCCAGCACTCCTGGTTTTTGCCTTTGATGTGTGTTTATTTCCAAAGAACCTGGACTGAAATTAAAAACCTGGATGGAGGAGAAAAGGTTTTTAATTGCAGTGGGTCTGCTCTCTTCTGGTATTACCGGCACTGGCAGAGATTTGGCCTTCCACACAGACTGCCCAGCAGACTCACAGCCCTTCCTATTCCCCGCTGCCATGAGATATTGCTCTGGTTCCCAGTGCCACATGCCAGCCCAGCTGTGCCTGGTTATGGTGATGGCAGCTTTCTTTGGGAACAGATGGCTGAGTCCCTCAGCCCTGGTGGCATTAGCTCCCCTGTCCTCTTCACTAATATTCATGTGTTTTCCCCTCTCCTGGGGCTGCTGTCCCTCCATGCACTCCAGCGAGGGCTTCCAAGGGCTGGAAACATTCACAACCCACTAATGAGGACCTTTGTCCCTGGTCTGGCTAAAAATTAGATCTTGCTTCAATTAGTGCAAGAGAGGTGACCATAGCTTGCCAGGCCTGAGTCCTGAAGGCAATTTCCCTGCTGGCCAAAGGAGATAGGAAACAGGGGTGCCAGGGAATCCCTTCTCTTCCTGCACACCTTGCCCAAGCAGCCCCAGTCACAGTTGCCCTCCCCAGACTTACAAATCATTGAGCAATGGGCACAAATTCATCTATTACATCAATTAAAACAGCACTTCCTCATATTTTTTTCACTTGCAGAGAAACAGCAACAGTGCCAGGAAGGTATATAATTATGGCTCATGATGGCAAATTTTACATCTCCAAATTGGAGTGTTTAATTCAATTAGCCATTATAAAGCTCTTGTTATGCCCTTCAGATATTAATAAACTCAAGAACTTACAACTCACTATATTTGCAGCTCTCATCACCCCAAACTGCTGTTATTTATATGTTTCTAAGCTGTTTCTAAACAGAACAGATTTTTATTGCTCTCTGGCCCTATGCCCAGAATGAATGGGCAAAATTTTGGGGAAGAAAATTAAAAACTGAAAACTTCTCTTTCTGTTTTTATCTCCTTTTCCCGTTTCACTGAAGGGTGCATGAGCTGTGAAAAAAACCCCAGAGGTTAAGGCAGTGGGAGTTTTGTCTGAAACCATTAGGAATGTCAGAGAGTAGCATCCTGTGGGAGCTGGACAGGAGACACTGCCCTCACTCCGTGTCTGCCATCATGATACTGCTTTTGGGAGCTGCTTCTGGAAATGGGTTTTCTCTGATCCCTTTAGGTTGTGTGCTGTGGGGCAGAGCTGCAGCACAGATGGACACAACCCAGCCCTGCCAGCACGGGGGCCAAGGTGTGAAGGCAAATTTCAGCAAACAAGATTGCCAAAGTGTGTGTTTGCTCACACTCTCTGGGGATGTTGGCTCAGCAGCCAGAATCCACAAGGATTTTTTCCCAGGGTTCCGAGATGACCACAGGGTGATCTCTGGAATGACTCAGAGCATGCTTGGCTGAGCTCAGGCAGCTGTGCCCAGCTGAGCTGCTGTTGTCATGAGATAAAGTCCTTGAGGTCTTGTCAGCTTCTTGTTTTTACTTGTGGGAAATTGGGATAACTGGGGGAACCCAGGCTAGAAACCATCTGTGATGCTTCTGGAAGGCTCCCTGCCATTCCCTGTGGCTCACCACGTCCAGTCCCCTGGTACACATACAGCAGGATGCTCAGGTGCAGGAGGTTTCCCCCCCAGACTGGTACAGTCAGGGCCTCTGTCGTCCCTGAGGAAGGGAGTGCTGCATTAAAACAGAAAGAGGGAAAATTTAGGTTGGATATATGGAAGAATTAGTTCCTTGTGAGGGTGGGCAGGCCCTGGCACAGGTTGCCCAGAGCAGCTGTGGCTGCCCCTGGATGCCTGGAAGTGTCCAAGGCCAGGCTGGACAGGGCTTGGAGCAGCCTGGGACAGTGGAAGGTGTCCCTGCCCATGGCAGGGATGGAACGAGATGAGCTTTAGGGTCCCTTCCAACCCAAACCATTCCATGAGACTCTGTCCCCAGAGGTGTGTGGATAATGGGGGTTTTGGAGATCACCTGCCTCACAGAGATTTTTGGAGCGTGGTTTTGCCCGGTTGCCAAAGCTACAACCCTTACTGGCCACACGTGAGTCAGTGAGGCCCCTGGCTTGATCTGTGCCTTAGAACTGAATCAAATGGTGGCACATCCCAGGTCACTGTGGCTGTGGGCAGGTGTCAGGGCTGATAACATGGGGACAATCTGCCGTGTGCCAGTGTGGAGCCCCCGGGCAGGCACTGCTTGCACAGCCCCACACACTTGTCTGGGAGCAGCGCCTGGCAGGGCAGAGCAGGTAACTGAAGATGTTTCATAACCAACAGCAGTGGAGGAGATGGGGAGCTGGGCACGCATTTCTTCAGACATGCTTCTGACAATTCTCTAGCTCCAGACTGTTTCAACTTTAGCTGGAAAAGGTTGAGCTATTAGTTCATGGTGCAGAACAGAACTGCCCAGGGCTCGTGGGGCCAGGAGGGTGATGTGAAAGCCAAAGAATTCTTTTGTATAAATGTTCTTTTTTTTTCACTCTTTCCCTAAGTCCCTGAGGCTTTTCAACTTTTAAATCTGTACTATTGTGTGGCAGCTGCATTGACCAGCTCTGTAATGTCAATAACCCATGTCACACAGTGTTCTGGAGGGCTCATTGGCATTGGGGAACACAGCAGCTCATCCTGGTGCTGGGATCCACTTCCGGAGTTGTCTTCTAACTTAAACTGACTTGCATGCATAGGATGGGAGCAGTGGGAATGCTGAGGACTGGAAAGAAGGATCACTGTCAGACCAAGCTGAGGATCCAGGTGAGTTGGAGCCTTGTGAAAGAGCATCACTACTGTGAGAACAAGCTGCAGAGAGGGGCTGGGATCCAGAGGAGCAGAGGAATATGTCAGTCTTGGCACAGTGAGCTCTGAGATAGGCACTAAGAGTGCCCTGGAGAGGCTCCTTCCAAGCAGGAGGCACCTGTGGCACTTTTGTATTCCTGTTTGAGAGAGGCAAGTGTTCTGA
Organism: Agelaius phoeniceus; assembly: GCF_051311805.1. NCBI lineage: Eukaryota > Metazoa > Chordata > Aves > Passeriformes > Icteridae > Agelaius > Agelaius phoeniceus. The sequence continues at coordinate 1,422,518 of NC_135278.1, forward strand.
ACCAGTGTTGAACAGGTTCAGTAAGAGTATCAGAAATGAGAAAGCACATCAGGACCAGTGATTTGTTTGAGGAATTCAGGCAGTAATTATGTCTGCAGGTTATCAGAAAAAAAGTGCTTTGATTTGCAGAAATTCCTTCATTATTCTCAATTATTCAGAGCGCATTGTGCTGCCTCAGCACTGTGGAGGGAGCTCTGTGCAGTGCTGGCTGTGGTGGTGGCCCTAGTCCCATCCTGGGGGCTCAGGTCATTGCCTGACATGCTACAACTTCTGACCAGGACTCCAGTGCAGTGAGGGGAAGAGCAGCAGCATTCCATCCTGCCTGAAGAGCTTTCCTTGGGATTTCTCACACCAGGGATGTGTGACCAAAAGTGTGACAAATTATTGAGGTGATGAATGTCTGCTGTCACCCCAAATGGTAAGCTGGTGTGGCTTTCTGAAGTGGGAAATTAACTCTGAAGTGGGAAAACCTGCTTTTACAAATGTTTCACAGAAGGAGATTAGCAAGAAAGCTGGGGACATGAGGTACATCCACCTGTCAGAGTAGCTGTGGCTGCCCCATCCCTGGAAGGGCCCAAGGCCAGGCTGGACAGGGCTTGGAACACCCAGGGACAGTGGAAGGTGTCCCTGCCCATGGCAGGGGTGAAACTGGATGGACTTTAAGGTCCCTTCCTATATTAAATATTAAACCCCGAATGTTTTGGGGTGTATCCTGCCTGGCTTCGTCTGGCCTCGCTGCTGGACCAAAGGCTGCAGCTGTGGCGTTTTTCACCCCAGAGATGCCTTTGGCTGGCTAGGTGCTGCAGCTGGGCGCTCAGAACAAGTCCAGGCAAAATAGGAACTCAGTTTACCTTTGGTGGAAAAGGTTCAGACAGCAGTGAAGAGAAAAGGAGCGGGTTCTGCCGTGTAGCTTAGATCCAGATTTTATTGTAGCATGGTAGATTTCTGAATCTGGCAACAGCTCCAGACAGACAGACACGGCAGAGACCGAACCTGGCTGCATGGTCTCGTGTCCTTTTAAGCTCCGGGGACAGGGGGAGGGGAGGGACAGGTCAGGGCCAACCAGGTGTGAGCAGGGGAAGGCTCAGGGGATGTGGACGCCAGGACAAACCAATGAGCCCAGGCCTGGGGGGCATCTGCCAATCACAGGACACCTTGCTGGAAGGTTTAGATTAATGGACAGCTTCCAGGCAAGAGGGAAAAGGGGGAGGGGGAAAGGTTGGCGTACCTGAGGGGGATGGGATAGGTGAGACAGGAAATGGCGACACACTGCAACACCTTCCGACAAAAAGCATTCTGTGATTCTGTGATACCTGGGAGGAGCTTTTTGCCAGCTGCATGGTGAGTCCAATCAAAGCTGCCAGGTACAACCTCAGCATGCACAGACCGAGGAATTTTTAAGAAAACTGAATAATATGTGCAACATGACCATCACCATTCTTGAGTCACATGTTATGGAATATTAATCCCAATATTACCGGGTGGGACGTGCCTGGCCTCCTCTGACCCCTGCTGCTGGGCCAAAGGCGGCAGCTGTGATGTTTCACCTCAGAGATACATTTGGCCGGCTGGATCGTGCAGCTAGGCACTCGCAACAAATCCAGGCACAGTAGAAACTCAGTTGACCTCTGGTGGAAAAGGTTCAGGGGACGGTGAAGAGAAAAAGGAGAGGATTCTGCTGTAGAGTTTTAATCCAGAGTTTATTCCAGGATGACAGACCTCTGAATCTTGTAACAGCTCCCAAGAGAATCCAGACCGCATGGTCCCGTCTCCTTTTAAGCCCGGGGACAGGGGCAGGGGAAGGCACAGGTGAGCCACCAACCAGGTGGGAGGAGGGGAAGGCTCAAAGGATAAAGACACTTGGACAGGCCAATGAGCCCGGACCTGAGGGGCATCTTTTGAACTTCTGCCAACCACACCATGACCCTGCTGGAATGTTAAGATTGATGGACAGCACTTAGCAGGAGGGCAAAGGGGAAAGGAAAGGTTGGCACACCTGAGGGGTTGGGATAGGTGAAACAGGAAATAGCATCACACTGCAACAACATGTCAGTAGCGTGGCTCTGAATCCCAGCCTCTGCCAGATGGATGTTGGGCAGTCTTGGTCAGCACCACAGCATTCACCTCTGTCTCCTTCCTGAACACCTATCTCCACATTGTGTGAGATCCTGGCATTGTTTTTACTTTGTTTGCAGACATTTTGCTAAGGAATCCCCAGCAGTCGAGTGCTACACAGAGCACTGTGGTGAGCAGCTCATGGGCATGAATTCCAATTGGCCAGGCCAAGACACCCATGAGGGCTTAAGCTGCCAGCCCCAACGGCCCCACAGAGAGCTTGAGCCTGCCCCACCTGCCCCACACATCTTCCTTGAGGGCCAGACTTTTCTGTTGAAGCCCATTCACTGTCTATCATTTTTGATACAGCCATGAGGACATTCAAAAATGCTTTTCAATGAAAACAAAACCCAGCATTTTTGTTTAATTTTTTGGTGCTATCAAAAGCTGCTCACTGCCCTATTTTTAGCTCCCCCAGAACAAGCTGCATGAACTGTGAAAGGAGCAGCATGTTGATGAGGGGCAGTTATTGAATCCTAATCTCCCACTGCTCCCCCCCCCCAGGCTGAGCCCAGCAGGGCTCCACACTGGGCATCCCTCACCTCACAGGGCCCCAAATGGGGGTCTTGATCTCTCCTTGCTGTGAGCATGAAGTGCAAGTTGGCAAAGACCTTGGAGGTGTATTAAGACCTCTTGGTTCCTCATTAGCATCTCCCTGTTGGGAGAGAGCAGTCCAGTGGAGCCCAGCATGCTAGGGGATTCATGGATGTGCTCAGCCCCTGCTGAATTGATTCTGCCTTTGGCTCAAGGTTTGACCTTAGGTGTGCTGGGAGAAATTCCCATTGTGAGTCCTTGTTTGGGAAAGAACTGCTCCATGGAGAGTTTTGTCCCAATGAATCACCCTGGAAGGAGATGGCAATGAAACACAGCTGGATGTTGGGGAAGGGCAGCACTTTCAGCTTCCTCAAATATTCTACTGAAGAAGGAATAAGCTTGACCCAGATACATGAAATAACACGGTCCCTGACAAAGCACTGCAGCAAGAGCTAGAATTTCCCATTTATTAAAAAACCAACTTACTTGCTGTCCACAGATACACAGCCCAGATCTAGGAATGCACTGGGATACAATGGCATCAGCATAGGCTGAATCCAGCTGATGCACTGCCATGGCTCTGTGCTGGGGCCGTGCCAACACTGCTGCTCCACCTGCCCTCAGCATTGCATCTTTTTTTCCTCTTGAAGTCCAGTTTGGGCAGAAAACACGGAAAGCATCTCCTATGCCAGACACCTGACAACCTTGGATTAGTGCTGGGGATGCAGACTGTGCACTGGAGCTAGAGACAAAAAATGCCTCAAATTAACTCCTCAAAGCCCAAATCCTGGAGTCTGCAGCACCATAGGAACAGTGATGATAATTCCTGTATTTATGCTCCAGGTCTGGAAGGGATGGGCTGCCCATGGCACAAAGGATTTCTGAGTGTTTCATGCTGGCCATCCATGTCTGGTGTATTCACTTGCTGTGCACATCTCCAGGACACCTACTTCTCCTTACCTGGATCTGCTTTTTCTTCTTTGCAATGGCTCTTCCCCTAATTAGGAGCCATAAATATGATTCTACAAAAATTTAGGTTAGGCTCCATGTGTGATGGAGGGAGGACTTTGTACAGACAGATCAGCTTTAAAGCTGCAGAGTGGAAAGGGATCTTTGCAGGGATTTTAATCCCAGAATGTTTCAGTTCTTTCCAAAGAAAGGAGAGAAAAATAAAGAGACAGGGAAAGAACCATCGACACATCTCTTTTAAAGCCGCTAATGGAAGATTCCCCAAGGTGCCCAGTCAAGCTGGAAATCCTCCTGCTTCAGTTCTTGACAGCTTCTGTCTCTGCTGGAGTTGTTAGCCCAGACACCTCTGTGTTTTGGCACTCAAGAACTGACAGACATAGCAGGACATTGCTGGGACCCAGCTGGACCCGGGCTCGGGGGTCATGCAGGCCCCTATCTCTGAGCCATCTTTTCCCTAGGTGTGCCCAGGACAGGTGAAGGTTTTCTCTTTTTCTCTTTTCTCTGACTTGCAGTGGTTAGTGATGGAGTCAGTCCAACTGAGATCTGTGCTCCATGTAATGCAGCCAACAGTGGCCATCGGGGCCAGGAGGGACAGGTGGGTCTTTGCCATCCCAGCACACCTGAGCTGACACAAAGGCATAAACCGTGTCCTGCTCCTGCCCTCCCCTTGCCATGGGCTGTGGGGATGTGTGATGTGCACCAACAGCTCTCCAAATTTCCAGAGGGCTCATTTTATGCCCCTTCTGCATTTCCTTGGAGGGGTGCATTGATCAAAGCGTTTTGATCAAAAGGTGTTGGAACACTTGCAGAGATCAGCTTAGAGCCTTTATATACCATGGGTATGGGAGAGACCCTACAGTCCCATGCTGCACCCATAGGATATGAATAGGAACACTTGCAGAGATCAGCTTAGAGCCTTTTTATACTGTGGGTATGGGAGAGACCCCACAGTCCCATGCTGCACCCATAGGATATGAATACAGAACAGACCTGTGAGCACCAGCAGAGCAATGTCTGGCACACTGAGCAGGGGTATGTGTCCCAGAGCACTCACTGCACCACAAGCAAGTTCATTAGCAAGCAAGTGGCCCATCACTTATCACCTGTGTGGTGTCATTGACCTTGTGTCCAGCCACAGGGAGGGAGGTCGCATTGCTCCCAGCACCCTGCTCTGGGACAGTGTGTTTTTGCACTGGGAGTAAGGTGTAAAAGCCTGTGGTTGCTCATCTCGGGCACTGCCAGTGAGGCCCAGACAAGCAGCTTGTTAGTTCTTGTCTAAAACCAGAAATCTGGATGGAAACCTGAAAGCAAAATACCCTAACCCTCTGAAAAATGCCTAGAACATCATCAGAGGGTTTCCCTCTCCAAGGCAGCAGCCACTGGGAAATGGGTATATCAATAGCAAATGGAAGATGCATTGAAAAAATAAATAGTTGAAGTTTCTTTGCCCCAGCAGGTCTGCCTCATCCCCTCATGAAGCCAGGACGTCATATGAGGTGGCTGGTGGTACTGGAGATGCCCACAGTCTGCCAGGCCCAAAGTCTGCACAGAACTAGCATGGGAAGAGCCAGTGGTGATTAATGCCTCGTACTTCACCCCAGAGGTCCCTAAAGCCTTCTGTTTGGTGAGTGTTCCAGCCCCTTTGGTGTTGGTCTGGTTTTGCTCATTTCTAAGTTGCAGTAAAACTCCCAGACGGGCTACTGGAACACCCCTGGCCCTGCTGTACATCTCTGGACTGCGTAGGACATGTGCAGGGCTCTGGACTCTGTGGGGAGGCAGCATCCCTGTCTGCCACCAGGACAGAAGCAGATGTGTCTCCCAGGTAGCTGCCATGGGAAAGGATATAATCTTCCCATGTATTTCTGGTGGCTCTAACAAATAATTCCAAAGAGATCTTGGCATCATCCTCACTGTTTTTCTGAGAGGTGTCCCACAGCAGGGACCCCTCCACCACTGCAACCAGTATGGTCTGTCCAAAGGGTGGGTGTTGAGTTTTTATTTGGCATGTTTATTGTTTGATTTGTTTGGTAGTCCTTTTGGGTTTGGTAGTCCTTTTGGGTTTTTTCTCTCCCTGTTTTTAGAGTGACACAGACCTGCCTTTGTTGTTTAGTTGAGCCAGGTGTCGGTTTATCTGTTTATTACTTAGATATTCCCCGCCAAGTTTCAAACCCCCTTCCCCCCCCATCCAGTTGTTAACCCCTCCTATCCCAAGCAGTTTTCCTCCCTTGAAATCCTTCACTGGTTTATACATTGTATCCCTGCCTTGTGTTCCACTCCCAGTTCTCCTGATTAGCTGAACATTGTATCCTCCCTTGAGACCTGCCCCCCTTTATAAGCCTCCGTTTGCCCCCAGTTCGGGGCCTGGGACCCCAGGACTCAGGGAGTGTTACCATCAAATAAAGTAACCCAGTGTCCCCCAGGCCCGTGCTGTGGCTGTGGCCCTTTTGTTCCGCGCTTTGCCTCCGCTGGTAGCTGGGGTTCTGCGGAGCCCGAGAGAGGGGGACTGTCACCCCCCCACTGTCACCATCCAGCCGGGACGTGCGACAGGTGAGGAGTGGTGACATTCCTCGTTATCCACAGGCACAGGAGCTGCACCTGGGGATCCATCCAGCAGCTGTGGGAGGTGGGCCATTCTCCTGGTCCCCTTTTCCAAGTGACTGAGCTGATTCCTATGAGCCATTGAACACACGGGTTCCTGCTCCCCACGGCTGGTCTTGTGGCATAACTCCCTGTTCCTGCCCATGCTGAGGCTCCTCAGGGAATCTCACAGCTGCCCTCCAGCCTTTTGAAGAGTTGAGGATTTTGGCCAAAGGATTTTAACTGCTGAAGGCAAGTCATTCAAATGGTACGACAACTCCTGGCCAGGGACAGGGAAACAGCACATGTGGTCACATGTGCTGCCTCTGGAACGGGCTATGGAGCATCCTCTGCCCAGAGGCGAGCAGGAGAAGGAGGAGGATGCTGTGGAGAGTATGGGATGAGCCCTGATGGAGCTACAGACACTGAAGTTAACTCCTACACTGGGATGTGTGGCTCACTCTTCCTGCTTGGCATCATTCCCAGAGATTAATGTGCCCTTCAGGAGGCCACACTGACACCTGCTCAGCTGGAGGCAAAGAGTCTCCACTGCTGTTCATGCTGTAGGGTTGCTGGAGACCCTCTGAGCCCCACATGCCCCACACACACAGAGCTGGGAAGGGAGGGGAGGGATGGGACTCACCACAGAGGGATCAGACTGTGCTGGGGATTGGAGGTGCTGGGGCGGCTGTGGCCAGCCATGAGGGTGGTTTCCAGGAGCAAAACTCCTGTGGGCAGCAGGCTGACGCCAGTTTCAGGGCTGGGAGGTGCTAGAGCTTATCCTGACTTGCCCCACACAAAGCCAGGCAGTGATCCCACCTTGGTTCCCCTCAAAGCACCTTTGGTCTGAGGTATGTAGGATGTCCAACTCCTCCAGAGGGTGCTGAAAAAAGAGATGAACCAGTGCTTCAAAGGCAGCCCAGAACTCCCTGGGTTCTGTAGGTGATTCACTGCATGTAGGAAGCCCCTCTCTTGCTCCAGTGCTGGGACAGATTGTGCTGCCAAGCCCAGCCAGCCCAGCCAAAGCCATGCAGAGGGACTCCAGGACACTGAGCAGATGGCATTACCCATCCCCACAATAAGGGGGGATCCTGTATAGCTCTCACAGGGAATGTCCTGCCCAGGGCAGTCTGGGCTCTGCCTCCATTGGGACCAGCCCTGACACAAAGCAGCAGCACCAGCTGAGCTTCCCCTGCCATGTGAGAGCTCCTGAAATCCATGACAGCTCCTGGGGTCTCTGTTCCCCACTGAGCTGGAGAGGCAGCTCCTGCTCTGCCTCTGCTGGGGGGGGGGCAGCAACAAGACAGGCTCTTTATGGCAGTCAGAGCATCCAAACAGAGTCAGGAAGAGCAGCTGTTGCCAAAAGGATCTGCTCCCTGTGTTCCTGGGTAGTTCCAGCACCGTGGCATCCTTCTCCTCTAAAAACTGGGAGCACCACTTGCACACCCCATGGCACAACCACAGCCCCAGGGCTGGGAGCTTTGGCAGCAGGACTGGTCCCAAGAATGGGGAGCAGAACCATGGCTGAAGACAGGGTCACCACAGGGTCACAGGGCAGGGCTTTGGCCAAGTGCTGTTGCACGGCCACTTATGTGCTGCATCCGGCCACTGAACAGCAAAATGCCTTGAAAAGGCACTGGCTGGGGACAGGCAAACTGTCACAGGAATGCATGTGTCACACACCTGGAAAACACAAAGCAAAATGTCCCTGCACCCACATTGCTATAGCTGAACAAAACAGAGCAAAATTGTCTATAAAGGCTTATCCACAGCTATCCCAGCATTTAGGGATGCATTGCAGACTTTCCTGGGATAACACACTTAAAAATTCTAATCTGAATGTTGTACTTATCTGACCTACTCAGCACCACATGATCTGTGCAGCAAATCATCTGGATACCAAGTAATTACAGCCTGGTGCTAATAAATGAGCAACAAACTCATAATTATCTGCAGAAGTTTTGATGAATGATTTTTGGAAAACCCTCCATGACTCTTGCTAAGTTTGAAAGGACTCAAATCTATCTGTGCTTGCGGGAATGAGCCAGTGGGAAGGACAGTCGCGCGGTGCTGTCGCTGATGTCCTGGCTTGCGGGGGAGAGTTCTGCGCCCCTTGAGGTCTCTGGAAAGCCCCAGTTCTTGGTTCCTGTGGAGCAGGGCAGACAACCCGTGCTTCTGTGTGCAGAGCACAGGGACAGTAGCACTTGGGCTGGCCCTAGGTGGCTCTGGTGGCCATCCAGTGCAACCATCTGGTGTCCCATCCAGCCGAAGGGGGCAGGGCAGGCACCATGGCCCAGGGTCAGTGGTGAGGGGCTGGCAGAGAGCTGCCCTGCAGTGCCCTCGTCCTCACTGGTTTTCCCAGCATGGCTCCTGCCGTGCTGCAAAGCCAGGAGAGCTGCCTCACACCCAAAAAGGGCTTGGCACCACCTGATCCCAGCCAGAGATAATGGCAGCACTGGGTGGGAACCCACCCAGGGCTGATTCTGGTGCAGGCAGTGGGCAGGGCTGTGCAGCACTGCTCTGCAGGTGTCCAAGGGCATTCCCAGGGCCTCTGGGGGAGTCCTGCTGGGGCAGATCCCACTGGTAACATGGAGGGGGTGAGGCCACCTTCAGCCAGACCTTCTCCTGCAAACATCCACTGTGCTCATCCCTGCTGTGCTCAGGACTGGGTTTGGTCCCCCTAAGGTGACCCCTGGGCTCTGGTCCCTCAGCACCACATCTCTCTCTGCGCATGGGGATGGAGATGAAGGCTGAGGATGAGGCCATATCAGCTCAGCTCCATCACCTCAGTCTCCCATCTGTGGTTTGTGCTTGGGCTCAGCACACACCCAGTCCCTTGGGACTCTTCTGGGTTGTGCTGCTGCTCCCATCAGGACAAGCAAGCCCTGAGAGCATGTGGCATTTTGTGGTGATGCCCTGCAAAGGCTATGGGCAGCTCTGGAGCTCCTCTGCCCACGGCAGCCCACACAGCAGCACCCTGGAGTTCCCCCCATCTCCTGCAGAAAGCTTGGGGAGGTGCTGAGTTCAGCCCAGTCCATTGAGCACCAACCCCTTCCAATAGCAACATCCCCCCAGGAAAGCAGCATCCCATGCACTGAGCCAGCTCTTCTGCCTTCCTGAGCTGGTGGAAATACTTTTTGTTAGACCTGTAAACCTTTGTGAGTGGCTATAAAGTTGCAAAAACTCACTCAGGGCACTGCAGCACCTGTGAGGACTGACCCAGGTACTCTCTGGGGCTGCCTGATGGAGGGGGTACCAGGCAGTGCAGTTCTGAACACTCTGCTCACTATGAAAATGAATTGAAAGCAATTTTTTCCTCACTCTGTCAAGCCAGCAATGTGTTCCCCAAACACAACTCTCAGTTGGCTGATGGGTGTCTCAGAGGGCTTCTTCACTGACAGAGTGAAACACCTGAAGCAGAAGTGCTCTCCAAAAGTCCTCGTAGCCCTGATTTGTGATGATTTATCCTTGGCAGTGAGGCAGAAGCCATTACATGGATGTGCCTGTGAAGGAGCACATTTCTTGTGAGAGATGCAATTACAATAATGAGCTGTGTGAGAGGGAGACCAACTTTTCCAGCAGCAGCAAAGCAGCTCCACAAACCTCAGGATGCGACCAGCATGAAGGGACAGTGTTGGGAAGTCTACTTCCATCAAACAAGCATCAGATCTCCTTAAAACCTTATACTGACATTCCCTTTGCAACTGTCAGGCGCTGGGAAGGCAAGAAACTTGCCTTACTTTAAGTAGGTGGTGAGGTATGACAATCCTGCTGGAGCTTTAAAAGTAACAAAAATAGGTGTGAGTGCCCTGCTCTGTAGGAATTTGGCGCCAGCTGAAGACTGAGATGCTCAGATAGCTGCACAGGGGTTTGGTCAAGCAGGAGCCTCTCAGGAAAACAAGGAGATAAACCACCTCCATAACAACTTCCAAGCCCTTAGATGTGAAGTTTTTACCTTTTATCTCCATCCAAAAGAACAATATTTTTGTTTTGCCGTGTCAGCTGAATGGAGCATCCCCAGAGAGTGGGGGCAGCTGGGGTGACCAGGCAGCTCACCACACTGATCAGCTCAGCTCTGGGTCCCATCTCTCTGGGAATGAAGCACAGGCTGGTGGTGTTCAGAGCTGGTGGTAGAGATCCCACCACAATCCTCAATAAATGGTTTGAGTAACTAATCACCCTCCCAATGAGCTGAGTGAATTGTGTTTCCCCTCTGAACTGCTGGTTGATACTCCCTGCTCAGCTCTTGTGCCAGACCTGTGCTAGGTGAAAGAAGCTTTTCCCACTCAGCGTCAGCTCCCCATGCAAGTTTTCATGGGCTGGACTGGTGTCACCATGTCCTCTGCTATGGGAAGTAGCTGAAATTTTGAAGCTTCACCACAGCTTTTCAGCTTCTCTGCATAGTTTTAGCTCCCATAAGGGATGTCCCTTCCCTTCATCAGCCCCAGCACCAATGGAGGAGGCAAGACAGCCAGTGTATGTGTACACCTGTGCATGGCTCCATCCTCCACCTCCTCTTCTTCCTCCTCCAGACTTCAATTTCCCATCAAGCCTGAACATCGCTTTAATTTGGAGCCGGCACACACAACTCTGCTCCCGAGCCCCATGCCTGCCGAGGGAGGAGCAGAGCAGCAGGCAGTTGCACCCTGTTGAACCTGCTGGGCCAGGTGCCTGTTCCCCAGGGAATTCCTCTCCTGACACTGGGGAGTCACAGCTGGCTGGGGGAGGAGAGTGGAGAAGAAGGGGCTGGAGCTCAGGGAGGCTTCACTTGAACCTCGCATGTGGACCTGAGGGCTGACAACCTGTCATGAGGGGGCAACCATATTCATGGGTTTCCGGGTGTGTCCTGCCTGGCTTCGTCTAGCTCTCGCTGCTGGACCAAAGGCTGCAGCTGTGGCGTTTTACCCCAGAGATACATTTGGCCAGCTGGGTGCTGCAGCTGGGCGCTCAGAACAAATCCAGGCAAAGTAGGAACTCAGTTTACCTCTGGTGGAAAAGGTTCAGGTGACGGTGAAGAGAAAAAGAGCGGGTTCTATCGTAGAGTCTTAATCCAGAGTTTTATTTCAGCATGGTAGACCTCTGAATGTGGTAACAGCTCGCAATAGAACTCCCGGCCGCATGGGCTCGTGTCCTTTTAAGCCCCGGGGACAGGGGGAGGGGAAGGGACAGGTAGGGGCCAACCAGGTGTGAGGAGGGGAAGGCTCAAGGGATACAGACACTTGGACAGGCCAATGAGCCCAGACCTGAGGAGCATCTTTTGAACTTCTGTCAACCACACGACGCCCTTGCTGGAATGTTAAGATTGATGGACAGCACTTAGGCAGGAGGGCAAAAGGGGGAGGGGGAAGGCTGGCACACCTGGGAGGGTTGGGATAGGTGAAACAGGAAATCACACTGCAACACATGGGTAGGGTCTTCTCCCACCAGACTCAGCCACATCCATCGATGTCCTTGTCACCTCATGCAGCCTCACTTACTGTGCTTTCAGCATCAGTTGCTCTCCCAGCTCCTCTCACTGAACAGCAGCACATCACGTTATCCTTGAGATGAGCTTCTCTCGCTCTGATTTGCATTTTGTTCTGTTCTGCATGGCCTGCCCCAGTCTCATCTGACTGGCTTGCCACAGTTGGACACAGTGAGGCAAGCTCCACTCTCCAGGCTGCCTAAAAGCTCTTGGCCTCTCTCCTGGCTGGAGAGGAGCCAACTCCCTACCCAGGGCTGTGTCCAGCTCTCTCCCTGGGTTTCAGCTGTTCCTAAGGTTAGCTGCCTCCCAGGAGGCCTGCCTGCTCCTGTTGCCCAGATAAACATCTGGGCTTCACCGGCTGCAGTCTCGCCATCCCCACACCTGTGCCTTGGCAGCCGCTCTGCCTGTGCCACCTCTGCGCAGAGACTGTGGCAGCCAGCCCACACTGATGTCTGAGACCACGCAGCCTCTATTTCACAACCTGATTCAGTAAATGCCCTCAATGTGCCTTTTGCTCCCTCCTCTGCCTCAGTAACAAAGACAGTGCTGTTTAGGAACATGAGTTATTTACTGGGGGTGGGCAGCGGGCTCAGGACAGCCTCATGGGCCCCACACATAGGGATGGGCACCTGCTCAGCCAAAACAGGGATCCTGCTCTGGCAAACCTCAGTCCTTGTCTTTCCAGTTCCCTGGCCAGCACGTGCTTCTACCCAGAGGTGCTACTGTGAACCCCAAGGGAGGATCTGCTGTCATTTGTCTCTCTTTAAATTCCCTCAAGCTCAGCATTCATTTTTTTCCTCTCTACTTCCAGCTGATGAGGTGTGAACAGGGAGGAGGAATCACTTGCTGGGTGCTGCAGGCAAGGGGGTAGGGGAACATATAAGCTGGGAGAGCACATCTTTCCTTTTTGGAAAGTCTTTGATATCCTTTGAGTGCAAGTGATGACTGTTGAGGAAATTTTGAGTGCTCTGAATTGAGCATATTGCTTTTTTCTGGTTATAATCCTGACCTAGGTCTTACGAAGTGCATATTTGCTTTGTTTAATTGCTAAGATAGCCTAATGCTGGGGTGAAAAAACTATAGTAGTGGAATACCTGTTACCTGTCAGTGTGTGAGGCTCAAAGAAAGTGGGAGGTTCATGTAAACATGGAAGGGCCGCCTTGAGTGTGTGTGAGCCATGAGCTGGGAAGGGGGAATGCTCCTTGCAGCATGGTGAGTCAGGGCAGCCCTGGTGATGCCAGGAGCTGGGATTGAGGAAGGCTGGTTTGGCTGCTGAGAGCTGGCTTCTCTTTTGCACAGCACAGAGGTTACCTGAAACATTCCCCAAGCCGGTGTGGTCACTGTGCAAGCCTCGTGACAGCAGCTTGAGCTATCCCTGGCTAGGACCTGGTGAATGCAGGTGTGGTGTAACCTCCCTTTCCCTTTGTGCTATCACAGGGATATGTGTGTACAAAGGGACATTCTCAAATGCAGCTTTGGAAATATGTCAGAGGGAGGAGAAATTCTCATAAAAACGCATTAGAAATCTCTGGGCTTTGAGAGCCAGTATTCCCCTTGGATGCTCCATTGAGCAGGTCCAGCAGCTGAAATCAAGTTCATGGGGAACACTCCAGCAGGGCTGCCCTGCTCCTTGCAGTGCATGTCCCACTGAGTGCAGCACTGTATCTGCAGTGCGTGCCCTTGGGAGTAACTTCTATACTTCTTTCTTGTTTTATTTCCTACTCAATTGATTGTTTAGGGGTCAAAATTGTGTCCTTGGGTATGGAGGCCAGTAAACCGTCTGGGAAAAAGCTTACCCCACTCCCCTGGAGGGGCAACAACCTCTTGGTCATGGCAAAGAAAAGAAGCTTCCTCCAGAATGCATTGTTGTTGTATGTTGATTCCATGTATCCCATTGGCCCTTCCCCTTAGTTCTGCTCCTGTGCCCTCATCTCATTCGTTCTGATGTTCTGCTCCACCCCTCGCTATCCCTGTATAAACCCCTGCTCTCTCTGCCTGAGTGAGTTCTTGGGGCCCGGACCCCTCTGTAGTAAGAGCTCAATAAAGACCCTCTGTGGAACCCCAGAGGAGGGCTCCATCCCTTCCTTCTGCATCGCTCGTGGCTGTGAGAGCGAGACGTGCCTGTGCACCCAGGATGTCTTTTAAAGCCACTTCTCTGGGAAGGTTGGGGCACTTGGCCACCTCTGCCCACTACAACCCTTGGGTGCAAGGCTGGACAGGCTTGGGCCCTTTCCATCCATGGGCTGGTACAGGTGCAGCTCAGGCCAGCACAGCTGGCTTTGTGCATGGGATGTTGTGCAGAATGCAGAATTACAGGTGTGTGACACTGACCCCTGAGCTCCGCAAGCATCATGCAGGTTTTTCCCACATGAATGTGTGACAGCGGGGACCCAAAGCCCAAGGATGCCAGGGAGAAGTACAGGCAGGGTGTCATCCCTCTGCATGCCTGACCTGAGGGACTTGGGAGCCTTTTCCTTGGCACAGCAGGTCTTTGTGAGCAAATCTGCTGCTGAGCTCCAGCATGGGAGAGTGCAAATGGCATTGGCAGTACAGAGATGTGCAGGAGATGGCTGGAAACCTGGCTGGATAGTTCTCACCTATCAAAGCCTGCCTCCTTTCCCTCTTGAGGGTCCTGGGGGAGGGAGGCAGAGCAGGGGATTGCTCACAAACAGGGTGACACAAAAATCCTGTGACTCTTCTGAAAGAGTTGGACTGGATTGGGGAGCATCCAGGGTTGGTTTGAATGCAGAAAAGGGATGGACTTGGGAAAACAGACTTTCCTCTTCAGAAATCAACCCTCAGAGCCTGTGAAACAGCTCATCTGGCTGCTGGGGCTTTGGCAAGTGTGTCAGACCACGGGGCCTTAACAAAGGTCTTAACACTGCCACTGAGCCCTTGTGTGAGGATGAGGCATCGCTGTTATCCAGCAGAGTAAATTCCGGGGCGGATGAGTACTCCACCTCCCTCGCCATGGGAGAGAGGTGGAGCTGGTAGCAGGCTCTGAAATTCCAGGCCTCAACATGAGGTGGTGCACAGCATCCACTCCTATCCCTGCTTTGCCGCTCCCTTCGCAGCAGGAGGGAGCCAGAGCAGAATGCCTTTGGGGAAAACTGGGATAAAGGAGGTGCTAATGAGAACTGGAGAAATGAAATCATCAAAATGTATAAAAGAATCGAGAAGAAATTCTTCTGGGGGAATTCATCCATCCAGCCCTGCTCATCTCCACACTGCCTGCCTGCTCTTCAGAGGGAGTCGGAAGATGGATGCAGAGCTTAAAAGGATTGTTTTCCTCTCTGCTTTCCACTGGAAGAACAAATTTTCAAGGGGGAATCCTGCTTTATAACCTCGTGTTATTTATTCAGTCGGCATCCCAGGCACATGGCACAACTCAAGTGTTTCCATTCCTGTCTGTGCAATGAAGATGTGAGTGCAGACCAGCCTTGGGCAGGAAAATCACAATTCCCTGACTCCAAGCAACACACGCACAGCCATGTGATGCAGAAACTGAGGTGGTCCCTATTCAAAATGCACAGGTCCTAGAAGGGCTGCTGAGCACTTGCCACTCTGACAACGACACTCCTTTGTGGGCAGATGATCCCCCCACCCTGGACTACTACATCAGTGTGAGGAGGTCTACCCTCCTGCTGCCCTGCAGCTCATTAAAGTGCCATTTGAACCCTACCCCTTCTGTGTTTTGAGTACATGCACAGACACAACACCACAGTAATTGTAAATATTTGCCCAAGGTCACCTCTGCCACCTCTGCCGATTTAATGCAGGATCCCAGCTAATCCAGCACCCATCAGGCCTTGAGGGAGGCTGGCATCCGACATGATCCATGAGGAAAACTGTCTGAGGCACTTAAATATACTGTGTCTCTGAGCTATGATCTGGGGGGTCCCAGCCCACTGTGGGCCTTGGCATTGGGTCTGTTCGGCAGCTGGAGCCGCAGCTGTGCACATCTGGCACAGCCCTTGGCTTGGGAGCACCAGCAACAGCCAGATCCTGCAGAGCAGAGGAACCACAGGGGTTGATCTCCGATGGGGCAGCCCAGCAGCTGCTCCAGCCCCACGAGTTGGTTCCCAGTGTGCAGAGGAGACACTGAGACTGATCTCTGCTGTGACACCCCTGAAGCTGCTCCCTGGCCCTGCTCATTTTGCAGTGAGGCTGACACTGGAGCTGGGAGCTAGAGGGACATAGGCACACCATGGAGCTGGCCATCACTGCGCAGTGCCACCATCTGGGCTTTGTGTCCCTGGCTGCTGTGGGAAGAAGGCTGAGGCTCTCAGAGATCAGGGCTGAGCTGCCACTGGTATCTGCACTCCAGCAAGTGCTGGGCAGTCAGGTTGTCGCCCAGAGTCCCTTGGTGGTGGGACTTTGTTATGACCTCCAGCCATCTGTTCATTGTCACTGCTCTCAGTTCCCTGCAGCCTAATGTGCCATGTCTGGGGGCTGCATATCTCTGCTGTTGCCCAGCCACGGGCTCCAGCTCTGCTCAGAGCCTGAACCCACCCCTGGCTACCTGCTATGGGATACGGGTGGCTCTGAATTTGGAAAAGTGTCTTTAATTTCCTGCCTGTCCAAGGGCCAGAGGATGGGGCTCTGGTGTTCACTCACCTCACATTGCTCTGCACAGGTACATAGACAAAGGCCGGTCCCAGGACAGCTCTAGATTCTGTGATTTGGCCGCAGCTGCCTGGGCTGTGCTTTCACTGCTAGAAAATCAGAGATGGGGCTTAATGCAAACAACATGGTGCATATTAACTCCCCTGCTGTCAGACCCTGCTGGAAGCAAGCATTTGTGACCTCTCTGCACAGTGAACCAGGTGAGAACCAGGCCAGCCATGGTGGTGGAGGCAGCCTTGGCTGCTCAGCAGCCTTGCATGTGTCCTGTCCCGCTGGAGAGCCACAGCAGGACAGCTGCCGTGTGCTCAGCGTCCACCCGCACCAACACGGTGCCTGTGTGTGTGTGCAGTGATGATGGCGCTCAGGGCACACAGGAGGTGCCTGCTGGTCCCGGCTCACTCCCAGCGCCTCCTCCAGCACCTGACAGCAGCTTGCCTGGCCTCACCTTCAGATGCACCAGGAGCCTGGATGTAATTATCCTCAGGTTTATTTTTAAAAGATGGCTCATTTTACACTCTGGGCAGCCTTCAAATATAAATAACCCGTGCCACATGTCTCCATATTATGAAGGAATAAATTACAGTTCTGGGTTCCCCCTCTCATGTTTCCCTTTGATGTTATTGCTGTGGATACATATATATGTGCACTTTGCAGGTAACAATCCACCCAGAGCTGTTTTGCTGTATGGAGAACACTGGGTGGGACGTCCCTTTGTGATGCTGAACCAGGTGGTGAAAAACCCATTTAATTCATTTTTCACTTTGAAAAAAATAAATCTGTTGAAAGACCCGCTGTCAAGGTACCAAGTCTCACCATAAACACATGGACACACAGTGCCGTCCATCGCATGGGAACACACAGCTCCCCACATCTCACAGGGACACACACTGCCCCCCACCCCACAGAAGCACACGGTGTCCCCCATCCCATAAGGACCCACAGTGCCTCTAAACCCACAGGAACACCGAGTGCCCCCCACCCCACGGGAATACTCTCTGTCCCCTGCCCCGAGGGAGCACACAGTTCCCCCAATCCCTCAGAGCATGTAGTATCCACAGCCCACGGAACATACCCTGCGCCGACCCCAGAGTGGCACGCAGTGTCCCCAGAGGGGGACCCAGTGTCCCCAGAGTGGCACGCAGTGTCCGCAGAGGGGGACCCAGTGTCCCCAGAGTGGCACGCAGTGTCCCCACGCCCCGCGGTGCCGCCCAGGCCCGGGCGCGCTCCCGGCGCCGCTGCCGCGGCCTCACCTGCGGCGGGGCGGGGCCAAGAGGGAGGGGCGGGGCCGCGCACTCTCTCTGGCCCCGCCCCGCCCGCCCCGCGCGCGCCGCCGCCGCCGCCGCCGTGTCCCCGCGCCTCCAAGATGCCCGGGCAGCGGCAGGGAGGCTCCCGCGGGCCGCCGGTACGTACCGGCGGCACCGGGGCGGGCGGGCGCACCGGGGCGGGCCGGGGGGGCTCCCGCGGGCCGCCGGTAGGTACCGGCATCGGGGCGGGAGGCGGCACCGAGTCGGGGAGGGGATGCCCCGACACACTGGTAGGTACCGGGGCGGGAGGAAACACCGAACCTGGCCGTCGGGGCCCCGGCGCGGCCCTTCCCGCGGGTTTGCAGCGAGTGCCGGGGCGGGGGACTGCCGCCCTTCCCGGGAGCCGTTGCCGGCTCCCCCCGCTCCCGATCGCCTCTCCCCGTTGCCGAGTGCGTCTGCCAGCCGGCTCCGTCACCTTCCGCCGCTTAGCGGGGAGACCCGCGTGGCCTGTCCCCGCTCGGGGCTCCCCGCGGCCTTCCCGTTCCCCCGGTTCGCTGAGGGCCGTCCTGCTGGGGAGCGGCGGTGCGGTACCGGCGGAGCGGATACGAACTGGCCGGCTCCCGGCTCCCCGCCCGCGGCTTTAGGGACCCCGTGCGCACCTCGTCGTGCCCCCGCCGTTCCCCCTCACCCCGGGTTTCACGGCGGAGACTGTCGTATCCCCTCTCGCTGCCCAGCCCCGTGCCAGCTCCCAGCGGTTTGTGGTGCCGGGTTGTCGTCGCCGCCGCAGAGCCGGTGCGGGGCCGGTGCTGCCCTGATCCTGCTGGGATCCCCCCCCACACCCCTTCTCCCAGCGGGGCTGGAATCTGGTGAACTCCAGGGCCACGGAAGTTAATCGGTAGCGGGCTCCGTGATCGGTGCTTCGGAAGCCGCAGAGGAGAGACACGGGCACGTGTGGGAGGTCTGCCAGCGCTGCCCCCCCCCGGGCACCGGGGGTCGGGAGACGTTTCCGGGGTACTGCCCGCACTTTGGGGTGTCACTGCTGAGCTGGCAGCGGAGTGTGTTTGCTTGCGCCGAGGACCTGTGCAGCTGCTGGAAAACGTGCCCAAGTGTCACCTCGTTCTCGCGCTTTATTTTCCTGTTTTGCCTCAAAAACATCCCAACCACAGGTTTATTGCCCCTGTGTGCACAGCTGGCGAGGGCTGGAGCACAGCTGGCAAGGGCTGGAGTGCGGTGAAGGGCCGTTCTGCCCAGCGGTCTGCGGAGTTTCCGGCGAGGGCAGATGGCTCTGCTTGCTCCGTCATTCCCTCAAGTCCGGACACGCCGGCGTTAATGGCTCCTGCCCTTCCTGGCTGCCGCCCAGGTCTCCCCAGCCAGCCCGGAGGTTTCGGCTCGGCTTTTGTTGTCGGAAGGCGGCTTGAAGGAGACCGGCTCTGCCGGAGGAGCTGCCGCAGCCGGGTGGGAGCTGGCAGCGGTGCCTGGCGGAGCACAGGGCACTGTTGGCTCCTAGGTGGCAGGGGGGCATCATCGGGCAGTGTCTGGCAAACCTGGGAGCTGCCACCGACCTGTCGGCCTGCCGGGGGGGCGTTGAGTGTGGGCTCGAGCTGCTCCCAGACCCTTCTGCAGTGCCCTTCCCTCCTGTACCCCGGCTGCAGCGGGCAGTGACCCTCAGTCTGTGCTGGAGGGGCTGTGCAGAGCTGCCTCCGCTCCCCCGGATGGCATGGGCTCTGTGCTGAGGTTGTCTGTGCTGCATTTCACCGTCGAAGAGCAGACTCGAGGCTTGGCTGGTGCCCCTGACCAAGGGGTAGTAAAACAGGCCAGAGTACGGAGGGAGGGAAGGAGGGAGGCTGGCCCAGGCAGCAGTGCTGGAATACTCTCGCACTGAGGGGATGTTCCCTGAGGATGCTCCTGGGAAAAGACAGTAAATGCAATAGCAATACAAGGAGGAAGGATGAATTGATGCCAACGACAGCAGCAGCTGTCTCGGTTCAGGCAGGTGGCTACAGAGCCCTGGATGTGCTGGCTGCTGCGATCCGAGCTGGGTCTGTGCCCTGTGCAGCCTTCCATGGTGGCTGGAAGGCCGTGCCTGTGCACAGCCCACGTCCTGCCTGGTTTGGAAGTGCTGCTTTGCAAAAGAGATGGAGCTGCAGTGGGTGATAAATTCCTGCCTTGCAAAGCATGCACTAGGTGAGCTGTGCTGGCCTCCGAGGTACAGGCACGGCTCAGGGGTATGTGTCAGTGTGTGTGCCAGTTTGTGAGCAGAGTGGGATTAGCCCTGGGACCATGTGAGATTGATAAATGACTTAGTTTTAAAGCCAGGATTATGTTGTCTCCTGCTCCATCCCCTCCACGGACGGATAGGTGTTTCCAAACCCAGGGGCCAGGTGCTGTGACTCCCCTGGGCTTTCTGTGGGTTTCTGAACTGTCACTTGGGGCTTCTGTACTGGGGAGGGGCGCCTTAAGCCTTTTAGCTCCTGGGTCAACCCCTGGCTTTAGGGGGTTGGTGCATCCCAAAGGCTGGTCACTGGAGAGACCAAGGCTGTTCCATCAGAGATGCTGGAATCAGAACTGTCTCTGCAGGCTGCACAGCTGGTTCATTAAAGGAAGCTGATGAGCAGTGTGATTATTTTGTTCCTCTGTAAGGAGTTGCCGCTGCCAATTAGAAACCCACCTTAGCCTGCTCGGAACCCCTCTGAGGCTGGTGCTCCCCACATTGGGGTGAGAGGGTCTGTGGCTGCTCCCCTGAGCTCCCTTCTGGAGGGGGACAAAGCCTTGGGGAGGCTGGAGCCTGTGTTGCTGCTTTCCCTTGTTTTTAGTGTTCTTTGCCTGGAAAGCGAGTGTGTGTTGCAGCCTAATGAGTGCCTGGCTGTGCCGTCAGGCAGCCCTGGCAGCCCCTCTGACCAGCGAGCACCCTCGTGGGGATGCTGATGACCAGTCTCGGGCTGCTGCTTCCAATGCCATTGCTCGCTACTGTGGAGCCTGGGTCCCAGAAATGCCAGGGCAAGGAGGTCACCAGCAGGAGAATGGTGTGTCTGTGTGGCTCTGAAAGGCGCCTTGTGCTGTGCGAGGGCGGGGGGCTCCAGTGGCATGCAGGGAACGTCTCACCCCTGGGATCCTGGGCGCCTGCGTGTGTTCCTACACAGTGCTGGAAACATTGGGTTGAACCTTCGTGCCAGTGGCCCTGGACGTGCCTCTCATCCTTGGGTGCAGGGAGGGGCACGGTGCTGAGCCCGGAGCTTGTGGCTGTATCATCCTTCGGAGAATGCAGGACAGAGCTAGGCATGCTGCAGCCCTGGCTTTTGGGGTGCCAGTGGTGGGGCCCTGCCAATGCTGGCAGGATGTGGGGGCTTCGTCTTCTGCGCTTTGCTGTCTTTGTCCCAGCCCCTGGCCCAGGGAGCATGGCCAGTGGCAGAACTGCCCTTTTTGTGCCTCTGGATGCACTGCACTTTCTCAGGAAACAGCCAGTTGGGCTTGCTAGCAGTCCATCACTCTGCCTTGCTCTGGCCCCCTGTCCTGGGGCCAGGTGCATCCTGTGACCAGGATGGGGACACCCTTGCCCTTGTTTTCTGGGGCTACCAGCTCCCTGCTGTGGGGAAGGCAGCCCCCAGCCCCCAGTAATGCCTTTTAACACAGCAAGGACAGGACTGGGTTGCTGGCCCCCAGGCCTGCTCCAGCGACAAAAATCTGGGATGCTGTTGGGGGGGTCAGGCTGGACCACTTTTTATCTTCTTTTCTTGCAGTCTCAGCTCTGTCGTGCCAGTCAGCCTCCATGCAGCTCACTGATCCCCCTGTCACTGTGGGCTTGGCTTCCTCCCACAGCAAACCAACCTGAAGTGCCCTGGGTGCCAGGAGGGCAGGGGACGTTCTCTGCTGGGGGAGTTCCCTGTGTTTCAGTGCTGCTGTCATCCCTGTCATGGAATCATAGAATAGGCTAAGTTGGAAGGGACCCATCAGGATCAGTAAGTCCAATTCCTGGCCCTGCACAGACACCCCAAGAATCTCATCATCTGCCTGAAAGTGCTGTCCAAGTGCTTTATGAGCTCTGACAGCCGTGGGGTCATCACCACTTCTCTGGGGGCGGGGGTTGTCCCAGTTTCAAGTCACCTGCTGGATGAAAAAACACTTCCTGATGTCCAGCTTAAATATCATGTCCCTGTCCCCCTTTCCCTCCCCCTAAATGATGTCCCTTTCTCCTATGTGTGTTTGCTCACAGGGGATGTGGGCTGTCCCAAATGCCCCCTGGTGCTACACCAGTGACTGCTCCCAGAGCCCAGGACTGGGGAGGGGACACTGCCCCACTGCAGGTGCCATCAGGTCCCCCATTGCCCAGGTGTGTGGGAAAGCCTGGTGTGTTCTGTGTCTGCTCCCACCTCAGCCAAGGCTGCCTTGCCAAGGTCCAGGAGCATTTTGGATTGTGCTGAATCCGGGGAGTCTCTTGAAGTGGAAAAGGCTTGTGGTGATTCTGATGGAAACTGTTTATTATTGAACGGGAGGCTGCCTGGGACGTCCCAGTGAGAGACTGCTGCTGCAGGAGCCCAACGCTGCTGCCAGGTCTTCCCGACTGGGTAGTGGCATCTGGTTTGCTTCCTTTTGGGCATTTCCCGTGGGATTTCCACCCTTGGACAGGAAAAGGGTGCGGGTGGGATCTGGCTGGAATGGAATCTCAGCCGGAGCAGCCTGTGAATGAATGGGGATGCTGCTGCCACTGTGTGGGTTAAACAACTTCCGAGTTTTTTACTCTCAGTAGAGTGAAGGGAAATGGGGAAGAGGGAGAGGAGGGGAGAGTTGTGGGGGGGTTTTGTTTGTTTGGAGGAGTTGGAGTTTTTGATTTTTCTGGGATTTTTTTACAGATGTTGCAGTTGGATGCTATAAGCTCTCAGGTCTCAAAACTGTATTTTATAGATCTCACTATCTGGTGACTGCTAGAGAAGGAAAACCCACACCCACAGGCTTGTGAAAAGCCAATGTGAGAAATAAGTGGAAACTTGCTGCATCACTGAGACTGAGGGCAGATCCAAGGGACTCGTGCTGCATCCATGCAGGAACACACACAGCTGGTCTGTGTGCCAGCTGTGTCAGGGATCCCCCAGCTTCACACACTTTCTGTGGGATTCCAAATGAAAGGGCTCCTTGCCTTTGCAGAATGTCATTATTGTGTTTATAACTGAGATTTGTGTCTCAGAGAGAAATAAATTGCTCAGTCTATTTCTCGTTTTGCAGATGCAGGAAATCAACTACTACACAAACCCAATTTTGAATTGGTTGACTGAAGGGGGAAAATTGCATTCAGGCAGGAGGCAGAGGCCTGGCTGGAGTGGGGTTCTGTGGGGGCACAGGGGAGGTGACAATGTGCCAGCTGTCACAGGTGGAGCCTGCAGCATCCTCTGACACCACAGCAGCAATACTGAGGAATAAATTAGCTTCCTTTTTCAAAGAGACACAGAGCAGCTTAAATGCATTTTGTGGATGATCCTCAAAGAACCCCACAAACCTGGTTGTATAACAGGACTGAATGCAGCGAGGCAGGGAAGGGTGGTCTCACGGATGGTCAATAACCCAGAGCAGGGGTGGGCTGGGGCAGTAGCACTGGCCTTTGAGCTCAGGGCATGGGGCTGTGAGCAGCTGCTCTCGTTCACTGCCCCTTGGGCCTCCTGGTGGGAGGAATGGGCGGGGGTTTTGAACCGCTTGGTGACCTGGCTCAACATTTCTCTAAGGAGGCTGGGGTTTTGACTGGATGCTGTACTGGCTCAGGCTGCCACCCGCACTGTTGTGCTGATGCTGGGATCCAGCGTGACACTGTGGTGCTGGCACTGCTGGCTGTTGTGCTGCTCAGTGCTCCAGCACCTGGATGAGGCAGACCACAGGCCTGCCAGACTGAATATACATCTATACACATAACACTATTAATTTTTTAAGGTGGAATTTTTTAAAACTCTTTTGCTCCTGTTAGTACTTTCCCAAGCCTCTGGCCACCATTGTGGTCAGTCCTGGAGTGACCCTGCAGAGTGCTGTGCTCCCTCCAGCACTGCAGGAA
Source organism: Agelaius phoeniceus (assembly GCF_051311805.1). Classification (NCBI taxonomy): domain Eukaryota; kingdom Metazoa; phylum Chordata; class Aves; order Passeriformes; family Icteridae; genus Agelaius; species Agelaius phoeniceus. Next base: position 1,446,078 of record NC_135278.1, read on the forward strand.
TTTGTGTCCACTTGTCATTCCTCAGCAGGTGTGTGCTTTGCCTGTCTGTGGAGCCGCAGTTGTTTCCCATGGGGAATCAAGAGTGTCAGGTGCTCTTGGAGGCACCTTGGTGTGTCAAACCCCCAGGGAGGCTCTGGAATCATCTGTGATCATGACAGATGCAAAATTTGGAACGTTTTGGGCTCCTTTCAGATCATTAAAGAACTTATCAGTGAGTGAGAGCAGGTATTGTCTGTGCCCTGCCTCTTTTCGCCAGCCAGAAGCCTCTGCCTCCCTCTGGCAGCCCACAGGGAAGGAGCAGGGATGGCAGGAGGAAATTACCTTTGTAGTTACCAGCTTCATGTCCTGAATTGCAGCTGAGCAGAGCTGAAAGGGATGGCAGGCAGATCCAGAGCTCCTGCATGCTGCCAAAATTACCTTGGCTGCCCCTCAGAGCAGGGAAGGGAACTTTGGAGAGATGCAGTGTGGTGGAGGCAAGCTGGCTGGGAACAGGGGTGATGGAGGCAACCAGCATGGTCCAAGTTCTCCACCCAACTGGGTGGGGATGGTGGACTTGTTTAGTGTGCTCTGGGATGCAGCCTGTGCTGGGTTCAGGGCTGTTCCCTGGTCCATTGCCACAGGCTGATCCATGGGGTGAGCTGCATGGTTCTCCCCTCGCTCTGTGAGCTCCGTGCCTGCCTTCAGCAGTTAGTCCCCATGCTGGCATTAGCCATGGAATTCACGTCCTGCAGTGGCACGGCTGTGCTGGTGCCCTTGGCTCAGGAAACCGCTCCTGGGTGGCTGGGGGAGTGAGCCTGGGGCTGGTCCCAGAGGATGCAGTGGTATTGCTGGTGGAGCATCCTTTGATGTGCTTCATAAAGTGCGAATGACAGCAGGGTGTCGATGACATTCAGAGCAGACCATGGGACATGGGGACAGCCAATGGCTCTGCCATACCTGTCCGTTCTGTGTGCTGGAGCCTCCTCCTTCTCCTCTCTAGAGATCCAGCCCCTTGACAGAGGATATTGCAGGGGGAAGCTGAGCCAAGGGGAATTGGTGCTTTTTTGTTTATAAATGTATTTTATTTTGAGATGATGGGCAAAAGTGCTCTTGTGCAGCTGTGGAGAGGTCTCCCCAAAGAGATGCTAATGGCTTTGAGTCACCTCAGGGCGTGGGAGCATTTTGTCTTGAAAGGCTTTAAATGACCTGTGTAATGCGCTGGAAAAGTGTCCAGGGAGCGCGCTGGGTCGCTCTGTCATTCCGCAGCACCAGGAGGGGGATTAGGAAATGCGGCTGGTCTGTGGAGCACTCCCAAGGGACTGGGGTAGGAAAAAGGATTAAAAATTGCCGTAGTTTGAAAACAAGCCCTAGTTGGGCCTTCGCTGTGATGGAGAGGAGCTAACTATGAAGAGCAGATCTCCGGCTGGCTGTGGAGGGAGGCGTGGGGGCCCGTGGGTCCCTTCCCGCAGCGATGGGAGCTCTCCCTGCGCTTTGCTCGTGGCTGACCCGAGCAGCGCTGGCATTGCTGGCTGTGCCCTGCTGCGAGCTCCATCTCCAGACCTCCTCTGTTGGGACCCTCCGTGCATGGGCCCAGCTTGAGCCAGGCTGGCTCTGGGAGAAACGTGTCTCCAAGACTTGTGCTCGTGTGCCTGGAAGCCTGGAATGGTGAAGCCCCTTTAGAAAGAGGCAGCTTTCCTCCTTTTAAATCATTAATCTCTTTTAGGTGGCCCGGGAGCCCAGTTATGCCAGTCTGAGTGCCTCTTCCTGGGCATTGCAGGGTGGGAAGGGGGTGCAGACGGAAGGAGGAGGGTGGACAAATATCTGCTACCTGCTTTGTTTCTGCACTGGGCATTAGCACTAATTATCCCCCCATTGTCTCCAGTTCCTGCAGGAAGTGTTGTTTATCCTTTCAGCCTCCCAGGAATGCAGCCCAAGGAGCTGTGCGGATATATTTAACCTTGTGCAGAGCAGCACAATGGCCCTTGGATTTCCCGGCCCCGTGGTATCTCGGGGAAGTGCAGCTGATCTGTCGCTTTGGGGCGGGGAAGTTGGAGAGGGCGCTGGGTTGGGACCGCGGCCAGGCTCCGGGCTGGCTGCACAGCCTCCATGCAGTGAGGCCGGGATCTGCCAGGGGGTCGGAACTGCTGCTTTTGCGGCTGCACTGAGCAGCAAAATGGGGCTGAGCCGGTGCCATCGGCAGCGTGTGTCCCATGGGCTGGGGGTTGGCGTGGTGCCGGGGTTACGTGTGCTCCTCAGAGCTCCATCAGCACACTTGGCAGCCCTGGGCCAGCAGGGTCGTGACAGAGCCTTTGGTTCAGACAGCAGCTCCCTTGGCCCCACTCAGTTTTCTCCCTTCCCAGCATGAGTCAGGTGGTGCAGAGGGGCAATGCCCAGAACAGGTTGGGGGTACCATGGTGGGATACCCCTCTTGGGCTCTGTGCCTTTGCTGGGTTGAGACTGTGCTGTGCAGGGGCAACCCCCCTTTCTTTGACTGAGGATCTGTTGTTATTCTACCCCCCTGAAAACATCCCTGTAGCAGAGCTTTGAGTTTTGCACAGCAGGAGGGGTCCTGGGGAGCACTGGTGCGGGGCCAGCTCCTTTGCTGGGGTGCACTGGCCCCTCACTGTGGTCACGCTCCTGTGACAGCAGCACTGCTACCTTCCCAGGTCTGGGTCTGTGTTTCCTGGCTGTTTCCCATGGTGGGCTTTGCCACAAGCTCAGCCTTGCCTTCACTCTGGTCATGTCTCTGCACCTCTTTGAACTCCACTCCTCTGTGGGTGAGTTGTGCCAGTGTCCTGCGCTTGGTGTCCTCTAGGAAGCACTAGAGTGGGGATAACCCTGGTGTGCCTCGTGGGGTGCAGACCCTGTAGGATGCTGGTCCCCTAGTAAAGCACTGGGACTGTGAGCACAGGAGCTGGCTGCTGCTGCTCCAGCCTCTGGAGAGACCAAGGGGTTTGCCTTGCAGTGCCCTCCTCCTCAGCAAGGCAGACCTCTGTGCCGAGCCTGTATGATCTCTGCAGCGTCCATGACTTGCCATGACTTGCTCTGGAGCCCAAAGGTTATTCCAGAGCACCAGCTGCCACTGCAGCTATGCCCTCCCTCATCCTTGTTGGCCTGGGGGCTGGTGGCTGTGGTAGGGACGAGGCTGGGCTGGAGCTGCATTGCAGGCGGTGGCTGAGGAAGAGGGGAAGGATGCAGAGCCACAGGGTGCGCCTGGAGAAAGGCTCAGATCAAAAGGCTGCTGCCATGTGTGCTCTGGCAGGAGCCAGCTGGGAGCGGGGTTGTTTTCAGGAGCTGCTGGATCTGCTTGCCGGCTGTACAGCATCAGCTGGAGAGGCTGGCAGAGCAGGGTGGCAGGAGAGCACAGAGCTGCAGGAGAGGTAAGGGAGGGGAGGGGGTGGTGAGACCTGGAACAGTGGAGTTCTGTGGCAGAAGGGGAGGGACAATTTGCAGGGAGGGGGGTGGCAGGGCTACCAGGGCTGTGTGAATGCTGGACGTGCCACTTTGGTGGCATGCCTGGTCACCAGCTGCTTTTCTCAAGGGCCAGGCTGGAAGGGGGTCACTCCCTTCTGCAATGGCCTGGTGGGTCTGCTCCTGCTAAAGCCACGTGCCTGCAGCTGTCCCTGACAGTGCCACAGCCCCCTCCCAGCCCTCAGAGTCACTGTGACCCCCCCCAGCTTCAGCCTCTGAGCTGTGGGGGCAGCTGCTGGCAGAGAGGTAGGGACTGTGGGTTTCATTGCAGGGGGGGTGGATGAACGGATGGACAGACATATGCAGCATGTGGGAAGGAGGGTTGCCGTGGTCTGCGACCTGCCAGAGCCTGAGACTGGCTGCTGCAGCCCCAGGTTTCACAGATTAGGGAGGCAAGTGCTGGGGACCTTGGGGAGCTGCTGTCTTCCCCAGGAATTGGAAGCAGCTGTGCTGTGCTCCAGGGATCTGCCACAGTGGAGGGACTGGAGAGGTGCCCTGAGCCTTTTGTGTCTTGTCAACCCCCAGGCCACTGATGAAGATGGCAGGGGAAGGTTCCCACATGGTGTCAGTGGCAATTGCCCCATAATGTCCTGGAGAACAGTGTGTGCCATTGCTGCCTGGGGTGTCTTCAAACCCCTCCAGCTGATGAGGAATCCACATGGCAGGATTCCTGCTGTATGGCTGCAGGAGCCAGGGAGCTAACTACAGGGAATCCCTTCCTGATCCAACCTGCAGCTCAAGGGCTCCAAAATGCTGCATCCCCTGGGAGCCCTTTGTGGACACATGCTGTGCTGAGGTCCTGTGGGAGCACTCCAGGAGCTGTCACCTTCCTGGGCGCTATTTGTCAAAAAGAGGCAAACTTTTCCCTTGTACCAGGATATCACTAGAGATCAAACAAAGGATCTTTTCTTGGTGCTTGCCTCTCTGGCATCATGGAGGTGAATGAGGTGGAGACGTTGTAGGCTTTAGCTGGAGCATCCTTGTCCCGTGCAGAAAACCCAAGACAGCCCTTCCCAACCTTGGAGCCTGACAGGAGACATTCAGGAGTAAAGGGATTTTGTGATGGAGCAAAATGGTCTCATCCCATCAGTGAAGGCAGTGATGAAGGTGAAATTCCCAGAGGGAATAAGGTGCAGTGCAAATGGAGGAGTTAAAGAGCACAAATGGCCAGTGCCTGCTGGGCTCTGGTGGCTCTTCTGGAGGGTTTAAGAATGAAGCAACTGAACTGCCAGCACACAGGGGTCTCTCATTGAAGTGAACTGCTGCATGGGAACCCAGCCTCCTGGCTCTGTCCTTCATTTAAGAGATGCAGGAAGAGCAGTGGAAATTATGTGGAGCAACCTTGCTTTAGCACTAAGCAAATTGGCTTGGAAAATAATTAAAGCTGGTATGGAAATGCTGTTTCAGTTTGATGGATTAGGGACAGCAACACAGCTTTTATAGGGGGAATCCAGTTTAACTGCAGCAGGTGATGTTCTTTTTCTAGTATGGCAGTAAAGTGATTGGGGAGGGCAGCTGGGAGACAGATCATTGGGATTTTCAGAAAGCCTCAGACAAATCTGTGGAGTTATTAGTGGGAGTGGTGGGAGGAAAGGCCAAGTTCTGTTTGATGTGTTCAGGTGTTCTGGGAGGGAGGAGTAGAGGTGATGATGTGGCCAAGGGATGCTCTGTGCTGGCTGCAGCTTTGAGCTTCAAATTTGGTGTTAAATATGCACAGCTGATGGAAATAAAGCACAGAAGGAATAAGTAACGGTGGATGTGAATTGGCTGGAGGAGCCTGGAGGCCTTCCCTCTCCCTGGGGTGCCTTCCTTAGGTCAGAAGCTGTTGCTGATTACACAGCTGGGGCTGTGTTCCTCCTAGGACCCTGTTTCTCCTGGAACAGGCCCATCCCAAGGGCAGATTCAGGCAAGTTGGTTGGGAAGGCTTGAGCTGGCAGGAGCACAGGGTCATTGACAGAGCTGGGGAAATGAAGGGGGGACCTCTTCCCCTTGAGCTGCAGAATAGGTCCCTGCTGCTGTGGGGGCTGCGCCGGGCTCCTCAGGAGTGAGATGAACGAGATGTGGCTGCTGCACAGGCTGTTCTGTCCTCCCCTCAACACTGATCTGGTTTTGAACTAATTTTCCCAAGGACAACAAAAAGGATGGAGACAACTGCTGCCCAGATTTTGTATCCTGCTGTCACTGTGCCAATTAAGGAAAGGGTTGCCATATTTTATTACTTTCTTCGTTAATGCACGGGTGGAGCAGCATAGCTCTTCTAAAGCCTCATTCTTGGAAGGAGCTGAGCAATCTCGGCTGGAGCTTTTTTGAGGGGGAAGAGAAGTTAAAAAAAAAAAAAAGGGATAAAAAGGGGAAGGGGAAATAAATAATCATATTTGGTGTGGAAAATACCAACCTGCAGAATTAACATTTGTCTGAACACATCTGGATATCCTGGTGTGGGACTCTGAAGGCTGGCCAAATTCTGCCTTGGGTTGAGGCTGGGGGAGACCAGAGGGAATTTTATGTGGACTTGGAAAACATGGGTAAAAATGGGGCCTGGATGCTGCTCAAGGGGAAAGCATGAATTTTGGGTTGGGTGCCTGTGGCCTCAGGTGATGTACACCAGGATGTCTCCCTCCCAGGTATGGATGGGGTGATGTGGGCAGCATCTCTCCTTCAATATCTCTCCTTCCTTCTTCCCTTGGTGCCAAACCTCTGCATCTCTCCTGGCAAACCCGTGAGCTTAAGGCAGTGATGAAGAGCTTTGATAGTGCGAAAATAATTATCTGGGAGAAGAGGTGGGGGAACCCTTGTATCTAGGAACCCTTGGTGTAACTTGCCACGGGTGACCCATGTACCCTCACCACACTCCTGCTGCTCCAGGCTGGCACACAGTGTTTGGAGACCATCTGGGCTGGAAGTAAAAGCAACAGTCACTGTGTCCCAGAGGATCTGGCACTGGCTCTGCACTGGGCCTGCATCATCCTCAGCTCTGCCCCCCTGGGGTTTGCTGCCCTTCCCCATCTTTTCTGTTAGTCATTGATTTCCCACCCCCTCCCCCTTTTCCCTTAGTTTTGGGCAAAGCTCAGATCAACACAGAAAAATGGTTGGTTGGATGTCACATGCTGTTAACTTGCTGCTGCTGCACAGTGTCATTACAGGCCAGCATGGACAGGGCCACTGACTCTTGGGCACAAAGGACACGGGGCTGTCTATAAACAGTGGTAGTATTTTATAACTTTTATATTTAGGGAGTTAATGACTGTAAAGAAAACACATTTTAATCTAATCAACTATTCCATGGGCTGTGTCAGTCCTGGACATCAAAGAGAACATCAAAGTGAGAGGCATGAAAGGCTCTGATGGCAGCATGGCTGCTTTGCCAGGTGTAGCATCGTGGAGCAGGGCTCCCCTTCCTCCTCTGAGGGGGCTCCTCCAGCAGGGCTCCTGCAGCTCCAGACAGGCTCCTGTCCCTGCTGCTGTACTGCCTTTGAGCAGGCTCCTGTGCCTCCTCCACTCGTCCGAGAGGGCTCCAGCTTCTGTCCCAGCCTGAGGCTCCTCTTGGGTATGTCACAGGTCTTGTCCCAGCAAGGAAAACAAGATTAATGTACAAATGTCCCTCAGTAACAAAACCAAAGGCTGTTTAAACTTTCTGCATTGTTTTCCCTTGGATAGCAATGGAGCTGCATGTGAAGCCTGAAGTTGGATATGGGAGATGCTGCTCTGTGGGACATCTGGCTCTGGCAAGGTGTTGGGGAGCCTTTCACGTCAATCCTGATTTTTAAATTCTTTTCCCAGTCTTAGGCTATGAAACAAATCCTGTTCTTGTCCTTTCTTTTTTTTCATCTTTGTGTTTGCTGACCGGGGAGAACCCGTGAGTGATGGGAGGCAGGAGAGGCTGTGCCCCCAGCTGGGCTGGCACAGGGATTCTTGGTCTGGGGCTCTTGGTGCCAGGCTGCAGCTCTGGCACAGGGAGAGGCTGGCGTGGGAGGTGCCTGGAGCACTGGGGGTGTATTGGGACCCCTCATCCTGCCAGGTCTGCAGCATGGGGAGCCCACTGGATCCAGGGCAGCCCAAGCAGCCAGCAGGCTCAGGGCCAGGAGCAGTTTCCTCCCTGCTGCTTTCCCATGGCTGTGGCAGCTCCGAGGCTTCAGAAACCCTCCGTGGGCTGTGCAGAGAAAGCTGCTGGGAGCCCTCACGCTCCTCTGCTTGTTTGGATCCAGCAACTTCTCCACTGTCTCTCTTGGGGAAAGAAAAATAATTTTAAATGTGTGTATGTGTTTGCAAGGCTGCATTTGGCCAGCAAGAGCTGCTTCAGCATGAACATATGAAAATATCCAAGGGATTTATTTTATAAGCCCCTTGAGCTGGTGCAGGGAAGAGCTCAGGGTTTCCTCCAGGCACTTGCACATCCTATTTCAGACAATAGGGAAGACATGGTGCAGTGGGGTGGGGGTGATGGAACAGATATGTTCAGTGGGATGGGGATGGGCATGGCCCAGTGTGGCACCTGTGCAATTTGCCATTTGCAGGTGCTAGCAGCAGCCTGGGGCTTCGAGCAGCTAGACCCTCTCCTGCTGCTGGGTTATCCCCCTAGGCTTTGGTTACAGCCCTTTTTCATAGAATCCCAGGCTGGTTTGGGTTGGAACGACCTTAAAGCTCGTCCAATTCCAATCCCTTGCCATGGGCAGGTACACCTTCCACTATGTCAGGTTGCTTCAAGCGCCCTCCAGCTTGGCCTAGAACACTTCCAGGGATCTAGGGACAGCCACAGCTTCTCTGGGCAACCTGTGCCAGGGCCTCCCCACCCTCACAGGGAAGGGTTTTTCATCTTATCCCCAAGCAGAGCCTGTGCACCACACCAGGGTGTTCCAGGGGTGAAAACAAAGCTAGGTTGGAAGCAACCATGTTGCTTCCCACAGGGTCAGTTCCTGCAGTGCCAGGGTGAGGGGTCCCTGTGGCTGTGACTGAACAGGGCTCTCCTTACATCCACAATGAGGGACACCACAGTGGGCATCACTTGGAGCCTGTCTTGCTCTGGCTGAGGAAACCAGGAGGTACCACTTGTGCACTGGATGGTGGGTGAGAAAAGAGCGGCTGGATCTGGTTCCATGTCACTGCATGACTGTTTGGGAACATGCTGGGATGCTGGCAGAGGCTGGGTAGCACTTGGGATGCAGCTCCTGGTGCTCTGCAAACCAGAGTTGGGAGCAGCAGGTTGAGTTGCCTGCTGGGAGCTGTTTTCCAGCCTCATGCAAGGGAAGGGAGCTAAAAATACAGCTTGTTTGCCTCCAGCTGGAGTTGATTTAGGTATCCCTGGCTGTTGTGGAGTGCAGCAGAGGACAGCCAGTAGTGGAACTTTGCCAAGTATAATTTCACTGCTATGCCCTCCCCACCCTGCTCCAAAAAGCAATGGCCAGGAAAAGCAGGGAGCAGGATGGGATGTTAAGAGCTCCCAACCTGCTCTGCTCAGAGTTTCCACGACATGATTTGCCTTTTCTCCTTCACGAGAAGCAGGCCTGGAGCTGCTGGAGGGGATAAGAGGTTTTTCTGTGCCATGCAGAGCAGCATGGAACGACAGCACGGCCACACCCTGGTCTTGGCAGCACACACCAACACAAACATGAAATCATGTGGTTTCTCCTGATTTTGTCTCCAGCCTTGTGGTCCAGGTCCTGCCCTGGCTGGGCTGGAAGGTGTGAGAGGAGCTGCTTCTCCTCCTCTTCCATCCCCTCCATGTGGCTCCTGTCCCACTGTAACTCCAGGCTCTGCTCCATGTGGGATGAGACAGCTCCAGCCTGTGCTTGCAGGGGCCTGGCAGGGCTGGAGTTGACAGCATCAGAATGCAAAGGGTGTCAAGGTATTGCATGGGTGATGTGTCCAACCCCCCACGCACCTGCTGCTGGAGGACTGGAGCAGCCCAGGAGTGCAGCTGTAGCCTCACATCTCTGCTCTCCTTCCTTGCAGGTTCCTGACAACCTTCCCTGGTTTTCGATGCTGAATCAGGATTGTGTTAACTAAAGATGGAAACACTGGAGTCAGAATTGACCTGCCCAATCTGTCTGGAGTTATTCGAGGACCCCCTCCTGCTGCCCTGTGCCCACAGCCTCTGCTTCAGCTGTGCCCACCGCATCCTGGTGTCCAGCTGCTCCTCCAGCGAGTCCATCGTGCCCATCACCGCCTTCCAGTGCCCGACCTGCCGCTATGTCATCTCCCTCAACCACCGGGGCCTGGAGGGCCTCAAGAGGAATGTGACCCTGCAGAACATCATCGATCGCTTCCAGAAGGCGTCCCTGAGTGGCCCCAACTCCCCCAGCGAGAGCCGCCGCGAGAGGACCTATCGCAACAGCCCTACCATGTCCGTGGCCGGCGAGAGGATCGCCTGCCAGTTCTGCGAGCAGGATCCGCCCCGCGACGCCGTCAAGACCTGCATCACCTGCGAGGTGTCCTACTGCGACCGCTGCCTGCGCGCCACCCACCCCAACAAGAAGCCCTTCACCAGCCACCGGCTGGTGGAGCCCGTGCCTGACGCGCACTTCCGTGGACTGACGTGCCTGGAGCACGAGAACGAGAAGGTGAACATGTACTGTGTCGCTGATGACCAGCTCATCTGTGCCTTATGTAAGCTGGTGGGCCGCCACCGGGACCACCAAGTGGCATCACTCAGCGATCGCTTCGAGAAGCTGAAGGTAAGGATGCAGGATTCCTCCAGAGTGCTCTGAAGCTGTCTGTGTGGGAGCAGAGGTTGCAGTGAATGTGATGTGAACCTGTGTGGATGATATTTGACCTATATGATGTTTGAATTCCCTCTCCACCCCCTGTGCATTCTGAATAAGCCTGCAAAACACTTTTCACTCCTTTTTTTTAATGAAAAAAAAATTACAGCAAGTCCCATCTGAGGTCATGCTGGTGAGGCGTGACTGTGGCAGCAGTCATGTTCCCATTAGAACCCTGTTCATGTCTTTCTCAGCTGCTGCTTCCTCTGGCCTTTCTCCCTTCATGTTCCAGGCTCATTCTGCCCCAAAAGTGCTTTTCTGGGATCTTTGACCTGTTCATGTTCAGAACAAAACCACTCTCTCCGCTCTCGTGTATTTTGAGGGCAGAAGGAATACTTCAATGCTCCAGCAAAAACACAGAACACTTGGGGTTTTTTTTGTGCAGACCAGATTATTTTTTCCTCCTTGTTTTTAAACAAACTGGTGCCTGGAAAGAAATCTTCCTAGATGTCCAGTTTCTTGGGCTGGTTTCCTATCTCCCCATCTCCAGACTCTCCTGAACTTGCTGCAAGGTGCCCAGTGCTGTGACTTAACATCCCTGATGGCATGAGGAATGGCATGGGATGTCCTGGGTGTTTCTTCTTCATATTCCAGCCACCAGGTTTGGCTTTGGGCTAGTGCTGCCAAATAGGGCTTGGGGAGCTTGCTTTGCCTGCCTGTCTCCCATTTCATCATCCTCACCTAAGCTTCCCCGGTGTGCAGAGCTGCGCCAGCAGCCGTGTCCGTAGTCCAGGACATTCTTTTTCCATGAGGAAATGTCTCAATTAGCAAATTGGAAACCTTCAAAAGCAGTGACCATGTATGTTTTCATGCAATAAAACCTGGGCAGAGAAATTAAAACCCTGGAATATTCCTCCCTGATCCAGCCTGTGCCAGCCAGGCAAATCCTTTTGAGGAAGCCTAGCAGGTTGCCAGAACACTTTTCCCTTTTAAATAAGTCTTAAGTGATTCTGGCCATGGATGGAAGCTCTCTTCTGCTGAAAGCATTCTTTCTGTGCTGTTCATCCTGCCCAGCACCTCAGTCTCTGCAGGGCTGGAGCTGCTGGGGGAGCAGGGCTGAGGGTGGCCACAGCTGCCTAGAGAGGACCTCAATGTGTGTCCTTCTGGTTCATCCTCCAGCACATCTCTGCCTCTGGCTGTGCCATGGTGGGGCTGGTTTTGGCTGTGTCTTTTCCTGATACTCTTCCTCCACTGCAGAAATTGCTCAGGATTGATGCCGGGCTTCACCAACAGAGCCAGTATTTGTTTTGGCATCTTGTGCCATCTCCTTACATGGCCTCAGTCCAAGCTCCGACCACTGTGTGCTCCTTGGCAGCAATGAAAATCCTTGCAAGTACCTGAAATACTTGAAATCCTTAAATGTGTGCTGATAGGATGCTGCGGCCTGGGAATCTGTGGCCAGTGGAGCAGCTGCTGCCTCCCTGGGTCTGCCCCATGTCCCTGCCCACGGTGGGGCTCTGCCCCTCTGTCCCCTCCTCAGGACGTCGCTGCTGAGCTCAGTGGCTGCTCCCAGAGCTCTGCAGTGTTCTCAGGCAGCCAGCAGTGAGCAGATGCACTTAATCCCTGGCTTTGATCCCGCATCCTGAGTGAGCTGGGAACGCCTTTCAAGTTAGATTTTTTTGATGAAAAATTGGGTTTTTGAAGTGAGTAACTTCCTGTTGTCAGAAGGGCTGTGCTTTCCACAGATATCTTTGGTGGGGAATTTTTTTTGTCTCTTTAGAAGAGCTGAGTGCCTGAAACTGGACTAGTGTGTGTAAATGAGAAACCTTCTCCCAGTGCTTCCCTTTCTTCCAAGCTGGTTTTACATGTAAAGTCTCCAGCATATGCCAGCCGCCTTTCTTCCCTGTGGATGCTCTGATGATCCATCCATACTGTGTTATACACCTCCAGATGTTTTAGGAACCATCTTTAATCCCTTTAATGCATGTGATGGGGTTTTTTTTGTGCATCTTCAATTCCATTTGTTAATGTTGTAAATTACAATTCCAGCCAGTGTGAGCAGTTTTCTGGATTTAAGCAGGGACCATGGGGATGCCAGGCAGGATGGGGCAGAGGATGGAGTGCTGAATCATGTCCAGGAGCTTTCTGAAGCTGGGGTGCCAGGGATGGATGCGGTGTCATTTTCTTTCCCTGGGAAGGTTCATGTCAAGGGTTATCAGCTGCAGATACCATTCCATGGTTCTCTGATTGCCCAGTGCTGAGGCAGCACCAACACCGCCGCTGTGTGAGCATGGCTGGGAGCATCCATCAGGATGGTGCTGCTGGTTTTCCCTCTCTGTGGGTGTGGGATGGGTCGAGATGCTGAGCACTGGCTGGAAGTCGACATTAAAGACGAAATTAAAACTGTGTGTAGATTAAGAGCAAAACTAATGGCCTGACCTAGATACAGCGAGTGCCCAGGACAGCAGTGCATTATCTGCTGAGTGAAATCTCAGCCAATTATAAATTCAGATTGCTAGAAATTTGTAATTGCCATCCTCTGCAGTGCCTGCCTGGGTCCTGCCTGTGCTGCTGCCATGCTGAGGCTGGGGCATGGCTACACTGGAGGATACAGCAAGAGCAGCTCTGTGTGCAGAGCTCCAGCTGGCTCCCCCATCCACGATTTCTGCTGGAAGGAGTATTTGAAGAAAGGATTTTGCCTTAATTACTGGCCTCTGTCGGTGGCTTTTCTGTGAGCTCTGCTCCCTTTAAAGAGCCAGAGAAGGACCAGCTCTGAGGAGGCTTTTCCTTTGCTGGTGCTGTGTCTTCTGTAGATTGACAGGCTGGAAATATGCAAAAGAAAGAGAAGTGTGTTTTGTAACACATCTGCTCTCTGCTGGAGAAAGAGCCATGAGCCAGGTGGAAAACCCATCCTCTGTTACCTGTCAGAGCAGCACTGCCTCCCGTGGGGCTGTGGGAGTGAGACCGGGATTAACAAAGCCTCTCTGTGCTGACAAATTGTGCAGAGAGCTGGTAGTGATTCCAAGGCTTTTAGGAGAGTGGTAGGGTAGAAAATTGAGGAAAACCCTCCATCACACTTCCCCATGGGACTTGTTCACCTGGGAGCTGCGAGTGTGTTCCCACTAGTGCAGGGTGAGTCACAGATTGCTGCTTGATTTATAATTTACTGCACTGCCATGGTGCTCAGAGGAATTTTGGTGTGTATATCTCTATTTCTTCACACCAAGAAGAGTCAGCTCAGGACAAGGGCTGCAGTTGTGACTGCTGAGACTCCCACAGAACAGATGGGGGCAGTTCCCAGCAGGAATAGAGTTCTGGTGGTGTCGGAGCTGTTGGCACCTGAGCCCTGAACCAGGGATGCTTTGGCTGCTTTATTTCCAGAAGGGGAGAGAAGGGGATGCAGCCCCAGCCAAGGCTCACTCCAAGTCAGTGGTGCTGGAGGCTGGAACCCCCCACTGCTGTGGGGACCTGAGGAGGGAGCCCATGTCCCCTCAGGTGCCACAGCCTCAGCTGTGTGGGCCTTTGGGCCCCCAGCTCAGCCATGAGCTTCTCAACAGCTCTGGGTGTTTTTAGTGTTATCTCAGAGCCACGCTGTTATCTAGTGACCTCCCTGAGCAGGGGCACCTGTGCCACACACCAGGGTCCCACCACAGGGTTCTCATCCCCATCGCCACCCTCAGAGGCAGAGCAGCAAGTGCTCAGCTGACACTGAACACCCAGAAGATCCTCCTCATCCCTGCTTAAATATTGATTGTTTGGAGGTCACGGGGGCCAGGAACCAGCACTGAGGGCTGGGATCTTTGATAATTTGCTTTGCTTCCCAGAAATCTTCTTTTTAGGGAGAGTTTTCCTTTTTAATCTTATTAATAACTAAGCTATTATGGATATTGAGGTAGCAGAGCTGCAAACTGCTTTGATTAGATTAATCTCTCACTTTTTCCAAACCTACATTCACATCCAAGATGATTTCAATGTTGCTATCTCAAGAACAGTTTGAGCTGGAAAATGAAAGCATAAAACTGTGTGAAAATCCCTTGATGACTCTATGTTTGGGATGAGGCTGGAGAATTCATCTCTAGCCTTTGTATCCTGGGAGATGGCAGCCCAGAACTGGAGTCCAAGCTTTCTGGAGGGAGAAAGATGGTTTGTAGATGAGGTTCTTTTTAAATAACAGGTGTTACCTTCTTTGATCAAAGTCCTTGTGTTTCTGCAGCAGGGTGTGGTTGCCTGTCTGCTTTTCCCTTCTGTAGGTTGTTGAGCTGTTCAGAAAGGCCTCCCTTTCAGGTGACCCTCTTGCACAGAGGGACTGTGGAGGGTGCGAGTCTCCATCCTTCCCCATCCAGTGGCTGTATTTCTGGAGAGCTTACAGCTGCTGAATTTTATATTTTATTTGGGTTTTTTCCCTCTTTCTGCTCCGGGCACTTCAGCCATGTCAGTGACAAGCCCTACCTGAAGGCAGACTGTGCTGGGCAGAGCTCAGTGAGATGGGACCAGGGGTCACAAGCTGCTTATGTTGGAAGGTGCCACCCTGTGAACACCTGATTTGGGGGAAACAAAGTCTATTTTTGCTTTTAAAAAAGGCATGGCCAGCAGTTTTGGAGAGCGTAGCCCTACTTGAAGGCTGGGCAGCAGTGCTGGCCTGAGAGCAGCACTGGACTGCAGGGTTTGGTCAGTAAGCTGTGCCTGGGGCTGTGTGCTCTTGCCCCTCCTGGGCTGCAGGGCTGGGTCAGTGGGCTGTGTGCTCTTGCCCCTCCTGGACTGCAGGGCTGTGCCCGGGGCTGTGTGCCCTTGCCCCTCCTGGGCTGCGTGCACGGTGGCTGCTGCGAGGCCACCAGTGCTCCTCCCCCTGCACCACCTCCCTGGGAGATGGAGGAGCAGCAATGCTGTCCCTCTCCCCACAGCTGGCAGCCCTCCATTCCCCAAACAACCAGCAACTTTGCCGAGGGATTGATATTCCTGCCCTGAGTAGCTCTTGTTTAATGTTCAGGATATATTGCATTTGGGCACAATGAATATTCAAGAGTGGGAATGAGCAGAGCTCAGCTGATGCTGCTGGCTGAGTGCTGGGGGTGATGCTGGCTCTTCTCAGGCTCTGTTTGGTGATTCCTGGCATGTGTGTCCCTGAAAAATGGGTCCCAGCAACGTTCAGTGGCTTTGAGTAATTTGGAAGGTCGGCTACGTGCAGTTGAGTGTCAGATGAATTTCTCAGAAGGCTCAAAACCTTGCTCTCTGATACTGAATATTGCTATTATTATCACATTAGCCTATGAAACACCTGACAGGTGTAATTAAGTGATTTTACCTTGACAGCTGATGTGTTGTTTTTTTTTTAAAAAAAACAGCTTGGAATATCCAATTGAAGTCGTTTGATGTGCCTTTTTGTAGAAATCAATATGCAGTAGCAGCACATCTGCTGATAAATCCTCCTGTGTCAGGAGTGGAGATGGATCTCAAGGACCTTGAGAAGGAGGAGGTGGGGTTACCTTATGAGCTGTAGGCTGGTTCTTCTGAGTGTCCCAGCTCCTGCTTTGTGCTTTCAGCATCTCCAGGGAAACCATCCTCTTGCTGAAAAGTGCTTGTTGGCTACTGTGGAGCTGGGCACGTCCCCCAGAGCTGACAGATTCTCTTCCCCATGGCAGCTGTGACCTTTCATTTGACCTCAAAGGTCTTTTCCACCCCAAAGGATTCTGTGAGCAGCAGGAGATCAGCCCATCTGGGTTTGATCTCTATCAACAAACAGGTAGGTCTGTGATGAAGAAAGCAGAGGTGTGTCCCCAAAATTTTCTGAGCTGGCTTCCAGATGAACAAGTTCTTGCACCTCTGATACTGCTTCTGAGCTCTTGGCTGGGTGGTCATAGGAGGGCTGGAGCAGCTGGGGAGCCCTGTTCTTGCAGGGTGTCCATGCCCCTGCCATGCTGTTTGATGTGCAATGGGAGCATATAAAGTCTGTACGTGTGAGGTAGAGCATTTTGTCAGGAGGTGGAAGAGGAGGCTGTGCAGCCAGGCTGGGTGGCAGCACTGGAATGGTGCCGTGTGAGTTCCTGCTGACTTGTTACTCTAAAGAGGCACTCAGTGCCCCTGAGCTGCCTGTCCCCTGTGCTGGGCTCTGGCCATTCACAGCAGGACTAGGGCTGTCTTTGGGTCTTCACAGTGTCTGTGGGAGCCAGGCCCTTTGGGGCATAGATCAATGTCCTTGGCTCTGCTGCATGGAGCAAACAGAGTCTCAGGTATGAGGAGCGGGGATATTTCCAATCATTTTAGTCTCTATGGCAGGGATTAGGCATTTCCTGGTCCTGCTGCTTGCCTTCCCTTCACTTGGTTGGTTTGGGAGAGTATTTTGCTTTGATGGGAACACGTCTAGCAGTGTTCTTGGGAGGGATATCAAACACCACCACTGGTGTGAGCTCCTCTTGGCTCTACCTCCGTCAGCTCTTTGCATGTGGGGCTTCATCAAATGTTTTCCAGGATGGAGAAACCTGGGCAGCCGAGGGCAGGACGGGCTCCTGCCCCATGGCCAGAGGTGCAAGCAGCCACAGTGGCCAGGGAATTGGGTGGGATGTCCCAGCAGGAAACACCTTTAACTCCTGAGAAAGCAGGATGTAGATTTATCCAACAGCTATCCCATGCACCCTGCCATCTCCTCTGAGCATGGCCCTTTTTGAGCCCATTCTGAGCACTCCAACTTTTCCAAGCATTCACATCTGCTTGTAAAAGGCTGGGATTTGGGCATTTTAGTGCTCAAAATCATCACGATATGCAGCCAAATACTTGTGAGCCAGCTGAACCCCTTTGTGTTCTTGTGCACATCTCTGGTTTATGGGATAAGCTCAGCAAATAATGTGGAATAAGGTGTGTGTCATGCAGGATGTGCCAAAATGATAAATCCAGATTCCTCCCTTGTTTCTCCAAAGGGCTTTTGGGAACCAGACATCCGGTATCCAAAAGAAAACACGCACGGGTTGTCTTTCAGCATGAGTTCTTTGGCTTTGTTTGTTTATTTTTGTGATGATGGTTATTGGAAACTAAAGGTCAAGAGACAAGAGAGCCTGATGGATGTGCTCACTGCAGCTTTGTGTCCTGGCTAGAGTCAGATGCTTGTGGTAGAGTGATCCATAAAAATCCAGCCTATAATGGAAAACATGAAAAAAACAAGTCCATTCTTTGGCCTGCCAAGGAAGGAGCCGTGTCCTGCCTGAAGCTCTCCCTGTACTATGGAGAAGGAGAGGTTTCCAAATGGTTCAGGGGTAATGGAGCTGCAGCATGACGCCTGACAAAACCCATACCTCTTTCTGAAGTGTGTTTGTGAAGTTTCATCTCAAAATAACTCACCCTGAGTATTTCCATACTTCTCAAAATGGTGTTTTTCCTGGATAACTGGTGCACAGAACCATTTTTTATTAACACTGGATGGAGGATTGTGAGTTTATTGGGTGCAGAAATTGAAAGCTGGCTATTCCCTGATGGCATCTGCAGGCATAAAGCTGGGCCAGGATGTTGGGAAGCTGTGAGCCCATGGTGCAGTCAAGAACGCTGATGTTCTAGGGGACTAATGACTAGGTTAAAGGCAGGAGAGTCTGAATTTACATCTGCTTCCAACAGCCGTGGCTTTGTCAGCAGACTCCTGACAGTCAGATCCAGCAGGAAGCCACGCAAGGCTGAAAAATGGAAGGATGCTTAGAGAGGGTGTTAAGGAGAAAGCAGCTGGAGCGGGGGGGTTTAGGAATGTGTTTTAGGAATGCTGTTTGCAACATAAACTTACTGGTTTTGTTTGGAATGTGCCAGGTGAGGACAGAGCAGGTTATTTATGCATTGCAGAGATGGAGGCGAGACGTGTGTTGTGGCTTTCATTGCATTCTCCTCCCAGAGACTCTCAGGCACCAGTACAGGGACCATGAGGTATTGTCCTCCAGTGGCAGGGCTGGAGAAAAGGATGCAGTGGCATCTCTTCCCCAGCCCCTTGGGAAGCATCAATCTACTGGCAAAAGCTAAGGGGTTGTAATTCCTACCCTCCAGCTCAGGAGGCTCTGGAAGTGGTGGGAAACAGGCAAACTGAATAAACCAAGGACTCAGCCCATCTCCAGGGTCCGTGGAACAGAGCATGGCATGGCATGCAGTGTCCTCTCACCAGGCAAGGTCAGGCTCTGCCCACTCCCACAGCCTGTGTGTATCTGTGGTGTGGCTTCCACATGGCATCACACTGCTGTGGGCCTTGGCAAGCCCCTGCTTTGATGCCATCCCAGGGGCAGATTGCTCATGGGATGCTCCTGGGCTTCCTGCGCCTTTGGAGTGCCAGCTCTGAATAGTGCATCAGCTGCAGGGGGGATTCACAGCTGCTGTGGGTCACTTCGCAGTGCCACAGGCTCGGAGGGGGCCGGTGCTATTCCATTGCTGCTGGAGGAGTCCTGGGGTTTTGCTTTAATCTTACAAGTGAGGAGATGAAAGGGTGAATTTTTAGCAGAGCCAGGCTACAGGTGATGTGTGCGAGGCTGAAGTCTCCCACTGTGCATAGTTTGCCCAGTCCCATGTGTGAGCTTCGATGTGCCAGCTTCTCCACCCGAGGGGCCAGAGCACTTCCCTTGGGAATGCCCTCTCCCTTCCCCTAGGAGCATGCCCACAGGCCGTGCTGAGCTTGCTGAGTGCCAGTTGCTGGGGACCAGAGCAGTGCTCAAAGAGGAATCTGGTGTTGGTCCTTTGGCTGATGCTTCCACTGGAGATAAAGTGCCAGTTATTTCTTTCTTGGTCTTCTCTATGTTTGGTCTTTCCTTGGACACATCTCCCAAGCACCCCTCAGGGGAAGCCACCCTGCAGGCAGCATTCCCAGCAGTTCATCCCCATGGAAGCCGGTGTTTTGGAGGTGGCAGGTGCTGCCAGAAACGCAGTTTGGGCATCTCTGTTCCTCCTTCTCCCCATCACCATCTCTAAGCCCTGCAATCTACCTCAGGTGTAGCATAGTTGTTATGCCCTGGAAGAAGAGAAATTATTGTCTTGAGCTCATTTTTATCTGTTTTCCTGATGAAATGAAAGGGAAATTTCTTGTTTCCCTTCCCACACAGTGATAGTGTGGCAACTGGAAAAAAATCGATATTAAAGTTTAGGACTGGGAAGAGGGTGAAGGAGGGTGGCACAGCCTGGGGCTGGTCCCAGGGCGGCCGAGGCCTCCATCCATCGCAGGGACTCCCTTCACCCTTTTTAATGCCCCTGCCTTGGGAAGGCCCGGCCTCTGCCCAAGACTGTGTTTGCTCAACCCCTTCATCTCTTCTTTAAATCTAGCATTTCTGTTTCATCTGATGCCACTTGGTTCTTAAAGCTGTGATTCTGAATTTCACAGTGTTCCTTGTCAGTCCCAGCAGGAAATATGTTTGGGACCAGTTGGGAAACAGAAGGGAAAAAAATTACCAGAAGGGGTTTGTTTCACTCCTTTGATCTGCATTTATTTATTTATTTATTTATTTATTAGCAGAAAGCGCAGCGAGAGCACAACTCATCTCCCACAATCTGTTTGCTGCTTGCTGGGTATTAGAGAATGACACCAGCTGGGCTGGTAAAAAAGTCTTAAAAAAGAATAATCCCAAAGCCACATTAGCAATTAAACATGTCACTCCCTGAACTCTGGAGTTTAATCCATTTTCTTCCCACTTTTTCTTTTCCTTTTTTTTTCGATTCTCTCTTGCTTTGTTTCTGGGTTCTGGTCGGAGGCCATGCCAGATGGGGGTTGTGCCTCAGACTGATGCTGATGAGTTATTTTATATTCTCCTCAGGATTAATTAATGCAATGCATGGGCAGCTCCTGGGTGACAGCTCCATTCTGAGGGGCATGGGGTGAGCGGGGGTTTGGGTCAAAACTCTGAGTGCAGGGTTTGAGACACTGAAACATGGAGTCCCTAAAGTTGGAAAAGACCTTTAAGATCCAGTCCAACCATCAGCACCATCAGCTTGTTCATCACTAACCCATGCCTTCCCAAACCATTCTATGGTTCTAACGCAGCAGCAGGGACAAAGCCCTTTCTATATGGGACCACAGCCTTGAGAAAGAGACATGGGAAGCCGATGGGGTAACCACACCCTTCCCATTCTGGGCAGCAGGAAGGTAGGAGGGGCTGTTCTCCAGCCCCACCTCCCCTCGGCTGGGCTGCCGGGGCCAGGCTGGGGGGTTTCCCATCCCTTCATCCAAACTGGGTGTGAGCAGAGCAGAACAGGGGATGCCTGGGGGTCCCGCCTGAGAGGCAGCCCTGGCATTGAGCTCCATTCACTGCTGGGCTGAGGCACAGGCAGAGCGGGGAAAATTAAGGAGAATAGAGAGTAATAAACGTGACGGTTTGGGAATAATTTAAATCCAAGTCATGCCCAGCCAGGGAGTTTATTGTCCAAATTGCCCACGGCTGAGCTTCGTGTAACCTTGGGTTAGTGAAGGGATCCTGCACACCTCTAGTGTGATCTGTGGTGAGTTATTTAGTGCTCAAAAGCTACTTTTTATCTGTTGTAAAACATCATGAACGAAAAATAGAAATTCAATTCTAATGGGACTGTTCCAGAGCCCAGGCTGAGGCCTCTCATGGAAGCTGTTGCTCACAGCAGCCCTGCCAGCACATAAATCTGTGGCGTCAGAGGGAACAAAAAGTTCCCATTGGCAAAGATAGTCTCTAAAGAAAGATGAGGGGACTAATGGGGGGAAGAAAGGGAGGAAAAGCAAATTAGATCAAGGTTCAGTGAGTGACCCTCAAGGTTGGGGTCTCCCAGTGTGGGAGGGTTACTCTTGTGCTTTGACACTGTTCAATGGTGAAATAGTCTTTAGACCCATTGGTGGATGAGCAGGAAAGGGGCTGCTGGAGCCAGATGGGGCCAGGAGTGGGCAGGGAAGGGGTTGGGAGCAGGCAGGGAGCAGGATTCCTGTGTCAGCCTTTCATTATAATAACTCCGGATTTGCTGCAGAGAATGGCCCAAATGTTTTGGCTGTTGCAGCTGAGCTCCTGATGTGGTGGCAAAGGATACAAAGAGGTGAGGCTCCGATTTTCCTGGATGTGGGAGTTCCTGTTGTTCCTTCCATGTGCATAGTCTTCCTGAAGTGTTGCTCCACTGCTAGACTTCATAGGGGGCTGCTGCAGAGACCTTTGGGGTTCCCAGACTCTCTCTCCCGTTGGGAGTTGGGAGTCAGGCCAAGACCCCAAGGAGCTGGGATGCTCTGTGCAGCTCCCTGTGCTGGTGATGCTGGTCTGCTGCCCACCAAGCCAGGCCCCAGTGGGACTTACTGGGCTGAAGGGTGCCTCTGGTTCAGGCTCCATCCCAGCTATCCAGGGGATTTGGGAAGCCCCTGCTTTGGGAGGAGAGGGGATGTGAAATGAAAGTCATGTCAAATCAAGCATCCCAGGGCTGGTATGTGTGTTATGCTGAGACTTTGGAGAGAAGCTCAAACCTTGACTCAAATCCACTCCAAAGGCTTGGGAAAAAAAAAACAAAAAACAAAAAACCCACAAAACAAAACTCAAAAAAACAACAACCAAAAAAAAAAACCAAAAAAACCCCCAAAAACAAAGCAAACCCACAAGGTGTTTGTTTATTTTCTGAAACTCTGGGATTTTCCAGCCAGCCTCATGAGTCCCTCAGGCTCTGTCTGACTCACTGGGATGGAATGGAAGGCCTGTGCTGGGCAGCCAGGGTTGGTGGGCAGGGGCTGCCTGGGAGCTGCTGCTTCCCCCTCCAGAGCCCTTGTCTTGCTGCTGCATGCCAGTGATGGTGGCTCCAGCCTGACCCAGGTCTCTCTCAGGGAAACAGCTGGATGCTCTTGGTCCACACTGGGAAACCTTGTGCATGTGGAGATGGTTGCAATTGTGAGGAGGGGGTGACAGCGATGCTGCCCCCTTATCAACCCACCTGAGGGTCCATGGGTGGCCCTGGGGTCCTACCTACAATGTTGAAGCTCCCCTTTACTGGCTGTATCATAGAGCAGATCTGTTTCCTTTCTGGTGCAGAGGAGGGAAGGAGACTTTCCTTTTATCAGAAATTGATGGGCTTTTTCTGGAAAAGTGAGCAAGGGCTGATGGGAGTTTTGCACTTCGCTGGGTGCAGCTTTAGCCAAGTTTGAAGCAGCTGGAGCAGGTTTTGGCATGAACACTTACCCTGTGCTCAGCACGAAGGCTCCAGTGGTCCCTCCCCTCCGCACTTCCCAGATGTTGTAACTTTTGGAAAAGTCTGCCTTGGGTTGGTTCCCGGTCTAGTTCCTGAAGGTACTCTGTAGAGAGGCTTGGGCAGCACCATGGCATGGGGTAGGGAGCTCCTGGGGTGCTTGGTGCCACAGGCTGGCATGTGGTCATGGTTTTGGGGGGCAAGGAGGGGCAGCAGGGCTAGCTGAAGGCAGGCTGGGCGCATGGGCTCCCTCTGCACTGCCCAGAGCTGCTGCCTTGGGGCACCTGCCAGCAGCGCCCCAAGGCACCCAAGGCAGGGCTGTGTGCTCCAGGAGGGAAAACCTGTTCAGGCATTTTCTCTCGTGCCCATTGCCGTAAGACATTGGAGCTTGAGTAATCCATGGGGCTGGTGCCCAAGATCTGCTGGATAAGCTGGCCCTGGCAGCCCAGGAGCGTGTTGGGATGTGCTGGAGGAGGCCGTGGGCTGGGACCCCCGGGCTGGTGTGGGCCTCAACCCATCAGGGTCACCAGTGGTGCCCTGGCTGTGCAGGGGGAAATGCACAGGCTTTGCTGGCCCAGGATTTCTGTGGCAGCCACAGTGCCACGTGGTCTGGTGGGACTCTGGGATACAAAGGCTTTGGAAATTCAGTGTCCCTTCCACATCTCTGCCAAGTCTCCTCTAGCACCACGTGCATTGCAGAGGCAAAAGGAGTCCCCAGGCAGCACCAAGGCTCTGGCCACAGAAGAAACTCCAAAAATGCTATGTGTGCCACTGCTTGGTGATGGTTTTGGTGACTTTTTGGTAGGTTTAGGCATTTTGTTTACTTTTCCAGAAGTAAAAGAGCATAGGGATAAAGGCAGAAGGACTGGGACTCTCTGCTTGCGTGTGCACAAGGGGTTAAAGCCTTCTCCAGCATTGGCACATTCACCCTGAGGCTCAGTTTGTACCGAGTACATCTATCTCAGCATCTCCAGCGCTGGTTTAAACAGTCTCACCATGGCTTTACATAAGCAACAAATCAGCCAAAATAAGCCCCATCCCAGGCAGTTGTTGGTGTGTTGGTTCTACTTCTCAGAGAAACCCAGGGGTTTGCATCCTCCTGCGTGCTTTGGCAGCGCCCACACGGAGCCCTGCCCGCCTGGGCATGGCTGGGCCAGGAGCAGGGAGCGCTCCCTGTGCCAGCTCCCCGCGTTCCCAGGATGCTGCCTGCTGCCCCCGCAGCCAGGTGCTGGGGCAGGGAGCCTGGAGCACCCACAGAGCTCACCCAGCCAAGCAGCTCCCACTCCCCTCGGCGTGGCTCGCAGCCAGCCAGGGAGAAACTCAGGGCAGGTTCCCCGGGAAATGTGGGATGGCCCGGCTGAGCGTGGGGATGAACATGCCCCCGGCAGCTCTCACACTGTGCTGGTGCTGAGAAGGTGGAAAAGTTGGTTCAATGCAGGCATGTCCCACCCAAAGCAACAGTTTGGGAGGAGGTTATTTATGCAGCAGTCTCCATGGGGTTTATGCTTCATAGGATCACAGAATATCCTGAGTTGGAAGGGACCCACCCCTTCTGGCCAGCTTTTTCCATCCAAATTTGTTCTTCTTCCAGGGGAGGCAGGGAAGGGAGACCCAGGTTGTGGTGTCACCCTCGAGCCTATGCCTGATGCTGCTCCATGCCAGCCTCTCACAGCAGGAGATAACTGTGGATGAGAGGGGAGGTCTGCCAAGGGGCTCATTGGGCTTAATTGTCCTCATTTACTCCTGTCCTGCCTTTCCCAGCAGTGGGATGTGGGTTTCTAAACCATCCTTTGGGGGGGGGGGGGGGGGGGGGGTCTTCTTGCTCACTTGGGCAGGAACATAGCAAGGCCCCCATGGAAGAACACTCATCAATGGCTCCCAATGCTATTCCCCTTTGTCTATTCCCCAAGGTATTAAGGGAAAGTAGCAGGTTATTTCCTTCAGACAGGCTGTTCCCTTGTCAATCCAGAAAAAATAAGGTTGCCAGGGCTGCGTGGGGACATGCTCCAGGATCATCCTGGCTGTCCTTGGAGTGTTCAGGCATCTTTGGGATGGGGAGGACTCTATATTGCTCAGTGCTGGGCTGTGTCTTCCTGCTGCTGCTGCCCGCCTCATGCCAGCTCCCTCCATGGGGGTCAGTGCTGCCAGGTGCCACCAGGAAACTCTGGTACCATCGGTGCTGGGTGCTCTCTCTTATGGCCCTGGTGCCTGAGTGCTCACACAAGAGCAAGGTTTGCAGCTGCCTTTCAACCCTGACACTGAAGTTTTGTGACAATTAATCTTGCTATTTATATCGGTCTAATTAGGAGCGTTATTAATATTATCGAGGCGCCACAGTGGTAATTATATGTCTGCTTAACATGTGCTATCAGTGCTGTTCCAATCCACTGTGATTCTGCCTGACATTATCCCACCATTAGCATTGTTTGTTGTGTGCTGCAGAAGATAATTTGATGCTCCTAATCACTGCAATCCTCATTAGCAAACTGTCCCCACGTGCCCAAGCTTTTGAGAGTGATGCCACCAAATGCAAGGGATGTTTCTCTGGGAAATCTTCCCTGTTTTGGGGGCTTCCTGTCCATCAGACTCTCCCTCAGAAGGGAGGCAATCCTTGGAAGATCCTGCCCGCTAAAATAAAGCAAGTATATCTTTGCTCTGGCATCTGCAGGAGCTTCTCTGGTATTTTGCCTGGAAAACGTTTTAACCTGAGAGGAATTCTTTGATATAGGACAGGTGAGGAGATGTGTGTGATTCCTGACATTCTCCTGCTGCTGCTCTGCCTCACCTGTCCGGTGGCTCCCGCTCCTCCACCTGCTGCTGCAGAGGTGGGGGAAGGAACGGGGAAGGCTCCTGAGTGTGCGCAGGAGCTGCATCAACAGGGAATTAAAACCCAGCTGCTGGAGCATTTGATCAGCTTGTTTGATCATCGGAGCTGGAAGATGAATTTTCAGGGCATGCTGGGAGAGGGAAGGCTCCCGAGTGCGGGCTCTGTGTTCTGTTCTCAGGCGCTGGCAGCCAGCTCAGGGCCCCTTTCCAGCACAAGCCCCTGATGGGGGCGAGGGGGGAGGCTGTGAAAAAGGGGGGCTGAGGAGGTGATATTCAGGAGTCCTGGCAATGACTCACTTGCCCTGTGTCATGCTGGGAGGGGGCTCCCTGGGGCAGGTGGTTCTGGTACTTGTGGCTGCCCAACTCAGTTCCTGCAAGTGGGATACATCCCACAGATGGGATGGCTATCACAGCCCTGGAGATGGTGTTTCAGCCCAGAGATGGGTGTCACATCTTCCAGACAGTGTGTTTCAGCCCCGGAAATGCTGTCACAGCCCAGAGGTGGCTGTTGTAGCCCACAGCTGGGTGTCACAGCCCCAAGATGGGTCTCAGCCTCAGAGATGAATGTAGGCAGGGTGGTCTCCTTCCCTTTGGGTTTCTTACTGAGATTTTCCTATCAGATGGTCCCCCCCCATCCTTGGACATTGTCACTCAGCACAACCTCTTCGTCTTTCTCCTCCTCCTCCTTAGCCCTCATTCCCCGTGCACTTCCAGCTCTCATCCCTTCCAGCATGGATTGTCTGATTTCAGGCTCTGCCTGTATCCAGCTCCCAGATGGAGGAACTGAGAAGTAATCCATAGGGACAGGAGCTGGGTGCCAGTGCCATGGCAGGTAACAATGAGGTGCTGATAAAGGCAGTAGAAGCATGAGGAGGACGAGACACCAAACAAACCTCAGGCTGGGACGGACAGGCAAGCTGGAGCCTGAACCATTTGCAGGCATAATTTATGCATTTATTGCCAATTAATATTTTAGATTAAAGCTTGTTCTGCAGTGTAACATTTTAGATTAAAACTGTATTCTGCAGTATTTTGGCTCAGTGAAGCTGAATCCTGTGGAATGCTCACAGCACAAGTCAGGCTTGGTGTCACCCCTGTCACTTGTCACCGACCTCTGGTGCCAGGTCCGGCTGATCTCTGTAGAGTGATCTCCTCTGACTCCTGCCGTAATTTAAAATGCAGGAGCTTTAGCTTCACTCGGTAATTTTGTATTTGTAATTCAAACCATTTCTTCCTGGTGTTTAGGTGTGAATTAGGCGTGAATTCAGCCACTTTATGTGTTTCCCGTTCAGTTTGGGAGCAGCCAGATCTCAATCTTGATGTGCAGCCCAGATAGTGAGGAGGTGGGGAGCAGGTACTTTTTTCAGAATTCTTCCTTACTTTTTGCTTAAATTTTGCTAATTTAGTTTGGGAGGTGAGATAGGAATTGAATGAAGTGATTAGTAAATCTTTGATAAGCCCATTATCTGGTGAAAATCGCAAAGTAGCTTTTTTGATGTTGAATGGAACCAGATGTTCTTTGGGAATGTATGAATCTTCCATGAGTTTCTCTCTAGCACTAAACTCCCTGCTCAGTGTATTCCCTTTGAATTGCATCTTTTAATTTCTGCCACAGAAGCTTGGTTGTTTATTAAGTGTGGAGAGGAATTTGCATAAATGACTTGCCAAATCCCAGATTTCCTTTAGCTGCCTCAGATGGGTGTTTGTGCCCCAGAGATTATATAGCTGCTTGGAAAGGCTGTTGGAGCCTGTGGAACCCCAGCCACGCTCTGAGCCAGTGTCACAGGTGCCCACGGGATGGTTCCATGACTCCTGAGAACACGTCCCATATCACAGGACTTTGCCTAATGAAACTCCTGGTTGTGAATCACACATGGAACCCCAGAGGATGAGGAGGAAATTTTAATGGAAAAAGTGATGCTCTTTCAGGCAGTTTATCCTCTTCTGCCTTTAGTAATTGTTGGTGACACTGAATCTCCTGCTATTCAGACACACCTGTGTACCTCACATCAGTATGTGTCAGGCTTTTTCCCTGGAAATTCCATCTCTGAATTCTCACACACCCTGAGAGTATTCCAAAGGGCTCTTCCCAGCCAGACAGTTACCTGCAGCAAGAGCAGTTAACGTGATTGCAGTGTCCTTAGAGCACCCCTGGAGACTGCTGTTCACTGGAGTTAGTGTCTTGCCCTGCCCTGCCTTTCCCTGCCCTGTCCTTCCTTCCTTTTACCTGCCCTCCTCTTCCCTCCCCTACCCTCCTCTCCTTTCCTCTCCACTCGTCTCTTTTGAGGAAAACTTTAATGGTGTTCTTTGCCTACCATGTATTCATAGAACTCTTTCAAAAGTTGCATCTTCTTTCCACCAGTTGGCTCTTCCAAGAGGATATACATATTTATGGCATGAAGCATTTTCTGTCTTTTATACTTTGAAAGGGTTTTGTTCACTTTGCCTTCAGAGCCAGCAGTGCCAGGGTGCTGGCTTATGCCTGACAGTCAATCCTCAAATGTGGGGCTCTCAAGATGTCTCATGGTCTGATCTCTCCTTGAGCTGCGTTGTTGTTAGTTTGTCCTCTGGTTATCCCTCTGCCTTCTGACAGACAGCCCTTCCAGGCACATGGTGTGTTCTGGCTCCTAGTCCTTCCCCGTGCCTGAGACTGTTGCTCTGTGTTTCAGACTGTGGGTTGTGCCTGTCCTTTGAAATCTCTGTCCTCCCAGGGTTGTGGGTGACTCCTGCTTGACCTTGCTCTGCGGCTTGCTGGGCTGCTCTCCTTGAAGTGCTGCTGCTGGAGCTCTCTGGCAATGGGACCCTGTGAGCCATCCACCCTTGGGGGTCTTGCACACCCCAGATCTGGCAGGATGTGCAGCAGGGATTTGTTCACCTGGGTGTCCTTAGGACACTGAGGATCTTGGGAAGGATCTGCACTGCTGCCAGCACTTGGATCCTACAGCTCCAGCAGCAGGAACCCCAAAGTAGAAGGAACTTGCTCCCTTGCAGCCTCCACAGAGCGATCCTCCTGCGCAGGGAGGGCTTTGGGCATCATCCCCAAGGCCACAGTGACCCAAGGGGGTGACAAATGAGTCCCTTTTGCTGCACAGGAGAGACAGAAACCTGAGAGGATGGAAGTCTGGATGGTTGAGACTGAAGGAGCAGGTGGACATCTGCAGCGTCTCCTTTCAGTTTTTTTCTCTCTTTCCTCT
Source organism: Agelaius phoeniceus (assembly GCF_051311805.1). Lineage (NCBI taxonomy): Eukaryota > Metazoa > Chordata > Aves > Passeriformes > Icteridae > Agelaius > Agelaius phoeniceus. The sequence continues at coordinate 1,474,366 of NC_135278.1, forward strand.
ATTTTTGTGGTCTCATCACTGTGGGAGAATAAAATAGGATCATTGTTAATGGTTTACTTTTCTCACAGAAGGGATTTGTCAGGGAAGCAGGAATTCCAGTGACATTCAGCTCCATTGGGGACAACAGAGCTGCTTCCTGAGTTCCTACCAAACTGAGCTCTGGGGTTTTCTGGGGCCAGCTGGGGAGACCACAGCTGGTGGGGAGCTCTGGGGCTTCTGCCAGCACTGGCTTCTTTTGCTCACCATCACCCATCCTGCAGTGAACTCAGAGAGGGGAAATGGGGAACTGTTCCCTTGGGCTGTGCAGCTGTGGTGGTTCCTACAGCAGAGCATCAGAAAATGATCCCTCTATAACTCCTGGTTTGGAAGGAACCAGGAATTACTCACTGGAGAAAAATTCCTGGAAAAAGGCATTGCTTGGAGCACTGGAAATCTTTTCCTTCTACTCTGTCTTTTTAAAGGAATAAATAAAAATAGTGGGAAATGCACAAATATGCTCCAGGCTCACTGTAGTTTGGGAATTTTTTATAGCAAATGTAGCACATTTAATAAGATGTCTGAAATCAAATTCTTTTAAGCTGAAAAACACACAGCCTGAACTGGGGAGTAAAATCTTGGTGTTTAACTAGGACAGCTCCGACAAGCAGATCATGCTTAGATGACTTCAGGAAAAAAAACTGGCTTGTCACAGTGAGGACGAATTTAATAAAATATTTAAACCATTTTCAATACTTCTGTAATGGTACAGAAAACCAGGATAATACGCAAGCGGAGAAGAATGGCTTTGGAGAGATTGAAGGATCACCATACACGTTTCTGCCAGGATCAGCCATACATGTTTCTGCCAGGATGAACCTCTGTGATGCCCAGAGGCTGCCCCATCCCTGGAAGTGTTCAAGGCCAGGGGCTTAGACCAGCCTGGTCTAGTGGAAGGTGTCCTTGTCCATGGCAGGGGGTGGAACTGGATCAGCTTTAAGGTCCCTCCCAACCCAAACCATTCTAGGATTCACTGATTCTGGTGAATGCTTGGGGAACTGGGGGACCTGCCCAGATGCAAACAGCTGCCTTGGGTGCTGCTGGCCCCATCATACCCATCAAGGCAGCAGGCAGTGCAGGGTGGCATTAAAACGTCCTCTTCAGTCTGTTGGGTGTCCTGTGAGAGCTGCTGCCACCTTGCTTGTTCACAGGAGTTCCCCACCCTGGGCTGGTGGGGATGCCTGGTGCTCCAGCAGCCGTGGGCCTCACATGTGCCCTCTGACTGCTGGGGGGGCTGGGGCCCAGGGGCTGACCTGCCACATGTCCTGCCTCTCCATGGCCTGGAAGTGGGTGCCAACATCTGTCCCAAAATGTCTTGGTTGATAAGGAAGGATGCAAGAGAGGGAACACCCAAAAGTTGCTGTGCTGGGCCCTGTCACAGGAATGAAAGGAACCAGCCTTTGCTGGAAGTGTATTTGGTGGAAGCGTGGAAGCTGAACTTGTCTTTGGGCAGCTCCTGGTTTTCTCTTCCAGTTCCAAGAACTGCAGAAATGTGCTGTGCTTTGCCAGGCTTCTGCCTTGTGCTGACTTTTGGGTGGAGCTGCACACTTAGGATGTAGGAGAAGGTCTGGTCACCCCCTAACAGGAAAGGTGTCAGCTGCCTTATTCCCATCCTTTTTCTCATAGCCAGGAAAACAGCTTTTGGGAGGAAGGGGTTAAAACCAGAAGATTTGGTGAGGAGGAATACTTTTGCTCAGTGGCCTTGCAGCTGGGAATGCTAAGAACATCAGTGTGTTATTATGCCAAGTGTTGTTCATCCTCTGCCTGTTTTGAGAAGTAGAATTCCTGTGTAGGGGTAACACACTTTGACAGACATGCTGGAGCCTCCTGCTGAGAGACAGACCATAAAAACACAGCCTTGTGATAAACTGCGTGTGCACAAAGCCCTCTGATACACTGGGGCAGGCAGCCCTGCCTGCTGGGATGAGCTGAGCCTAAAGGAGCAGTGTCCCCGTGTGTCTGTGCTACCCAGCACTGAGGTAATGAAATGCATCTGCTCCTTGCATTTCCGCTGTGGTTTGGTGTCCCCTGGTTACCTGTGTGTGCTGATTGCCACCAGAGCCTGGTGTGGGTGCCGAGGAGTAGCTGGTTCCATGGGAGACATGAGGAACAGCTCCTTCCACGGAAGATGTGCGTGCATGGCCAAGCTCCAGCAGCAGGGATTCTCTCCCACCACAGCCATTTCTCTTGTCCCTGCCTTGAGGAGAACAGCCGTTCCAAGGACTTCCAGGTGTTTGGGCTCTTCCGGTATTTTACCTGAAGGAACATTTTTGGAACCGAAGCCCCTGCTGCTGTTAAGTTGCACAGGGACGGGGTAAACAAGGAACAGGGAATGTGCACCCTGGAGCTGCACCAGGCAGCCAGACACAAACCTTGCCAAAACAATGCTCAGACCAAGTCTGTAACTAATCAGCGACTTTGGAGAAACAACACCATTAAAGTAATTTGTGTGACTTTTCCCCCTTGTGACTTTTCCCCAGGATACTTTGATTTACAGGAGAACTAGCAGCACTCCCTGGCCCTCAGGTTGTCATAGGAGCAGGAACATTTGGTCATATTCCTGGGTAACAGAGGCCGAAGAGTGAGGCACTGGGAGGAGGTGAGTGGGACCCTAGGTCATTCCATCAGCAGGTGATGGAGCAAGTTTTATCTGCAGCCATTTCTGTCCCTCTCATTTCTTCAGCTGAGATGTACCCTAGAAAGGGAGGATCTCTGCAGGCATAATTAAATGCTGGAGCTGCCACAGATGTGTGTGCTGGTAATGGTTTCCCATGGGAGTGTGGGTATGAGTGACACCTCCCCATAGGTGAGGCACCTGCATGACAGATTCGGAGTGTGCTTTTAGCTCATGTGGTGGCACAAGCAACAGGTTTGCTCCCCAAAACCAGGCAGGTTTGGGCGATGCTGGTTGGCTCAGCCCAAGAGAAGATGCTGCAGAAGAGCCGACAAGACACAAATCCAGGATGTGCTGATTCGGCAGCAGCACGTGCAGCGCCTGCAAATCCCATACTCAGCTCACCCTGTTTGCTCGAGTTTTTCTCTCAATTTAAATTCCCAAGGAAACACAAGTTTGTACTGGTGCAGCCCACGCAGGAATGCTGTGTGGAGGAGCATGGATCCCACCTGCCTGCCTGCCCCCATAGTCCCTGCCCAGCCCAGCACAGCTGCTCCTGTGGGCTCTTGACAGTTCCTTCCTTTCTTTCATCCCATTTACAAATTGGAGTGTGGCCACTGAAGTGGTGGATTTACCCCACTGTGGGCAGGATCTAGCCTTAGGTCTTGCCAGGCTGGGATTACCCTGTGCTTTCTGTGAGGTGAAGAGGCTGGGGCCACCCCCAAGCTGGGCACTGGGGACATGGCTGGAGCACTGTGAGCCCAGGTAGCATGGGTGACTCCTGCCATAGGTCTCATGGTGCATGTGGCTGGGAGCCCTTGCTGTGACAAACCTACCCATGTGCCACCTGCATCCCCAGCCCTGCTCCCCACAGGGAACTTCCCTCCAGAGCTGCTTCCCAACTGAAGGTGAGCGTAGAAAGAGCAAGTCAGGGTTTAAGCCTAATAGATCATCAGGGATTAAACCTGATTAATGGATTTGGAGCTGCTTTTTTATTGCTCACACTGATCAGGGGACATGGGGCTAGTCACCGCACCCTCAGGTGTGTGTTGGTCGAGTGCATCCCCCTGGTTCCCATCCCCTCCATGCCAGGGTCACTGCCAGAGTCCCTTTGCCTGGCTCAGGCTCTGGCTCTTGACTCTTCAGCACCATCAGAGCCCCCCCACCCCCATGCTGTGCAGAGCCACTTGGTTTCTAGGTCAGCTCTGCCAGTGGGTGACAGCAGCCCCAAATGCTGGCAGAAGTTTCAGCTCTTACTCAGTCTGTTTGGCTCCAAAGTGACTTAAAATGCATTAATGTCACACATGGCAGCCCAGTCCTGTCCCTTTGTCACTTGTGCCATTGTCTAGGGACATTCTCTGACTAAAGCCTGGTAGCTGACTGGCTTTGCATATTTTTCCCCAAAGTTTTTTTCTTTTTTTTTTTTTTTTTTTTTTTCTTGGTGGTGGGAATTTAACTAAACATAGAATTGTGGAATCACAGAATGATTTGGCTTAAAGGAGACTTTAAGCTTATCTTGTTATACCCCTTTTCCTGAGCAGGGACACCTTCCACTATCCCAGGTTGCTCCAAGCCCTGTCCAACCTGGCCTTGCACACTACCAGGGATCCAGGGGCAGCCACAGCTGCTCTGGGCACCCTGTGCCAGGGCCTGCCCACCCTCCCAGGGAAGAATGTCTTCCATGTATCCAACCTAAATTTCCCCTCTTCCAGTTTGAATCACCTGGATGTGCTGCTGCCAGGGCTGGCAGTGAGCAGTGCTGTGGTGAGCCCTCTGTACAGCCATGGGAGGTGGGAGTGGGAGCATCTGCTGGCGCAGGAGCAATGCCAGGCTCTGGACCTGCTGTGGCCACTGAGAGGAGCCTGATCTGTGCAGTGCTGTCAATGCCTTGGAAGTGTCTAAGGCCAGGTTGGACAGAGCTTGGAGCACTCTGGGACAGTGGAAGATGGGGTTCTATGATATGAGCTCTATGGTCCCTTCCAAACTTCTGTGATTTTAGTTTGGCAGTGCAGAGGCAGCTGCCAGTGGAGTGAGAGGATGCTGTACCAACCCCACTGTCACTGTCCTGCTCCAAAATCCCCCCAGAGCAGATGGGGTTGGAATGACCCTGGTGGGAGCTACCTGCAGATTACCCTGTCCAGCTGCTGCTTCCCAGAAAGCTATCCCAGCATTCCTGAGACAAACCACATCAGTTCCATCATCCCTACAGTGGGTGCCTGGGGCAGGAGCTCAGTGCAGAGCAGTGTTTTGGCCAGGAACAGGGACATAGGTGGAGGTTCCCACAGCTCCAATGCGATTACAAATGTCTCTTGCTATCAACAACGTTGGGGTTTTAAAAAGTGAGCAACTCCCTCCGGAGCTCCATGGCAGACTCCTGATGCCCTGGGCAATGTCCTGGTGACATCTGGCTTCCCTGTGCTGCTCCAAAACAAGTCAGAGGACACCCAGCAGGAATCGTGCCCCGTGCTGGGACCTGGCAGCACATCCTCAGCCCCGAGGGCTTGACTGTGCGTCCCCAGTGTGGCAGCGATCCCGATGGGCTGCGAGGGCTCATTCCCTGCCCTGTCCAGGTGAGGCTGGGGAATACTGGTGGCTTCCAGGAGCTGGTTTTCCTGACACTTTGGCATGCATTTTGAGGTGAGTTTGACTTGGTGCCTGTGTGCCTGCACATGGTTTGTGGATGCACACATGATATGTGTTTGTGGTGCGCAGGAGGATCGGGGCAGGGATTCACCTCCATTACTGGAAGTGATTGTAGATGAACAGAGGCAATGAGAAAAGCCCTGAGTAAATCACTGGAAGTATCACTCTCCAGTTTTGGCTGCCTTCCCATGAAGATAAATGCAGAAACCTCTCTGGGGTAAGGCAGAGCCAAAAGACACCCTCCCTGCCATTGTGCCAGGCTGAATCTCTCACCCCTCAGAGCCTTGCTGAGGGATGGAGCAGACACCCACCACCCCTGCATTCCTAGGGCTTTCCCCAGCTCCAGGGTTCTCCAGGTTCCTCCCATCCCACACCCACAAGTTCATGCCACTGGAGGAGATCTGAGGCTTGCATGGCCCAAAACCCCTGGGGACTTGGACTCCCCTCAGGTCTGTGTGACATGTGGGGAGCCTGTTCTTTGGCCACCTGTTTGGGGCTCAGAGCCTGCTCTGTTCCATCTCTCAGCTGGTTAAAGCCACAAGGCTGACAGCATTTCTCAGAGTGAACCAGCTGCCAGACTGGTGGATGGGCCGGGAACCGGCCATGGAGGGCAACTGTGACCAGGCACAGGGAACGTTGTGTTTGATGAAGAACAGGGACCAGGAGGACACCATGTATTTATACTTCCTGAAGTTGTCTTGAGCCTGCAACCTTGATGGATTCTTCTAACAGAGAAATAAATCTTTAGTTTAGTTCAACTGCTTGTTTGGTATTTGGAGGAAAAAGAGTTGTGTCCCATTGTGCCCATAACTGAAGAAACATGAGCACTGGTACTTGCAGGTCAGTGCTGTGTGATTACTCTCCTCTGGTGGAGTGGGAATGGATTTATTCTGTATCTGGTGCAGGTGCTGAGCTGCTCTGCTGGAGTTGTGGGAGGGTTTGATCCTGTGGGTCCTTGACACTCGGCATGGGGGAGGCTCAGCCCCTGTCCCAAGATGCCTGGGTACTTCCTTCTCTGGTCCTGCTGTCCCTGGGTGACCCAGGCCCTCCTCCCCTTTCAGCACCAGTGACTCCTGCTCAAGGCCTTTTATCACTTTTTCTCACTTGTCTCCCCAGTTGTAGAGAAATCACCTATTGGTATTTCAGGAGAGAAGGTGGAGGTTTGGGGAAATGACGGGCATTTTATAAAGCAATTAAAACCCAACCCCTGTAATTGCTGCAATTTATATATACTACAAAATAACCAGCTGGTGTGATCCAGGCTTCAAGCCTATTTTATTAATTTCAGCACATCATACAGATGGAAACATTCCATCTATGTTTTCCTGAGAAGCAGAGGGGTTGGCAGCGAGGGTCTGTGGGTGCACTGAGGGGCAGGGGAGCAGCAAAGGGCTGTGGAACCATGGCTGACACCAGTATAGCACCTCTGATTGCCTCAGCATTGCACAGAGGATGTGTGATGAAGGGATTGGTGCTCAGGGACGGGCTTTGTGTGTGTTTGTGGATGAGAGGAGTGATGCCATCCCCTAGAAAACTTGGGATGCTGCAAATGGGGTGTGGGCACGCGTGCTTCAAAGCTGTACCCCAGCCCCCCGCCCTGCCCTCCATCACAGCCTGGAAGATTAAAGCAGATCGGTGCAAGTTCAAAGCTGCAACCTCAGTGCAGCCACACTGGTGATGAGGTAATTAGCAAGTGAAATGTTCGTTGCTGTAGTGAAATGATGTTTATAATATTGGGTTATGAGGAGAGGGGGGTGGGAGCAGCTGGCTTTTCCATTATCCATACAGCCCCACTCTGCAAACCCTTCTGGCATAACCAAGGCTCTCTGGGTTTTATTCCATTTCTCCAGCCTGTTCCTGTATTCTGCCTTGCTTGCCCTTGGCCAGCAATTTTCAGGGTTGCAAACGAGCTTGGGATATTTTAGGAGCCAGTGGTTTTTCAGGAATGAGTGCTCTGCCTGTGCTCTGTGCCTGTAATTCAAGTTCTTCTGGCTCAGTAGCCCCCAATTACCCATGTGTACGGAGAGGGGCCGTGTTTATGGGCCTGCTGGAGTCAGATGAAAGCCTCAGACTGCAGTTCCTACCTGCAGATGAATGAACCACCTCAGGGACCCTCTTCCAGCCCTGGAGTTTAAAATATTAATAGGATATCATTTCCTGACAAGCACTGCAACAAGTAGCAAGTGCTTTGTTGTAAAGCATTCCCGTTAGCAGAGCACGTGGAACTGGCAATGCTGTGTCTCTGAAATTGTTAACACCCAGAAACTGTGTTCCCCCCATGGCCACAGGTATCAATATCCCCTCAAATGAGGTCTTCATTGGTTCCTCACTGGATCCCCTCCTTCTCCCAGAGCAGTGCAGCCTGTGGGCACCAGAGCAGGCCCTGCATCCCTGTCCTCTCATGATCTGCTGGCAGAGATCTGCTGGCCATGAGCTGGTCATGACTTCCTGATCAAGAGCTGCTGGCTGGGATCCACCGGCCATGATCCACTGCTCATAATCTTCTGGCCCAGATCCACTGGCTGTGATCTGCTGGCTGAGATCTGCTCTGGTGAGCAAAGGGCAGCATGGCTGGGGAATGAAAGCCAGCACAGTGCAGCTGAGCTCTCCCTGCCTGTGCCATTGTAGCTCCAGCTGGAGTGGTTGGCAGAGAAGACATCCCTCTCCCATGGCTCATCAGGCTTTTGTTCATCTCCCTCACCCTGTGCAGAACAAAATTGATGATGAAAATAGTCAAAATTTGCTCTCCAAAGGAGTGGCAAAGGGCAGACGCCCATGCTGTCCTGTCCAGCTAGTGACAGCCCAGGGTCACCGCAGTGCTGGGCTCTCCCATATGGCACAGCCCCCTGGCACAGGCAGGAGCTGCTGAGGACCCGCAGAGCCTTTGCCCAAGGTTATTCCAGTGTCCCTCCCTCAAGCAGTGTGCTTGGTGGCAGAGGGTCTCAGCTGCTGGCAGGGGACTGGGGACACTCCAGCTTTGCTGATCTCTATTTTTCCTCTTTCTCCCATTTCTGGACCTGCAGCAAACCCTGGAGACAAATCTCACCAACCTGGTTAAACGCAACAGCGAACTGGAAAACCAGATGGCCAAGCTGATACAGATCTGCCAGCAAGTGGAGGTGGGTGAGGACCAGGGGGGCTGGGGGAGGTGCCCGGGGCAGCTCCCAGCTCTAGGGGAGCAATGCATGGATCACCCCAGAGTCCTTTCCTGGGGCTTCCCTGTAAGCAGAGATGAGTGTGGGGGGGTAGTCCCAAGCAGTGGAGGACACAGGGATGGTTCCCAGGGGTCCGAAGGAGTTGTCATGATTGGGAGCCACTGAGAAGAGACATGGGCTGCTGAGCTGGCTCCAGGCAGGAGGACCTGCCTGCTGCTCTGTGCTGGGGGCAGCAGCTGCTTTTGGTGGAAGACTGAGTGAAACTGAGTGTGAAAACAGGGCTCAGCCAGGTGACACTGAGCTTGTAACAAGGCTCATCAGCTGGGTGACACTGAGCATGCAGCAATTCCTTGACCCACCAGCTTCCCTCAGGACTGAACCCCAGGCTGCTGCCAGGATCCCAGCCATGGATTCAGGGGGAGTTTGCCAGTGCCTGAGAGAACACAACAATTGTTTACTTCACCCACAGCACCCCAGGCCTTGCAGGGTGCGCAAGTCCTGTGCCTCCCCTGCACTCCCCCAAGCCATCCCATGGGCCCAGCAAGATGCAGGAATGCTGTGGTGGGATGTGGGGATGTTGCCTCAGGATGCTGTGGGTAAGATGGAAGGATGCTGTGGCAGGATGCAAGGATGCTGCAGCAGGATGTAGGGATGCTGCAGCAGGACAAGGGATCCTCCTGTGCAGGGTGGAGCCATTTGCCCACAGCAGAGCATCTATGATGCCTTTGCCTAGGGAGCTGCAGCTTGTCCTTCACCACCTGAATCTCAGAGCAGCTGGGGTTTGGGGCCGTGAAGGTGCTTCAGACCCTGTGGTTTCTGCAGGCAGCATCAGCACTTTGTTCTTCACTCCTTCAATAATGTCCTGATGATCTGGCAAGAGGAAGTGAGTGCAGAAGCCCTTTTTGTGAATGCCAGCAGGGCCGAATGTGCTGCCAGCAGCTGGCAGCCACTGACACAACGTGCAAAGAGAAGGAGGAGGGGGCTGAGATGCTCTGAACTTCCAGCCAAAATAAGGAGCAGAAAAATCCCACTTGGCTCTGCAGCACTGCTTGCCTTTTGTGTCACTGATGTTGTCCTGCTTCTCTCTGCCAGAGCATCACTCTGCAGTAGGAATGGCTTTGTTGGAGTGGTCTCTCCTGGGCTTCCTCTTCCCCAGGGCTCAGTGGGCTTGGACTGATCTGGGAATACAGATGGCAGGGATGTTTGGCAGAGAGAGAAGGAGCCAGGATGCCCTTGCAGAGCTCTGGTGGCAGTCAGCAGCCCTTGCTGTTCTGATGGGCCATGCTTTGGCTCTGAGAACCCACCAGAGATGGATCAGGGATGTGGCTGGATGTCCTGGATTCCTTTGAATCCAGCTCCAATGTCTTAATGACCTGACATAGGATAAATTGAAAGATATTTGGTATTTCTGTCTGATCCTCAGAGTCTGAGACCTCTAAGCTGTCATTTTTGACACAGTTTGTGAGTTTTCAGCTTTGTCAGATGCTCTGCTTAAAATAACAGTTCAAATAACATTTCTCAGCTATGTTGAATGCACAGCCAGGCCCTTGGAGGCCTCTTCACAGAGAGCACAGTAAACTGTGAAAGAGAAAATATCTGTGCTCTCCATCAATCTGATTCTAGGGAATTTTGCTTCTGAGATATTTGCAGACATGGCACACAGGCAATTCCCATGTACTCTGCCCCCCAGAAATATCCAGTGTAAATCTCATGGCATGTCCAGAGAATGGTGCCACCAACACCTTGAGGGACAGGGGTGAGAAGGGCAGAGAGAAGAACCCCAGAGAAGGGCACTGCAAGTGTCCTCAAGGCCCTGAGCCTGCGCTGCCCCTCAGAGTGACTCTGGTGCATGGGAGGCTGTACTGAGAGAGGTTGAAATGGCCAAATCCTCTGGCAGTGAAGGAAATGTGGACCAAGGAGGGCAGATAACAACCCTCCAGAGAAGCTGAGTTTGTAAAACAGGGATAGTACCAGCCCAATGTCCCATTGTGGGGAGAGCAGAAGCTGCAGGTGTGCCGTGGGACTGTGTCACAGCAGCCCCAGTGTGAGCTCCTGGTGTCCCCAGGGCACAGCTGCTACACAGCCAAAATCCTCTTGAGGACTGTGGAGGTAGGATGGAGTCCTCTGCTCCATCCCCGAGCTGCCGGGAGGAGGCTTGCCTGCGTGTGAGTCAGGCTGTGGGCTGAGATGCTGCTTCTCATTCCCAAGAGGTGCAGGACAGAGCTGGTTTATTCCAGGACTGTTGTCCCTAGCACATTTTCCCCCAGCACTTAGGTGGGTGAAATATTTTTTCTCTCCCTTTTTACAACTAAAAGCTGCCCAGCTTTCCTGCAGCCATAGCACCTGCTGAGTGTTCACCCCCAAACCCAGCATTTACCTGGGAGCTGTTTCATCCATACAGAGTGCTGTGGCCAGTGTCCAGGTGTTTTTGAGCCAGGGCTTTGCCAGTGGAGCAGTCCTGGTCTGCAGTACTCCCTCCATGCTCTGCTGGCCCTTTGAGGGAACCCCAGCCTTGAAAATGCTCCTGTTTTGGTAGAAGGCAGCTGGGAAAGGGACTGTGGTGTACTTTGAAACTTCACCTGCCTTCAGCCCCCCTAAACATCAACATAATTGAGGGGAGATTTCTTGCCCTTGGCAGGCTGTGGATGGCTACAGATTTACATTGTCCTGTAACCATCCTGGAAGGGGAACAGTCCAGGCCTGAGCTGGACTGTTGGACAGCAGCTGGTTGGAGGGATGGACCCAGGGCCAAGCTGAGGTGCCCCAATCTCCCCTCCTGTCCCTTGGCCCAACATTTCTTTCTTGCCCCTTGCTGTGTACAGCCTTCAGCCTCAAATTCCCTCACCCTCATGTGTCCCAGAAGCTGAAAGAGGAGCTTCGGGTTTGTGCTCCTGGGAAGTTGGGGTGACAGCCATCCCTGTGGGCACACAGCTTTGAGGGACCAGGGTGCTGCCAGCTCTGCCACAACAGCAGTGCCACAGCAGCAGTGCCGCAGCAGCTTGCTGCAGGCTCCAAACCCTGGGGCTGTTCCCCACCCTCCCTCCACATGCAGCAGATTGGGAAGATTTTCAACTGTTTTTCCTCAGTGGAACTCTCTTTGCAGACCATCAGCTGTCTCCCACTCCAGTGTTGCATAATCTGCTGGCCAGGTTTAAAAAAAGACCCTGTAGCAAAAATGTGGTTCACTCTAGGCTGCCTTGTTTCAGAGGGATTTGGAGTATAAAATGAGGAAAACTGATTTCTGTCCTGTAGTGTGCTTTAATGCAGTGCTAGGGCTAGAGTCCTCTTCCATGAAGTGCATTCTCCCTTGCCCTGTCCTGTCCATCCTCCCATGGATACTGGTCTTCCCTAGAGGCAGAGGACTGGAACCTCTGCTTGTGCCCCCACTGCACTCTGTGTGTGCCCCACTGTGAGCACAGCCATGAGAGCATGCTGTGTGTCCCTCCCAACACCTGTGTGTCCCTGCCAACACCTGTGTGCTCTGTGTCCCTCCCAACACCTGTGTGTCCCTGCCAACACCTGTGTGCTCTGTGTCCCTCCCAACACCTGTGTGTCCCTCCCAACACCTGAGCGCTGCTGTTCTTGGCCAGGTGAACACAGCCATGCACGAGGCCAAGTTGATGGAGGAGTGTGATGAGCTGATGGAGATCATCCGCCAGCGCAAGCAGGTCATCGCCGTCAAGATCAAGGAGACAAAGGTGAGGGGTCCCAGCTCATGTGTCCCTGCTCACAGGTCCCCTCCTGTGCCCAGGGGTGGCCGCTGCAGGGTCTGCCCCTCCTGTCTAGGAGCAGCACTCCCGCAGCCAGTGACACTGGGATGTGCCAGCCTTGGGCAGAGGGGCTGCAGCCATGAAGGGTTTGCTTTGAGCAGCACCCATGCATCTCCTTGTCCAAGCTCCTGGTGTCCCCTGGTGCTGCCCTCCATGCCACCCCATATCCAGGTGTCCATCACTGCTGCTGCCCCAGGGCTCCTCTGCCAAGGACAAAGCATGTACTGGCTGGAGGAGGAACTGTGTGTTGGTTAGCGTGACACGTTGGTGGAGAGGCTTGGATCACTCCAGACAGCTTCCTCAGGGCTCTTCACCACTGTGGTTTGAATAGAATAATGTGGAATTAATATTGAAGGACCATAGTCCAGTGCTGCAGTGAGAGCAGAGGCTGCATGCTCTGCATTGCAGCACAGCTGAGGGGGAGCTGCTTCTCACCCTCATCTTTGTGCGAGTGTTGGACCTTTCCTCCAGTGGCTCCAGGTGTTTCTCAGTGGTTTCTATGTGTAGCATCCCACTCCACAGGGGAAGGGACCCAAGATTCATAGAGGCTCATGGTTGAAAGGAATGACAAACGGGTCAGGGTCCTGGGGGCACTGCCTGTGCTTACAGGGGGGACCTTTTTATAGGTAAGTTTTGCCTTCTGGGAGTTCTCACCTTCTCTGCAAATCACTTCTTATGCACAGTCCATTCTTCCAGACATTTCTGGAAATGGGTCAGAGGCTTCAGGGGTCTTTTGTGGTCTTGATTCCTCTACAGTCCATGCCACTGCTTCATCTCGCTCCTGTGCTGTGCTGTGTTGTGCTTATTGCCAGGAGCCACAGCAAGGATGTTTGTCCCAGGACAGTGCTGCCCTACCTCCCTGGGGCCCCTTCTCCAGCCCCAACAACCCTCAGCTGGCTCTGCAGCTGTACAGCTGTTCGTGTTTGAGACATCACCCTCACCTTCTGGGCTCTCCACGTGCATCAGCAAGAGGGGTGGAGGGCTATAACTCTGAGGGTGCCCAGGAGAGCAGGAGAGCTTGCATGACCCCACTACTGTTCTCAGTGAGCTTTGGTATGCACTGGGGTCCCACCACGGTACCCATGGCCAAGCCCCAAATCCAGATGCTACCAGGAAGTTGGGAGCAGGTTCCACCATGTGTGTAGGCAGAAGAGCCACCGGCACAGCTCCAGGACACGCTGGCAGCAGAGGGAGCTTTGAAATCCTGCTTCTACCCCAAGCACTCCAGGGAACATATTTTATGTAACGGTGCCGTCTGCCGGTCCATCTGTCTGTCTGCTTGCTCTTCCCACCCTCTTCCTTGACTCTTCCAGACTCTGCTGTCCAGTTCCAGCCATGCTTAGAAAGACCTGGAAGCTCCAAGATGTTGTCTTCCTACAATTGGCAGCTGGGTAGAGGTGAAGGGCACAGATTAGTGCTCAAACCCTCCGCAGAAGCAGTGGAGAAAGGGGCAACCTCTAGAGGCTGTGGCTGGTTCAGAATTCCTCCAGTTGAGGAGCGAGGAATTCTGCTTTCCTGATGGATTGCCATTTGGTTTTCCATTTGTTCTGCCCTGCTTTGCCTGACAAATGGCCCAACACATGTAAGGAGCCTGGAAGAAGGGAGGGGGAAAATATGCAGATTCTCTCATACCTTGGTCACCCAGCAGTTCAGTTCAGCACTTGTGAATGTGATCTCTTCCATCAGCTCTGTAAACACTTCCCCCATTCCTGAGGTTCCCTTGCCTTGTGCTGAATGACTGAGAGGAGTCTCATGGCAGCCTGCTCTCCTTGGGCTGGCATGAGGGGACATGGTATTTGCATGGGAGGAGTGGAGAGAGGATGCATTGTTCTCCAGGGTCCAGCATATATGGGACCCTCAGAGCAAGCACAGTCTGTGCCCTGGGGCTTTCCCACCCCCAGCAAAATTCACGTGGAAAGTGCTTTGCTGAGCTCCCTCCCCAGAGCCATTGGGACATTCCCGTGCCCTTTCACAGCTCCTTGCTCGCCATGATCAGCTGCTGGCTCAGGGTTTCCCTCTGTGCCTCTCAGGCTCCTGAGCCGCGCTGTCCCCTCTGCTCTCGGCAGGTGATGAAGCTGCGGAAGCTGGCCCAGCAGGTTGCCAACTGCCGGCAGTGCCTGGAGCGCTCCACAGTCCTCATCAACCAGGCCGAGCACATCCTGAAGGAGAACGACCACGCTCGGTTCCTGCAGACTGCCAGGAACGTGGCCGAGAGGTGGGCTGGGCTCAGGACATTGCTGCTGGAGGTGGCCCCCATTGCAGGTCCCTGCCCAGAGGTGACCCAAGTCCCCTCCAGTCACTTCCCTGGAGATCCCCAGCCATCCCTGCTACCTCCCACTGTGTAATCAGGTTCCCATCCCTCACAGGACTGGGCTGCATGGCAGGTCCTAACAATGCTGTGGAAGCAAGCCCCCTTCCCTGGGGTAGGAAAGTGGTGGAAATGCCAGTCCAAAGGGAGTTCAGGGGCCAGTCAAAGCTGTAAACCCCAGGGGTGGAGCCCTCCCACTCTCAGGCAACCCCAGGCTAGGCCACCCTCCTGGGTAGGGGCAGTGGTCTGTAGGTGCAAGCTGTTTTCCTGATAGCAGGTGAGGCACAGTGAGGCTGTCTCCATCCCTGTGTCTCCCTCATGCACCCTGTTGCATACTGATGGTCCCCTCTTTCCTTCCAGGGTCGCCATGGCAACTGCATCCTCTCAAGTCCTGATACCAGATATCAATTTTAATGATGCCTTTGAAAACTTTGCTTTAGATTTTTCCAGAGAGAAGAAGCTGCTGGAGGGGCTGGATTATCTAACAGGTGAGTGCTCAGGTGTGCTCCACTCTGTATCTTCCCCTCAGTCCCTGCCCTGTGCTCCGCCAAGGGCTGGCAGACCTATTTTAGGACTTAACCAGTAACAAGCACCAGGTCATCTGTGGCAGAGCAGGGCCTGTGCTGTCCCCAGGACAGTGATAGGTCCCCATCCCTCTGTTTCACCCTGCTGTTCCTGGAGGACCCATGGAAAAGACCAGAAAGCTTAAAAATTATGGTCTCCATGACCTGGTGGGGGAGGCTGATGTCCATAAGGATGCAAGAAGGATAAGGATTATATGAGGGTCCATAAGGATTACAGGGGAGGAATGATGAATTAACTAATTATTATACTTCTATGGCACTCTGTGCTTTAACATTTCTGTTTTCCTGCCCTTTTTCTGGGTCACTTGCTTCTAAATTATGAACCCTTCTGGGTGGGACTTCAGTGGGCCCCTCAGGGCTGCCCTGATGCCCCAGCACAGACTGGTTGCTGCCCTCAGTGGTCTGGGAGCAGCAACGGCTGCTGGATCAGCCTGTGCTGGAGCACTGGAGGGATGAGGCAAGGGAGGCAAGGACATCTTCACTCACCCAAATCCGATTTTATCATCATGAAGCAGATCAGCTTTCAGTGAAAGATTAGCACAAGCGTGTCCAGATCAGTTATGGGATGAAATACTTACTCCACAACCAGGGCAGGGAAATAAGTAGATTTGGAAGTGGGTTCTCAGCCTGTTTCAGGGTGGGGGTGTCAGACCTGATGGAGCAGCAGTGAAAACCCTGTGCTCTGACCTCTGGATGCCTTGTTAAACTAAAAGGTTCAGTTCAGTGGGAAACACAATGACAGATTAAATGAGAGAGGTTTTGGTGTTGATAGTACTACTGCCACAAGCCCATCTCAGTCCTAACATGAGTGGAAAAGGCCTGGGTTTTTAAGGAAGGAAAGCCCAAACTGACCAAAGTCTGTGGTCTGTGCCATCCCACAGCACCGAACCCCCCGTCAGTCCGTGAGGAGCTCTGCACAGCCTCCCATGACACCATCACCGTGCACTGGATGTCAGAGGATGAGTTCAGTGTCAGCTCCTACGAGCTCCAGTACACCATCTTCACCGGCCAGGCCAACTTCATCAGTAAGTCACCACACTTCCCTTCAGCAAGGAGTCCCATGTTGCCCACACAATCTCCAGCTGCTCCATCCTTGGAAGTGTCTGAGGCCAGGTTGGAGCAACCTGGGATAGTTGAGGGTGTCCCTGCCCATGGCAAGGGGTGTCACTGGATGAGCTTTTAGGTCCCTTCCAACCCAGAGCATTCTGGGATTCTGTAAGGAAAAGGTTCTCAGTTTCATCAGTGGTTTTAAAGGCTGGGTATTTATGGAGGAGCAGCAAAGGATCTACCAAGGCCTAGTGGATCAGAGCAATAGACACCTCCTCATGTTGTGGGGGCCATCCCTGAAGTGCTCTGGTCTGCACTTGGTGTCATCGGCCCCAACTTGGTGAATCATCAGGAACACTGGAGGCTCCTGTCCATCTCACAGCTCCCAGATCCGTGGATACCTGGGATCGTACGCAGGGCAGCGCTGGCTGCTCCATGGCTGATAACTATGGTGGTTTATAAACCCTCTGGAACAGCTCTGAGCCATATTTCCAGGTAATTTTTCATTAAAATTACTGCCATACCTAGTTGTTTTTCCACAGCACCACAGATTTGTCTCACAGGAATGGGATTTGATTTGAGGACTGAAGACAGAATCACTGATGGTCTGTGGCTTGTGAGAAAGTTTTATTCTTGGTTTTCCTAGCAGCACTTGCCATTGTGAGAAGTGCTGACAAGGTGCCTCAGAGTGGGTGTTTGGGCTGCCGTCGGTCTGTCCCACTGGCTGGAAAGATGTTGGCACCGGCAGCACGGTGTCACGGCTCCGGAAGGCTGTTCAGTGCACTCTGAACTGTGCAGGAAGCTGACTGAGAAAGTTCCCTGTGACTTTCCAAGCTGGATCTCACCTCCCCAGCCCTGGCCCAGCCTTTGTCCTTGTTTTGGAAAACAAGATGATGCATTTCCTTTCCGTGGTGGCTGTTGTGTGCTGGTGCTGCCACAGCCAGACCCGCCCTGCTTGGCTCTCCTCTCCTTCCCAGGTAGAACACGTTGTCTCCAGCACTTTGTCCTCTGGAAGCCTGGAGAGCTCAGCCACCTCTCTGGCTCTGCTCTTGGATGGCCACCAGCTCCATGTCCCCTGCACTTCCAGCTGTGGACAGGATGGGGACTTGCTGGTGTCACCATGTGGTTTTGGTAGAGAGGGATGTCTCAAGGTCCCTGTGCTAGCTCTGTGCACTTTGGGCTGACAGGTTGCTCAGGGCTTGCTCGTTGAGGAAGGACTGTTCAGGGATGGAGCATCCAGTGCTTCCTCACCCTCAGTTAGGAGGATTTTGCCCTTTTCCACTCAGGATTTCCTCTGCTGCAGCTTGTGCCCTTGCCTGGGATGATGCCAGGGAAGGATCTACTCTCACCTTTTCCCACATGCCACTTTGGACACATGTGGCTTGGAGTCCCATACACCAAGGGACTTGGGAAGGAGTCACCTGCCCACCTCTGGCAGGTGGGGCACAGGCATTGGGAAAGGAGGAGCTGTGGAGACCATGAGAGTGAGGAACAGTGAGGGCAGTGCTGGAGTAGAGCCCAGAGGGTCACATGTCAGAAGTGTCCTCCTTGGCCAGCCAGCAACCTCCAGGTTGCTCTGTGTAGGACGAGTGAAGAAAACATGAGTTAAATCCCTGAGAAGAAAATGAATAACTTACTGTCCCTCGCAATAGCACAGTTTGGGTCATGGCACTGTGTGAGCACTGGCTGAACTCATGTGAAAAGACACTGGAACACTGAACAGGGCCTGGGACCCTGACCAGGAGAGGAAATACCTTTCCAAGGTGTGCAGTGCTGGCCTGTGGAACCCATCCCCTTCACACTTCCATCAAAGCCAAGAGTTTGGCAAGAGCCAGACATTTTTGTAGAGGATAAATGCTACAATAAAAGGGATTTTTTAAAGCTTTGGCGAGGAT
Organism: Agelaius phoeniceus; assembly: GCF_051311805.1. Taxonomy (NCBI): domain Eukaryota; kingdom Metazoa; phylum Chordata; class Aves; order Passeriformes; family Icteridae; genus Agelaius; species Agelaius phoeniceus. The sequence continues at coordinate 1,492,418 of NC_135278.1, forward strand.
AGGAGCGAGGAGGTTAGTCTTCAAGGCCAAGCTCTTTGAGGTCGTTTTGCAAAAGAAACCTACTTGGAAGTCAAGTCCTTCTCGTTGTCGTATCTTAGCCACCTTGTTCTTCCTGATGGAGCATCCCCAGCTGGTTCTTCCTGCAGGAAGGTGACACCAACCGGGCCGGGCTGGAAGCTGTGCGCTCCAACGGGAGCAGCTCCGCGTGCAGGCTGCAATCAGGATCACATCTGTTTTATTTTCTACTTCACATCACACTCCTCTGTGCCCCTCGGCCATTCCCATGTGTATCCCAAACCAAATTCAGGATGACAGGGACTGCAACCTGCCCTTGTCCTGCGGCTGAGCCAGCCACTGAAGATAAATGAATTTGAAGCCATTGCAAAAAAGGTATGGAGCATTCCCAGCTCCTGCCTCCCAGCCCTGCACATGTTGAAACCCCCTCTCCAGTCACCCCAAATTCACAATGCACTCCTTACCTCTCACCAGATCTAGGAAGCCTCCAGCTACTTCTTCCATGCTTCCTTATTCCTTTTGGCTCAAAGCCCTACCCCTGTGCTGTGATAGCTGTCCTGGTTTCCCCTGAGCCCCAGAGCATCTTTGTCCCCCAGTTCAGCTACTCAAGTGCTCGTGCCAGCTGCAGGTGATCCTCATCCCAGTGATGCCGATGGCAGGAGCAGCCTGTGGCACTATGTAAGGCTTTTCCCCTTTCCTGGAGCACTGTGCCACCCCACCTGAGGTACAGCACTACATTTCCACACATGCCAGGCCCTGTAGCTCTGACACTGCAAATCACTGCAGCAGTCAATTTGGCACCTCCGTGGTCTTGGATTCTTCATTCCTTCCCATTTCCAGAAAGAGTTCAGCCTGCTGAATGGTTTCCAAATGTCTGGATCCCTTCACTGGGAGCTCATTTTCTTTGAACCACTCTGCAGATCAGTCTATTCAGGGAGCCAAGCATCAGCCTCCCTTAGCCATGGATTATTACTTCCCACACTGGAGCACTGCAGACGGGGCAGGAGCAAGATTTAGTTGCAAACACATTGATTTGGGTGCAAATGCATCCCTTTCTGCTGCTGGAATTGCATACTGAGCAGGAGGGAGGCTGTCCTGTGGGACAGAGTGATGGTGGGATGGTGGTGGGAGGATGGTGGCCATCACCCCCTCCCAGGCACCAACGGCTTCATCTGCCAGCTGCCCTGGCTGGAAGGTGCTGCTGGCTGCATTTCCCTTTGTCTGCACCCTTTCCCCATCACTTCCCATGGCAGCATCCCAAGATGCCAGTGCTGCAGCCCTGGTCCTGCCTTTGTGTGATAATGGAAGAGATTCTGTGTTGCTGGGATTTATCATCTCTGGAAATTTCCCTGCCACTCTGAACTCCCAGGCAGGTGGTAAATCCTTCCGAGGGACACATGGTCATGAGCTCTGCATTAGCAGTACAAAAGCTTTGTATTCTGTCCTTCCCTGGGAATAAATCTCTGCCCCTCTCTTGACTGCAGGTCTCTACAACTCCATGGACAGCTGGATGATCGTCCCCAACATCAAGCAGAACCACTACACAGTGCACGGGCTGCAGAGTGGCACCCGCTACATCTTCCTGGTGAAAGCCATCAACCAGGCAGGCAGCAGGAACAGTGAGCCTGCCCGCCTCAAGACCAACAGTAGGTGCCCAGGCACTCAGCTGGCCATGCCAGGTGGGGGAGGAGAGTTTCCAGGGCACGGGGGTGCCTGGGGTATGGCTGGGTGTTCCCAGTGAGCGGGCAGTGGCTGGCAGCGGGATGGAAACACTGTGTTGTTAAATCACTGGAGTGCCCATCTCCCTTGGTGCTTCTGTTCCTTCCCTACCTCAGGGATGGTCTCCTGATACCCCATGTGATGCCAGGGGCTCCCATCAGCCCTCTGCTCTAGTCAGCACCCATCCCTGGGGTCTTAGGTCATAATGGTCCACTCTTCTGGTGGCTTTGCATTCCTGGGCTTTTTGGGGCCAATGCAAGGGGCACAGAGCAACTGTGTTCTTGTGTGTGGCTTAGCTTGCAGAGGGTTGTGGTTTGGAAAGCCATAAGATTGAAAAGTGTCTCCGTGGTGGTGGATGGGGACTTTGCAGCCACACACAAAGCAGAAGATTTTTCTTTCCAGTGCCCTGGGGATGCCAAGGAAGGTTAAATGTGTTTAGGGAGAGCTGAGCTCTGACAGCAGTGGAGCTAGACCTGTCTGTGCTGTAACAGACAGAGCTCCAGGGTTTGTGGTAGGAAACCTTTTTCCATTGAAAGACAGCAGAAGCAGTGGCACCCATGCCCTGAAGGGTCACGCGGGAGGGACAGTGTGAGATGTTGGGAGAGGAATAAGTTGTCTCTCCAGGCTGCCTGCCCTGTGCTCGTGCCTTCCCAGTGCTTGCATGTCTCTTTGTGGTCCTGGTGAGCACAGCCCTCCCATCTGTCCCTCTCCCAACAGTTGCTTCTGCCTGAGCAAGGCTTTCATGATGATTTATCACCTCTACCTCCTGCTTTTCTTTGCGCGACATTAAACTGAATAAAACAACATTGAGGCAGTGGAGCTGAGGGAGCTGCTGAAGAGCAAACTTCATCCCAATCTGCCTGTTCATTAAAAATTTATCCCTCCTGCAGCTGCTGTTTCTCAGTGCTTCCCTGGCTTTGAAAGGCGCTCGCTCTGGGAGTGAGGGATGGGAGGCTTGGGAAGCTGGGAGCAAGGGCGGGTGGCCGTGGTGGCAGCTCCCATAGGACAGGGTCTGGTCTCTCTGATCTAGCCCAGTGCCAGTCACCGAGCTGCCAGCACAGCTCTGAGCGCTCCTGCTTGGGGATGGACTGGGTTCAGTCAGAGTCCTGTCAGGTGTTGAGCCCCCCTTGCTGCAGGGATGTGTCTGCAGCAGCTTCTGCATGTTTGAAACCTGGAGCAGCCCCACATGAGACACTGCACAGGTTATGTGTGATTGTGGGGGTGCTAAAGCCCCTTCCACAAGGACCTCGCTTCCCACTCAGGTGTTGGGGAGGAGAGGCATGTGGCATTGATGGGCACATCCCTCTCTGCCACCAGTTTGGTGTTCCTTTGCCATCTGTGTTTGTGGAAACTTCTGAATTCCTGAAAGTTTGATTTAGCCATATATATTGATTTTTCTCCTTCTGTGGCCATCCTCAGGTGACAAGGGCTCCTTTGGGTGTCTAGTGGTGCTGCAGCCCCAGCATACCCCCACTGGCTTTTCCTCCTGCTGGTATTTGCTACCAGGGCTTCCCCTTTTGCAGTGGACAATATCCAGAGGATATCACAGCCATGCTTTCCCACTGAAACCTCAGTGGAAGTGTCAGCAGCTCAACACAGAAACGGCCCATTAACATATTTCACAGCCTGTTCTGTTCCTGAAGGGATGTCTGGAGAGATCTCTCCATGGCCAGAAGGTCAGTGTCAGGACACATCGATTTCTGCAGCATCAGCGCTGTCAGTGCTGGCACTAAATCTGCATTCCTGAACAGAGCAGCTTGGGAGGACATGTTTGGTGTAGTGACAGAGAGACCGTCTTCTGCTGAGGCTGGGCCTGAGCAGGACTCATTTAGGAGCAAGTGTCCAAAAGTAGCTGAAAATGCTGGAATGCAGGGACAGGCCCAGCTCTGGACATAAATAAAATGCAGAGAAATGGGTTTTCCAGCCCTTGCCTTGGCCACTGCATCCTGGCCTTATTTTCCCTCGCAATTCTGGCTTTTCTTAATTTCTGCATATCTTGGCAAGACCTTAATGTGCTACAGGATGGCTCCCTTCACATCCCATGTGAGATGTCAGGAGTGTGTTTGCTGCCTGAGCAATGGGCTGCAAGGTCCCTATTACTGACTGAATCATGTCAGTGCAGGTGTTTTTAAGGACAGGATGATCCCTGCAAAAACTTCCCAGGAGGGAATCTGAAAATTAAGATGTATTTATGGTTTTCCTATGACTTGATGACTCAGCATCTTTGTTTCTTTCTTTGCTGAAGGCGATGTCTTCAGGGAGGATAGGATGGTGCTGGCAGCTCTGCTCTGTGGGTGTCCTGTGCCCCACATGTGGCATCTTAGATAGCTGGTGGGTGTAGGGACACTGCCACTGCCATTACAGGCAGAGAGGAGGCACAGAATGCAGGAAGAGCTGCCTTTGTGTTCCTGTGTCCCTGCTGCTTTCTTTGCTCTCTGGGCAGAATGTGGTGGGTACCTGCAGCAGAGTACTTGGGTGCAGAGTTCATATCCATCCCTCCTTTCTCTCCACACATTTTCAGCCAAACGCAGTCACCAGCTGTCCACCCTCTCTGCAGCCAGAGGAGTGGGGCACAGAGGAGCTGCTGTGCTGCAGGGCACCAGTGGCACCCCTGCACTGACCCCCCCCCTGGGCTGGGCTGCTGGGCCTGGATTTGGCTGAGTGTTGAATGTTGTCTCCTGCTCCTGGGGATCTCATTCCAGTTATTTCTGTAGCTGTTATGTAAAGCAGCAGGCAGCCTGTCCTCGCTGTTCCTCTGGGTGGGTGACAGGAGTGTCCTAAGCCCCTGCTCACTGTGATGGGTGCAGGAGCCCTGGGAGGTCCAGGGGAGCAGGGTGGGTGTCTGGGGTCCTGCAGGGTGGGGATGGAGCTCCAGCACACACCTCCCTCTGCCTGGCTCCATCCCTGCATTCCACTGACCTTGACCATGTTCCTGGCTGCCTCCTCTTTGCTCCCTCACACTCAGTGCCAGACAGGATTTCCTCTGCTCTGCTCTGCTCACTCTGGCTCTGCTGGGAAGGGAGGGCTAATCCAGCTGATAAATGCTCCAGGGGTGCAGCCGGCTGTGTCCAGCCCTGAAGGCAGCTGCTTCCCCACAACTCCCGAGCCTCATGCAGGGATGACAGCAAAAGGCTATCAGGAATATCCCAGCAAGCTGAATTTGTGGGATAAAGGTAATCTGAGTGACCGGCCCAGGAGCTACATGTTAATGATGAGACGAAACATTAATGATGAGAGGAATCATCAGTGATGAGAGGAATCATTGCAAGCCTTGGCTCTCTGCAGGGCAGGGCTGGAGAACAGTGACTGGGAGGCACAGAGGCTGCTGGTGGTGGGGGAGCAGAGAGTGAAGGCTACAGTCAGAACCCCCCTTCCTTTGGCAGCTCCCACGCTGGGGGGCTGAGGTTGGGACTGTTATGACCTCTGTGAAGTCTATATTTTTTCCCAGTGCCAGAGTGATATTTTGGGAAGGATAGCAGGTGCCTGGCTGTGTTCTCTGAAATACCCTCCGACCCCTCCAAGACTGCCCATCATACTCACTGCCAGTGCATGCACCTCAAGCACTTGCTCCAGGACATGCCAGCAGAAACCAGTGATAAGGGCTGGGCTCCACTTCTTCACACTGACCTTAGCAAGAGGTTGCCTTCGGAAACAGAGCTGTGAGTGTCTCTGTCCTGATGGAGCCAAGTATTTTTATACCTCACTTCCTCAGAGCTTGTCTCCTTTGCATTACTGCCAGGAAAAGATACAGCAGAAAGATCAGAGCAGCCAAAAGAAGGAGGGGGCAGGTCACTCCCAATTTGCAGTTTTACTTTCAGGCTTCTCAACTCAATTATTCAGCAAATTGGGCTCCAAGGAAAACCAGCACAAGCTACCATCAGGTTACAGAGCACAGCGCAGATGAGCTCCGCTCTGCAGCTACAATGATTGCTGATGTTGCAGCTCTTTGCAGACATTCCCAGGTGTCCTGGTGTTCTCCTTGTGTGTTTCCTGGCTTTCCAGGGTTTTCAGGCTGTTCTGGGGGTCCCCAGCCCAGGCTCAGGACCCCATTGATGTGGTGGTGTCATTGTTTCTTCTTGCTGGGACTCTGTGTCTGCAGCCAAAAATGAGAGCATGAAGGACACAGCTAGTCATGCCCCAAGCTGGGTACCAAAACATGAGGCTGAAGATATTGGTAGAATTTGGGGTGTTCTCTGCAGCTGTCATTTTCTTTGTCCTGAAGCAGGTGAATCCCTATGGAAATGCTGTCTGGTGCCTGTGTGCACTTTACTGCATCTCACATGAAACCACAGCAGCAAAACCCACCTGAACTCAATTTACTTCTTTGTAGCATCTTGGGGTTTTGTTTGCAAATTCAGGGATAGACTGACGACTTTCAGAGGGAAATCATGAACAAAAAAGGAGTCTGGTTGAAGCTCTGGGACATCACCCAGATCTGGTCTGGTTTTGGGGAAAACATCCAAGCAAACCACCATTAAATATGCAAAGCTGAGAACATGTGATGTGAAGAAGCCCGATTCCTGCACCATGATGCTAATAACACAAATCCTAATCCTTGTGTCTCCTCCCTACAGGTCAGCCATTCAAGCTGGACCCCAAGATGGCTCACAAGAAGCTGAAGATCTCCAATGACGGGCTGCAGATGGAGAAGGACGAGAGCTCCTTGAAGAAGAGCCACACGCCAGAGCGGTTCAGTGGGACAGGCTGCTACGGTGTGGCCGGCAACATCTTCATCGACAGCGGCTGCCACTACTGGGAAGTGGTGGTAGGATCCTCCACCTGGTAAGGCACCACCTGTGTGGGGGGGGGATGCTTTCCCGGTCCAGCCTTTGCCAGAGATGCCCACCCTGTGCCCCTTTACAGCAGGTGGGCTCTGAAAGCACAGGGTGCTGTAGCCATCAGGGCTGGGCTTGGTGCTGGGCCGAGGCTGGAGGATGCTGAGCACAGCTTCTCCTCTCCTGCAGGTATGCTATTGGCGTGGCTTACAAGTCAGCCCCCAAAAATGAGTGGATTGGGAAGAACTCCTCTTCTTGGGTCTTCTCCCGCTGCAACAACAACTTTGTGGTGCGGCACAACAACAAGGAGATGCTGGTGGAGGTGCACCCACAGATGAAGCGCCTCGGTGTCCTCCTGGACTACGACAACAACGCCCTCTCCTTCTACGACCCAGCCAACTCTCTCCACCTCCACACCTTTGAAGTCTCATTCATCCTGCCAGTGTGTCCCACCTTCACCATCTGGAACAAATCCCTGATGATCCTCTCGGGGCTGCCTGCCCCAGATTTCATCGATTACCCCGAGCAGCAGGAGTGTAACTGCCGGCCCCAGGAGTCCCCATACGTGTCAGGAATGAAAGCCTGTCACTAGGCTGCCCAGGCCTGCCCGTGCCCCATGGCAGCACTGGCCATGCTGGTGGGTGAAGTTGGCCAGAGCTGCCCACTGGCAGCCGTGCCAGAGAGCCACTGTGGCGCCTGAGCAGTTGAGCACCATCCACACCCAGTTCCATCTTACTTTAATGGAAAAAGTGGAAGAACCTCAAACCACAGCTGGAAATGAACTGCTTTTGGTGAGCTCCAAGGTGTGCAAGAGTGGCTGGAGCAGCTCTTTGGCGGTTGCTCCCATCTCTCCCCAAGAAGATTGTCACCTGGATGGTTCTGTCTTCCCTTGCGGGGCTGGAAAGGCCAGGGCAGGTTTCAGGGTGACCTGAGGTGCCATGGTGGTCAGGGAATGGCTCGTGCATACCACGAGGCACAGATTGGGACAGGAGGGATGGGCTCTGGGGCCCGCTGACAGCTGGTGTAGGGACCCAGAGCACTGAGCAGCACTTTCCGGGGAGGACTTTCCATGTGGCTGAGGCTCGGTAGCTTCCCTGGTGGGATGGATAAGGCTTGGAGCACTTGGTGAGTGCTGGCAGTGGCTGTGTGGTGGATGGTGGCCCTGTGGAGGGAGGGTGGTGCTCTGTGGGAGTGAAGATGGCACTGAGGGTGTTCCCGGTGGCTGGCTGTGCTGCAGATGACATGCTCCTGATAATTTTCGGGGTCCTGCAGTGGAGAGCCACGGACCCCCAGCCCACCATCTCCTCCTTTGAGAGCTTCCCAGTATCCAGGGAGGCCTGCATCCTTGAGAAGCTTTGGCCCCTGGCACAGAGGTTTGGCAGCTGCTCCTTCCCAACACAGTGTCTGGCCAGCAGTGCCCTGCTCCACATAGGTCTCCAGTGCCCTGTCTGGTGTCCCAGCAGCAAAAACTCATCTTCCTACTCTAAGCCGACAGTAGAGTCCTGCTCAAAGAATACCTCTATGCTCTGTGACCCAAAATCTCAATTAATGACACTGAATCTTGACTTCTGGTTTGTTCTCCACCATGCCAGGGGATTGGACTGGGTGCGTTTTAAAGATCCCTTCCAGCCCAAACTATTCCATGATTCTGTGGTGGTGTGAGTGTGGAGCCATACTGTTTATTCCATGGCAGAGGACTGAGTCTGTCCCAGAGGCTCAGAGACCCTGGTTACTGGGAGCTCTTTGGCTGTCTCCAGTATTCCCAGCTCCAGTCTCCAGATTTATTTAAGAGGCCAAGAGGAGCTGGGCTGGCACACAATCCCTGTTGCCACCATGGGGGTCTGTGGCACAGTTTGGGGCCAGTGGGCATGTGAGTGTCTGGGACATTGTGGAGCAGGGATTTCAGGCATTATGGTGGCCCAAGGCAGCTGGTGCTTGGGCTTCGCTTCTGACATTTGAAGCCCCTTTTCCTCCTCTAGATGTGGTGCCTCAGTGGGAGTGGGAACCACTGAGCTGAGACCACCCAGCTCTGCCAGCCTCTCCCTGTGGAGCTTGCTGATGGGGAACTACCCCTGCTTCTGTTTTCTTCTACAACAGGGTAACCCACCTGATTGATCCAGGGTAGCCATGAGTTGCAATCTTTTTGGACTTTAGCAGGCTTTAGCAGTCTCTGACAGGATCCTTCTGGACAAAATGTCCAGCCCACAGCTGGATAAACACATCATGGGGTGGCTGAGTAACTGGCTCATGAGTCAGGCACAAAGAGTGACATCGGGCTGGCACTAGTCACTTTTGGGGTTCTGAAGTGCTCCATCCTCGGCCCTGTGCTCTTCAACATTTTCATTAACAACCTGCAGGACTGGAAGGGATACTAGGTCAATTTGCTGGGAGCACTAAGCTGGGAGGAGCTGTCAATGCTCTCAAGGGCAGAGAGGCCCTGCAGAGAGACACAGACAAATTAGATAGATGGGGAATCACCAACCAGGTGACGTTTAACAAGGGAAGGTGATAAATTCTGTGCCTGGGATGGGGCCACCCTGATCATGTGTATGAACTGGGGAAAGAGAGGCTGTGGAGCAGCTGTGGAAGGGCCCTGGGGTACCTGGTCCAGTTGGATCTCAGTCGGCCAGGAGGGAAATCCCTGTTCTGGGGGCATCAGGCCAGCTGGATCAGGGAGGGGATTGTCATGTTCTGCTCTGGGCTGAGGCAGCCTCACCTTGAGCCCTGAGGGGAGTTTTGTACACCACAATATAAAAAAGGCATGAAGCTATTAGAGAGTGAACAAAGAAGGCCTGTGAGGATGGAGAAGGGTCTGGAGGGGTCTTGTGAGGAGTGGCTGAGGTGACTTGGTTTGTTCAGCTGGAGAAGAAGAGAGGGGAGGCCTCTTTGTCATCTTCAACTCCTCCCAAGGGGGAGTGGAAGGGCAGGTACCCATCTCTTCATTCTTGTGACCAGTGACAGGACTGAAGGAAACGGCTGGAGCTGAGTCAGGGAGGATTAGGCTGGATGCCAGGAAAAGGTTTTTCTCTCAGGGGGTGGTCAGGCACTGCACAGTCTCCCCAGGGAATGGTCATGGCCCCAAGGCTGCCAGAGGTCAAGGGGCATTTGAACAATGTTTCCAAACACAGGGTGGGATAGTTGGGGTGTCCTGTGCAGGGCCAGGAGTTCAACTCAATGATTCTGATGGGCCCCTTCCAACTCAGCCTATCCTGTGATTCTAAAGCCCAGGCTCAGGGGATGAGTGGCTGGTTTGGACAGGGCTCTTGGGGCTCATCCCATGGGAGCTGTGCCAGAGACAGGTTGAATTCATCTGGAGCCAGTTCAGAATTCATCTGGTGACCCCTCCCAGTGACCTGGCCAAGAGGATGCGTGTTGGTGAGTCTGGTGGTGACAGCTTTGCCCAGGAGGAGAGTGTTCCCTAGCGTGCCATCTCTCTGTGTGTCTGGACTGTGGTTTTTGGAAAAGGGAGGTGGGCAGCACCTCGGGGAAGGATCTGCTGCCGGCCCTGCCAAGCTGAGAGGGCTTTCCCTCTGATCCAGGCTGCTTCCCCATGGTGCCTGGCAGGGCAGGCACAGGGGATACACCCCTCCTTCTTGACTCCTCTTGAGCAGAGGAGCAGCTCCGTTTGCTTCTCCCAGCCCCGGAGTGCAGGAGCTCAGGGAGGGTGCTGCAGGGGCAGGCCTGCCATCCCCACAGCCTGGCTCAAGACCCCTTTCACTTTGGGAGGTTAAATCACCCTTTTAAGTTGGATGTTTTTCATGGGATGGTCTCATGGAAGTCCCTTCCGCATGTGCCGGTCCCATGGGGCTGCTCAGCCTGTGCCAGCCCAGAGGGATGCCAGGCCCTGCAGGGGGATGGTGGCCCTGGCAATGCCGAGGGTGGCGCCAGCGCTGCTGGGATGGGCTCAGGGAGCATCCGCAGCTCAGAGACCATGAGCCCTTAATGTGACATTTGCACCTGATGAAATTGCACTAATTGTGGGACCCCCTGGCCCCCACACATGTCTCACACCCGGCCAGATGGGGACTGGGGGAGCCCCACACCCCGAGCAGGAGCTTGGCGGCCTTTCCCAGTCACCCACATTGTCCTCTTGTGGTACTGAAAGCAGAGCCCACCCAATTGTCACCATGATTTGGGGAGCAGCAGCCCCATCCCTGGGCCCTGCTGAGGACATGGAGGGGGTCCAGAGTGCTGCTGCTGGTTCCTCTGCGCCTGGTGACACCCGTGTTCAAGTTCGGGATGTGTGGACTCCTGGCTCCCCTCAGCCTCCCCTTCCACGTGTAACATTCCTGCTTCCATTTTACTTGGGGGAGGGCTGTTCTTCCTCTTGGGTTTTTCCCTTTTTGTTGGTTTTTTTGCAACTTCTTTGTTAACATGTATATATATATATATATATATATATAAATATAAATATAAAAATATAAATATAAAAATATAATATAATATATATACATTGCTGGGTATGTCTGTGTTTGAGGGAGGCCATAAGGTGAGGACAGCCCTGGGATCTTCTTGCTGGCCATCACAGTGTTCCCCAAACCTAGCAAAACATATGGCCATGCATGCACAGAGCAGAGGGGATTTGTGGTACTACCCAGCAGCAGCTTTCCTTGTGCTGGGCTCAGCCCAGACTGGAGAGCCTGTGGGGTGGCCAGGCACAGGGGGTGCTAAAGCTCCATCCAAAAACATCTGTACACATAAATACTGAGCACCCTGCTGCCAGCCCCTGGATGATGTTCCATTACCCAGGACACTGCATGTGCCAGTCTGCCCTTTTCCCAGTCCTGGATGGCCACAGGGGTTCTGGACATCTCTGAGTGCCAGCTATGTCCAGGTGCTCTTGCCCCACCAGTGCCCTGGAGAGGGTGGGGATGGAGCAGGTGCTGGGGCCAAGCTGGTGATGGGGCTGAGATGTGGCTGTGACAGCCCCCCCTGCACAGAGCCCTGCCGTGCACAGGGACTGGCAGGGAGGAGCTCGGTGGTTCCCCTCTCCCAACCCCAGCCCTGGGTGCACATCCCTGGGCTCTCCCAGGGGCCCCAGCAAGCAGGACTGGCCCAGGGAGTGGGGAGAGCCCATGCTGGAATGGTGCCACTGGGCAGAAGCTGCTGGAGAAGGGGTATTGGGGGCAGCCTCATGTGGGGGAGCACAGGCACACAAACCTGCAGGAGACAGAGCCCATTTTTGGAGCACATGTGCCTAAAATATTTGTTAAGTGGAAAACATACCAGCACTGTGGAATTAAATATTTCTTACTTTATGCCTTTGCTCCAGGCTTCTCCTGTTAAACCACCAGCACATGGAACCTGCCTGGAGGATGAGTTGCTGGTTCAGCTAGGAACAAACCTGTGGCATTTGTGTTGGTCAGAGCTCCGCCCTTGCTGTGGGTTGTCAGTGCCACGCAGCAGTGATGGGCTGGGTCTGGTGCTGGTGCTCCTGCTTCTGCCACAAAGACCCCACTGCCCAGAGCCCCACACTGAGGAGTGGGAGCTGCAGTGCCCAGGGCCCACAGCCTCCATTTCCAGACTTTTTATTCCCTGGTCCAGAGACTGGCAGGGTAGCCCCAGAGCACCACAGCTTGCCAGGGGGCTGTCCCAACCCCATCCCTTCATCCATCCCATCCCTCTGCTCCAGCCTGGTTTGCTGCATGCCCTGGGACAAGTGTGTGGGGTCTGGCAGGTATCTGCAGGTGCTCCTGAGCTCTGGCCACTAATCAAACAGACCCTGACACGGTTGCCAAAAGCCAGAGGTGCCCCAATCCTGGTGAGCAGCCCCCATGGCAGGAGAGACCCAGAGCCCTGCCACCCAGCCCGGAGCCCAGTGAGCACCCAGCAAGCAGCAAGGACACAATTGGAGCAAAAATCTGGCTATTTCCACATATAAGGGGACACAGATCCTCTCCTTTCACCATGGGACAGTCTTCCCTGGGAGAGAACCTGCTCCCCCCTCCATGGGATTGACACAGTGTGGGAACCTTCTTTTCTTTTAAACTGAAAAATAAAACCTTCCAAATGAGAAACATTTCCCAAATGGCCACAAATGGGCGCTTGAAGGGCAGAGCCTGGGTTCTGGAGAGGTGAGGCACTGCCCAGCTCTGCTGTCAGCCCACCCTGAGCTGCCCTGAGAACGCCCCCATGCAGCCCGGCAGGCCCGGCTGAGCCTCCAGACCCTGCGGGGCTTCATGTGGGGGACTCATCCCGGCTGTCACAACAGCTCAACAGCGTGGACCATCTGCTCAGTGCATCCAGAGCTTCCAGAAAGGCAGGAATTCTCTGCGTGGATGTGTCTGACACGCTGCTCCCCCGTGCTGCTGGCAGGATTCCTGTCTCAGTGGCTCAGGCTGGCCGTGGGCGTTGCTGTGGATCACCAGGATGGATGTTAGCCCAGTGCCTGGAGAGCTGGCAGGGCTGGGAAGTGCTGGGAAGGGCACACCTTGGTAAAGCAGGGTCCCAGGGGTGCCGGGACTCACACTTGCCCATCCCTCCTCCCTGCACGCCGATGGAGTGAGAGGAAGCTGCAGAGATTGCTTCATTGTCCCTAGAACGACCGCGTTAGGTGGGGAAATGAGTCCTGGGAGGGGAGGATGCGTTTCCCTCGAGGCTTTCCATAGGAGCACTTCATTATCCCTGAAACTCATGGGCTTCATTAACTAGAAATCCATCTCCAGGACAAACCACAGCCCGAGGCAAGGCCCAAAGGGATGTGGAGCACTGGGACAGCAGAGCCGGGAGCTGGTCCCTGCTGGGGCTGCTCAAGCTGCCTTGGCTCAGAGCCCACTTGGTGCCAGCCTGAGGAATGGGCATGACTGGGGGGTGCTAGGCAAGGGAAGAGCAGATGGCAAAGGATCAGCCTGTACTGAGGTGTTGACAGAGAAGAAATGTGGCAGTGCCACCCGTGTGTCCTCTGGCTGTGGCTAAAACTCCCTGAGCGCCATCCCCACCGTGGGACTGCTCCCACATTCCCTCCAGCCAGTGCCAAACACTGCTCCAGCCCTCGCCAGTGCTGGGGATGACCTGAGGCTCTCTGGCACAGCTCCTGGAAGCTGCTCAAAGAATGTCATCCCTGGTCACCTCTTTGCCCGAAACAGCCAGTGACACAGCCGGTGTCAGCATGAGCCCAGGAAAGAGCTCTGCCCTTTCTCCTCCTGCTTTGTCTGGTGCCTTTCCCTGTCAACCTTGGGTTTCTAGGAAACTGCATCCCTCGTTGTGAAAGCCAATTTAAAACCATCACTCACGTGGCAGGTTGTTTCATGGAAAGGAAAAGGCTGCTCTGAGATGATGGAATGAGCTTTGCTGCTGCTTTCGAGGAATGTGCTTTAAACACAAGAGGTTTCAGCATCACAAATACTGAAAATCAAACCAGAAATGCATTCCACAAGTCAGCCAGAAGGGGAAAAAGCAGAGTGTGGCATGGGCTTGGGAAGGCTAATGGCAGGTTTTGGGGGACTGAGTGGAAGGTTGGTGTTGACCTTTCATTTCTTTTTTACTTTTCATTTCTTCTGTAGTTCACAAAATAGGAAATTTTAAAACTCCCTCCCTTGAGAAAGCTTAAAAACACACTGCCTGGGAGCCCTGGGGCTTCCCCCCTGCTCTGGGAAGCTGCAAAGTGAAGAGATAAGAGAAATCACTGGGTTTTTATGATGAGGGACATCAAGATATCTCATCTGTCCCATCTGCAGCAGCAATGGCTTGCATTGGGGTGGGATAATCCTCACTGGAATACATGCTACAGCTCTCCCATCCAGGAATGAAAATCCCTTTAACTGGTGATTTCACTCCAGGCTGGGGAAAAAAAAAAACAATAGTTAAATAAATGGATGGAAAAGAAAATGACAACCTGACCTGCTCATAGACTGCACAGGATGAATGAGTTAGAGTCTGAGCTGGCCCAAATTAATCCTTAATGGAACTTGAGATTTTAAATACTCATCTGAATAACCACCCCCTAAAACTGATCAAGTGTTCTAGATCATTAGACTGAGCATCACTTAATATTCTTGGTCTGGCTATGGAGTGATGGACAATGCCTGGAATGAGACCAGAAACCTTTATTGAATAATTCTGGTGTTTAAGGCATGTGAAAGGGAGGGAGGGAGGGAGGCGGGAAGGAGATGGTGAGGACATCAGTGCTTCTGTCTCAGACTAATAATGGCTGCAGGGGGAGCCTCAGGAATTCTCCTGAGCTTCAGGAGCCCATCTTGAGTTTCAGGACCTACCCTGAGCTCCAGGAGCCTGTCCTGAGTTGCAGGAACTGTCCTGACCCACCTGGAGCAGGCAGTTCGAGACTCCAGCCCTTCATCAGCCCTTGCAAATCCCACCTGGCCCCTCTCCTGAGAACATCCCATCCAGGCTCACCACTGCATCCTCCAAGCTTCGGAGTCAGGCAGGAGCAACACAGGGACTGTTAATGGAATTGGGTCCAGTTCTCCATGGCAACGAGCAAGAACTGGGTCAGTGCAGGATGCAAGGAGCCAAGCACTCCCAGGAGTTTTAAAAGTAAACACCAGCAGAAATTAAGGCACAAGGACCTGGGGGGGACAAGGGGACCCTGGGACCCGCAGAGCTGCAGTAGAGCCCCCATCACCACATGTCACAGAAAGCAGTGGGGTCCCAGTCCTGCCCAGGGAGGGGGGCACAGGAAGGCTCCCATGGGTACTTCTGCACAAGACAGTGGATCCAGGGCTGCACAGAGCAGGGGCTGCCTGGTCCCCAAGGCACACACAGACCTCCACAGCTACAGTGAGCAACTGAGCCTCAAAAACTCCCTCAGCCACAGCCTCCCTGCCCCCTATTCCCCATTGCTTTGAGCCAAGTGCCTTCTCTCCACATGGCCCTTGCCCTCCTGCCTCCCTGGCTCTAATTTGTCCCTGTTTATTTACACAGGCAGGCAGGCTGACATCCATCACTGGGATGCTCTGTGCAGAGGCTGTCTGTGTGAAAATCCTCATTACAGCTCCTTGCTGACAGGAGCTGTGCTGGGCTCCTTTGATCAGCCAGATGCTCGGGTGGAGCCTGGCTCTGTGTGTGCAGCCGCTGCCTTTGCTCTGCGCTCAGCAGCCGCGTGCCAGAGACTCCACCGTGCCCCTGCCAGAGCACAGGGGCCTCTGCCTCCACAGCCTGTCAGTAATTACCTGAGTGATGGGCCAGTGCTGAGCTGTCAGGGCAGCAGCGATGGGGGAAGTAGTTTGAGGGGGCTGCAGGGCAGAGCAGGAGGAACTGGATGGAACTGGAGGATGGAACTGGATAATTTTTAAGATCCCTTCCAACCCAAACCATTCCATGATTTGAGGAAGCTAAACAACAGAACAATGAGAAAATTACCTGCAGAGTTTCCTCAAGGCCCATGAGAGCCACGAATTTGGCTGCCGTGGTTACTGATGGTCACAGGGAACCATCACCACCTTCAGCTGCTTTGATGATTTAATTGATACCTGGGCTCTGAGCTTTCATGTACCAAAATATATGTCCATCATTTGGCAGACCTTTGCCCTTCATTTTTCATTAAAATCCATCTGTTCGGTTCCCAGTGTGTCACCCTGATGTGAATAACTTCTCTTGAGTGGTGTCTTCATTTGTAAAATGGGCTTTTTAATCCTGCTCCACCTGATAATGAATTAAACACTCTCTTAACATTCACACAGCACCTGGAGGATGGAGAGAAGTGCTGCTGATGACAAAATTACAGTGTTATTTTATTTCACTCACTGCACAAATACACAGCAGCATCCTCTGGGCCCATTGAGCATCTTCATCCTTGTGCCACAATGGAGACTGAGCCCTGTCCCCTGCACAGCCCCACACTGCCCCAGCTACATCTTCAGGCACTTCCCAACCCAGTCCCCACCACAGGGGCCCAAGGTGGCCAGCATGGAATGGCCAAAGCCCCACATGGCCTGGGAAGGTGGGCAAGGGGGGAAGTGTCCAGGTGGGGATGCTCCCTCTGTGTCACTGCAACCCTCACCTGCCCAGGGCAGGCAGTGCTGGAGCACTTTATCCCTGATGGCATGGGTACATGAGATGTCATGTACAAACACCTGTGTTCTCAAGGCTCCTCAGCCAAGTGGGATTTTCCCCTGGATCAGCCAAGGTAACCAATCCTACCATGCATGGTTCCATGGGAGCTGGGATCTACCCCCTGTGCCCTCTGGGATCTACCCCCTGTGCCTTTCCCATGTACCTGGGCCTGCCACTGTATTTAACCTGGATTTCCCCTCAATCCTCTTAGAATCAGAGAATCAGAGAATCTCCTGAGTTGGAAGGAACCCATCAGGATCAAGTCCAATTCCTGTCCCTGCCCAGACCCCCCAACAACCCCACCCTGGTCGTCCCTGGAGCGCTGTCCAACCCCTCCTGGAGCTCTGGCAGCCTCGGGGCTGTGCCCATTCCCTGGGGAGCCTGGGCAGTGCCAGCACCCTCTGGGGGAAGAACCTTTCCTGATCTCCCACCTAACCCTCCCTGGCACAGCTCGAACCCTTCCCTCAGGTGGAGACAGGCTCAGCAGGAGGCAGGTGGGAAGGGAGCACTTCCTGGACCTCCTCTCCAGAAATCCCTCTGCTCCATGCCCAGCTCCAGGCCAGTGCTGCCAGGTGACGCTTCAGCAGAACCCAAGAGATGCCCAATTATCCATGGACCCGAGTGACCGGAAACCAGGGGAGTGGAGGAATTTGTAATTAAATTGCCATTAGATGGGTAACAGATTGTCTGGCAGCTGACAGTGAGTGAAAATGCTCCATTCTGTCATGTTTTATCAGCATGAAAACCATTTGCAAGTGCTCTAATTACATTCCTAATTGCCAATGTGATTAGGGACCTGCAGCTGTTCATTAAGCATGTGTCACCCTCAGCCAGCAATCTGGAAGAGAGAATATTTAATTAATTGAATAGCACATTGGATGAGGAGATGGCCGGACCTGGAAGCTGGGAGTCTTGTGCTGAACAGAGCTGGTGGGAAGCAGCCTTCTCCTTCCAGCTCTGGGCACAGTGTCACACAGCCTCTGTTGGGAACCTAATAATATAAAATACACAGGAGCTCTCCTGCCCTGATGTCCAGCCAAATTTTTATCTTCTCAGCCAGTCATGCTTCTCATCAGTGGAACAGTGTGAGCCATGTGGCTGCTGCTCCAGTGACCAGGGCTCAGCCCCAGAGAGGGATAGAGCCTTCAAGGTGCCCCTTTCCCTGACACTGCATCCCTCCTGGCCACTCTTCCCAGCCCTCCCTTGCCTTCTCCTTGTCTGTACTTTTTCCTACCTCAAACACACCAACAGCTCGCATGGGGTTTCCTGTTGGAATAGGATGCTCAGAGAAGCTGCAGCTGCCCCATCCCTGGAAGTGTTCAAGGCCAGGCTGGATGGAGCCTGGAGCAACCTGGGATAGTGGAAGTTGTCCCTGTCCATGGACAAGGGTTGGAACTGGATGTTTTTTAAGGTCCCTTCCAACCCATTCCATGATTGCATTTGCTATGGCTCTACTTCCAGCTCCCCCTGCTTGCCTGAGCAGCTACAGAGAGAGGGAAAAACACAAGTGCATCCAGATCAGCTCATTTTTTCAAATTTAACATACTCCGGTGCCTTAAAATATTCTTGGTCACAACAGGGAGAGTCTTAGGAGGCTTCACCTTAATCCCTGTTTAATTTCCACTTAAGAAAATGTCACTGCAGATGTTTAATAAGAATTAATTCTGGGTTTTGCATAGTTACTTTCAATTAAATAGCCCCAAGTGTTCCATGACTCTTCAAACAGACACTAAAGCACATCGAATCCTGCTCCCCATCCATTAACTCCAGTGCTTCTGTCTCTGCAGCCTGGAGCTCCCAGTCCTGCAGTCACTCCAGTGCTGAGGGATGATGTGGGGCTGCAGCCCCAGGCTGGCTCTATCCTGCCATGGGCCCATTTGGGATGATGCCAGGGTCCCTCTCAGCAGCCTGGACATCATTTTATCCCAAGCATTCAAGCTTTCTCTGAAGGGTGGGGGCTGCCTGTAGTCACAGTCAGGCTGTGAAATAATTCCTCTGAGGGAGAGCAGAGCCTGGCACTGGGTCAAGGTGCTTGGAGGAGGGGACACCCAGAGAATATCCCAGCCCCTCTGCCCACTCTCTGGGCTCCCCACAAGTGTGCAAACCTGTCTCTGGCCCTGCTGCCCCAGGCCTGGGAAGTTGCTTTTATAAAAATGAGAAGTAAATAAATTTAAAAAATAGGGAGTCCACTGCAGAGCCAATTATTCCTCCTTTAATCTTCTTGTGTGCTTTTTTTCTTTTTTCTGCTGCCTAAGTGCAGTGCTTTGCACTTGTTATTATTGAATTTTCTATCTTTGATTTTGGGCTATTTTTCCAGCATGTGGAGATTGTCCTTAATTCCAAGCCTGCTTCTCTCCCTGCAAGCCTACAGCACACAGGAACATGAAATCATTTTCATTGAAAAAATGCTCTGAGGCCATCAATCCCAGCCATGCTCCCAGAACTGCCAAGCCCACCACCATCCGTGTCCCCAAGTGCCACCTCCACAGGATCCATCCCCAGGCAGTGCCTCTCCCTTCTGCTGGGAAATGACCCCATTTCACTTTCAGACACTTTTGGGGTGCAAGTGCTGACAGTGATGCTGGTCCCTGCTCAAACTGTTCCATTCAGCAGCTGCAGCCCCAAATCCCAGAAAACTGCCCCCATCAACCCCCATCCATCTCTACCAGAAGCACCCATGAAAATTTGGGCACTCCAAGGAACCACCTCTCTGAGCTGCAGTGCTTCACTGGGTGAGTGGCAGCAGGAGCATGTGACAGGAGAGGAAGGAAACTGCAGCCTGATCAGGATGAAAACGATTTTTATATCCACTGGTGAAAATGGGTTCAATAAATATCTGCCCCACCACAGCCATTTCCCACAACAAAGGCCTTCCTTCTGTCCCACTGCCCCCTCTCTGTGCTGGGACGATGTGGGAGCCAAGAGCCACAGCTCTGAAACCTTGGCTGCAGAAGGAAAACACCTCCTAAAGTCACCTTTTCTGCTCATCCCCTCGCCCCAAGGAAATCCTTGGAGCTTAATCTGTGGAGCTCAATGGAGCTCACTGCAGCCCTCCAGGATAGAGTGAGGCACAGGAATCAGACAAAAACACCAGTGGAGAGGGAGATGGGAACACACAGTCTGGATTTGGCATCCTCATCTTGGATGTTTTCTTTGGGAGAAACCTAACTGGGCTTGGGCACCAGGCTCTGGACCCAGGGAGCCCCTGCTCTAACAAATCACCTCCAGGACACAGGGCAAGGAAAGGCAAATGGTGAATTGGGTGTTCAGACCATCCTTGATCCGATTGCTCCATAGGATGGGCTCTTCTCCATTGCTTCTCGTATGCTCCCCCACTTCCTGCTCCCAGTTCCTCTCTCTCTCTCCTTTCCATCACCTCTCATATCCTCCCTTGCATCTTGCTCCCAGTCCTTCTCCCTGTTCCCAGTTCTTCTCCCTCCTTTCCATCCCCTCTTGTACCCTCGCTTGGTCTCTGCTCCCCGTCCCTCTGCCTGCTCTCGGTTGCTCTCTCTGGCCCTGTCCCTCTGAGTCCCCCCCCATCAGCTCTCAAATCCTCGCTGACTCCCTGTTCCTGGTCCTCTCCTTGCTCCCCATGGCTCGAGCATCCTTTACCCGGGAGCTGCCCCTCGGCTCCATCTCCCTCTCCATTCCCCTTCCCTCGCAGCTCCTGCACGGAGCCGAGTGCCCCTTGCCATGCCCCAAAGTCGGGACAGCCCAGAGGCGTGGAGTGTGTCAGACACTATCTGGGCACGTGTGTGCCAATTTCGCAGCTGGTTGCAGGCGCAGGGGCTCTGCAGAGCCCATTCCCAGGGGCCAGGACGCCATCCCCGCCCGCTGCTCCGTGCCGGCTGCGCTCATGGACGCCAGGCAAACCCCGCTCTCATTAGCGCCGATTGCATCGTCCCCTCTGGGTCACCAGAGTCAGACAGTGAATTCATCACAACCAAAGGGAGGAACGAGGCAGTCTGGAGCCTCCAGCTCTGCTCAGTCCCATCCTCTCCAGGGCTGGGACCCAATTAGAGCTCAGTGCCACAGGCGTCCGTCCACCAGCACCACACTAAATGACTGCTCCTGTTCACATTAGAGCGCCTGGAGAGACACTGGGCAACAATTACTCCCTCTAATTAATGGCCAGATTAAAACAGGGCTCAGTTCTACCCAGTAATTTGAAAATGAGAGACTCCATAACCATCCCCAGCACATGAGAGCATCATCCTTATAAAGACCTTTTAAATTAAGATCTCTGAGCTACTGTTACACAGAGGCCATGAATTACTCTCTGTGTTTAAAACAGACACATTATTTATTGAACCCATGGAATTAAGCCTTTCTAGTCTGCTGGAGACCTTGAGCAGATGTGATTCAAAGCCTGGTGCTGGCAGCCCTGGCCATGCAGCCTGCTGGGGCCAGGCACAGCCAGGCTAATTCACAGCTCCAGGTTGCTGCAGCATGACACAACATTAACCAGTTCAACTTCAGGAAATCCATATTTGTATTGTTTTAATTAGACTGGTCTCTTTAATCCCCAAGTGCACATGGGACTAATGGTACACGGTGGCACAGAGGGGGGTGTTACCTCTCCCTCAGTCTGACCCACCTTGCAGGTTGACATTAAGATTCACACCCACAATGACACCACCAAGCACATGCCTTGCTCCTCCCAAATCATCAGCAAGATCTTTGGAAAGATTTTGAGAAGATAAACCTGAGGCCATTAGAGAAAAGACCTTGAACTGAACACGTCAGAGGCTCTGCAGCATGTTTGGTATGCAGCATCCATGGTATGCAGCATCCATGCTGAAGAGGGAATGTTCCGTGCTGGAAATGAGGCCAGAAGAGGAAGGAGGCATTTGGAATATGTGATCGAAGCAGGGAGGATGAGCACAGGAGTGAGGCACAGGAGGGCTCTCGGAGGCAGCGAGAGCTTCACTGATGTCCAACACATCCACAACATCGGGGCTGGGAATTCAAATGAAATGTTGTGGAAGAGAACAGATGATGGTAAAATAGTTCAGCACAGCATTGGGCTGGTAAATTGAACAGGACTACACATATGGAGGATCCAGGGAGATGTCCTCTTTGTGTTGTTATCCTTCCCCATTCCCAAACCCTCTATGAGGTTGCAGCATGCTGTGCTGGCTGCCAGGGAAGAAATGTGATTTAAACAGAGACAAACCACCACAGTGGGGTTTTTTGGGGGAAAAAGTAGTGCACATTCCCACCTTCAGCTCAGCATCAAATGTGGTGCTTAAATCCCCTCCATCACCAAAGGTGCTTGACCCAAGCAAGTAATGGTGTGACATGGGAGCAACGGTGACAGGGAGGGGAGGCATCCCTGTGCCATTCCCACAGCATCCCCCAGGACAGGGAGGCATCAGCCACGTGGTGCACAACACAGGGAAAAAACCAGAGTGTTGGTGAGACAGAGGAGCCATGGAGAGGATGAGCAGGAGCAGCTGCCTTTTTCCCTGCACAACATCCCGAGCTTAGTGTCTCTGGCTCCAGACCTGCCATCACTGCAGGATGTTGTTACATTACTTCCAAAGATGCTTTTTTTGACCCAAGTTCTGAAAATTAAGCAGAAACTGCTATCTGGAAAAAAAATCAAGTCCCCCTCCAGTCCCCTAACACAGTCTTGGGTGGTGGTTCCTTGCCCTGCCAGGCTCTGACAGCCCAGCCTGGGCCCAGGGACAGCAGGGAGGGAGAGCCCAGCCCAGTCCCAGAGCCAAAGCTGTGCAGTAAATCACAACACAACAACCCAGAGTGGCCCGTGGATCATTTATCATCCTGCATGCACAGGAAAGCAGCAAGGGGATGATAAAAGTCTGTTCAGATTAATGTCTAGAGGAATTAGAGAGGAAGGAAATTGCATCAGCACTGGAATTCCTCAGCCTGTGCTGGAAATCACCTTCCTGATAGTGATAATTGCATGAGCCACATAATCACACCTCTGCCATGTAACCCTTTAGTCTGGATGCTGTGTAACCCTTTAGTAGAGATACACTCATATTGCACAAAGGTTTTCCTTTCTTCCCTAAACCTTAGCACAGGTATTTTCCATCACTTAGGACATATCAAGGTTTTGTGCCCGTCTCCTTCCCTATTCCCCAGGCTGCTGATGCTGTATCTTGATCCCAGAAACATCTTCAAGAAAATTAAAAATAAAAAGCAAGAGTTTTTTACAAAACCTGATGAAAAGCTGAAATAAAATTAATATACCTAAGGCAAAAAGAAAATAGCTGAATTCAGAATTCTCCCTTTCTCTCTTTTTTCCCCTGTGTGTGTACCTATATACACATATTTAGAGAACTTCAAACAATTTCCATTCCATTTCAGCTGATCTTTTAACTCATTTCCAAGCACTTTGTAAAATGAAAAGACATGGGAGCTCCTCCTCCTGGAAATGACAAGACCCAGTTTCTGCATCAACCATTTCAAGCCATTTATCCACTCAGCAGCTTTTTGGACTGAGGAGTCACTGAAGCTGCACATGCATCTGCAGGCAGCTGGATTTTAAATTTAAAAAATTAGGCAAAGCTTAATCGGGGGCTTCCAGGGGGTCTGCCCGTGAAAGAGATGGCTGAAATGTGGTGTGATGTGGAGAGGGGCTGGTCTGGGCTGATGAGCTCTAGTGGGGTGATGGGCTTCCCTTCTCCGGCATCCTTCCCAGCCCGGGGGTCTCCAGCACGCCTGGCTGTGACACACCTCTCACTTCATCCCTTTGGACAGAGAGGGAGTTCACCCCTTCAGCCCCAGCTCACAGCCCCCTGCCTCCTGCTGCTGCTGCTTGAGTGTCTGTTTCAGCCCTACTGGGGAAAAAAAAAAGGAATACAAAAGTGGAATAGAGGGTTTATTTACTCGCAGAAAAGGCAGTGTTGGAGCTGAGTTCTCGCCATAAGCACAAGGAATATAAATAGCACAGAGAGAGAAAGGAAATTCAGGAGCTGTTTTGGGAAGCATGGCTTGGATGGATTTAACAGCTCTGGCTCCTTCTGATGGCATTGTGCTGGGACATCAGATTAAACCAAAAAAGCGCAAATTGGGAAGCACTGCTTCTGCCCAGGAATCATTAGGAGACAGTTTTTGCATATGAGCCATGGCAGTAACTTCCTTCAGTAAAATCCATGGATAGTGATGAAGTTCTGGGGCATTCACTCCATATTTCCATCTTTTATGGCAACAGCTGCTATTAAATAAAAATTTTCTCTCTTGTATTCCCAGGCTGGTGACATCTCCAGCTGCCACCACAGGCATGGACACATCCACGGATTTCCAAACCCCTGAGAGAGTCCAGTGTGTGAAATGGACTGAAATGGGAGCCCTCTGGTGCTGCTGGCCTGGAGTAAAGGTTTGTTGCTGTGCTTGGGCACAGCTCTCCTGAGCTCCCATGTCTGCCCGGTGCTGGCTGGAAGCTCCAGGCAAGGGGGGTCAGGGATGGAGTGAAAGGGATGTGGTGGGGACAGGGATCCCTTGGCAGGGAGTCCTGGCAGAAAAAATATCATTTTAACATCGTGTTTGCCTTAAATGAGTCTTCCCTTTTCCAAGTACCTTCCAAGGGTTTGGATCTAGATGACTTGACTGACCAGCTCATCCCCATGGATCTGCAGGAGACTGAGTGGCTGCTGCTGGCACATGGGAACAACATTATTATTGATTTTCCAATGAAAACCCAACAATACAGCCAGAGCCAAATAACCTCCCAACCCCTCATCATGTTCTTGACATGTGTTTTCTGCATTTCAACATTTTGTCCCCTCAGTACAAAAAGGGCTCCCAGACTCTGCAGCTGGCACAACTAACCCCTCCACCCCCACAAACACACACCAGATCAGGGCAAAGCATTTATTTTTCAGCCCAGTATTAAAGCAAGAAAACAAATAAAACCACTCTGGGTTTCTCCAAAATAGAAGTATTACAATTTTCTTATTGAACTATTTCATTGGGATGGAGTTTGTTTCATTTTAATCTGAAAAAAAATCCCCACATTGCATTTAAGAACATCAGTTTGGAAAGTGAAATAGGCTTGTTTTCCTTTAAAAAAATATCACAAAATTAAACATTTCAGCAAAGTTGTTTTCCAGCAATAGGCCACCCAGTTCCTCTCACAAGCAGGAGAATTCTGTCTTTGCCAGGCCCTGCTCCAGCAGCTTCTGCCTTGTTTAAATTTCAGTCAGAACCAATTACCACTGCCACCAGCCCAGCCTTCCCTCAGCTGCATTTTTTGTCTGACAGGGTAAAATCCTATTCATACAGTATTTTGCAATAATTTTCTCTCTGAAAACAATTTCCCCCTGGCTCCTAGAGACCTGATTTCCAAATTAATTTTCCTCTCACCAGCTTTTCTCCTTTCATTTCTTTCTTCTTTTTTTTTTCTTTTTTTTTTTTTTTTCATTTTCTTTAACTACTGGGGAAAAAAATAAAAGTTTTCTTCTCCTGATTTATCTGATTTCTCAGCAGTGCCAACCCCAGCCTTTCCTTTGCTGCCCCAGGGCCACAGGCACAGAGAAGAGGCAGAGGAGGGAATGCAAAGGCGTTTATTTAAGAGGAGGGGGCACTTTCCCACCCCATGAAGGGGATCTGACAGCACTGGTTGCTGGGATGCAGGGCAGGAGCAGCTGCCCCGACCCCTCCCACAGGCTGAGCCTTCCAGACCCTTCCAGCCGTTTAAGCCATGCTCAGACAAGCACAGCTCAACTCTCAGCCTTGGCAATACCGCTGCATACCATGAGGAAAGAGGCTTAGGGAGGTGCTCCATTAAGAATTCCAGTCTGCACTTAAGGCTTTTAGCCTTTCCATAAAAGCCTGCCCATATTTTCTCAGCCCCTCACGCTCTCAGAACAGCAGTTGCCAGAAGTGAGTTCCCGTGTTCCACGCTCTCCTGTCCATGTCCTTCCCTACAGGAAGCTGGAGACGTGCTCCTGCTGTCCCAGCAAGACGGACACTAGCCCAGCAGGCTTTCCCAGGAAGGGCTTCCCATGAGGTTCTGCTCCTCACCCCGAGTGAGGCAGTGCCTGGATGGGGCTGGGCATGAGCCCTCCCCTCCAGTGGGCTCCAGGGCACTGTGCTTGGTGTCCTCAGCTCTAGGGAGAAAAGGAGAATGTGACAAACTGAGCACAAGGAATGCCACCGAGGAAACCTCCCAGATTTCCATTCCCTCATCCTCACAAGGCTCTGACTCCTTCCTTTCGTTCTGCTCTGCGTTAGTCCAAGAGCCTCTCCCTTGTTGGTTTTCCCTTCCACCAATGAAGGATGCTGTCATGCCTCCACTCAGCTGTAACCTTGGAAATAACAGTCCTTTACCTTCCTAAGCTGATGTTGTTTGCCCAGTTACCAAGCTCACCGAACCTCTACTTAAACAGAGCAGAGGAGCAGCCAAGTCTACCCACTGCCAGCCAAGGGGGACAAGAGCTTTTGTCTGCTGGGGAAGCATCCAGGGCACTGTGAGCAGCAAAAGCAGTCCCCTGTCCACCCAAGGTCACCCTGAAGCCAGGGAGACCTGCCCACACCTGATGCACCTTGGGGACACCACTGTCCTTCCTGGAGGAGAAACAAAATTCACCCACGGAGTCACACCCACGGCTGTGCCCGTGCCACTGCATCCAGCATGGAAAAAGCCAGTTCCAGGGACAGAGCTTCTCCTGCTCCAGTGCCAGCTCCAGTCAATGCCACACAGGAGGCGCCCCAGGGGATGAGGACCCCAGTACACCGCAATCCCTTGGGCTGTTCCGAACCACTGGCTCAGGCACTGCACTTTATCCAGGGGGAGTTTATTTGCTCCAAACGCTTTTTGGGTCACCTCAACAATACTAATGGCAACACTCTTATTTTCAGGCTTTTCTGCTAAGCTGAAGCTCTTTCCCTCTCCTCTTGAGTCATTTAAAGGCAGTTAATGAAGAG
This sequence comes from Agelaius phoeniceus, assembly GCF_051311805.1. Lineage (NCBI taxonomy): Eukaryota > Metazoa > Chordata > Aves > Passeriformes > Icteridae > Agelaius > Agelaius phoeniceus. The sequence continues at coordinate 1,518,835 of NC_135278.1, forward strand.
TATAAGCACTTACCAGGTTTTTTCCCCCACTATCATGCATAATAAATGTGGTTTTGATTAAATTTTTACATGCTGCTTAATGCATCAAACAGGAATTTGCTATTCCCCTGGCAGCACGACAGAAACCCCTCCTCAACACAACATTCATTCCCTAGACTGATCTGCAGTATCACTTCCATGGGAAGAAAAGCTGGCAGTGACAGTTTCCTGGGGGATGCCGAGACAACAGCTGCTCCAAGGTTTTCAATCAGCATGCCTTCATTTCACAACTCCAGTGCAAACATGTTTATGGTAAATAACCCATCTCAGATGGAGAGAACCAGGTAACCCTCCCATCTGTGCAAACGCACATTTGTTCCTGGCAGAAACTTGGATTTTTGCTCATTCAGAGCCCTGTATAGCTGAGAAAACCCAAGGATCTGCTTAAACCAGCCTTATCCAAACTCAAGGCTCATTAAATAACGTCTCAGCTTTGGCTGGGAAACTATTTTAGGGAATGTGGGTGTTTTTCCAAAGGCCATGTGTGTTCTGCAATATCCCCAGGGTATTTTCAACAGGCTACTGGGCATCCCAGGAAAATCCCTCAGGCCCCTTGGCACCCCTACCCATGGCAGGGGGGTTGGAACTAGATGATCTTTAAGGTTCCTTCCAAACCTTATCAGACCACTTGCAACTCTTTCTCAATTCCCACCAAATGAGCAAGAGGAGCACCTGGGAGCTGCTGCTCCTGGAGCCTGACAGTGCCTGAGACCGGCAACCACAGGGCAGGGAGGGAGGGTCAGGTCAGGAGCACGAGGAAGAGACACAATCTGTTTCCAGAGGGTATCAGGTGCTTCTTGAGGTACCAGACCACTCTCTCAGGGTTTTCTCCTCCTCTGTGCAGCACTCAGGTTCTCTGGTTTTAGCTGGCAGAGGTTTGCTGGTGAATAGCTGGTGAGTGCAGGAGGGTTTTCCGTACATGTAAGGATTCTCCAGGAGCCACTCAGAGTTCCCAAGGGGCTGGTGAAGCTCCTGCAGCCCCTGAGCACGTGGACTTTCCTGAGATACACAGCCTGACTTAGCTGCTCACCTCAGGCAGCAAGAAAAGCCTCCATCAGGTGCGTGCTTCCTGAGGGAAGTCCAGCCAGCCACACATTGCTCTCCTGTGTCAGCAGCTTCCATGGATCCAGCCTTCTGCTCTGGCACCCTCAGCAGGCCCCAAGTGCAGCTTTCACCCTGCAATCAAAGCTTCTGGGCTCATCCTGCTGCCATCCCCCCTTCCTGGTGCTGGTACTGGGAGCAGGATGGATGGACAGCCCACACCAGGTGTGGTGCTCCTGCTGAATTTTTCACCACCTCACGCACTGGAGAGCACCATTTCACTGACGCTGAGGCAGCCATGAGCACCTCTCAGGTCTCATTAACTTACCTGGAATTTATCCATGGAACCAGCCTGTGAGGACAAGCCTTTTTGGAGAGGGCAGCTTGGGAAAAGAGTGGGAAGGGGGAAAGAGCCCCAGAATGACTCTGGTATGTGTAGCCAGAGGCTCCCTCCCACCCAGTCCAGCCTCACTACTGGAGCCATTCCCTGCACTCAGCTTTTCTCAGGTTTTACCCCATTATTCCTGCAGGCACCATTCCAGACAGGATTTCTCACCTTGTGCCACAGAAGCCACGAGGTGCCAAGTAGGAGTTTCCTGCACCTTTTCACCAACACTGGCCAAATTGTGCCTATGAAATACTGATCCCAGGGTTCTCAGGCTTGGCCAGGTGGGCTGGGCTCCTCCAAGAGAGGCAGGAGCTGCCCTAGTCCAGGTGCGTTCAGAGTGAGGAGGAACGTCCCTCACTACTCCACGTGCTGGTGGTGGGTCACCATCAGGCTGCCTTTAGAGCTTGCTAATCTGGAAGAAATACATGAAGGCAGTGATAGAGAACAGCTCCTGGTCACAGGGTAATGGAGAGCAGCTCCAGCCACAGATCTTCCCGTGGTACAGGAGTGCCCAAAGGGAGGGTCTGGTTCCCCAGGACTCAGGGAACCCATGCGGTCCTTGCTGCCAGGGATTCCTGTAGGAGGAAGCTGAGCTGTGGGCAGTGCAGTGGGCAGGGATGGGGGCTCCAGCACAGGTCAAATCCACACAAAGTTCCACAGGGGTGGGACAGTGTCTGGAGCTCTCACTCCAGACTCTCAGCAGCTTTCCCAAGTCCTGCAGCAGCAGTGGGAGAGTTGGGTTGTCAGAGATACTGCAGGGACTGATCCCACCACCCCGAGCTGCTGACTCTGCACGAGGAGCACCGTGGGTGTGCAGAAAGAAGGGAAAGGCACAGCAGCACCGTGAGATGTGGGAGCAGAGCTGAGGAGGGGGAGCCACCAAGGCAGGTGGGACACCCCAGCCCCTTTCCAGTCTATCTGCATCCTCCTGCCTCCACAAAGCCCTGCTCTTCATGAGGAGCTTTCTCTCAGAGTCTCCTCTGAAAAGCCCAGAGTTCTCCAGCACTGGAAAGGAAAGGATCTGATCCCAGTCACATTTTGAAATGATTTTGATTTCCCAAGAGAGGCTGCAGATGCAGTTCTGAAGGGAGTACAGTTAATGCTCAATTTAGCTCCACATGACCTAATTTGCCTCCACTGATTCAACAAAGGGGAAGCAAGGGAAGAGAAATCCTTGCACATGGACCTTGAGAGCCAATCCATTCCGGGCTGCAGAGGGAGGGGAAGTGTCTGCAGTGGCATCGGCACAGGCAGAGTTTGCCCTGTGGCCACGAGCTGGGGACAAAAGCCGGTGGTATCTCCAGGATTCCTCCAAAGCTGGGCTCCAGTTTCAGTCTTCCAACAAGGGCATGGCTAAAGTGCATCTCCCTTAGGCCCTCTGCTGGGGAGGTTTCTGGAGTGATAATCTGCGGCCACCATGCGTTGCTGTGCAAGTCCTGTGCCCACATGAATCAATCCTTTTTCTAAGCCACAATGTGACATCAGTGCCTTAAAGGAGATAGAGTGATTCAGGAAAGGATCAAAAGAAAGTTTTCTGTGCTGCACACCAAGCCCATGAAGAGGCCAAGGTGAGCTGACCCTACCTGTAGTTTGACACAATTTTCTCCCCGCAGCCAGTAGTGCAAGGACTTGGGGAGTGGTGTCACCAAAGGAGCTGGTCCTGGGAATGCCTGGAAACTGCAGGAGGGCCTCGAGCAGGTGACCTCAGGGTCTCCATCCTGGAGGAGCATGTGCTGCTGTTTCCACAGCCCCTGCATATTAATGTTTACCAATACAGCCGGACAGGAGGTGCCTGAGCTTGTCTGGCCCTTGCTGCTGAACCAAATAGTGGCAACTGTGGTGTTTCACCCCACAGACACTTTTGGCTGGCTGGGTGTGTGGTGTTTCACCCCACAGACACTTTTGGCTGGCTGGGTGCTGCAGCTGGGCACGTGGGGACAAGTCCAGGCCTGCAGGAGCTCTGGTGGTGCTGGGATGGAGCTTCCCCCCATAACAGGGGCTGCTCCTCAGGTTTCCCTCTGGCAGAGAAGCTTTGAGGCGATGGTGAAGGAAAGAAGTCGGTTCTGATGGAGGGTTTGGATCCAGAGCTTTATTCTGGCCCACAGGCCTCTGAATGCAGCACCAGCTCCAACAGAACTCCCTGAGCCCGTGGCTGCTGCTCCTTTGAACCCCGGGGAGAGGGGCAGGGAAGGGGCAGGGAGCCACCAACAGGGACAGGAGGGGAGGGACAAAGGACACCTGGAAGGCCCAATGCCCCCCAGGGGTAGAGGGCATCCTTTGGATCTGCCAATCACTCGAGGCCCTTCTGGAATGCCAGGATTGACAGACAGTGCTGGGAGGGGTCAGGGAGGGGAAAGGAAGAATGATTGACACACCTGGGAGGGAAGCTTCAGGGGAGGGACCCGGGGTTCTGAGGTAAACCCTGAAATCACACTGTAACACCTGCAGCTTAGGGCAGCACCTCATCTATTTCAGAAGCCAAGCATTTACTGGGGGTTTTTCTGTCTGGGGACCACATTTGCTAATTCAGTGCCCAGATGCCATCCTGCTCAGTGTTTTGTCCTTTGGTTTTGGGCATCTTCATGCACCATTTGCCCTCTGGAAGAGAAATCCCTGTGTGATGCTGTCCCTTGGTGCCACTTTCCCATTACTGGAACAAAGGCTCCTTCTGATCAAGTGTGCGATGTGGTCTGGGTACCATTGGCCTCTGGGTCCAGCTAGAGGGATGACAGAGGCTAATGTCAGCCCAAGCCTGACATTAGATGGAACACTGTTCCATCTGTGTCCACTGTTCCATCTAATTCCCCATCCCCAGCTGCTCCTGGTGCTTCCATACCCCTGCATCTCCATTTCTGCTTCCCAGTGTTCCCAATGGCTCTGCTACCAACCTCCTCCATCCCCCCACTCCTCTTCCCAGCTGAACTCTCCCCCAAACCATGTGTATATTTCTGATTAAAGGAAGAGAAGTGCATCTCTGCAGCAGAGATTCCACTGCCCATTCCCTTCCAAAGGGCCCGTTTCCAGCAGACTGTTACTCCAACATGCAATATGCAATTTTTTTATTTAAGAAAACAAGGACAAATGTTTGCTGATAAACATTTCAGGGCAGTGTGCCAACAAGCAGATCCTTCTATTCCTCCCAGAACTGTAAAACACCAGCCTGCTGCCAGCCACAGGGATCAGAATGTTTTTCTTTTCATGCATAGAAATGTCTTACTAATGAATGCCCCTCTCAGTGGCCAGCGCTGAGGCAGCTCTGCCATATGCTGATGCACCCCAGGACCTCGTGGCTGGGGGAATGTTTGATACTCATCAGACACAGGGAATATTGTTCCCTCCCTGCATAAGTGCTGGCTGAAAATGTAGGGAAGTACATGAACCCCACGGCGTGGCCCCTGCCCATCTGCTCCAATGCCATACTGCCCCCGGGAGGGTGAAGGGCACCCAGCTCCCTCTCTGCCCTGGCCCTGACTGCAGTCCCACTAAATTAGGGACAATTGTGGTTGCCAGTGGCAGAAAAACAGGTGAAGTGCCAGGAGTGACAATCCTGCACTGTGAAGGCCGTGTGACAAGTGCTGGTGCTTCCTGGCTTTACTCTGCACAGTAGGGTTGTGAGAGGATGGGTTGCATCTTCTGCTGGAACTAGAGATATGTGACAAGCTTGTCCCCAGAAGAAGTAACAGATCCATGCTGGTCTCAATGACAGAGACCCAAAGTAAATCCCCTGTGTATGTTCAGAAAATGCCTTAAATATTTTTAGAATATTGAGAAGTGGTTATAACAGAGTCGGAAACTTCAGTTCTGTGAGGACCCATTTCCATTTTCAGAGCCAATCTGCCGAGAAGCCGTTCTTCTGAAGCCTGTTCTGATCTTTTGTTTCCTGCAAGATAGACAGAGTTGTGTGTGACAACGGGGAGCTCTGGAGATGCTTCACAAGAACAGGAAGTTCAGACCAGCCCCACACACCCCACTGTGAGCTGGCCCCAGAGGGCACTGGACAGAGCCAGGAGGGACAACCCCAAACATGTGGAATTTAAGATGTGTGGATGTGGCACTTGGGGACATGGGTTAGTGGTGGCCTTGGCAGTGCTGGGGGACAGCTGTACTTGATGAACTTGGAGGGAGGAGGGATTTTCCATGACTCTGTGCAATATCCACACCAATTCCAGTGCTTCCTGCCCCAGCTGGAATGTGGCTGAGCTCAGCTCAGTGACTCGCATCCCCACCTTGGGCTGGAGTAGCTCCACACCTGGCTTTACAGAGAGATCCTAAACCAGCAAAGCAGGGATGCAGCCCTGCATGTTCCCAGCTCCAATGGGAACAGCCTCATCACATCTCTGTTCTACAATAAACCTCACTTCCAAGTCTCAGCTATGAAATGCCAGTTTTAAAACCGTCCCTTTCGACAGGAGAAACCAAGATGCTATGAGAAAAACATCCGTGGATTTATCAAAGATTGCATCCCACTGCAGCAACCTGATGTAAAGCCCGGCAGGAGCCCCTAACTGTGACTGTGACATTTAACAGACAGTGTAGATCACACACCCTACCCAAGGTTTGGATCCCGGCTGTTATTTCTGCATAAATGCCCTAATTGCTGCCTTTTAAATTGCACTCATAAAGAAGGGAGGTCCATCAGTCACTGGTCCCCCATTACAACAATGAAGAGCATCACAAATAAATCATTAACAGGCAGGAAAATGGCAGGTAATTAATTTAGTATGAGCATAAACACTATCATATGACTTTATTACCAGCCCAATCTTCAGGAGGGGACATCAATAGTCTTAATTCAACAACGTCTTCCTGGTTAATCATAACCAGGAGACAGGAGGTGAGTTTTAAGTGCTCAAGGCTAAAATGGAAAACCATCAGGGCTGTCAAAGCAGCATGCAGGAATCCCATCTCTCTCAGGACATTCCATCCCACCCGGGGACACCCTGTGTGGGACACGCAGGCTGAGGCAGTTCACACACTGCCCAGGAGCTGAGCACACAATTTGCCATCTGAATTAAACCTGGCACAGCCAGTTATTCCTTCCTCAGCCACCATGAGATGCTGTCCCAGAAAATCACCTCCTGCTCTTTGGGTCACAGCAATTCAGACTCCCTTGGGTAACATCTGGTGGGAGACAGCAGAGATTTAACTTTCATAACCTTGAATCTACTTTTCCTGAAGAGGTGGCCACATCCCATGGGTAGAGAGGTATCCTGGAGCTGGGGGTCCAGAACCCTAAGCTCCCACACTGGTTCAGCTCTGGTGAGTATCCCTGTGCCACAGCCTGGAGAGCTGGAGCTGCTTCTCCCATGAGGGAAATAATCCTGCCCTAAAGGCAAAATTGCCCCTATTTGGTTAATTAAGTGGGCACCAGGGAGAAAAAAAAAAAAGTCAAACCAAAGGCAGACAAAGCCCAACCACGTGGAACACAGGAAACACAGAGCCCTTTCAGGGAATGGGGGAGTGAGAAGCATCAATTCACTCTGCAGACAAGGTGTTTGGGCACGAACCCCAGGCAGTGTGAAGAACACACAACAGCGTGAAGAAATGCATAATTACTTCCCCTGCATGGAGAGACACAGACTAATGAGAAGGAGGACAAAGGGCCTTTTATTTAATTTTTGGCTGTGTGCTAACACTGGTGTGTGCTTTCCCTGTGCCTCCCTGCTCCTTGCTGAGCCATCCCGGGCTCCCGGGGCAGCGTCTGCCTCCACGTGTCCCAGATGGAGCTGGGACACCTGCGGCCACAGGTGCCCGGCCTCAGGCAGCGAGGTGTGCTTGGGACAGGAGTCTTCCCCGTGGGGTGCAGCTGCTCCTGGCCCCCATCCCTCAGGGCAGCACCACACCTGTCCAGGCAAAGTTGTACAGCTCCCCACCCTCCCCAGCAGACAGCACCTCTTTCCAGCCCACAAGGACCGGGGAAGGAGCTCTGCTGGCAGCATCAGGCACCCTGCAGGGACTGCCAGACACCCCAGGCTGGCTTCTGAGGGTCCTGCAGTGATGCCAGACAAGCTCCAGACTGCAGCTCCGCTCCTTGTCAGAGACGGGGCACTGTCCCTGTGCTGAGGTGCTCACCATCCAAGCAGGTTCCACCTAATCAAGAACAGCTGGGCAGGATGCTGACCCCTCTGCCCAGCCCTGCCGGGGGACAGCTCTGCAAGATGCTGCCCAGCGCCCCCAGAGGTGCCCGCAGCTGGCACATCACAGAGCTGTTCCTGGCATGCACAGGAGCCTTGGAATGTGGACTCACTCGCAGGTCCAGGGTGTGCCCACCCCTGTGTCTGTGTAACAAATGCTGTGCTCACCCTGTTCTGTGCTCAGACAAATAAACCATGATAACGATGAGCATCAACTTGTGAGTGAGCATGAGAGGCAGTGAGGAAAAAATAAAAGCAGTTTGCATCAGGAGCGCCAAAACCCATCCCTGTGAGGCCCTGAGCCTGCATAAATCACCTGGTGACTGACAGAGCTGTCACTGGGGCTGACTGGAGCACAGCCCAGGAGCAGTTATCCCGTGCTCAGGTGTCAATTACCATTGCTAATTCTGAAACGGAGACCAGCTGATGCTAAAACAGGGGACAGGGAATTAAACTGTCACAAGTTAAACCATCAAGTGCCTCTGGTTGATTTCACCAGGAATGCTGAGTTTGAAATGGCCAGAAGTGCTGGGACATAAATGTCATAACTGCTGCGAGATAAAAGGAGAAATCAAAACCATCAACTTTTGTTTCAGGTGGATCTGCTTGTAAAAGGAAATAGAGGCGTTTCCACCCCACATCCCACCCCTCCTCCCACCCCACCTTCACCACCAGCAATGGAATGACACTGCTGGGCTGCTGCGGACACATGGCACTCCAGTAAAGCTCCCTCGGGCAAGGAGCACGGCTTCAGCTGGAGTCCAGGCTGGTCTCCTCTGTACTTCTGGGGAGGGAGATGACTAATGGGGTCAGGGATCAGCTGGTTGCTATTTTTAGGTATTTACTGGATTCCGACTTCAGTTGCACGGCAGAGCCCCCGGCTCCCTGCACGGCTTCCCGCCTGGATGCCTGAGTGGGATGAGATGCCAGAAAAGTGCCAGACCCGCTGATTCATTGATTTCCCGACGAAAGCAATCACAGCTCCGCCCATTCCCTGCCATCGCTTTCCTCCCTCTCCAGCCGGGGCTGCTCCGTTCCCACCGGAGCTGCCGCACAGCTCTGGGCTCCGGGAGCATCTTCTGCCCCTGCTTACCCCGCGGGAGGGCCTGGGGCTGCCTGGGCACTGACAAGGCAGAGGCTGCACCCCGCATTTTGGCATCTGGTGATTGTGTCTTGAGGCAGGAAGAAGGGTTCTGAGCAGTGAGAAGTTTAAGGTGGATCGAGTTCTTCCTCCAAAAAGAGCTTTTTAACCCAAAAGTGAAGTTTTACCTGAAGAGAAACTGGAACAAGTGGCTTTTGAAGGTGTGGGAGGCTCAAAACAGCTGAATGCATCAGAGCAGGGATAAAAGGGGGTCATAAATAAACCTGTCCCCATGGCAGGTCCTCTCCTCCATGTCTGCTTCCCACCAGCTCTGGACTTTTAGGAGCTACCACAGCCCTTCAGAGCCCCACCAGGTGCCCAGGAGGAGCAGGAGCCTGAGCCAGAGGCAGGAGGAGAGAACCAGAGTGACGTCCAAGATTTTAGCAGGAGGGGGAGAGTAACTGGAAAAGGACAGGCCAGTGAGGACCGGCACCCAAATCCAGAGCTCTTGGCCGTCAGCAGCACTGGCAGCATGTCAGGCCATGAGGAATATTTTCCTTCCCTCTGCTGGGCCAAATCCCCTCCCAGGCAGCGCTGCTCGGCAGCTCTAGAGCGATTGCACAGTGACACCCACAGGAGAGGCCCCCAAGCTGTCCCCATCACACCCAGCCACCGTGCCAGTGCCAGGAGGGAGCTGACAGGGATACCCCAAAGGAGAGGACAGGGACATCCTCACAGAGGAGCTCTTCAGAGCCACCCAGGGGTGAGCACGGGGTCAAATTCTCCCTTCCATGGTCTGCGTTGGTGCTGGATAGGCACACCTGAAATAACTAGTTTCTGTCCTAGAAAAAAGTGACACTATTTATTTTCATGTACTGACACCACCACCCCCCCATTCTGGGCCCTAGAAATATTTATATGAAGCCAGGGAAAAATACACTGGGATGTGGTGTGCCTTTGAGGTATAGGTTGCATGTAAAGCAGCCCCTGTTATTTGGATCTGAGCTGCATCACACACAGAGCTCAGTTCAGCCATTCACAGCCACATCAGACATTAAAAATTTGGATTAGGAAAGGACACAGTGTGAAGCCCAAAATGTAAAGTCACATTTTGGCAGAGAGGTGCTTTGCTCTAAGCCCCCCAAAGTCCATGAGTGTGTCTGTGACTGCTCCCTGCGCTACTGTGAGCCCAGCTGGGCCACCGGGGGTGAGTGCTGATGGACAGAGGTCCTGTCCCTCTGGGATGATCCTCAGGTCCCCTCTCCTGCTCAGGCTCCTCCTGCCCCACATGCTCTTTGCTTCACAGTGCTTGCTGGGATGTTTTCCCACTTGGAGGATCTCGTGGTGTAGGAGCAATACCCCCAGTTCAGTGCCCCCTCCGAGACTCTCCGAAGCACACTGCCACTCTCTCCCTCCCCTGTTTCCCCTGTTTCCCCTGCAGTGGTTGGAGAGGGATCCCACAGGGACCAGCCATGGGCAGCACTGCACAAGCTTGTCTCCAGTACCGAGGCACTTTCCATGTGAGTATGAGGGAATGGCCCCTCCCATGGGAGGAAGCCCCCAAGGGACCAACCGTGGACCCCCTCCCACTCCTGTTTGTGCTGTTCTGGAACACGGGGCTTGGGGGGCTCATCACAAAGCAAGCGCACCACCGGGTGTGGAAGGAAATCTGGAGGGAGTAAATTCAAAAAATACGTGAAACCTGTGAAATCCACATCACTTCCTCACTGAAGTGCAGAGTTTCATCCTGACATTCCCTACCCAGGAGGGCTGTGGTGCCAGGAGTCTGCACATACAACTGGGGCATCAGAGGAATTCAGCATCTTGGGTTGCAGGAGCTGAGGTTTGTAGGGAATAAAAACCAATTTGGTGCAACAGTGACTCAGCGGGTGTAATAATGTAATTATACAACAAGGGAGTTGTTAATTGCTGATCTGCTCTCAAAATTCTTCCCTGTGAGGGAGATGAGACCCTGGCACAGGGTGCCCAAAGAAACTATGGCTGCTCCTGGATCCCTGGAAGTGGCCAAGGACAGTTTGGATGAGGCTTAGAGCAACCTGGGATAGTGGAAGGTGCCCCTGCCCATGGCAGGGGATGGAATGAGATGACCTTTAATGTTCCTTCCAACACAAGCTATTCCATGATTCTATGAAGATTCATCCTGCTAGTGCAGCCTCTACTCTACCTGGGAGCAATTCACATACCTGGAACCAAAACATCACTGGGACTGAAGGAGTTACAGGCCAGTGAGTTTGTGTTTGTTCCTGGAAAATGGCTTTAAATTGTGATTAAAAATAGGCTAATGAAGCACAGATGGGATGACATGGATTCTGTGATGGAAAACGTGTCAGTGCCTCCAAAACATCCCTGGTCCTGCTCCTGCTCCCAGCAGGAGGTGCAGATGGTTGGGGCAGCCAGAGGCCTGCAGGACTACAGACAGGTAAGAGCCAGGGGAATGGTGCCTGTATGGAAAAAATTACTTGAACAGAGAACTGAGGGACTTGATATTCAATTTTTCACCATGGATCTCACCACTGTGCACACTAATGTTTTCCACAACAATCTGAAAAGGATGAAGGGCTGGGCAGTGCAGCCCAGTCCACAGATGACACAGAGGGAAGTCAACTGAACTCAGAAAGTCCATTGCACCTCCAAACAGCCAAGCCAGGGAGGTGGACGACAAGTTTGTAGCTGAACATTCTCTTCAATGAACAAGTTATTCAAGAGATTAAAACCCAGCCCCTGGAGTGCACGGTAGGGACTGCCAGGGTGGGAGGGAATGAATTTGGAGGGAAAAGGAGCTGCTATAATGATTAGGACCATGTGTGAGCCAAGAACAGTGGATGCTGTAGCACATTTTCGTAGCAAAAGGCATCAGTGACCAGACCTGGTTGTAGGACACCCTTGGGGTAATGGCTGTGCCAATTAATTTTTAGCAGGAGGACAGGGACTGGGAGATGGTGGGAGCTGGATCCATGGGCCTGGTTGGGGATATTTCACGCTCCTCAGATGAAGTTCCAAAAAACCTGTACGTAGCTTGGGAAATAAAGTGAACGGTGTGGGAGAAAATCTTGATCCCAGGTGCTGTTCCCTGTCCTGCCTCAGTGTCCTGGGGCACGGGATCATGTCTGAACAGACCCACGGCAGCCTGTGTGTCCACGCTGGATCTCCTTGGCACCATTGCACAGGATGGCTGGAGGAGGCACAGGGAGAGCAGGGGGGCTGCCGGAACTGTCGGGCTCTGGAGCAGAACAGGCACCCCAAAGGGTGGCCTGGCAGGCACAGGCTCCCAGGCTCCAAGGCTCCAAGGCAGGGAGCTCTGGGGCCAGCAGCGTGGGCCGGAGGCGTTCACCCACGGCTGGGGCACAGAGCCACTGCCCCACAGCAGAGCCTGCGAGGACAAATCTAAGGCGGGAAGCAAACGGGGGCAGGACCTGGTGCTGGGGCATGTGGCTGCGTGAGGATCCCTCGTGGTGCCCAGCAGGATGTCTCTCCAGTGCTGTCTCTCGCAGATTCCACCAAAACCGCTCCAACCCGTCCCTCATCTCTTTCTCATCAAGAGCCGCTTAGAAGCATCCACGGTGCAAATCTTGGCAGAGAGCACCCTCCAGCGGGCACTGGGAGGCCAGGAGAGTCCCCGCGCTGGGCACGGGGGGCTCCAGCGTCCCTGCAGCAGGAGCGAGCCCGTGGTGAGGGGTGCTGAGGCAGCTGGAGCAGCTCCATCAGAAGCTGTCCACAAGGAGCCACGTTTGGCTCACCTGCACGGCTGTGGGCTCTAGCTGAGCGTTGCCCTGGCACCAGAGGTCTTGGAGCAGTAAGAAGCAGTTCTGCAAAAGTAGAGAATTTGGCTGTTGGACACTGAACGTCTTGGGGCTGGCCCAACCAGTGACACTGCTCTGGATTCACCAGCATCCAGGGATGCAACGTGGGACGGGCAGTTGTGTGGAGAGCCGATGATCCTCACTCAGTCACCAGATGTTTGGTGAGAAGGCACAAGGCAGAGGCAGTGGGAGTCCTCAGGACAAACCGGGAAGAAGGTCAGGACCCCCTCCAGGGTCTGGGCACCACCATCCCCTGACCCCCTCCCCCCAGTGAGACTCAGCCAAAGCCCCACAAAGCCCACCCGAGGTGTCCCCTCTGGGCACGCCTCCCCTTCCTCGGAGGGGATGCTCTCCGCGGGGCGGAGCGGAGCCGGAGAAGGGAAGGCAATCCCTGTGACATCTGGTTGTAATCAGTATTTGCAGAACTGGCCTCGCTCCCGCCCGGCCACTGGCCAGCGGGGCTGTTTCCCACGGGATGCCGAGCCCGTCGCTCCCCGCGCCAGGGTCCGCACGTCCGGAACAGCAACTGCGTCCCGAGCAGCCCCGGACCCCGCTCTGCCCGCGCCAGGGCAGCCGGTCCCGCCGAGAGCCAAAACAATGCTCTGGCACCGCTGCTCCCGGCATCTCTCCCTGGGCCTGTCCACAGCTCCAGGGCCATCACGGGGCTGTGGCTCCTCATTTCCAGCCCTCCCACCCTGGCCAGCCCCACTCCTGATCATCACAATAATGTGGTGACTTCATGGTGCAGTTTACTTCACATGGAAAAGGCCCTTGTCATTTTCTCACGCTAAATCTTTGACAGAAGATTTCAAGAAAACACAATCCATTTAGGAAAAAAAAAAAAAAAAAGAAGCCAGTTTAAGTTGCTAAGTGACCAGATTTTTACCATTTATTGAGGTTGTTGCACTGCACGATGGTTTTAGGAATCCCTTGGCTCCTAGGGGGAGAGAGTCTGGATCTTGGCTCACACTCAGTGGCAAGGTGTTCTCACCTCTCCAGCTACAGAAAAAGGTTTGGAAATGAGTCCAAGGCAATAAGAAAGCAAAAGGGAAAGCCCTTGGACTTACCTGGCTTAAAATCCTCCTCGCTAAGCCAGCCTCGAGACCTGGGCACTGCTGCCACAACAAACCTGCATCATGAGGCAGAACAAGAGGAAAACCACCTAAAAACCAAACAAAAAATGCAATAAATTCCCATTTCAGCAGGGTTGTTTGCCCTTGCCCTGACCAGCAGGACATTGCCCAAGTGGGTGTTGAGGAAGACAGTTTAGGCCTCGTGCTTGAATTTCAAGACACACTTAAATTTCAAGATCTGTGTTGAAAAAACCACAGAAACAGGCACACTGTCCATGTGTTCCTTCTCGGCCAGCAGGAGGAGAGGTTAGTGCTGGGAAACGCAGCTGGGCTGGGAATGGGGAGTGAGCAGAGCCCTGATGGGCTCCAGATGCTCTCCTTACCCAGATGATGATTCATAATTGAGGCTGCGCAAGCCAAGAGAATCGAGCTGACTTCATCCTTCCCCACATCCTAGCAGGGTGTGCCACTGTGCCTCAGTTTCCCCATCTGTGCTAGGAACAGAGCCAAGGCACCAGCACTCCTCAGCTCCTTCTGCCTCAATTCCATCCAGGCAGGTGGCAACCACTGCAGTCCATCAGCCCAGGGAATGACAACATGGGAGAGCTCCAAGACTCCTACAGGAGATGTTGCTCAGCTCTCTGCACAGAGAGGAGCTCAGGGCACTTCACAAAGCTGAAAGGGGAAAGGGGAGAAGAAATGGGAAAGGGAAAGGGAAAGGGAAAGGGAAAGGGAAAGGGAAAAGATAGTTCTCAGTGGTAGCAGCCCCATTGAGCTGGGTTTGGATGCACAAACATTTACACAAACCCAAGCAGAGCAGGAATAGTTCAGGAGTCCCGCAAGGTTCACCATGCATGGAGAAACGGTATCACAAGAAATTCCCAGTAGGAATTCTAGTCCTGCTCTGTCCCAGGCAACTGGAGCTGCTGGGGATGGGGTGCTGGATGAGCCATCTGGATTGGAGGTTTAGATGTACCACAGCCACTCTTTTCTCAGCTTTTGCTGGTGCTCTCACTGCCGCCAGGAGCCATGGAGCCTGGATCTCCCCGGGGCTGGGCAGCCCAGACATCCCCACTGTACCCTGGTGCCACCCCGGGGCCACACAAAATTGGCTTTAGCGGGAGCTGGAGCAGGGAAGATGGGGAGGGAGCAGCTGCTAGAGCAGGAACATCCACGGGAGATTCGGGGAAAAAGCGGGATTAAGTGTCTGTCCTGCGGCGGCTGCTGGGCGCTGCCCGCCTCGGGGGACCATGAAGCCCTGGAGCCCGAGGAGGCCGGGGCAGGACTCGGGGGGCTCCTTGGTCCCAGCACAGGAAGGACGGCTGCAGCTGGAGACAGCGCTGGAGGAGCCCGCAGCGGGGAATTGCCGATACCGAAGGGTGCCCGTGCCCCCGGGCAAGGCACCGGAAGAGAACAGCCGGCACTGGCCGGGGTGCTCGTGCCCCAGCCCGAGCCCGCCGGCTCCGGCCGGCAGCGTCCCCGCAGCTCCTGCCGCCGTGCCCCGCCGCCGGCCCGAGCATCCCCGAGCGGGGCCGCCCCTCCCTCCTCCTCCTCCTCCTCCTCCTCCTCCTCCTCCCCTTCCCACAGACCGGCTCCAAGCCCCGGCGCTGCGGCCGGACCACAGCCCTCGCAGCCGCGGGGCTCGACGGAGGGAACGGTGCCTGCCTGGGCTGAACCGAACGGGGCCTGGGGGCAACCGGACCGGGGGAAACAGAGCCGATCCGCCCCCAGCCGATCCGCCCCATGCCGTTCTACCGACGGAGCGTGGCAGTGCGGGTCCGGCCGGCGGGGCCGCTGACCGATCTGCGGGACACCTGCAGCCTGGCGGCCCTCGCCCTGCTGCGGCAGCTGGCCGAGCTCTGCGGCCACTCGGTCGCTCTCCTGGGGGACATCGAGGGCCACCTGCGGGCGCTGGCCCGTCGCGCCGCCCGCCTGCACCGCCGCGCCGCCCGCCTGCAGTCGCTGCTGCGGGGCCGCCCGCTCCGCGCCGCCGCCACAGGTAAGGGGACACCCCCGTGGGACGGGGCGTCCCGCGGGCCCCATCGCCACTGCTGGGGCCGCTTCCCGCTCCCAGGGCTTCCGCTCCCTGCTCCAGTGCCGGAGGACTATGCTGCTGCTCCCTCGACGTTGTCACCCCGTGTCCCCTCCCCTGGCGGGTGACCCATGCCAGCTCCTGCTTTTGGGACCCATCATCCCTGCTCCATCGGCAGGGAGGGCTGGGGGTGGCAATGCCTCGCCAAGGCCTGTGGTGCCAGTGGCCAGGGAACCGTGCCGGGCACTGGGGTGAGGTGTCATTGGGATGCTGGTGGCCAGGGCATTGGGGTGAGGCCAGGAAAACCCTGCACCCTTTCCTTCTGCCCAGACTTTATTTCCCTGCTCACAGTGGGCATTTTCTAGGCTGCCAGCCAAGCACACCTCACGCTGTGTCTGCAGTTACTGGGGGCTGTTTTGAGAAAGCGGGGACACTGGGCTTTCAGGGCCGGTCCTTGCCACCCCCACACTGTCCCTGCCTCAGGTGCTTCACCTCATCCTGGGGCAGGGGACCAAGGGGGCTGTCCCGCCCAGTGTGGGGCAGTTTTCACTCAGGGTGTTGTGTATCTGAGGAAAATGTTGGGTTGTCATCCAGGCATCGTGTCAGCTCGTCCCCTCTCCTGGCAGCCACAGGGTTTGGGTTGCCTTGGACTGCTTCCACTTCCCATTCCAAGTATTTTGGTCTGGCACAGGCTGCTGTGCTGGGTCAGGAACAGGCAGCGCCGTTTCAGAAGATCTTAAAATAAGCTCATTTTGGAGTTGTTTATAGAAGTTTATTTTAAAGGCTTTGTGGGGCAGGGAAGGCAGCGCTGCTCCAGCACATTCCCCTCAAGCACCGCGCTTTTCCCAGGCCCTTGGCAGAGCGTGTGCCTCTGCTGTCGGCAAATCCCCGCACAAGAGCTCCCCTGCTGCTCCATCTGCCTGGAGCCATGGGAAATGACTACCAGATCCTCACAGCCAGCGTCCCGGATGCCGGGAGCGAGCGAAGCACCCAGCCTCGGTGTGGGAGCTGCGCTACTCCTGACAGCGCTGTGGACCCGTCATTAGACTGGGAAGAGGCTCCCACTGTCCTGTGCATGGCCCAGGAGGAGTGACGGGACACAGAGGTTTCACGGTCACCCAAGCTGACCCAGGCACTGCACCAGCGTGTGCCAAACCTGGCAGCAGCATCACCGTACATGCTGGAATGGGCTCTGCTGGAGGAGGAGCTGAGTGCCCGTAGCCAGATGGTCCCTCACTGCCTGTGTCTGGCCAGCAGGCCGGGACTGCTCCAGGTGGCCACAGGAGTGCTGTGCGTGTGCCACCGTGGTGGCAGGGCGTTAGTGTGGGGGGACAGAGGAGGACACCATGGAGGAGATGGTGGGGGACAGGGGTCAGCAGTGGGATGGTGCAGGGGGGATTGTCAGGGGACCCTGCAGGAGCTGCTGTGGGCAGGTGAAGTGTGTAGGCCCACCTTATGTGTTCAGCTAATTCCATGCACCTGGCGAGCAGCACCACCAGTAGCAGCAGGTGTGTGTGTAAGGCAGCAGCAAATTCTCCTCCTGTGCTACAGTTCCTCATCAGAGCCATGAATATGCATGTGAGCATGTGCTGGGCTGGCTCAGAGCTGGGGTCAGAGGTGTGTAGTGATAAAAATGCTGAGATTTATCTTGTGGGAAGGGCTGGGGCAGTATGAACAGAGCCAAGCTCACCTTCCTTGCTGCTCAGTGGCACAGAGGCTTAGGAGGTTCATTTCTTCCTGCATCCTAAGGGAATACAGCTCATTCACCCCCACCTGCTCCATATCCATTCACCACCAACCAGCAGGATGCCAGAGCTTCCAGTGTGACTGAACTTACTTGGGTAAAGAATCAAATTCTCACTGATACTTCAGTGGCAGTTTGCTTTGCTGAGTGCTCCAACATCAGCCCATGGTGGGGGATCAAATCATGTCTTGGGCGGACGGAGTTCCTTGTGAGGCCCCAGCACTGCGGGACAGTGATGGCTGCCCAGGGCTTGAGGGAGCACTTCCCACTGAGTTGCAGCACAGAAGGTACCCAGGAGTGCACTGGGTTTGGGGCTTATTTTCTCCTCTGTTTTCATTTCTTGAAGAGGATCCAATGGCAAAAATCACAATTTCCCTCTTAAAATTGAATGGAAGCCCATGGAAGATGCTTCAGGGGAGCTCATCCAGGACCAGTCATGCCCTGGCGCAGCCTCTACTTAGCCAGTGTGAGTCCAGGTGACATGTCACAGCCTGTCTGGCCAGCTCATAAGGATAGGGATGGATCAGGCTGGAGATCCAGCAGCTGTCTCCCAGGCAGGGCTGGAGACAACATCAGCCCAGCACCGGCCGCAGCACATCCTTGCTGCACACCCGACATCATCCTGGGATGGAGTAGTTCCATCCTTTAGCTCCTCTGAGCACACAAGATGGGGACCAGACAGTTCTCAGGAAGAAGAAATGCTCCAGGCATGACCAAAGCCCAGCTGCAGTGCAGACAGGGCATGGGGGTGGCTGTCCAGCCCTCACAGATGACCTGACTCCAGCTCCATGGGCCTGTGGTGGTTTGCCCTGCCCAAGCATGGCTCTTGGCCAGCTCCCAGATGTGGGTATCATCAGCTGGGTCATGAGCCTTTGCCTCGTTTTGGTTCCTACCAGCCAGGTTAGAAAGATTCAAAAGCCATGGGCCTCCTCACCCCATGGCTGGGGAGGTCAGGTCACTACTGTGAAGAAGGACATGGCCACTGGTGTTTCCAGAGGCTGTGAGCTGAGGGAGCTGCCTCATCCTCCTCAGGAAGGGGAAATGCTAGTAGAGCAGTGTTGCTTCCAGATGAAGAAATCACACAGCAAAGGGCTGGGGAAACACTTGTCCAACGAGGCAGTGTGGCTGTTTCCAGCAGGAGACGGCAGCCAAGGGCTGTTGGATTCCTCTGCTCTCATTCCCCGGCTGTGCTGGGAGCAGGGCCTTGCACGCCTGGCACTGGGAGCAGGGAGCATCCCTCATCCCTTGGTGCAGCCAGACAAGGATGCCACGGCTGGCTGCAGGGTCCCACTGTGGCCAGAGCAGAGCAGGGACAGGCCCCCTGTCCCACTGGCACAGCCACGTCCTGGAGGGTGACACATGCCAGCATGGCTCAATCTCCTCTTCAGAACCCTGCAGCTCCAGAAATAAATCTCAGCAAAGCAGAGGATGGGGCCAGCGCCGAGAGCTGTTCAAGGTGCAGTCCCTGAAGAGCTGCAGGACCGTTCTCTGGAAGGAGCCCCAGGCTGTGCTGGCAGGAGCAGCTGTTTACTGCTCCTGCTGAAATGTGCAGTGTTCCCATCCTCTGACCTCCCAGCCTTCTCTGAAACCAGCCATGAAGATAGACAGAGCTGTCTGCCAGCCAGGGCTGCTGCTCCCCACACCCTCTGCTCAGCTCTTCCCTGGCTGAGCTAGCACAGGTGTTTCCCCCCATATTCTGAGACTGGATTTTTTAAAAAGGAATGAAAGACAGAAAAAAAACGTTCTGATATGCTGGAATTTCCTGCCAGGCTGAAGTGGCTGTCTGTCCTTCAGTCCCTGGGACAGGGGACAGGGGCTGAAGCTGTAACTGCGGTCCCAAGGCTCACCCATGTGAACCTACTTGAGCCTCACTCCTTTGATCCCACAGCTGCCCTTGTCAGCACCTGTCCATGGGGTCAGTGCCCTTCAAGTTAGAACAAAGTGCCAGGAATGGGGCAGGGCTCTCACTGCAGGACCATGGGAAGGAGATGTCCCAAATTCAGGGGACAAGAGGCATCAGTTTGGAGTGAGATGTGGTCTTAGCTCACCCTGATGCTCTCTTCCTAAGCAGGCCCGGCCTGCTGTGGCCACAACCACCACTGTGAAATGGCTCTTGGAACATTCTTAGCCACCAGGACAGGCTGTGGACAGTGTGGGGTGAGGGTTGCTCACCCCACAGAAGTGCCAAAGCCTCACATTAATGCTGAAGAGGCTTGTGGGGGTCTCCCCCTCAGGAGCCCAGCACTGCTCATCCCAGCCACAACCTACTGCAGCCTCCTCTGCAGGGAAGAGCAGCTCCCAAAACCCTTCCAGATCTCCAAGACATTTTCTCTGCCTGCATTTCCCTGAGCCAGTGGTGATTGCAGTGTCAGAGGGGCGAGCACATCTCCCCAGGCTGCTGGTGTGGGTGGGAAATGGGATGCTGACCAAGGCTGGATAGTTGGCTTGGTTGCCAGAGGAGGGGGAGAGGAGCCACACGCTCCTCTTAACAGGAACCGTCTGAGGGCTCAGCGAGAGGGGGATGGATGGATGGATGGATGGATGGATGGATGGATGGATGGATGGATGGATAACACACGGCTCCCATGGCCCTGCTCTGGATGAAAGCCATCTTCAGCAGTGGGCTGATGGCCACTCCCTGAAAATGTGTGCTGCAGGAAACGTGAGGGGCAGGATACCCTGCTGATGTTCCTGCAATGAAAGGGCAGCCCTGTCTGGGCTTTTCCAACCTCCACAGTTTCCCCTGGCTCCCCTGCCCGTGGGTGTGGGGTTCCTGCAGAGCCTGACTCTGCTGGGGGGGACATGTGGGACATCCTTAGAGCTGATGTTGAGGATAGCATCTCCAGCTCATTGCTGCAACCTCTCTTCCACCCTGCTGGGTTTTCTTCAGGGCTGAGATTCCTGCTTAGATGGATCTAAATGTTCATTCCAAAAAAAGTGTTTTCACCCTTGTGTGGTGTTTTGGAAGGATTTGTGTGAGAGCTGAGCTGGTGGCCCTTGCTCAGGAGCTGGGCTGTGGCCCTCAGAGGCAGTGGGTCACCTGGGGAGAGCAGGTCCTCAGGACTCCCATCACCCAGTAAGAACCGTATGAAAACATGAGGGAGTACAGCCACTGCTGTTCCCTCGCAGCCTTGGACACCCCTGGTGTTTCTGGTTCCTCCTGCCTGGGCCCATCTCTGCAGAGCAAGCTTAGAAGGAACTCCATGAGCACCGGTGCTCCTGGTTCTTCTTAGGAAGTACTTACAGCCTCACTTTGGCTGGGAATATGGCAGCACTTACCAGGAACATGGATTGGCTTCAACTATGTGTCTCCTTGGAGTTTGCGTCATCCTAAGTCAGCATGTGGGATGCGTTCACCTCCGTGTGGAAGCAAGCGCTGGAGCGTGCCTTGGCAGCCGGTTCTGCAGCTGTAGGGAGCTCTGTGGTGCTCCATGGAGGCAGAGGTGGGAGTGCAGGATGGTTCTCCAGCTGTAGGGAGCTCCGTGGTGCTCCATGGAGGCAGAGGTGGGAGTGCAGGATGGCTCCCCATGGCGCCTGTGCAAGTTATCCATGCGGCGAGGAACCAATGGCTGCAGGGCTGTGCTTTGGAGAGAAGATGACCCTTGGGGAACCCACAGGAACCCTCCTGGCCGCTTAGGAACCCAGCAGTCCCTTGGGGATGCGTTTCCAGCTCCCAGCCTGGTCTGCACTCCCTGGGTACCCAGTGCCATGCCCGCTGGCCAAGGATGCCACGGCTGGCTGCAGGGTCCACCAGCCCTGCAGGTGCTGGCACAGGGCTGGCCACCCTCCAGTCCCCGCGTGTGCACAGGAGCCACTGCCTGCGAGCACGAAGTCTGGATTGAGCAGGAGCTGGCACAGTGCCCAACAGGCCAAGGATGCTGGCAAGGAGAATCTTCTCCTTAGCCATGCCAGCAGGCTCTGCCATCCTCCTCCTGCTCTCCCGCTGCCTGCCCACCTTGGCACCGGGATGCCTGGCAGGGAATTGGGCTGGCACCTCGGGCAGTGGCAGGCATGTGGCTCTGTGGGAGTACCCACCAACACAGACGGTGACTGTCCCCTCTGTCTGCTGGAGCCTGACCCCTCACAGATGCCAGCCTGGCACAGCACAGTGTCTGGCAGCTGGGGACAGCTCCAGGAGCCAACATGGAACGGCATGGCATGGGGAGACTGAGCATGGTGGGCAGGGCAGGGATCAGGGGAGGATCATTACTCCTTGAGTTAACTAATGGCAGCAGATCGAAGCAGACAGGGAAAAAGGTAATTCTGCCTGTTACCCAGAAAGTGGCTGTGAGAGGCCATTTCCTCCCTTCCTGGCACCCTGAGTGGCCGGCTGCATTTATATGGAGCAGCCTGGCCCCACTGTGAGCTTGGATCCCGACTCAGTGTCCCCATAGCCAGGCAGAAGGAAGGGGACAGCAGTGCACCAAATATCCCCAGCACAGAGCAAACCCCCCTGGCACACGTGTGTCTGTGATTCTGTATGTGTCTGAGTGTGCACACGTGTGTCTGTGATTCTGTACATGTCTGAGTGTGCACACGTGTGTCTGTTGCAGAGATGGGGGCTCCTGGCATGCTGAGGATGCCAGGATCTGTGCTGTCGGTGCTTCTGGAAGGACGCTCCTGAGTTGTCGTGTGCTTGGTCTGTGCTCTGTGGAGTCAGCCCTGAGATCACTTCCCCTTGTGTCAGGATTTTGCTCCAGTGCTTTCCCATCCCTCCCAGCTGGCTGCTGTGGCCATGGCTGCCCAATGCCCACACCCCTCCACTGGACAGGGAGAGGTCCATTGCCATCCAGTCATAGCCGATCCCAGGGCCTCTCACATAGCTGTGTCCTGTGAGCAGGGAGAGCAGATCCCCCACTGCACACCCAGCATGGGGTGGCCATCCCCCGGGCGTTCCCTCCCCACAGCTGCAGGCAGCAGCCTCCCGGGTGGTCCTGGCTGTCAGGCACAGCGTGGGCTGCCGAGGCCACCTGCAAGGCACTGCCTGTGTGGGACCAGCTCCCTTCCAGCTGCACTGGGACCCCAGCCAAGGGGAGGGGGTAATGGACAGCACCCTCCCTGACAGCCATAGGGTGCTGCCAGCCGCAGGAAACCTTCACCTGGATGCCTGGCCCCTGTTAATTACAGGAGGGTCAGCTGGCACTGCCCACAGCACCCACGCAGGCTGGCACGGCTGACAGCAGAGGTAATGGATGCCATCTCCTCTCCACCAATCTCATCCCTTGCTGTGGTTCTCAGACCCACCGGAAAGACGCCGGCTGGCAGGATGCTCCATCCCCGCTCAATCTCCACGGCTCCAGCACCCGCCGCAGGGTTGTGTAGCTATGTCTTTAAGAAGGGCCTGGGCTGGGGTGGGAGAAGCGTTTCCATCCAGCCTTTCTCCAGAAACCTGGTTCGATTTAGTGCGAGCAAGCGACTGCCAGAGCTGGCGCTGTGGCTGCCTCCCGCTCCCGGCCAGGGCAGCCGCCAGTCCATCCCGGCCATGGGGGCTCGGGGCATCCCCTGAGCTGTGGGGCAGCTGCCGTACCCCGGGCCTGGGGCCCGGTGGGGAGAGGAAGAGGAGGAGGCAGAGTTGGGTAAGTAAGAGTTTTGTCCTTTCCTGCCTGTGGGACTCCCTGCCCCGCCCCGGGAGGGCCTGGCAGCACCGCAGGACAAGGGCAGGGAGTCGTCGGTGCACGGCATGGTGGCTGTCACTGCAGGTGGGTGCAGGCAGCAGCAGCCCCGGGGCTGGCACAGCCGCCTGCTCGGCTCCTCGCTCCTGCCTGTGCGCACCAAGGGATGGGGACGGTGGGATGGGGCCAGCTGGGCACCCAGTGCCCATCACGGGAGGGCTCGCAGGCAGGACACATCGATGATGGCGGCAGGCAGAGCCCCGGGAGGGTGCGGTGCCCTCTGCTCCCTGGCAGTGCCCGTGCCCAGCCCAAGGACTGCATGTGTCCCTCCTCTTCCTCCTCACCCACTCGGGCTGGCATAGGAAGCCTCCCCAGAGACCCCGCCCGGAGGAAGGTGCACGGCGTGCTCCTGCAGAGGGGCTGGGGGATCCAGTGGCAGTGCGGGGGAGGTGCCAATGCCACCCCTGGCACCCCACGTCTCCCGTAAGAGGCTCACAAATGACAGGTACTAGTGATAGTGCCACGGCACGTGGTGGCAGCCTGGCTGCGTGCTGCTCTCTGGCACAGCTGTTTAGGGGGGCATTCAGAGGAAGCTCTGGGCGTGTGGGTGCACTTGTGGGGTGATCGGGGCTGGGGCACCCCTGTTCCCTCTGCCTGACCCCACACACCGCTTCATGCCGAGCTCTCGCTCCAGGGGTGCAGCAGAGCCAGGTGAGTGCATCCTGCAGCCCTGGCACACAGGGAGCAGGGAGGGCAGCCCTGACAGTGCCAGTCCTGGGCAGGACGGTCAGGCCCCCAGCGCAGTTACCAGGACACAGAGCAACCAATTATGTTTGGTGCACGGAAGGAATCCTAGGAATGCAGAGCCTGGAGGGGACTCGAGGTGGCACGAAGGTGTCACGGCAGTTCCAGCCCTGCACTGGATTCCCTGCCGGCCCCGGGGGGCAGCTTGGGGGTCACCTTCAGCAACATAAGGTGTTGTGGGGCTCGGTGTCCCAGCTCTGCCCTCCAGCTTGGCGGGAACCCTGCCGGTGGCTCTGCTGGAACGTGGCACCTTTCAGGGTCCAGTACAGCCCTGGGAGCGACTAGCCATGGTGCCGGCGCGGGGGTGGGAGCCCTGGCCCTGCTCCTCGGCTCTGGCCCGGCCCCAAGCCGTTGTTCTCCAATGAGCTCATCTGCCTCGCTGACTGTGAGCTTTAATATGGCCTCTTGGCCCGAAAATAACCAGCTCGGCCACTTAGCAAATGTTTATGGCTTCTTCATAGCTGGGTTCTCTGCCAGGAGAGGGTAGAGGGTCTGCTCCGGGAGCACAGAGCGGAGCCGCACGGGGCTCGGGCCGGACGGAGCCATGGCGCCGGCACAGCCACCTGCACCCTCCCTGCCCTTGGCCCGGCACGGTGAGCCCGGTGTTCTGGATGAGCCACCCGGATCTGTCTGGGCTCCCGGGAGCCGTGTGGGCCAGGACAGTGCAGGCAGCCGTGGGTGCCCACGGGGCTCGAGGAGGATGCAGGGTCTGGGGCTGCCCCGCACAAGGTGACAAGTGGCTCGGAGTGATGGGCACCTGGTGTGGCTCTCCAGGGCAGGGAGCAGAACAATGGCCGCGCTGCCGGATCGCAGCACCATGAGTCACAGTGTGGCTGTTTGTGCAGGGGCCACTGCCCCCCTGCCTGACACCGTGTGCTGGGCTGGGCTGGAACTTGGGGAAGTGGCAGAAAGTATTTTCTTGTTGGAATTTCTGTGAACCACCCCCAACTCGTCCCAGTCCTTCACCTCCCTGGGGAGTGCAGAGGCTGGGTGAGATACCTACAGCCCCATGCCCGGGTCCCTGAGGGCTGAGGCACTGCCACAGCCCAGCAAGGGCAGAGGGGTGCCACTGCGGGACCCCCGCACCGCTGCGGCTGTCACACCCACCTGCTCCCACATCCGTCACACAAACTGCTCCTTGCACCAAGTACTGATCCAATTTGTGGCTGTTTCCATAACAACCTCCCAGCGCTTTCTGGTCCTTTCTGTTGCTATATGGATGCCAAGATCCAATGTGTCGGGGATGCTCGGTCCTGGGACACAGCGACTGGGCTGAGCCATCCCAATGCCTCTTGGCTCCCAGGGGTGAAGCACTCTGCACGTGGGTGTCTTGGCACGCTGGAGAGGTTTCCCCACTCCAGAAGGGCTTTTCTACCCATGAGAGGGATATGGTGAGGTTTGAGCCAGGGGAAGAAACCCAAGGGCAGTACCTGATCCAAGACTCCTGGGGGGTCCCTGCATGCAGTTGAGCTTTGTGCAGTCATGGCACTGCCCGGGACTCTCAATACTAGGAATGGGGACCTTGGAGGCACTGGCAGACAGAGACGATCCTGTTTGTCCTACCTGAGATGACATCACCCCCAGACCTGGCCTTGGCAATGTCTTGCAGCTCTCACACACATTTCCTGACCGAACCCAGTCCCAAAGCTCTTCCCAACACCTCCTGTTTCCCTCTGTGCATGACTCCAGCTGCTCTCTTGGAGCTGACCTCTGCCTCCTGTCAGATGT
Organism: Agelaius phoeniceus; assembly: GCF_051311805.1. NCBI lineage: Eukaryota > Metazoa > Chordata > Aves > Passeriformes > Icteridae > Agelaius > Agelaius phoeniceus. The sequence goes on from NC_135278.1 coordinate 1,544,332, forward strand.
CCCCGACCCCTTGCTGCCATCTATCCCCTGATCAGCCACCCACCCCACAGGGCCAGCACTGGGGTCCCTACCCAGCCCCAACACCCCTGGTGTGCCCAGCCCCAGGACCTCACACGCAGCTCCATTGCCTCAGGGATGCCCAGCCCCACCACCTGGACTTCCTCCACTCATCCCTAATCCCCAGGGGTTACCCAGCCCGAGGGCCCCCAGCCCAATCCTATCGCCCTGGGGGCCGTCCAGCCCTGGTATCCCCACACTGGTGGTCTCAGGGTGCCCGGCTCCGGCACCGCCCCACAATCACCCTGATACCCCATAATCCCTGTCTCCTCGGGGGATGTCCAGCCCCGTTACCGCTATCCCCATCACTCCAGTACTCCCCAGCCCCAATCCCCCCACCCCATCCCCATCACCCCGGTATTCTCGAGTCCCGCGCCGCCCCCGCCCGGCCCCCGCAGCCGCCGCCATTGGGCGCCCGTTCGTCTCCGAGGGGGCGGCGGGGCGGGGGCCGGTGCCGGTGCCGCCCGGCGCGGCTCGGCTCTGCTCGCCTGGGCTCGGAGCGGCGCGGAGCGGAGCGATGCGGCCCGGCCCGGCCCGGCCCGGCCCCGCGGCTCCTCCCCGCGCGGCGCGGCGGGCCCGCCGGGGGGCGGCCGGGGGGCGGCCCGGGGGCGGCGGCGCGCGGAGCCCGGGCTGGGCGGCGGCGGAGGATGGGCAACGCGCAGCGGAAGGGGCCGCGCAGCCAGCGGCGGGGCAGGATGCGCTCGGCAACAGGTACCGGCGCGGGCGGGGCGGGACCGAACCCGCGCCCCCGCCGCCCCCGGGAGCACCGCCACCCCCGCGACCCCCGGCTGCGGCGGCGGGCAGGGGCGGCTCGGGCTCGCTCGGGCTGCGGCTCGGCACTCCTCGCTCCCCGGTCCCGGTGGGTCGCTTGGAGGACACGGGAGAGGTCACCCCGGCCGAGGCTTGGCCTCCTGACGGGGACGGCACAGGACGGGGCTGGCGGTGGGGCCACCGCGGTCCCCCAGCGTGTGGGACAGGTGCTGGCTGTCCGAGCTGCGGGGATCCAGCCCCGGGTTACAGGGAGCCAGCCCCATACAGTGGGGATCCAACCCTGGGCACGGGGATCCAGCCCCAAGGTGTGGGGAGCCAGTCTCGGCAGTGGGGATCCAGCCCTGGGCAGTGGGGATCCAGCCCTGGGCACGGGGATCCAGTCCCAAGCTGTGGGAAGCCAGTCCTGGGCCTGGGGCTGCAGTCCCGGCAGTGGGGAGCCAGCCCTGGGGACAGGGATGCAGCCCCAAGGTATGGGTTGCTGTCCCCTGAGCTGGGCCCCCCCCAGGCAGGGAGCCCAGTGCCTGTGCAGCTCCAACAGCCCAGCTCCCTTCTCCCACACATCGCAGTGGTGGTGGGTGTCTGAGGGCTCCTGTTCCACAAACAATCTCGGGGAGGCGGACAACCCTGCAGCTCTGCAGGGAGCTTTTTGAGGAGGAGCAGAGGGAGCAGAGGACTCACTTGGAGCTGGGAGCGGGCAGTGAGGGCAGTGCACTCTGAGGAAGCAGGGTCAGAGAAGCAGGACCTGTCTGGTCACTCCTTTGTCCCCATGTAGCTGGTCCAGGCAGTTCAGCAACCCTCCCCAGTACTCCAGCTCTTCTTCCAGGCCAGCTCCTGGGAATGCCAGAAGAGCCGGGAGCTGGGGTCTGCCACAGCTCCTGTCGCCAGGCCCATCAGAGTCCTGGAGTCCCGGAGTGCAGCATGCTGGGCTCTGCCGGCCCCAACTCCTGCTGCCCTTTCCCTGCCTGCTGGTTGGGAGTGGGACACAGCAGTGTGGGCAGCAGCAGGGAACTGACAGCCCTGGGAGAGACCTCGGGGAGATTGCTTAGAAACTGTAGGAGAATGGGGACTGCTTGTCACAGCCCAAATGACTGTCACAGCTTAATAATCAGTGGGCAGAGAGGGCGGCAGCACAACCTGACGCTGTCTAATTTTGCAACCGCTGCTGTAGCGGTGGGTGCAAAGCACTGAAATGGGGCACAAGAACTTGGGGCTGCACAGGAGGCGACCAGGAGAAAGGCTGAGCTGCGGGTCAGAGGGGGTGAGAGGGATGGGGCTGGTCGGTATCCATGGCATCATCCTTTGCTCCCCTCTTGGAGGCATGGGGAGCGGACAGGGATTGGACTGTGGGACTCAGAGGGATTATGGGATGCTGGCCCATTCTCTACTGGGAGGCAGTGCCTGGACCACGGGGTGCTGGCCTGCTGGTGGTGGGGGGATGAGGGATGGCTGTGCCACCACTACCCAGCACAGTGCCCTTCTCCCATTTGCAGGCATGCAAGATGAGCAGTGCCCAGACCATCGGATGCTGCTCTGCTCCCTGCCTGCCTCTCCCACCTGGTGCCAGTCAGAGGGAGAATTAATCACATTTCTGGATTGTCAAAGGAATTCTTGGAGCTGTGGGAAGGGCCCAAGGGGGATTGTGGAGTCAGGCCCTGGCCAGAGCTGGTTCATCTCTGTCCTCAGGTCACAGTTCCCTGCCAGCCTGGAGATCTCCAGCAGATCTCCCTCAGGTGCGTGGTCTCCCTGGAGAGACCTGTATCTGGCTGCTGGGGTCAGGGAAGGGTGGGATTTGGCACTGCATGGCTCAAAACTCATCTTGGGTGTAAAGCTTGAGCAAATACTTGGACACTCATAGGGCTGCTGGGACCTCAGTGCCTGGGGCATTCCTGAGCAGTTGCACACAAGCTTCCATGCAGAGAGGTGGCAGCAGATCCAGGCTGGAGCTTATCTGCTAAGGGGAGGGAGCTGAGGCTCCATAAGGAGCAGCCCTGTGGTGGGTGTGGGTTGCTGCTGCTGTGAGATATTCCTGAATGAAGCCTGTGCTTGTGGCAGCATTCTTGGCTCTCCTGCAGCCCTGGCTTCCAGGAGCCTCCATCCTCTGGGAGAAGCCAGCTCAGCTTTACAAAGCCCTGGGGCACTGGGAAAGTGGTCCCCAAGGAGCCTTTGCTCTAGGCTTTGGAAGGAGCTGAAGTGAGATGAAGCTCTGGGAGCTCTGGCAGCTCCCAGGTCAGAGCCAGGGGATTCAGAAGGGCCCCTGGTTTTGTTAGCTGTAAGGACTGGAGGAGCTGGCGGGCAGCGGTTCAGCTGGGCCAGGCACAGCCACAGGCTCCAGATGCTGCTTTCCTCACAAGGAGTCTTGTGGTTGCTCCATGTAGGAACAGCCATGCTCTGCTGAGAGGACAGGGCCCCACGTGCTATGTCCCCCCAGGTCACCCACTGCTCTCAGACAGTGCTCCAGCCACAGCCAGGGGATATTTTGGTTCCATGACCCTGTCCAGCTCGGAGAGTCCTTCCTGTCCTGGCTATAGCATCCCTCTCCAGGTGCTGCAGCAGGGATGTACATAGAGGGATGTGCATTCCTGGGTGGCCCGCTGTGAGGGTGTGGATGTGGGATGGGCTGTGCAGAGTCACGGTCCCTCCACCATCCTTCCCTGGGGAAGGAAGAGGGGCCGGGGCCAGGACAATGGGCTGTGGCGCTGACTCAAACAGTCAGTTCCTGGTCGCTTCCTCTCCCCGCTGGAGCTGGAGGCAGCGAGGACGGGGGGAAGCTCAGTGCTCTCGGCTTGGTTTGAGGCAGGAGCTCCTGGGTGGCCAGAGCGAGCGGGCTCCCCCAGCACTCACAGCCATGGCCAAGGTGGAGTGGCTCCTGGCACCCTGGCAGCGGGCAGGTAAGGCAGGCAGCAGGGCAGGGCTGAGGCGGGCAGTGGGGGTGGTGGGATCTGCAGGCATTGCTCACTCTGCAGGGGAGGACCCCGGCCTGGGGGCAGCTCTTGGACACAGACCCTCTGGAGGCCATGCAATAGCCCCTGGGGTCAGGGCTGTCCAGCAGTACCAGTCTTTGTGCCACCTTCCCCAGACTGACTTGAGCTGCAGAGTGTCCCTGTCCCTTTTAAATCCTTCTGCCATACCCCAGCCTTTCTCTGGGGGTGTCTTTTCTCTGACAAAGCAAGAGAAAGACTGAGACTCCCAGCCCACGTGTCCCACTGACCACTCATCAGTCCTGTGGGGACAGGTCCTGCCTGTCCTGGTGGTTCTGTGCCCTCCTGGCAGCTTCCACGTGCTGCTGACAGCAGAAGGGAGGACCATGGGACCATGGATCCATGGACCATGGGTCGACACAAACATCACAGACACCCAGGACCCTCGCTGTTGTCACTGCTCTCAGTCCTGCTGTAGCTGATTTCAGGTCTCAGGCCCCTTTGTCCCAGGACCTCTGGCCACATTCCCCTCTCAGGCGACTTCCTTACATTGTCCCAGCCCCGCGGAGTGTAAAACCAGCTGGGCACAGGGGAAGCCATGCTTTCCTGGAAGCAGCCTCTGGAAGCAGCCTCCGGCACAGGCAGCCCACACTGGGCAGAGTGGTGAGCAGTGCCTGGGCTTCCATGTGCCACCAAACAGTCCCAGCCAGGCTGGGACATCACTGTGGGAAGGCTGGTGGGCAACCAGCCATGGTTCCTTTGGCCATGATGCAGTGATGTTGGGCTGCCAGAACTGGCTGGGTCTGACAGGTTGCCATGCCAGGCTTCCTGAGGCTCTCAGGAAAGATTTGTGGCTGGAGTTTTGCTGGGAAGCATGGGAGAGTGAGGGTTGCAGTATGAGGAGGCTGCCAGGCTCCCAGGGAGCCACAGCAGGACTGGGAGAGGCCTCTGGGTCCTACTGCCAATGGTAGAGAGCTTGGTGCAGGAATCTGGGTCCAGCCAGACTCTGGGGCTCCAGTGCCTGTCCCAATGCAGCTGCTCTGGCCCTGGGAGCAGTGGATCTCAGCCCCTTGTCAGGGAGCAGCCTGAGTCCACCTTGGCTGGCATGGTCCCGGGCCAAGCCCTGCTGCCAGAACAGCTGCGGGCAGTTCCCATCCCCACAGCATGGGCGAATGGCACAGGGGGTTCCTCCTGGGCCAGGCTCTCTGGCCAAATCCTGCAGTACACACACCTCCCCTCCTGCCAAAACTCCCTGACCAGGGCCCATTGCACTGCTGGGACTGAATGTCCTTGCACACTGCAGCTCTGAGTCCCACCAATGGACAGGGATGTTATTGACTGGTTTGCTGCTAGTGGTTTTCATAGAAACCTCACATAATCCAGTCTTCTCCCCATGAGCTGAGGGACCCCCACAGCTGTCAAATCTGCCCTGCCACCAGCAACTTCTGCAGTCCCCTTATCTCCCATCAGTACAAAAATAACTGATTCCTTGTTAGACAAGGAGCTTGGAGGAGCCAAAAACCTCAGGCAGATCCGGTGTGTCGAGACAGTGCTGTTTCTCAGTGCCTCTGGTCCTGCTGGGCACCTGCGTGGGAGCATGGGGACGTGCTGTACAGAGAGTCCTGGCATGGCCAAGCTGGGGTCTGGCCAAGGCACCCCTGAAAGGCTTCCTGCCCCTCTGGCCTCAATCACCAGCAAGTCAGACACCTGTGCAGGTGGCCCTGCCTTGCTGGGGGATTGAAGCTGTGCCACCAGACATGTGGCAGTTGGAAGTGTCCTGGAGAGGATCAAATTTGGAGAGGGCATAGTCTCTTGGCTTCCCCAGTGAGGGCTCATCCCAGGCACAGCATGTGCAAGTGGCACACGGGGCAGGTCTGCTCAGTGAGCACCGCTGCCTTGTGGCACTGGGCCTGGGGATGTCAGCAGGGGATCGCTTCAGGATTTCTTTCAGACCTGGGTGGGCATCCGGCCCTGGGGCTGCCGTGCAGGCAGACGCGCCTCCCCATCCCGCAGGGAGCTGGTCCGGCAGGTCCGGTTTGGCAGGGGGTGAGCTTGGGACAGGAGGTGTTTCTGCAGCCGCTGCCAGCTCCCTCTGTGTGCTCTTTTCACTTCCTCTCTGCTCACCGTGGAGCAGCGTGCGCCTGGCTCATACCACGGGAATGTCCCCAAGCCGCACGCGCCGGCAACGAGCAGCCCAGGATCGAGGGCAGGCTGGGCACTCGCTTGAAGCTGGTGGCACACGGTCCCAGCACTGCGGCACACGGCTCCGGCCGGGGGCTCGGGGTGCTCTCAGGATCGGTCTCGGCCCCCAGGTTCACTGCCCTCGCCCTCCGGCGTGCTCGGTGCTCTGGACCCGCGGCGGCAGCTGCCGCTGTGCCTGTACCCGTTGCCATGGCTGCTCTGCTGATGGCGCATCGCCTGCTGCTGCCGTTACATCATTCCTGACAGTGCTCCACGCTGGCAGAGGGTCCAAGCGGCTCCAGACGTGCCCCCGGCACCTCCTGCACGTGGGGAGCGAGCCTGAGAGGCAGAAGTTTGGCAGTGAATTCAAGCGAGAGGCATCGTTTCACAGGAGCTTCAGCCTGGATTGAAACAGCTCTGATGGCTCTGTCAAATATCTCCTTGTGGATTCGGGATGCCTGGGCTGTGGGTGAGTAGGGATGCTGGCATGGAGCAGGGGTGACTCAGGAGATACTGAGGGGCTGGGGATCCTGCAGGGATGCCGTTCCTGCAGGAGAGAGCAGAGCCCAGCTCCCCTTCAAGCGAACTGCCCTGGAATTCAGCTTCAGTCCTTGTGTAGCTGCCATGGCCACAACACCCTGAGCCTGGACACTGGCTCACGCTCAGCAGGACTCTGAGGCTGCAGCATCTGCTGCAGCTGATGTTGCTGACTTTGGGAACATTCCAGGCAGATGTCCATTGGCAGCAGGGTAGGGGATTCTGCCTGCTCCTCTCTGCATGCCCTAGGGCCAGGAGGGCACCTGGTGCCAGCAGGGAGTATGGTGAACCCCCCACCAGATATGCCTCAGTTTCCCTGAGCAGCAAGGCTGGCCAGGCTCAGGTCTAGGCTGCTGGGGTTGGTGGGATGGAGCTGTCCTTCTGGCTCTGCTGTCCCAGGATGCCTTCATCTCCTGCAGGCATTTGCCACAGGGTGGGAGCCCCTCAGAGGTATTTTGTGCTCTGAGCCTGTTGCTGATAAGCGTGGTAGGAGGGTCACTGCCAAGGGCATTGGCTCAGCTCAGCTCCACTATCCCAGCCAGTCGCCATCTCCTCTTGCCGGACACTCCCGCTTGGCTCAGCCATCCCGTGCCCACATATGGGTGTGGCAGCTGGGCTTCCTTGGACACTTAGAACCTGCCCTTGTACTGAGCCTGCATCAGGCTGCTCCCAAATACTGCCTGTCCCTCGGGAGCACTGTGGCAGTGAATCAGGACTGCTGGCTCCTTACATCCCATCGCCGAGCTGCCGTGTGGTGCTGGGCTTGGCGTGCTACTCCCAAAACACCCTCAGAGCCACTGCTCACGAAGCACCCTCGGAGTGGCTGCTCCCAGGGAGCCAAAGCCTCAGGGTGCTGCTCACTCTGGCACAGTGCTGTCCTTGCAGTGCACGTTTGGGCCACCTGGGTGCCAGGAGAGTGCTCAGCTCATCGGTTCTTGCCCCCACCCCTTCTCCCCTGCTGGGGAGATGGAGCCCACGATGCCTATGCCTTGGTGATGCCAGGCATAGGCATCGTGGCAATGCCAGCAGCCCAGCAGTGCCTGCACCACAGCCCACACCGGCTCAGGACTGCACTGTGTCGCTCACAGTCCCAAATAAGCATGTGTCAGCAAAGAGGGGAGGGCTCCACAGGGGAGGACCTCCGGCACTGCGTGTTCCCCTTCTGGCCGAAGCTGCCCCTAGGCGGGGCAGGGTGCTGGGCGTGGGTGCTGCCACGTTTCCGCCGCGCCCAGGGCGGCCCCGGCTTTGGTGCTGTGGTTTCCCCACGTGGTCGGCGCCCGAGGTGGGTGGCAGGGGTGACTCGGCAGCAGGGCCGAGGAGCAGAGGTGAGCTCTCGTATTCCGGGCATGGCATCAGGGGCTTGGAGAGCTGCAGGGGCAGCAGGGGCTGCTCAGGATGTCCCTGAGCCTTTGGTGGGGGGTGGCTGCAGGGGGATATAGCGGCAGAAGATGAGGAGCATCACCTGTGCTGAGGCCAAAGGCTGGGGCTGCGTGACCCAGGCAGGGGGTGCAGCAAGCCAGGATTTGGGGTGCACCATTGGGCTGTTCTCAGAAATGACAGGACAGCACTGGATCCCCCACCTCGCCAAAACCAGCAGGTTGTGGGGTCTGGAGTCTGCAGAGGGGAAGGTGTGGTCTCTGCCCCTGGCACTGGGGGTCAGGTTTTTGGGGAGATGTCCAACCTTACCCTGTGCATGGCACATACATGCACACATGTGCCCCAACACCTCTTGGTTGGTATGGAAACAAGTCAAATTATTTAGAGGAGGAGGAATGGGAAAAAAAAAAAGGAAAAAAAAACAGTGTTCCCAGTGTTAAGGCCTGTCGTTATGGAAACAAATCATAAAAGTAACTAGGGTGGGGACATGGCACCTTGCTTTGGGTGCTGGGCGTTGTGCAGGCTCCATCAGCTGGGGGAAGGGTGGGCATGAGGGCACCCAGGGGTACAGGTGTTGTAGGCAGGAGGGCATCTGGGGGCAGGAAGGCACCATGAGCAGCAGGGAGGATGCTTATGATGAAGTGCAGATGAGCTGGACCACAGCTGCCTGACCAATGGGGGCCGAGGGAAATGTGGCTTGTGCTAGGGGTCCCACGCATGTTTTGGGGCCATTCCCCTTCCCAGGTACGTGGGATTGCTTCTGCTGCCTCAGCTGGGGCCTGGCACGGAGCAGGCTTTGGCAGCAGGGCAGTGGTGTGCTCCTGGGGCCGGGCACTGCGCTGCAGGTGGTACAGGGGAAGTGTTTGTCACACACTGGTAGTTGGAGCGTCTCAGCTGATGGGGATGGGGACAAGACCATGCAGTGGAGGATGAGCCCTAAATCTCCAGGGTTGAGACCCTGGTCATCCATATCCCTGTGTAAAGCTCACAGAGACCCAGTCTGTGCCTGACAGGGTGTGGGTCCCCTTGCAGGCAGTATGCCAGTGGTGGCACTCCCTTGAATCCATGCTTGGTACAAACCCACATCCACTCAGAGCAGCGCAGCCAGGGCTGCAGTGTTCCCATGGCAAAGCATGTTCATGGGAGCAGCGCTCAGCTCCCCACAGAGCCAGTTCACTGCTGAGCCCAGATCCTGCTCCCAGGGACTTTTCCACCCATCAGGGTGTTTCAGAGGGTCTGAGCAATCCTCACAGAGGTTTCCTTCCCTGGAGAGCTTTGGGGGTGTCCATGCCAGGGAAGGGCATGTGGGCCCCAAGCTGCAGTGCAATGGACGTGGTGGGTCCCTGGCTTCTGCCTTTCAGTTGCAACTTCTGCTCCTCCACAGCCAGGATGTTGCTCCACCAGAGCGTGCAGCGTTTCCTGCGCCCGGGCGCGGTTAGGCACGGGCGGCAGGGCTGGCTTCCTTCCCCAATTTCAGCCAGCTCCCTTCTTGGCAGCCCTCAGGGACAGCGTCCAGTCCCCAAAGTGGTGGCAGCAATGAGGGCTGCCAGCAGCCTGCCAGAGTGGGATGCAGCCACATCCCAGCATTCCTGGAAAGCTGGGGTGGGATGAGCATTGTGCTGGCACCGTACTATCCCACGGCAGCACCCACAGGAAAGCAACCCCCCACCTGCCTCTGATCCCACTCTCCTCTGCCTGCAGCCACCTCTAACCTGGACCTCGAGAGCAAGAAAGCCGCCCCTGCCAAGCTGCCATGGCAGCAGCCTGTGAACGTCTTCCTGGCAGCTGGGCGCCCACCGGGCATGGAGCAGCTGCACCAGGAGGCCCAGCTCAACCTCCAGAGCTTGCTGCAAGGTAGCAAGGAGAGGGGCTGGAGTAATGGGCTGGGTGAAGGTGGTGGGTGGGTGCTCCCCAGGCTAGGTGACCACCATGAGGCTGAGCTCATCTCCCACATGCATGTCCGAGCCATTCCTTGGACCTCACCAAGCTGCAGGAGTTGGGTCCTGGGGGTCCCAGCCTCCAGTAGTCCCTCACCGATCTCTGCTCCCAAGTCACGGCTGCAGGTGCCAAAGCAACTGGGACCACGTTTGCCTGCTGGGGCCACTGATGCCAGTGGGGCCTCCAGGGCACCCACGAGCCCCTACACAGCACAGTTCTCACAAGGGCCTAAGAGACCTGCCACTGATCTGCCTAACTTGATCAACGTGGCCAGTGGTTTTGTTTCCTTCCAGTCTCTGGCCCAGGCTGTCACGCGGCCCTGGCTCAGATGCTCCTCAGGCATCAGATGAGATCAGCAGCCCAGCCATCCCCCAGCTTGTAATCTCATTAAGTCAGCCTGAGCAGACCTGCTTTCTGCCAGTCCATAGCCACCAGCATTAATTAGCTCAACAATTACAGGATGGGGACGCACTGAGTTCTGGCTGTCCCCCGTGGGACTGTGTCCCAGTGGCACCCACCGCATCACTTGACTGCACCCCGGGAGGAGTGAGGCAAGCTGCTGGCATCTTTGGACTTCTTCAGTTCTCCTCCTTGGGGTCTCCATTCCTCACCTTCTGAGCTGCCTGTCCTGAGCAGGGACGGCCAGCTAGGCTGGGGACAGCCAGAGGGGACAGTCACCATCCCTTCACATGCCCCCTGCTCCAGGATCTGGCAGCAGGAGCAGGGTCCCAGGTGCTGTTTTTCTTGCAGAGGAGTATGAGGAGCAGTACACTGAGAGCAGGGTCACTGGGCAGACCTTCCGCGCTGCTGGTCACCTGCCCCCCGACACCTCCCCTGAACCATCACCTCGACCCCCACCTGCCAAGCGCCTTGAGTTTGTGCTTATGGTGAGTTCTGAGGTGGCAGGGCGGGCAGCAAGTCCCTGTTTGTGTTCCACCCTTGTCCCTTTAGTGGCTGATGTGCCTTTCTCCCCATAGCCCCCGAGCCAACGAGCGGCCGAAGAGGAGACCACCAGCAGCACTGTGCTCAGTGCTCGGCCTCCTGACACCTCCCTGAGCCTCCCCACCAGCCCAGACAAGGAGCACCCCTGGCCCAGGGCCTTCCCCTTGTCCCCTGAGGAGGAGAAGCAGTGGCACCAGCCCAGCTCCATCCAGACCAACATTGTTCCCATCAATGTCTCCGGTAGGGCAGCACCCCATGGTAAGGTGGGGGGACATGGGGTGCAGGCAGAGATGTGCCCCAGCAGCCATCTGGGGCAGGGCACGGGTGGTGGGAGGCGGCTGTGGCTGCATGGTTAGGTGGGCACCAGGGCAGAGAGGGGACAGCAGGGCCATGCTGGCATACATCGCTCCCAGCCATCTCTCGTGCCATCTGCAACTTTGTGTGTCTGGTCCACTGGCCATGCTGCTGGCAGGTCTCACATCCCTGATGTAATGTCCAGCCAGTCAGGTCTGTTGTCACCTGGACTCTCACCACACACTGTGCACCTTGCCTGTCTCACCTGTCTCCCCTGTCTGTCCATCTGCTCATCCTCTCAGGGCCACAGCTCCCAGCAGCACAGTCCTGCCCAGTCCTTGCAGAAACAGGTGCCATGCTCTGGCCCAGGTCAGAGTCAGGGGCTGGTGACTGGGTGAGGTGCCCCTTCTGAAGGGCAAAGGTGTCTCTCTGCACTTTCCCTCCATCATGGAGAGCTGTGCCAGGGCCACATTGGTCCCTTTCCCTCCCCATGCCTCATGTACCCATCCCCGAGCTGGCTCAGCACAGTGGTGTGACAGCACAGACTAGTGCCTGTCACGCAGTGCAGGGCTGGTCTCTGTGGCTTTCCATCCATCTCACTTCCATCTGCAGTATTCCCACCATGCCTCCATTTCCCCCGTGCTCACCTCACATGGCTCACACCATCGTCCTGCATCCACACTCCCACCTGTGTCACCATCCCAGGCTGGGGACACACAGAGAACACGGGTGATGGGAGGGGCTGAGCTCCCGGCCCAGCAGCAGCTCCGGCACCGCGGCGTACCGCTGTTTGTTTTGGCTACAGGGCAGCACTTTGCTAGGCATGCGAGTGCTCGTCACTCCCTGTTTAACACAGAGACTGCGATGAACCCAAAGTCCACCCTGCGGCGTAGACGGACCATTATTGGATTCCCTAACCTGTCCCTGCGAGACCAAGGTGACGGCAAGAACCGCGCAGGCTGCACCCGGGCAGGGCTGGCAACCCCCAGAGCTGCCCTGATGGTGGCATAGCCATCCCGAGGCTGGCAGCCAGCCCAGGCACAGACGGGCTCCCGGGTACACCCAGCCCACGGGGAGGTGCCGGCACCACACTGACTCTGCGCCCTCCCAAGGCACTGAGGTGCTGGGCTCACTAGTGACACTGGGCTGGCCTGGGGCCAGCATGGCATCAGGAACAGCCCCTTCGTCCTGAGTCAGGATTCTGAGGCAGGAGTTACCCAGCCTCGGCTCCAACAAGGAGGGCTCCCTGTGCCCATTTCCCCATGGGCAGACCCTGTCTCAGGCTGCCATGGCTGTGGGGCACACACCTGGCCAGATCTTTGCTGGGGCTGGCAAGCCATGCCACGTGAGAGTGGCTGGAGTGCTTCCAGGCTGGCATTGGACCCTTGGGAACAGCAGCCACTGTGGCTCAGGGGCTCTGTCCTGCTGTCCCCTGTGGAAGGTGTAGAGAAATCAGAGCCAGCCTTTCTCTGAAAGGAGGTAGAGACAGGGAGAGAAGCCATGGCACCAGCTGCTCCAAGGCAGTTTTCACGGGGTAGGAGGAAAGTTTCTTCCCATGACAGTGGTCAGACCACCAATAGGATGGTCACAGCTCCTCCTTGGAGTCAGTCAGACTTCAGCCCACCACAGCCTTGAGCATCCCTGTCTGCTGGGGGTGTTCAGAGTGGGGTTGCTGGCTCCTGTGATGGAGTGGCACTGTGAGCCACTATGTCCCTCTCTGTCCCAGCTGGCAATGCCTGACCTCGCTCCTCCTGAACCCCATCTGAGTCCCCACCATGGAGCAGCACCAGGGCAACACTTTGGTTGCCATGGGACTGATGTCCCCATAGGTAGAGCCTCCTGCTATGGCTGGTTATTTGCCCCTGGCACATTCCAGCATGCCATCAGATCCACATTTTATGCCTGGGCAGAGGTGCAGCCTCCAGACTGGCCACAGGCTGGGACAGCATGCAGAGGAGGGCCATGTCCCTGTGAGGGAGGCAGGATATGCTCACCAGGCTGTGTCTCTCCCCGCAGGCAGTGCCAACGGCCCCACATCCAGCACACACACGTCCATCAGTGAGTCCCTGTCCTGCAGCTTTGTGCCTGAGACCACAAGCAGGGGGACAACGCCCCAGGAGATCAGCCCTCGTCCGCCGCTCTCAGCCCCACTGAGGAAGACCTTCAGTGACCTCGGGGCCCACCGCTGCCAGCCACCTGCTGCCATGGATGGGACAGCCCACCCCTGTGCCAGTGCCTGCAATGGGACACAGGGCACCCCTTTTTCTCCACCCTGGACCCCCCTGGGTTATGGGAGCCCCACCAGCCTTACCACTGGCCCAGGCAAGGGGCCCACCTGCACCTCGCCGGGTGGCTTCATCCCATCACCCAGCCCAGGTTCACCCGCTGCCTCCACCTCCTTCTTCATCACCACAGAAGAGCGCATAGGAAGCAATGGGCCCAGCTTTTTCTCTGGCCCAGTGCCTGCTTCCCCCCCCAGCTCCAGGTGCATCCAGGGAGCCAAGGGGAATTTCTTGCCAGGAAGCCAAGAGGAGCTGGAGCCAGCAGCAGGGCCAGCGCAGCTGGAGGTGGAGCGGGCAGGGTGCCGGTTCCGTGAGCGGTCACTGTCAGTGCCCACTGACTCGGGGTCCCTCTGCTCTGTGGACATCACATATGCTGAGACCCGGCGGGGCAGCGCCAACTATGCCCTGGGCTACCCCAGCGCCAGCTCCGAAGGCAGCACCAGCACTGACAACATCTCCCTGGGGCTGGAGCCCGAGGGGCAGCGGCGGCGGCGCTCCAAGAGCATCTCCCTGAAGAAGGCCAAGAAGAAGCCTTCACCACCCATGCGCAGTGTCTCACTGATCAAAGAGGGGCAGGATGGTGATGTGGGGCTCAGTGCAGCACTGCCCAAGGACCAGCGGCCCAAGAGCCTGTGCATCCCACCAGAGCTCCAGGGTCACCGGCTGGTGCATGCCGACCCTCAGGGGAGTGCAGGCAGGGAGCCCAACAGCACAACTGCCCCCCACCAGTGGCATCTCACAGACTGGAGGGCTGGCAGTGATCCCTACCAGTCCCTCTCTGGCTCAAGCACAACTACAGGGACCACGGCTGTTGAGTGTGCCAAGACACGGGGCAGCTCTGAGTCCCTTGTGTCCCCTTCAGTCTCCAGGGCCACAACGCCCTCCCAGCTCTCTGCTGAGGCAGACCTCAAGACCTCCTCGCCAGGCAGGCCCACAGGGCTGATGTCCCCATCCAGCGGGTACTCCAGTCAGTCGGAGACCCCAACCCCCACCGTACCCACCTCCACCATCCTCGGGCACTCCCCGCACCAGGTGCGTGTGAGGCCACTGGTCCCCGAGAGGAAATCCTCTCTGCCCCCCACATCCCCCATGGAGAGGAGCCCCAAGGGCAGGCTGTCCTTCGACCTCCCACTGACTCCACCTGCCCACCTTGACCTCTCAGGGCTGAAGATCTCCCTGAAGGGGAAGACTAAGGTCAGCCGGCACCACTCTGACTCCACCTTCGGCACCAAGCTGGCCCAGAAGACCTGTCCCATCACACCCATCATGCCCGTGGTGACACAGTCCGACCTGCGCTCTGTCCGTCTCCGCTCCATCAGCCGCTCAGAGCCAGAGGACAACACTGATGGCCCAGAGCACACAGAGGAGCCAGCACACATCCCCTGCCCAGGGCCGGAGAAAAAAGTGAAGCCACCTGTGGCAGAGAAGCCACCACTGGCCAGGCGCCCCCCGTGCATCCTACCCAAGCCCCCAGTTCTGAGGGAGGAGGGTCCCGTGTCCCCCAAATCCCCACCAGGCACTACCGCCAAGGAGAAGGGGCTGGCACAGGATGCCTTTGTGGTGCTGCGGAGAGGGGAGCTGAGGAGGAGCTCAGCTCTGGGGGAGCCCCACTTGTCCCTGACCCCAGCGGGGCCCCGGCGGCTCTCCCAGGGCAGCCTGGATGAGCTGCGGCCAGAGCAGAGCCGTGCCGAGGGGGAGCGCAGGAAGGCCAAGGTACCCCCGCCAGTGCCCAAAAAGCCCAGCGTGCTGTACCTGCCACTCATCCCAGCCCCAGCACAGCTGGGAGCTGGTGTGGGGGACCTGCCACCCACCCCCAGCCCCATCATCACCCTGGACACTGACCCCACCTGCTGCGACCCTGACGCTGAGGATCCGCCATCCCCCAAGGCTGTGGGCACCATGGCTGCCAGTGAGCCTGCCTCAGAGCAAGGTGAGGGTCTCTCCACCACTGTGGTGGGATCACCCCAGGGATAACGGGTCTCCATGCTGCACAGGGGATTCACTGCTGTCTTCTCCCTGCCCACAGGCAACTCAGCAGAAGCTGGCATGGAGGAGAAGAGCTTTGCCAGCGACAAGACAGCCGAGTCCATCGTGGAGGAGGACGATGAGGTGTTCACAACATCCCGCACTACAGAGGATCTCTTCACAGTGATCCACAGGTAAGGCTGGTGCATGCACCGGAGGGGACAGCCTCTGCACCCACTGTCACAGCTCTGGGTGTAGTGTCTCTCCACCACAACAGCTCCATTTTCCATACGGGGGCCAATGTTCATCCTTGGGGACAGCCCAGTTGCTGCTACCTTGAGCAGAGTGCAACCAGCAGGGAGAGTCCAGATTAGTCCTGCCAGGAGCACCACCTCCCACGCTCATGTTATCACCTTGCCCCAGCAGAGCAGGCTGGGTACTACCATGCCCCTAGCTCTTGGACCTCACCCCAGCCCCAGACTGCTCCCACCCGTGTCCCTTTGGTGCCTAGGTCAAAGAGGAAGGTCTTGGGGCGGAAAGAGCCTGGTGACACCTTCAGCAGCCGACCCACCTCCCACTCACCTGTAAAGACTTCAAGCTCCCCAGCTGGTGAGTCTCTGGCAGCAGCAGGCAGCAGTGGGAAGTCTTCCAGCAGGAATGAGGATTTTAAAGCCCTGCTTCAGAAGAAGAGCAGCAAAACAAGCCCTGGTACTCGGCCATCTGCCGCCGAACTGCTCAAGACCACAAACCCGCTGGCCCGGAGGGTCATCACAGAGTTTGCCCCTGAGCTGGACGGTGCAAACAGCCCCAAAAGCCAGCCCTGACCACACAGGGGCTCCTCCAGCCAAGAGGAGAGAGCGCTGCAGAGAGAGCGCTGCTGCAAAGGGCTGTCCTGGCTGCTGGGGAGCCCCTGTATCCTGCTGGGGGGTTCTTCTGCTTTTGTTCCTTACCTGGAGAGCTGCTGCAGAGAGGCAGTGGCTGGAGCCCAAGCTCTCATGACTCTGGGCCCTTCCCATGGGAGAAGTTGCTGGAACTGGCCCTGGCTGAGCCAGCTCCTGGGATTGAAGGCACCTGCCCAGGAAGCAGAACAGGATCGCAGCCCCTGGTGTTGCCTGATGCCTGCAGCAAAGAAGCTTGAGACTCTTTGGTCCCTTCGGCATGTGGTACTTTAAACAGATTTTCTAATGCACAGTGGTGGTGATGTTTGATTCTCTTCCCTTTGACATTGTACCTTGAGTTTCCCATGCAGAGATCCCCTGGTTGAATTCAGCTGGACACACAGATGCACTTTGGGAAGACGCCAGGGGTTCAGCTGGATCTGTGGTTGCTTTTGAAGAGTCACAGGAGGTTCCCTGTCATTGCCCTGAACATCCTCCCTGTCACACAGGGAACTGGCACCTGGTGTCCACAGCCAGCGCCACCACCTCAAGCCAAACCCCCACCCCTTGAAAGCCCCCAAAATGCTGCATTTTGGAGCTCCTCAGCTCTCCGTCCAAAAACAAACCTTGGGGTCTTCTCCACTACCAGTCCCCCTGGCCTCACTGCACAGGGGGTCTGGCAGCCACCCCACTCCCACGCCAGGGGTCCTGCATCCAGCTGCCAACTGGGGCAATGAGGGTGCTGTGCCATGGGAAGGAAGCTCGTCCCCAGCTCAGCCTCCTGCATCTCCATAACAGACCCTGCGACAACTTCTCCTGCTGCCCTGGCCACCAGAGGTCCTGAGATACTACCAAGATAGTGGCTGGAATCCAGATGGACTTCACCTGAGCCACCTCCCTGGTGACCTCTGGGTCTGGGGTCCCCCCAGGATTGCCCACCACTCACGTGTGCCCACTGGCCACCAGAGAGCTGAGCAAGGCCAAGTGGGACACGTGCCATCAGGGCATGTGCATGGGGCCATGGAAGAGGGTTTGCACGTGCCCAGGTGGGATTTGTCCCCCTCACTCCCAGCTGCCTCTTCCTGGCCAGGCTCCATCATGGGGGCCCAGCAGCCAGTAACAGAGGCTGTGGTGTGGGCTCAGGGCAGGGCAGGGAGGAAACACGAGCTCTGAGCAGGAGCACAGCCACACGCCCAGAGAAACAGGAAGGGCCAGCCACGGCTGACAAGGAAACAGAGTGTTTAGGGAAAGTTCTGCTTGATTTCTTGATGTATTTCCACACACTCCAGCCTTCCTGTGCTGCAGGAGGAGTGGTGCAGTGGGTCCAGGCAGCAGCAGGGCACCACAGCACCGCTTCAGCTGCCCCTCTGAGGGGCCTGGGCTGCTCTGGGGGGTCTCTGCCCCACCAGGAGCTCTGCATCCCTGGGGAGCACGGCCCAGGCAAACACTTCCCCATCCTTGCCACCACCCTGGATCTGATCCCACTGAGGCTCCAGTGGGTTCCCCTCCCCTCCCTCCTGGTACTCACCCATCCCTCTCTTTCCTCTCCCACGGCTGCAGATTTAAGCCTGTAATTAAGAGCCAGGCTGAGAAACTCAGGAAAAAAAAAAATCACAAAAAAAGCTCTAATGAATGTCCACATTTCACCCCCATCCCATGGCCTCAGCTAGTGGCAGGGTGCTGGCGTGGGATGGGGCCAGGGCACAGCTTGGGAAGCTCTGGGGACAGGTACATTTTGCACATGACTGCTCAGGAAACCAGGGACAGAGTCGGTAAAGGGGGCTGGGGGCATGCACAGGGCAGGGACCCCCCTGCAACACCCCCAGCACCACTGGCGGCTGGAGTGGCCGATGCTGCTGGGGTGAAATATCCAAGTGGACCAGAGGTCAACTGTGGGACAGAGGTTGGCCATGGGATGGAGATCGGCTGTGCGATGGAGATTGGCCATGGGATGGAGATCCTAATTTCCCTGGCCGGAGGAACGTGCTCTTCCTGGGGCTCTTCCTGGCTAAGCGCTCGTCTCTGGCCGCTCTCTCCCTGCTCCCCCTGGCTGCAGCTAGCTATTCCACTGGGAAGGCAGTGGGTTCCCGGGAAGAGTCCGGCTGGCAGTGGGTCAGCCCTGCCCCGGCGTGGGGCCGCCAAGGTGCCAACTATGGAATGTTGTACTTTTTATCTCGCCAGCTTGGTAAAGTGCTCCCTGCTGCCTGCCTGTGACTGTTCTTCTTTGGGCTGCTGAGAAACCGGGGCTGGGGAGGTGGGCACCCCCTGACTGCCCTGGGAGAAGAACCGGCCCTATTAGCTGGGGCTTTTCACAGCGTTTGCCGCGCACTCCTGTGTCCCCATGGCTCTGGGGCGGGGGAGGCGCAGGGACACCGTGAGGTGTCAGGGGCGGCCCAGGCTGGGCGCTGGGGACAGGCCGGAGCGGGGCCCGGGGGTGGTGTGAGGGGCTGCGGACCGACTTGGCGTCCGGGGGGAAGGTGGGATGGATGAGAGGGACAGAGCAGCCCGGGGGGACTGCTGGGGTCAGCCCTCGTGCTGGGAGGGAGCTGGGGACAGCCCTGGACCCTGGGCACAGGCCGGGGGGAGGACTTCAAGTGGGGAGGGGTGGACCAGGAATTGGAATCCTGGGGCCGGTGGGATGGATGAGGGTACAGCCCTCAGTGTTGGGGCCAAACCTGGGCGGGCGCTGGGTACGGCCGTGGATGCCGAACGCAGCCCTGTGTGCCGGGTGGCTGCAGCCCCGTCCGGGCGGCAGAACCCCGTGTCACGCAGCCCCGCGGCCCCGTGTCCCGGCACAGCGCGGGCAGCCGGGGGCCTGGGGGCGGGACAGAGGCGGCCCCGCCCGGCGTGGGGTATGCAGCGTGGGGGCCTTACGGCGGAAAGATGGCGCCCAAAGGGAAAGGCGGCGGCAAAGCTGGGAAGGGTGAGCGGGGCTGGGCCGGCACCGGGACCTGCCGGGCGGGGGTGCTGGACCAGCACCGGGGCCGGCCGGGCGGGGGTGCTGGGCCGGCACCGGGACCAGCCGGGCGGGGGTGCTGGGACGGCACCGGGACCGGCCGGGCGGGGCTGCTGGGACGGCACCGGGACCGGCCGGGCTGGGGCCCGAGGGCGGTGGGGGCCCGGCCGGTCTCAGAGCCCGGCAGGGTCGGTGGGGACCGGGCCGGTGTCAGGGTGATCGGTTCACAGGCGGCGACAGCGGCAACAGCAGCGAGAGCAAAGCACAGGGCCCGAAGGGAGGCGGCAGTGCCGTCAAGGTGAGTGCGGGGGGCGTCGAGGATCAGGCGGGATGCGGGTTCTCTGCCCCAGCACCTGCAGGCTCGTCCCGCCCGCCGGCCCCGCTCGCCACAGCCCCGCTGCCCGCCCCTCCAGGTTCGGCACATCTTGTGCGAAAAGCACGGCCGGGCCATGGAGGCCATGGAGAAGCTGAAGTCCGGACAGCGCTTTAGCGAGGTGGCGGCACAGTACAGCGAGGACAAGGCCAGGCAAGGGGTGAGTGAGTGCTGCACCGGGACAGGGCAGTGGGGCCGGGCAGCGGCTGCGGGAGCCTGGGTCCTGCTCGTCACCAGCAGGACCTGTCCCACGGCCACATCTCACCCACCCTTCCTGCTCCGAGTCTGAGTTTAACCCCCAACGGTCCCTTGCTGCAGGGAGACCTGGGCTGGATGACCAGAGGCTCCATGGTGGGACCATTCCAGGAGGCAGCATTTGCCCTGCCTGTGAGCAGCATGGACAAGCCTGTGTACACGGACCCTCCCGTCAAGACCAAGTTCGGATACCACATTATCATGGTGGAAGGCAGAAAATAAAATGTGAATGACCATGATGACCTTGTTGACTGCTTGAATCCCAAGTCCCAGACACCTTGGCCTTGGAGCAAGTTGGGCACAACCAGCAACATGCCTGGAGGCAGGCTGGCTGTCCCTGCCACTGTGCTAGCAGAGCAGGGCCCTGCCTGAAGAGGTAAAGTGTCCCTGGGAAGGGCGAAACAAGAGCCTTTTATAGATGTTGATGTCTCTGTTGCCTGGCAGGCCAGCCTCTTCCTTCTCCACATTATCTGTGGAGATAATGGCCTGTCAGCGGAATGAGGTGCCCAGGTTTTTATCTGCAAACAGAAATGATGCAGAAAGGGACAGAGGGGGCCACAGGGCTTGGTCTCTATCCTCCCCAAGAGGATGCAGTCAGCTCCCATGGTGCAGTTTGTGCTCCAGAGCTGCAGGACAATCCCTTCAGTGGAGGGTGGGTAACACTGGAGCTGGGTCAGGCAGACAGGGAAGTGACCTGGCGGTCGGAGGGGAGGACAAGCTCTCCTGAGCACAGACTGATCTCTTCCTACAGCTCCACCTTGCCCACTCAGAGCTGGGGGAAGATAATTCAGGTTTAGATAAGAAAAAAAGCAACTAAACACTTGTGTGCTGCTTCTCGTGCTCCCCTGTGCTGTGGGGTGTGCAAGGGAAGCAGCCCAGCAAGATTCCTGCTATCTCAGGAATCCAGCCCAGAGCCATGATCCCCTTCCTGCCCACAGAGCCTCCGAACCAGCCACAGCTCCAGCAACAGGCACCAGCTTTGTTTACAGGTGAGCACCATGCACAGAGCTCAGAGATGAGGAGGAAACGTCAAAGAAGAAAAGGTCCTTCTCTTCCCTCCCTTTTCAGGGTGTTGGTTTTGCTGAGTATGGAATGCTCAGAGAAGCCAACGAATGGCTTGCAGTGGAGGGCAGACAGGCTGCCAGTGGAGAGCAGACATTGCCCCATGTAAAGGTCCTCTGTTAATAAATCACTTGTTTCCAGGCTACCAGAGCCCTGTTCTTTCTTTTGGCAAAAACACATTGACACAACTGCACCAGCAAATCTGCCATGTTTGCTGTGGTTCCGAATACAAAGAGCTCCTCTCCCAACTGCACAGCTCAGCCAGGTATTGGGTCCTGTGCTACGGTGTGTATTGCAGAAGGCAATGCCATGGCACAAGGAAACAAGGAATCTGCTGCTGTGCTGTTACCAGGTGAGACTGGCAGGACAAGCACACCAGACTGAGGCTGTGTTGGTGAGGGGCAGAGTTACTCAAAGCCAGAACCAGGAACTTTTGAGCTGCTGGTTTGTAGGATTGAGGCACTCTCAGCCAGTTTGCTGACAACACTGAGCTGTGTGGTGTGGTTACACACTGGAAAGGAAGGATGGATCCAGAGGGACCTGGACAGGCTGGAGAGGTGAGACCATGTGAAAAGTACAAGGTTTTACACCTGGGTTAGAACATTCTCAGGCACAGCTGAAGAAGGGGCAGAGAAGGGATTGAGAGCAGTCCTGGGAGAAGGGCTTGGGGGTGATGGCTAACAAAAAACTCATGAAAAACCATGAGCCAGCAGTGAGCAGCCCACTGTGTCCTGGGCTGTACCCAAAGGAACATGGGCAGCAGGTGAGGGAGGGGATTTTCCCTCACCACTCTGCACTCCCAAGATCCTGCCTAGAGTCCTGCACACAGTTCTGGGGGCCCCAGCATAAGAAGGACATGGAACTGTTGGAGCAAGTCCAGAAGATGCCATGAAGTCGATAAGAGGACTGGAGCATCTCCCCTGTGAAGAAAGGCTGAGAGAGTTGGGGCTTTTCAGTCTGTTTAGCCTGGGGAAGGTTGTATGGACACCTCAGAGCACATTTCAGTATCTGAAAGGGCCTACAAGGGAGCCAGAGAGGGATTCTATCAAGAACTGGTATGACAGGATACAGAGTAATGTATTCAGGCTGACATAGGACAGAAGGGATATTGGGAAGAAATTCTTTCTTGTGAGAGTGATAAAACACTGGCACAGGTTGCGCAGAGAAGCTGTGGCTGCCCCATCCATGGAAGTGTTTCAAGGTCAGGCTTGGAGGAACCTGGTCTAGTGGAAGGAGTCCTTGCTCGTGGCAGGGGTTGGAACTGGAAGGTCTATAAGGCACCCAAATTGGCTTATTTAAAACCCAAAGGAGGGAGGAACCACAGCACCACAGAGCTGGGCTGTACAGTGGCCATGGGACTGTACTGTCCCCATCTTCTCAGGGGAGAGGAGCAGCAAAACCTGGAGGGTAGAAAGGTGAATCCAGGGCGGCCAGCATGGAGAGGTGTTGGAATCCTAGATGCTGAGAATTTTAAACTTTCTGTGCTTAAAGGCACAGAGCCACAAGAGAATACTGCAATTGACCTGAGGCTGTGGAGAAGACTTCCAAAATTGATTGATAGCACTGGGAATATGGGTGTGTAGTTGGTTAGAAGTGTGTAATATCAAAGGGTGGAAAATTAGAGAGTTTGGGGTCTTAGACTATAGAAATAAATATGAACCAAGATGGAGGTTTTAGGGCCGAAGCAGGTTGCTCTTCTTTACCTTCTACTTCCTTGTTCTTCATGGGTTTGGGTGATGTTTTGTAATTGAACAGAAAAGTCCGCATTGCAGGCTTTGAGGGATCAGTTATTGGGTTAAAAGGGAAAATAAACTAGGTGTCATTTCTTAATTGGATAGTTTAGTCTTAAAAAACCTTGTAACAAGAGATAGCCATCTTTGTGCCTTGCTAATAAAAGGCTGCACAACTCATGGTTGTGAGGCTGTTTTACTGATAAGAAATAATAAACACCTGAGTCCCAGCATGAACTACCTCCTCAAGTGCCTTCCATCCCAACCTCGAGAAACTGATGGAGAGGGGTTTAGACATCAACAATACCATTCTTTTATTGAATAATCAGACAGGAACATGAACCATTTTCACCTTTGTGAGTTGACTCCCCAGTGAAGCTCCCTCCCCAGCATCCAACACCTGGATGTTTGGGCTGTTTCCTTAAGCAAGAGGTGCTGAATTTGCTCAGTCACACGAGGATATGGCAGGCACCAGCCTGGAGCTGGCTCAGGGATCCCAGGGCCATGGTGCAGACACATAGTAACAAGGAACAGCCAGACTGTCTTCTCCGAGACACATAGATGTCACTTCTGGGCCAGCTGTCTGTACAAGTTCAGAGTCAGAAGCATAACTTCAGGATCTCCACTTTTTATGTCAAGAGCTTGCAGGAAGCAGTCCAAAGCCTCCTGGAGTTTTCCATCATTCTGAAGTTTCTTCCCACTGTGTACTAAAGTGTCATAATCTGCAGCAGGAGAGGAACTCTGCCCAATGTCCTTTTCAGAGCTGCTTTCTTGGGTAAAGTACTCAATCTGCTCACCTGACTGGAGCTCAGTGTCACCTGTGGATTCCTCCTGAGATGACTCCATCTCCTCTGCCTCGGACTGCTCAGATTCCATGCTGTCTGTGTGGGAGGACTCTTCACCTGTATCAAGTGTTTCTCCACTAGGTTCTTCTTCAGGCTCAGCAGATTCTCCAGTGCACTCCTCAGCTTCGTCTTCCACAAGCCCATCTTGCTCCTCATCACCATCATCATCATCATCTTCTTCACCAGTGGTTCCCATAATTTCCCCAATATCCTCTACCTCATCTACCAACCTGCTGATGAATGAGCGCCTGGAAGCATTGGACCTGTTCCCACTGTTATTTAGTTGGGGAGAAAAGATGGCTTTAGCACTTGTTGTGTCATATTTAGGGGTGGAAGCACTAATTCCTTCCAGAAGTCCATGCCGAGTGCTGTCCAAGGGAGAGGAGGGCACTTGTTCAGGTTGCTCTTCACTCTCACTGTCTGAAGCAATTCTGTTTAAGTGTTTCTTCCTACCAAAAGTAAAGAGACCACTGCTTTCCTCCAATGATTTACTCCCTTGCAGGGAGGCATTTGGCTCTTCCTCAGCTGTGGGACAGGGTTTGCCATGGCTACTGGTCTCACTTGGCCAAGTTTTGTTTGGAGATTCTTTGTCTGGAGATTTACACAAGCTTTCTGCCTGGAGCTGTAAGCTCTCCTTCTCAGGAGATCCTTCCACTGATCCTCCTCTATTTGAGGCATCCTGCCATCCCTCTTCAGACTCTTCCAAAACCAGGTTGAAGTCAACTTGATCCTGGAAGGAAGGAGCAGATGTACCCTCCAAGCTGTCTTCCAACACGTGAGACTTGTAGAGCTCAGCATTGATTTCTGGCATAGTATTTGATAAACTCAGCACTGCAGAAGCAGAAGCCAGCTCAGGAACATTGTTCTGCTCTGTCCCCAGGGCAGTGTGTGGGTCAAGTACCTGAACTGACAATTCTGCCTCACTTCTAGGATCGTCAGCCATGCCAGACTCAGAGGAATTGTGACAATGCCAAGACAGGTCATTCCTTGTCTTGGCCAAGCTCTCTGAATGTACCTGCGAATGCTGTTTCTCTTGAAGGCTCTGACTCTCCTTCTTGAGTGCAGGGGATGATGGTGCAATACTAGAGTCAGGATTTTGCTCAGATTCTTGTATATCAGATTGTTCTGCTGTCTTGCTGGTATTGAGCACTTCCATCTCCATACTGGACACACCTTGTGCCAGTTGCTCTTCATCCAAGTCACCAACAGTCAGAGTTGTCATTCTGGAGCTGACATCGAGCATCTGGGCCTCTTCATCCTCTGTAAGATCAACAACTTTGTCTTTTTCATGGGCATCAGCTACTGGCGGTAAAATGAAGTTATTTTTGTCATTTAACCCTGGAGATAACTTCTTTGGCCTGGAAACTGATCCCGATGGTCTTTGCCAGCTCTCTTCACAAGCATTTCTGATGCCCTCCATCCTCTGATCTCCGAGCTGGGACTCCAGCTGGACCAGCTCATGGGCTTTCTGTACCCTCCGCTGGATGTACTGATGGGCTTCCTCGCTCTCCACCTGCTCCTCGTGAGCCATCTCCCTTGTGTACATCAGATCGTGGTCAGAAATGCCAAACATTGCCAGGGAATGCAGGTAAGCAAGGTGCTCATCCAGCTGCAGGTCAGACTTCCTTTGCATGGCGTGCAAGGACTGCAGCTGGATCTGAGTTGCAGACGTCTGAGTATCTTCCAACGTGAAGAGCTCCCTTAGCTCCTGTTTGGAGAAATAACGGAACGGGTTCTTTTTGTCACCAGTGGTCTGTCTGATTAACGAGTCCTTGAATACCTGCCGCCTGTATATCTTCTCTTCCACAGTGCCACAGGTGATCAATCTGTAAATCACTACATTCTCTTTTTGCCCAATTCTATAAGCTCTGTCCACAGCCTGAGCATCGGTTGCTGGATTCCAGCTGGGATCAAAGATCACCACTCGGCTGGCTGCTGTCAAGGTTATGCCGACACCCCCAACCTGTGTGGTGAGCAGGAAGACAGAGTAGTCAGTGCTGCTCTGGAAGGCATTGATGCGCCTCTCCCGCTCCATCAGGTGGGTCACTGTGCCATCAATGCGCAGGATCTGGAATTGTCGGCGAGACAGGACGAGCTCTATGATATCCAGCATCTTCCTCGACTGTGAGAACACCAGGGTTCGGTGTCCCTCTTCTCTCAGCCGTTCCAGCAGTCCAACAAGGAACTGCATCTTCCCAGACTCCTGGATCACAGTCTCATCAGAGAGATGATCTGTTTTGTTCATGCCTAAAAACATACCTGCTTCCATCGTGTAATCCTGCTCGGAGCCCACCTGCTCTTCCAAGCCCAGCTGGATACAGGCTCTTGCAGACAGAAGCCTGGGGTGGTCACAGATTTTCTTCAGGACTGTCAGCTCAGCCAAAGGTGATCGAGTCGTCATCAGTACTTCCTTCACATGATCCAGGCAGAGAAAGTTCCTGTAGATTTCTTCCTGCACCGGTGCCAGGTACACCCACACAACAAAGTCATTTTTCCTAGTGAGAGATGGCATGACAGGAGCCTTGTTCTCACTTGGATCCTCAGGAAGAGAAGCATCAGCTTTATCAGCATGATAGCTTTTGATGTCTTCCTTGGTCCTTCTGAGGAAATAGGGCTTTATAATTGCCATGAGATTCTCTGATATCTTTAGCCCCAGTGCTTTCTCACCTGGAGTTGCATCCTTCTCCCTTGCCCTGGTAATGGGATTTTCATATTCCATTTTAAAAGTTTTGGCAGTACCCAGGAGGGAGCCTTGACAGGCAAAGTCAAACAAGGACCACATTTCTCGCAGGTTGTTCTGCACAGGGGTGCCTGTAAGCAGGATGCGGTACTGGGCTGGGATTGCATACACACACTTGGTTGTCTTGTTTGACGGGCACTTGATCTTATGTGCTTCGTCGAGAATGATGTAGTCCCAGACAAACTCCTGCTCATGGCGGCTGGCCAGCTGCTTCCAATTGTTAATGAGCATCTGGTAGCTCGTGATGATGATGCCATTCTTCCTCTGGACCCTCTCCAGGTTCCTGGTGCGCTCTGTCTTGCTGGTGCCATGGAATTCCTTGACGCGTAGGCCGGGGGTCCAGCGAGCGAACTCAGCCAGCCAGCTGCTAACAAGGGTGGTGGGCATGATGAGCAGGACGTGCTGGATGAGCTCGGCGTCGAACATACCTGAGAGGAAGGCAATCACCTGGATGGTCTTGCCCAGGCCCATGTCATCTGCCAGGATGCCACCAGGCTTGCCCTCCCGGTGCAGGCGGTACAGGAACGCAATACCTTCCCGCTGGTGCTGGAACAGCTTCCTGTGCATCTCCCCGTATATCAGCAGGCCGCTGCCGCACACGTCCACGAAGCCCTCATCCTCCTCCTCCTGCTGCTGCTCCTGCTCGGCCGCCGCCAGTGCCTCCTGCACCCGCTGCATGCGGCTCCGCAGCTTCTCGCTGGGGCGGATGGCAGCCGCCAGTCGGAACAGCCGCAGCGCCTCTTCCAGGTCCCCGTCGGCCGCCGCCGCCTTCGCACTGGTCACGAGCCTGTGGGAGTTACCGTGAGCACCGGGTGGCCAGGCCCCGGCTACACCCTGGAGTGCCAGCCCACCACCGCCACCCGCAGCCCGGCCCCGGCCCCGGCCCCGGCCCCGGCCCCCTCCAGCCTCCCCGGCCGCTCAGCCCCGTTTCCACTCACCCCCGGTACCGCTCCTCTTCCGCCCCCACCGCCACCTCTCCTAGTCCAGGAGCGGCCATGCCACCAGCGCTGCCGCCCTGCGCTTCAAACCCGGCCCTTCCCGGCCTGCACCGCGCCACATGTAAATCAGCAGCTCTCGCAGCCAATCAACGCCGGGGGCGGGAGGAAAGAGGCGGGGTCGAGCGCTCCTCCCGGTTTGGGGCAATACCGGGACGAGCACCGGTCCCGGCTGGTCCATTTCCCGCCGCGCGGTGGGAAGCGAGGTGCCGGACATTCAGGGGAACCCGGCAGATCCACAGGTCCCCCGCCCCCGGTGCACTCTTGGTTCCTGCCGCGCAGTCGGTGTACGTCGCGGGCAAGGGCGGTGGGGTCCTCCCGCCAGCAGGGGGCGCGGCGGCGGGCGCCGCTCTGCTCCGCGCCCGTGCCCAGCGCGGGGTCGCCGGGAGACCGAGCGCCGCCATGGAGGCGCGCGCCGCGGGCTGTGGCCTGCTCGTATCCACCGTGCGCGAGGGGCTGGGCGGGCGGGGGGCAGCGGTGGGGCGGGGCAGGCCGGTGACCGGAGGTTTTCTTAACTGCGGCGCAGAGCGTTGCTGGCACGGAGGTGCGGGCCGGGCGGCGGGAGCCGTGCGTGCTCGGCCTGGAGCGGCGGGCCGGCCGCTACGGGTGAGTGCGAGCGTGGCGGGGCCCGGCTCGCCTCGGTCGGTGCCGCCGCGGCGGGGCCGGGGCGGGACGCGCCGTGCCCGTGCACGGCTCCGTTCTTCGCCGAGTGGCCACAGCCGACGTGACTCTCGGGATCCCTGCGTGCTCCCCCGGCGGGCTCCCCTCACCCTGCGGGCGGGGACCCGCGAGACCGGCGCTGCGGAGGAGACTCCCCGGTCCTCCTCCGGCAAGCAGAGCCGCTGCCATCCCGGTGTTGGACCTGCCCCGTGGCAGGGAGAGTTCAACAGCTCTTACTTCTCCCACGGGGTATCCGCGTCCTGCACGGTCTCACCTTCGTTGCCTTTTTCCTCCTCCTGCCCCAGAAGTTTAACGATAAAAATCAAACACTGTCTCTGTACACACAGCTCCCGTTTGTGTGCGTTGCTGCCAGGTTTTTATAAGCCTTCCTTCTGTCTGCAGGGTCGTTATTCGCTCCCAGGAGAAAGAAAACTCTGATCCGGATTATATTCCCATCAATAGCCGTTTTAAATGTGTGCAAGGTATTGGCTGCTGGGGGGAAGGTTGAGAATCCCCTGCTGTTCATCCACAAACCTTAAAATTAATGGTGTTTCCTGACCTGTCTCCTGAGCCACAGCATATTGAATCCTTTCCTTGTGAAACAGCAAGTCACATTTTATGGCATCCCCTTGTTCCTCATCCAAGCAGGTTGTCATTCCATGTCAGCATGCACTTGTGAAGAACTTGGCTGGCTCCAGTGCGTGTTGGGCTTGGCATCACACAGAGCCAACACATGCAGAACCTGGTTTCAGGGTCTGGAATTTGGTGTCTGTCTCTCAGAGTTCTCTGCTATGCCAAGAGTCGGGAGCTGTTGCCTTTTCCTGCATGTTTACATCTAAACTTCCTAAGGTCTAGCAAGCTCTCAGCATCCCACCTATTGGATGAGGAAGGGCTTTAGGCCTTTTCTTGGAAGAACTTAAATAGCAACAAGTGACCCTGGGGCAAATCCTTGTGAGGAGTACAAGTCCGTTTTTCTGAATTTGCTCATTCCCTTGTGTGCAGCTCAGGGATGTTCTGCCCTTGGTCTTGCTCTGTAGAGAAGCTCTGAAGTTCCTTGTCAAGTTGGTCTTTCCCAAAGTACCTGCACTGATGGTGAAAAACCATCCAGGTGTATGAGAACTGTGTGGTGGGAATCTCCCTGGGACACTTGTTGGGAGGTGACTGTCCAGGTTCTCTCAGCCAGAACCGTTAGGAATGTACAGATGTAAATTAGAGCTCTTTGTTCCTGTCAGGACTCTCTCATGACTGGTAGTGTAATTATATGAGTCCTCAATTACTGCAGCATCCAGCGTAAGCTCTACTGATCCTGGCTTTCTCTTTTCTAGAGGCAGAAGAAACTCTGCTGATTGATATAGCTACAAACAGTAAGTTTCATAAGGGCAGTGGTGTAGCTAAAGCTCCTGTTAGGGAACAGCCACTGGTGCTTGTTTTGCCTTCCAGTCTTCCCCCAGGCTCAGTGTTTGTCCTCTGCTCAAACAGCGATGGTTTTCCCTCTGATATTGTCATCTGGCTGTGTCATGACACTCAGTTGCCATGACAGACAAGGTTTGAAATGCAAATGGTCAAAATGTCTGCAATTTTTCTTCCTGCTTTTAGAGCTCTTCTCTGCAAAATTGCAGTAGGGACGATTCCTAAAGACAGGAGAATGTGCTGGGGATACCCCAAGCAGGGTGGGGAGACCTCAGAAGCGCAGGGAGGATAACTTAGGTGCAGATTTCCATCACAAACAACACCTGGAAGCTGGGTGGGAAGCCTGGGGACTCTGAGGCAGCCTGGGCTGATTCAGTGAGTGTGTTTGAAGCAGGCTGCAAGGTCAGGATCCAGGGTGAGGAGGCACCGGAGCGGCTCTTCGAGATCCCTGATGAGGAGCGCTGCTTGGGATTCCTGTCAGAAGTGCAGAGCATACAGGAAGGTGAGCAGAGTTGCCCCTGTGCTTGTGAAATTCTCTGCCAGCAGTTTCTGACAGGGATGGGTTTTTTTCCAGCCCACCTGAAAGCATCTCTTCCTGAACCTAAGGACTCAGCCATTTGGCATCAGGTGGAGAAGAGCCTCACAGGTCTATCTCCAGGTACAGTTGGCTTTGCTGCGGGGCCTGTGCAGTGCTGGGGTGCCCAGGGTAGGAGCTGGGTCTGGCCACACCTCCTTGTCTGTTAATTCCTTCCTGTGTGCTATTTTCACCCTTGGTTTGTGCATGTTAAGCTCCTTCCTGCCTTCCCTTGTGGTTAAGTGCCCCTTTCTCCCATTTCCAGGGTAACATATTTGATGTATTCCTACTGTCATTTGGTTTTTTGCTTTCTGTGAAGTTACATTTTTTCCTTCTTGATCTGAGCTCTTTCAGGTTGTTTCTCAGGGTGTTTTTCTTGGATTTTTCATTACAGGAGCTCTGGGGTTTGAGGATGACTTCAACACCCTGAGCCTAGAAGAGAAAAGGAACATGCAGAACCACCAGACGGGATCTCGACGGGAACCCCCACCTCCTCCTGTCCCTCAGAATAAGCAGTAAGTAATGTAGGGGATCTGTTCCCTTTTTTACTTTTCTTCCTAGACAGCAGAACTAGTTCTAGTGCTGCTCTTGCTTCCTTCCTAGATTTCACCGAGAGAGAGAAGGCGCATCCAGAGACCAGCCCAAGGTGACAAACACCATGCGCAAGATCTTTTTGCCCAGCACACATTCGGGGCAGAGAGAGGGACTCATCAAACATGTGCTGGCCAAGAGGGAGAAGGCCTACATCAACCTGCACAACTTCAGGTGAGAGCTGGGAGGGAAGGACAGAGCTGTGGGATCTCTCCTTTGAGCTTGAATCTCACCCAGGATTGGACCCTGGCAGCTGGTGGTGGGTTGCAGCTCAGGTGGCCAGTGAGGATGGTACAACCAAAAGTCTCGTGTCCATGGGGCAGCTGCTGCTTTTGTGTTATCTCTGTGTATGTCAGATCTCCTGAGCCTTGGTAAGGCTGGAGCAGATGGGCAGAAAGAGTGAAGACAGATGTCCCACCATAGTGTTGTGGTATTGCCCCTCGTGACGTGATGTTAAAAGAGCCAGGTGTTTGCTGGTGGAATGCCTGACTCTGAGAGGAATGTCACTGGGAGGGAGCCAAGCCTGGGAGAATTTTTGAGGAGCAGCTGAGGGAGCAGAGAAGCCTCAGCCTCGAGAAGAGGAGGCTCAGGGGGACTTTCTGGCTCTCCCCAACTCCCTGACAGGAGGGGGCAGCCAAAGGGGTTGGGCTCTGCTCCCAGGGAGCAAGGGAGAGTACAAGAGGAAATGGCCTCAGACTGCAGCAGGAAAGGTTCAGGTTGGACACCAGGAGGAATTTCTTCATGGAAAGGGTGGTCAGGCATTGGAAGGGGCTGCCCAGGGAAGTGGTGGAGTCCCCATCTCTGGAGGTGTGCAAGGAATGCCTGGACATGGCACTCAGAGCTCTGGGCTGGGTGACAAGGTGGGCATTGGGCACAGCTTGGACTCAATGATCCTGGAGGTCTTTTCCAACCTCAATGATTCTGTGACTTTCAGTTCCCCCATGGCAGTCATTGCTCCATGCAGGGACAGCTCATATAGTGCATTCTTCCAGCCAGAACACTGCTGTGCTGCTGTGGTTTTCATTGTGTTTTCTAACAGCTGAGCTGCCTTTGTGTTGTAGGTTCTTTGTGGGTACATGGAATGTGAATGGGCAGTCTCCTGACAGCTTCTTGAACCCATGGCTGGTGTATGACATGGAGCCTCCAGACTTCTACTGCATCGGGTGAGCAGTTGGGGATCCAGGAGGGCTGGGTAGGGTTTAGGTTCGTGTCGTGCTCTCAGAGGCTGCACAGAGCTGAGCTGTGTCACACAGGGGCTGTCTGAGGGCAAAAAGCCATTGGATGAGGCAGAGGATCAAGTTGAACAAAGCTAGCATGACAGTAGATTTTCCTGGAGGTATCTGCAGAGCTCACTCATTGTCCTCTGTCTAAAATGGTGTTTCTCAGGGAAAGGGTTGCTGGGGACTTGGGGTAGGATCTCAAAGGCACATGGGGAAATTCTACTGCTTTATTTAGCAAGTGGCCATAAAGAGCTGTTCTTCCAAGGGCTGTTGTTGGAGGTTTCACATTTCTGTAGGTAGAGGAGGATTTGCAGGAAGGCTGGAGGTGCTAAGCTCTTGGGTTTCCAGGTTCCAGGAGCTGGACCTCAGCACGGAGGCCTTTTTCTACCTTGATTCTACGAAGGAACAGGAGTGGCTGTCTGCTGTGGAGAGGTCCCTGCACCCTAAGGCCAAATACAAGAAAGTGAGTTCTGCTCAGTGGCATGGGGGCTTGTCATGGAGCTGGCATGATGGGAAGGAAGGAAAAAGGAAAAGGGCTTCCCTTTTCCTCCCTGTCCAAGGAGCAAGGCTTGGAGAAACCAAGTGTGATACTGGGCATGTGCATACCTGGGCATCTGTCAAATGTGTCAAGTTAAATCTGGAGAGTCTGTTTCTGCACTACAGTTGTAGGAAATATTGTCCTTTGAAGTAGAAATTTATAAAGGTGGGGACCACAATACCTTTATCAAATAGGAGGTAGTTGTAAGGGAAGCAGCAGGTTCAAATTCTCTCTCTATATTACCTTCTCATCCTGTACTATAGAAGCCAGGTGTGTCCTGAGCTGGTAAATTAAATTAATAGATTTTCTCTGAAGGAATAGGATGATTTATGAAGTGCAATCTTCTGGGTGCTGCTGCCTTGAGTCAGAATTGCTTCAGCTGTGGCAGCAGGACTTTGTTCTGGCTGGTTTAGAGCAGGACACTGGTTTTATCTCTGCTATGACAAACTTTTATGCTGCAGGGACCAGTCCTGAATACATTAATGGGTTTCCCTTTCTTCCTTAGCCTATGTGTTTGCTGTCACACCCCATACTGCTTGCTCTGAGCAGATGTTACAGGAAATGAAACAGGGAATAGAGTATCTTGCTGAACTGAGACCTATCAAGGGAAGCCAGGAGTCAGGGCCTGAACCGCAGAGGCTCCTGCTCCCTCTTCTCCCTTTGCTTCACTTTAGTTTTGGGTGAATTTCTCCTACCGTAGTGAAGGGGAGAGTGCAGGATAGGGCTGCAGGAGGTGGAGGTGGCTGAAGCTGTAGATAAGACTTGTGGTCACCTGCAAATTCTGCTCCTGCAGAGCACACCATCTTCTGGGCCCTTGCAGCCAAATTCTCTGCTCTCAGCTTCTTTCCTCACTCCATAGACTTAATCCCAACACATGTGAATGTTTCTGTGCATAGAGGTGAGCATGCAGACTGTGCTCAAGCAGGTGAGGCCTTGTCATTGTTTCAGAGTGGTGATGTCACTGTTTCACAGGGATGATACCACTGTTTTGGAGGTGCAGGAAGGTCACAGACTGGACAGTGTTGGCTTAGCACATGTAAAAGATCAGCAGCAGACCTGAGATCCCCACTGGGACAGGGCACATGAGCACAGTGTTAGCCTCTGTGGGCTGAGCTCTGTGGGAGCAGGTAACTGCTCAGATCCAGAGAGGCCCTTGGCTTTAGGGAACAAGTATTTCCTGAGAATGAGTCAGTCTATGTAGCTCAGAGATACCTTTTGCTATCCCGTGCATCAGGCACGTCTGCCTCAGGGAAATAGGAACATCTCTGTCCATTCCCCTCTGCACTGGAGTCCGCAGTAAGCCAAGGTGGGCTCTGACTCCCACTGCATCTGCAGCCTCAGGACAGCCCCAGCCCTGGGCCTGGCTGGAGCACTCTGCTTGTGCTGGCTAGAGCACGGCAAGGGCTGAGACCCGAGTCACAAACTTGCTGGACATTTATTCAGTTTCTCTTTGTCCACCCTGTTGTAGGGAGGGACCAGAGTAGGGAATGCAGTGGGCTCAGCACCGCTGACAGCTCCTGGGCGGAGACAGATGGACCCCAAGAACCTTGCTGTTCAGGACAGGAGACTCTTTGGGTTCTGTTGTTGCAATTAGGGATTGAGTAGAGAACATGAGGAACAGGGAGAGCCAGAGCAGCAGAGCATCAGGCAGAGCAGATCAGAACTGCATTCCCGCTGCCTCTCTGGGAATTCAGGATCCCGTTTATTTTTGCAGGTGCAAATGGTCCGCCTGGTTGGGATGATGTTGCTCATATTTGCTAAGAAGGATCATCTGAGCAATATCAAAGAGATTGTGACAGAGTCTGTGGGCACAGGAGTCATGGGAAAGATGGTGAGTCACCAAGGCCAGCTTGTTGCTTCCTTGTATCCA
This sequence comes from Agelaius phoeniceus, assembly GCF_051311805.1. NCBI lineage: Eukaryota > Metazoa > Chordata > Aves > Passeriformes > Icteridae > Agelaius > Agelaius phoeniceus. Next base: position 1,578,291 of record NC_135278.1, read on the forward strand.
TGCAAGAAGTGGCACAGTCTGGTTTGGTTCACCTGTGCCATCCCAATCCTCTCACCTGTCACCCACTCCCCACTGGTCCCTCCTGTCCCTAGGGCAACAAGGGTGGTGTGGCCATCAGGTTCATGTTCTACAACACCACGTTCTGTGTCGTCAACTCCCACCTGGCTGCCCATGTGGAGGACTTTGAGCGTCGAAACCAGGACTACAAGGACATCTGTGCCCGGATGAGCTTCCTGATCTCCACCTCAGACTGTCTGTCTGAGCTCAACATCATGAAGCATGAGTGAGTTGCACCCTTTGGCAGTGGTGTTGAGTAATCCAAGTCAAGTCAGAACTGCAGCAACAGGAGGTTTCATGCAGATAAATAATTTGGCTTAATAAAATAATTTGAAATCCTAAGGGCTGTGATGTGCTGCAGTTCCTGCAGACAAACTGGTCACCTCCTTGTTGCAGTGCCTTATGCACCTGTGCCCAGTGTCCCTCTCCTTGTGTTTGTGTATAACTTCCTTTTCAGCAGGCCTAAACAGAATACAAATGGTTGGTATTTCTGTAATTAATACTTAAACCATTTAAAAACCAAAAATGTAGAGTGGATTAGTACAGAAAAAAACCTTGCAATATTAGATTATCCTTGATAATCTACTAATGGAAATGTTGAGGTTTGACTATAAACAGGAAGAGCTTTAGTACTAGCAAGGGGTTTAAATTTTAATCTTTAAAGGAAACCTTTATGGAGTAAAGAGTGCATCCCATGAGTGCTTCTTTAGCTGCTGACAGCAAGAAGGCTGTAGGCCTGTTTGGAAGCCTGGAGAAGACTGGGGTGGGAGCAGGTGCTGCTGAGGTATGGCTGATGGCAGGGATGGGAAACAATGTCCAAAAGGTTGTAACCTTCAGGAACCTAATTCTGCTCCCGCTAATTCAGCGTCAGGCGGTCTTGGCTCAGTAGGTGGTGCAGCAGTGGCCCGCTCTGGTTGAAGGAAAGGCAGTGAAAAGCCAACAGGTAAAAGCAGGGTGTACATGAGGGATAACCCTGCAGATGCCTCACCTGTCCCACTGGCTGACCAGCTGACTCTGCTTAATGAGCTCCACCATGGCTCTCTTCTTAATATGAGAAGAGCCTCAACACCAGCTGGACTTTGTGTGAACACTGGTCTTGCTTCATTAGAGTCAGTGCTGTTCTCTTGGATCAACCTGGGAGAGTGGAAGGTGTCCCTCCCCAGCTGGTACAAGATAAGGCTTAAGCTCATTACCAAATCAGACCATTCCATGATCGTTTGTGTATCTTTGTTTGCAGCGTTGTTATCTGGCTGGGAGACCTGAACTACAGGCTGTGTCTGCTGGATGCCAGTGAAGTGAAGAATCTCATCAGCAAGAATGAACTTCAGAAACTGCTGACTTATGACCAGGTGAGTGAACTCGCTCACATTCACCCCATCCCTGGGAAGTCATCTTGGTTTGGGAGGTGCCTCTGCTAGGGAGGAGCTGGCAGACACGGAGCTGGGGATGGGGCTGGAGCACAGATCTGATGAGGAGTAGCTGGAGGAACTCAGCCTGGAAAAAAGAAGGCTCAGGGGGATCTTCTTGCTCTCTACAACTCCCTGAGAGGACGGTGCAGCCAGGTCAGGGTTGGTCTCTTCTCCCAGGTAACAGCTGGGAGGACAAGAGGAAATGGCCTCAAGTTGTGCCAGGAGAGGTTCGGGTTGGATATTAGGCAAAATTTTTTAATGGAAAATGCTGTCCAGCCATGGCACAGACTGCCCAGGGCAGTGATGTCCCCATTCCTGGAGGGATTTAACAGACATGTAGAGGTGGCACGTGGGGACATAGGTTAGTTGGGGCCTTGACAGTGCTGGAGGAACCATTCGAGTCAATGGTTTTGGAGGACTTTTCCAACCTATGTAATTCCATTGCACACTGCAATAAGTGTCTGGACACAGACATCGACACTGGACCCTGACAGAGCTCTGAGTGTGCTGGTTGCAACATCCCCCTAACAAAACCAAATTGTCCATATTGGGGTAACTGGGTAACTCAGGCAGTCACTGTGTAAGTGAGTCTATGTCTCAGTGCAGGAGTTCCCTCTACAAGCTGAACACAAGCATTTGTAACAGCAACAAAAGCTGCTGCGATCAGTGTTGTGAAAGAGGTATTGATTTGGAGTCCAAATCTGCTCAGCCAGTTTGACCTGAATTCTGTGCTGTCGCCTTCCCTGCTCGGCACTTCCCTGCAGCACACAGAAGCTGGTGGCAGGTTCCTTTCAGGTGAAGGGTTGCACCTGGGAAACATGAACAGCAGTGGTGCAATGTCACCTCTGACACAGTTTAACAATAAATTTGGTTGGTTGTCCTCTGTAGCTCATTTTTGCTGTGCTACAGAGCTTTGTTCAGGAAACAGCTGTAGCTTAGGTCTTACTGAGGAAAACATCCAGAAGAGGAAAGGAGCAAAGGAGGGTGGTGCCAGGTTGTCAGGCAAGTGCAATCCTGGAGGCTCTTGCTAAAATGATTGGTGGGGAACAATTAATGATGACAATCCTAAGCCTGAAAACTGATGAAAGCATTTAGTAATTAATATTTCCCTTAACTCTTGCTTGAAGCTGCCTGCATGGTCTGGTGAGCAGTACGATGCTCATTTGTACTCGGTCTGTTTGGAAAACTTTCCACTTGTGTGTTAAAGGTGTGAGGTCTGAGAGGCAGTTTGGGGTTGTCTGTGAATCCCACAGAATGGCCACAGGCCACGCTTTCTCTGCCTGTAGATCTGCTCTCTAACACTGCTGTGGCAAGGGAGGGTTTCTTGGGTTTGGTTGGGTTTGTTTTTTTTTCTTTTTAAAGCTTTTTTTTTTCTGCTTTAGCTGAATATTCAGCGCACTCAGAAGAAAGCATTTGCAGATTTCATGGAGGGAGATATTAAATTCATCCCCACGTATAAATATGACTCTAAAACAGATCGCTGGGACTCCAGGTACATTGGCTGCAACTGGGTGTATTTGCCTATGACATGAAACACATTTTTCACAAAATTTGATTTCCTGCTTCTTAGAACTGCATACCTGTCAGTGTTATGTTTGGCCTTCGTTTCTTTCCTGCTTTCTGCAATAAGCAGCCCCCTGTGTACGTTGAGCAGGCACATCCCTTAAACCTCTGTAGCTGCTGATCCCACTGGATGAACGCAGGTGAAGTGTGAGCTCAGGTGACCCTGCACTGGGGCCTTTTTCTATTACCAGGGACAGGCAAACAGTATAAAAAAGGAATTGAAGAGCTAAGGAAACAGGCTCTCTGAGTCACCCTGTCCCCTGACTTGCACACCCACAGGGTGGCTGCACTGTGATAGCAGCTGTGGTTCCTGCTTGGTGCCTCCCACAGACATGGCTGCATCTGCTGCAGGGGCTGCTCCGAAGGGAGAAACTCCCAAGAAGGACTTCCAAACAATGTAGTGATTGAACTTGACTTGCCATGTTTATGAATCACCACAGTAGTTAATCTGAAGAAGGATAACCCAGGATTCAGGCTTCACAACATAATACTAGTCACTGAGTAGACTTTCTGGAGTGGAGACAATAAGCGATGGGTTGGATTGTCGGCAGAAAGTCTGGCAGCACAAGAAAGTCATGCAGCTTGGGTCACAGCACACATGGGGTCAGGCTGTGGTGGGCTTGACTGAGGGTTATTTTGTTTTCTGGTGCTGGAAAGGATGGGAATTTTATCCGCTGTATTGGGAAAGGGGGAGAGAGCAGAAGAAATAACAGAATTCAAGTTGGGGTAAGTGATAGGAGTTCATTCCATCACTGCTGTGATGATGCAGGTGGAGAGAACTGCCTTGTTGGGAAGAGGAACAGCTTGGATGGCTTGATAGGATTGTTGGATTCCCCTGGTAACCTGTTTTTCTTTGTAGTGGTAAGTGTCGTGTGCCAGCGTGGTGTGATCGGATCCTTTGGAGAGGAGGGGATGTCAGTCAGCTCCGGTACTGCAGTCACATGGACCTCAAGACCAGTGACCACAAGCCTGTCAGCGCCCTGTTCCGCATCGGGGTGGGTTTGTGTGTTTGTTGGGGCAGGATCCCAGCGCTGCCAGGCATTCCAGGCATTACTGTGGGAGGCGGTGACAGAGTCAGGGCACCTCTGCTAAGGCAAGAGTTGCAAGAGGACACATGAACCCAACTGAGGTGTGCCTGCTGTGGGGGTGCTGCCTCTGGCAGCATGGGAATGCATGAGTCCTGCTGTTCCCTGCTCCACATGGAGACACAGCAGCAGCCTGGACCTGGCTGTACTGTGCTGTGTCGGATGTGTCATCTGGTTCACACCTGGATGTCTTCAGTGGAGAGTGACAGCAAATTCAGGTTTTTTGGCGCAGCCAATGAGGACACTTCATGTCCATTTTTGCTACCTCCTGCTCCCTGGGTGGCTCAGGTCACAGAATGGGTCAGGTTGGAAGGGACCATGGTCGGTTGTTGGGTCCCATCTCCCTGCTCCAGCAGGGCCATCCTAGAGCACACGGCACAGGATTGTGTCCAGGCAGTTCTGGACTCTCTCCACTGAGGGAGATTTCACAGCCTCTCTGGGAAATCCATTTCAGTGCTCTGTCACCCACACAGTGAAGAAGTTCTTCCTCATGTTCCCATGCCTCTTGTGCCATTGCTGGCCCCCACAGAGCAGAGCCTGGGCCCTGCTCTGAGCCCTCCCTGCAGTCAGGAACAGACAGAGCCCCTCTCAGCTGTGTGTCCTCTTGAGGGTGAACAGCCCCAGCTCCCTCAGCCTTTCTGTGTAAGGGAGACGCTCCAGGCACTTTAGCATCTCCATAGTTTTTGCTGGCCCCACTCCGGGGCCTTATATCTCTCCTGTACTGGGGAGCCCAGAACCAGACATGGCATATCATGTGTGCCTCACCTGCGCTGAGTAGAATAGGCTGAGTCTATTTAAAGAAAAGCCTTTCCCCTTTCCCTGTGGACAATCATGAGAAATGCTGCAGCATGCCAGTGTTGTCTCACAGAGGTTGCCTCCAGTGATCTCCCAGTTGTGTGACCAGTGGCCAGACAGACCCTGGTAACACCTGCAGCAGTGAAATCTGTGTAAAGTTGCAGACACAGCTTGGGACTGCACACGTGTGTGTGAACTCTCTGAGCCTTGCAGCTACAGAAGCAAGTGCTTAGATAAATAATTCACTTCTGCAGCTCATGATCAAGAGAGTTCCTGTGAAAGCCAGTCAGAAGTTTCCTTGAGTGTTTTTTGTCTCCCACAGGTGAAGGTTGTGGATGAGCAGAAGTATCGGAAGCTGTTTGAAGACATTGTTCGTGTAATGGACAGGATGGAGAATGACTTTCTTCCTTCGCTAGAGCTGAGCAGGAGAGAGGTGAGGATGAACCTGGGATCACTGTCCCTGCCCAAACACAACAACCTTCAAAGTGCCAGAACTTCTTTCAAAGACCTTGTTTCAATTAACTGGATTATAGAAAATTGAACTCTATCCTTTATCTTATGATCAGGAATTGGGTTAGCGAGGACATGTTGTCTTGGCTCTTTGGCAGGACTTCTGCGAGGAATTCTGCATTAGGTGGGCTCCTCTCAGCCTCAGGGGGCCACTTCAGAGTCTGTGGGGGGGCTGGCCATGGGCCATATCCTGGCCACTAATATCGCTCGATTTCTTTTTGCTCTACAGTTCGAGTTCGAGAACGTGAAGTTCCGTCAGCTGCTGAAACAGAAGTTCCAGATTACCAATAATGGGCAAGTCACCTGTCACTTCTCCTTCATCCCAAAGCTCAATGACAACCACTACTGCAAGCCATGGCTTCGGGCCGAGCCTTGTGAAGGTTACCTGGAGCCAGGTGAGTGTAGTGCTGTAGACCCCCCCAATCCCATTTCCATACAGTCCTTCCTGTCTTTCCTGTGTCCCACCTTCCTTGCCATCAGTCTTGTCTGTCTATGCTGTTGTGGCCTTTGTCCCTTCCACTGTATGTTTGTCCCCATCATCCCTTTTGGAGAGTGTCTGTCTGTTCTTGAGTGCTCCAGTGTGTTGCAGATGAGAGCACAGAGATCTCCCTGGACGTGTACGTCAGCAAGGACTCAGTCACCCTCCTGAACTCTGGCGAGGATAAAATTGAGGATATTCTTGTCCTGCACCTGGACCGAGGGAAGGACTATTTTCTGACCATCAGTGGGACCTACCTGCCCAGCTGCTTTGGCACTTCGCTTGAGGCCTTGTGCCGGATGAAGCGACCCATCCGAGAAGTTCCAGTCACCAAACTCATAGACCTGGTGAGTTCTGAAGGGGCTCTTCTAACCCAGAGAAGCCTGATTCCCTCCTGATTGCTCCCAAAAGCAGGAGCAGTACCTGCAGGTTAGGCTGTCTGTGCTGGCTCTGAGATGAGTGACTTCACAGAGCTTGAGGTGCTCTTTTATTCTTCCTGTCTACCACAGCCAATGGTTTTGACAGCCTTTTTACTGAGTGAGCTCTGAATATTGTTTGATGGGATGAAAAAGTGATCCCAGCACCTCATGTTGGTGTTACTGGTGCTGGCAGGCTCAGCTGGATGGCACTGCAGTGTCATAAGAGATGTGATTAGCGTCCTCTCATCCAAGGTATATGAGCTTCTTTTGCTGTGATGAGTGCCTTGGAGGCCTTTTCCTTCTGGATACATTCCCACTGCTCAGGGGAAGGAGCAAGCAGAAGCAGAAGGACCAAAGTGTGTGGTGTGGGGTGCTGAAGGACGCAGCTCAGCAGATGAGCAATGTCACAGCCTCTCTGGCCATTTCCTCCCACACCAACCACAGTGAGAGATAATGCCTCGGGTGAGAGATAGTTCATCAGGGAGAGATCTCTCTGTGGTGCAGCAAACTGTTCCTCTCTCCAGCCTATGCCAGCCCCCAGCATCAATTTTCCTCCTCCCACTGCTCATTGTGTGCATGAGAGAGGGTGCAGTGGTGCCCTTGTCACCTCTTGTTTTTTGGGTACTCTCAGCTGTTTCTGTGGTTGTCCCATTTTGGGGATGTAATTCTGATTTCCAGGCTGGTTTCCTTCATCTCTCCTTACTGCCTTACCTGGCCATGTTCCAGTGAGGTGCAGCAGCTCCTGAGTGCCAGTTCATGTCCCCATTCTTGTTCAGGCAGGAGAGTCCTTTCTTTCTCTCCACCTGAAAGCTCAGCCCCATTATTTGAGTCTCTCTGCCATGTGATATCTTTCCTCTCCTCTCCTATCTCACAGTCTCACCCTTACATGAGGGGCTTTTTGTCCAGCAAGCTGCTGCTTTTCCACCTCTGTAGATTTGCCAGCCTCCACTCCCATTGTTTCCACATTTTCTTATCCCTTCAGCAGTTGTCCAGTGCCTCTCCCTGCCTCTTTCAGTTCCCATCTTTTATTGTAGGTATCTACTTTTCTCACAAGTCCAATATACAGAGAAGTCCATTTTATATGAGAATTTTGACTTTTTAATCTTTTGACTTTTTTGACACTGATCAGGCTAGGCAGGATGCAGGTGGCAAGATACGGTGTTTGCCTCCTCAGGTCAAGCAACTGATCCAGGCTTCAGCTCCTCAGATTTCTGAGGATTTGGTTATAGTCAGTCTTGTTCTAGAAGTGGGTCTGGAACATTTCACTGGCCTTGGTTGCTTTTCTACCTGCTTTTTCCAGCTCAGCACCAACTTCTTGCTTGATAGAGAGGAATTTGGGCCCAGACCCTTCGCTCTGCCCTCACAGACACTAACACACTGTTAGATTTGTAAGAGTTCATTGAGGCTTCTTCTCCTTCCATCTATAGATTTCCTTCTCCTGCTACTCAGTGAAGCATCTAGAAATAAAGCAGGCAAAACAGTCAGCAAGGAGCACCTGCTCCAGTGTCTGCAGCAGGGAGACAGCTCTCCTTATGGGCATGGGGGCATATTTTAAGTTTTTTGGTTCTGATTTTACCTGTGAGCTGAGAAATCCTTGGAATCAGACCAAGCTGAGCACTTGCTGCCTGGGTCAGTGGTACTGGGGCTGCCTGCCCTGCAAGCTGGAGCATTTGGGTGCAGTTCCCTGAGTTTTTGTGCTGCTCAGGCTGTGTGAGGCTGTCAGTGTGTGTGCATTAAGAACCTTCTGCACTTGCATGGGCTCATCCTTCACTGGACCAAACATCTTCCTCAGCCTAGCTAGACTTTTTCTGTGTATTTCAGTGGAGAGAGGTCTGGAGATCCAGTCACTGAGGGGCTGAGGTAGGTGGGTGCGGGATAGCACCATGCAGGTGGGAGTTTGTCTGGGAATGGCTTTCCTGGTTCTCCAAGGAGGGAGACAGTGACATGGCTGCTGTCACTTGAGCACCTCTCCTTTGGGATTTCAGTATTAGTGTCTCATCCTGTTTTTTCTTGGGATCCTGTTTTGGGTTTTAAAAAGCCTCTTGAAGAACCCCTGTGAGGAACAGGTGAGTCTTGTGGAACAGATCGTGCTGAAGGCTCAACATTAGGGAGAAATTGTTCCCTGGAAGGGTGGGGAGGCCCTGGCACTCTTTGCCCAGAGCTGCCCAATTCCTGGAAGTGTCCAAGGCCAGGTTGGAAGGGGCTTGGAGCAACCTGAGGATAGTGGAAGATGTCCCTGCCCATGACAGAAGAGTGGAATGAGATGAGCTTTAAGGTCCCTCCCAACCCAAACCACTCTGTGATTCTGTGGAGAGGTGAGCAGCCAGGCTCAGGTTGGGGGGTGAGGTGCACATGACTCACCCGTTACAAAAAGTGCAGGTGGCCGTCTGCCCTCCCAAGCCTGTGACTGTCCCTCCCCCTGTGCCTCAGGAGAGAAACCTGTGCCAGCTCCTGTTCGAAGCAAGCTGTTCTCAGGAAGAGGACAGTCTGTTGTGGCTCAGGGAGGCTCCAGAGGAAGCAGGCACTGCAGAGGCCACAGGGGACCCTGAGATGCTCCTCCCTCCTGGTGTCCCTGTGCCATGGGAGCTGCAGCTGCTCCCAGCTCAGCCTGGGAATGCGCTGGGGCAGTTCCCACCCCAAAAGGTCAATCTGCCAAGACTCTGTATGGACAGCCTGCTTCTGTTTCTTCCTGCAAACCTATGAGCAGTGTCCAGCCGGCCCTGGCTCTACAGGGATGGCTGTTTGGGGATGCTGAGGGCTTGGCTGTGCTGCCGGAGGGCTTGGCACACTCCTCTCTGTGCAATGCTAATGCTCTTAGGCTGCAGCAGCAGCAGCCGGGTTTGAGCACAAACCCTCATTTCCCTGACGGTACCGAAAGCTGCTTAGGGGCCCTGTGAGCTCCACAGCTGCCACACACTCAGAAACACAGATTTAGCCCAGGGAACGTTTTATCTCTGGCCTGATCACAAGGGAAGATGGCTGAAATAACGTAGGGACAGTGATTGTGACTAGGGAACTTCTTGGTGGTCACGTCTCATCTGCCCATGGCCCAGCTGTTGGCCAGTGAACAGTGCTGTCTAAGCCCCTTGGAGGGCTTTCCAGAAATCCTGATGAGGCTGTGCATCATATGAGCAGGATTGTTGTTAATTGGCAGGCAAATCTCTCACCACAGGTTTAACTTTGGCCGTGTCAGCAAAATGTGTGAAGGACCTGGTGTTCAGTGGGTTCTTGTAATGCAAATTAGGCTTCTGCTTAATCACAAGAGTTGATCCGAGAGTGCTTTCTCCCTCTTAACCACACTTTTTCCTCTCCTCTCTTTCCTGCTGCTCTCAGGAAGAAGACAGCTTCTTAGAAAAGGTAACACGAGCAATTGCTGCGTGGCAGTCTGCTTCTCAGTGGTGTGTTTGTAAAGAATGGGAGCTTTTCCCTTGTTTTCTGTGGCAGAGGGAAGGGGAGGGGAGCACAGAGGGGACATGGCTGCCAGCAAAGCTTCTTAGCACAGCTGTGGGCTGGATGAGAGCATGGAGAAGCATAGAGTGACCCCAGAGCCAAGCCCAACTGCAATGTTGAAGCTCATCAAATTCGCTTTGGGAGGAAAAAAAAATTACTTTCTTGATCCTGACAGCAATGTTGGATATTCCCAAAAAAGATTGGCAGCCTTTGACATACCTCTGACCATAAGGAGGGATTCACCACAGCATCCTCTCAGACCTGTGAGAAGAGGGCTGGAGGAGGAAACTCAGGTCTTTTGTTCCTTCCATCTGGTTGTGTCCCTGTGGAGGCCGAGGGAGGGCCTTGTGCAGGAGGTGGATATTTCTGTGCATCCTCAAGCAGGGGAGCTGAGACTGCTGGCTCTGATGGCCACAGTGCCCGAGTGGGATCACTGCTTCCCTTGGCACCCATGCTTGGTGCTGGAGCCAAGCAAGGAAAACTTCCTTGGGAGAGCAAGTGGGAAATGCTGGGGGTGTTCAGTAACTCTCCCTGCGCTGGGTCTGACATTTGTAACTTGTTCGGGCTGGTTCTGCACCGGCTTCCCAGTCTGAGGGAGTTGTTCCTCTCTGGGCTGTCAGCACAGTAGCAGAGCACAACAGGAGAGGGAAGGAATGTTCCCTCTCCAAGAGGGGATCAAGCTCGGGTGTTTAACTTCATGAAACTCACATACTCCCTCCTGGCAGAGGAGAAGGGAGGAGTTTTGATTTTTGGGAGCATCTTCCCGTGGGAAGGACGTGGCGTACCTCTCTTCCTCACACGCGGCAGGAGAGGGCGCTCGGGGCCCGGCCAACGTGCGCCCGCCTCCTCCCCCTGCTCCTCTTCCTTCTCGTCTGCCCGAGGCACCTTGAGCCTTCTCTGAACACCTGGGATCTCCTGTATGGGGGTCTCCACAGCTCCCCCAGTCATGCAAAGGGCTGCTCCAGCTCTTGGCTCCAGTGATGCCCTGACACAGGGGGTTTCTGTAGAAGAGCCTCAGACCGGGTAGAGTGTCCACAGATCTGGGAAAGGGTCTGCAGCTCTCCCCCTTTCCCTTTTAGAGGAATTCTGTAATGCTCTTGCCTGACATGCTGCTTCCCGATCTTGCCAGTGCATGTGGCTGAGCAAGGCAGCTGTGCAGCCGTGACTCCTCATCTGCTGGCAGGGTCAGACCTGATGCTGTGCAGGGCAGAACTGTGCTGTGTGGCAACTGGGGCTACTGCCCGTGCCACCAGGGCTTGTGTCAGCTTGGTGTGTCTCTGGGCATAGCAGGGAAGCCGCCCCTGACTGCTGTCAGTGGCTGTGTGTGCTGCAGGGACAGCCATGGCAGTTTTGCCTCAGCTGGTGTGAGGTGCTTTCTGTGTGGCTTTTGGACTCCTCTGCTGGTGGCGGGGTTGTGTTCCTGCTTGTGCTGCTGGTTCCTGGGTGCTTTGGGAGTGCTGGGCATGGCTTCCTCCTTGGAGGTCACAGGAATGTGAGCGATCATGAAGTGAGAATAAAATCAAGCCAAGAACGTGGATCCGGTTAAAGCTTGGTATGATGGAGACATCTGAGCCACAGGAGCACATCAGCTGCTCCACAGGAGTAAGCAGGAACTGTGACAGTGGTGGCCTCTACTCAGTGAGAGCGCTCCTTGGGAAAATCAAGGAAGAAACTTGAGGAGTCAGGACAGTTGCAGAGCCCTGAGAGCAGCCGTGGCTGGAGCACCCGGAGGCAGGGAAGGGGTGGTGGGGTCGGTGGGGACGGGGCTGGGCTCCCCAGTGTGGCAGCTCCCGCAGCACAAGGACTGGCTGGGTCCCAGCCTCTGTTGGCTGCAGGGTGGGAGCTGGGATGGGGCCAGGGCACCGTGGGCAGCCAGAGCCACCTCCTGGGGGTCTGAGGGGGCTGGGGCTGTTGGAGAGACCGGGCAGGTTGTTCCATGGGGCAGCAGAAGGGAGAGGAGCCAGGACCTGTGGGGCAATGGCTGGTGCTGTGGAAGTGATTCAGGGCTAGAGCACCCCAGGGTCCTGCTGCTTCCCCTGTCTCAGCTTTCCCTACCAGGGACTAAGGGAGTGAGGCAGAAGGGACTGAGGTTTCCCTGAGCCCTTGTGTGCTTTCTCTCCAGGAGAAATCCATCCTGCAGATGGGCTCCCTGGACAGTGAGGAAGCAAGTGAGGTGCCGCTGCAGGTGCCAAAGGAGATCTGGCTCTTGGTGGACCACCTATTCAAGCATGCCCTCCACCAGGTGAGAGGGAGGGTGAGGGAGGGGGCCTGTGCCACACTGGAGCTCTCCTGGTGACCTGGTTCCTCACACACACCTGGTGATCAGCTCCAGTTTATTGTTTACAGGGCAAGGCTTTTCCCTGGGCTGAAAGCACTGGCTGGGTGTCCCAGGGTTCACCATTCACTGGGAGTCACCATGTGCCTTTGTGGGGAAGGTAACTTACTCCATTCCTGTGCTGTTTTTGACAGGAGGACCTGTTCCAGACTCCAGGCATGCAGGAAGAGCTGGAGCAGATCATTGACTGCCTGGACACCAGCATTCCCGAGACAATCCGTATCCTTCTGTGATGGATCTCAACTCTGCTGGGAGAGTTCACTCTCTGGAGAGCTTGTCTGTCACCTTTACCTGGCAGGGTTCCTGGCAAGGATGGGCTCCCCTTGGTCCCCCCACAACCTCTCTCAAAGTTGAATCAGGGCTGGCCAAAGCAGCCGGGGGCTCTGGAAGCTTCTGCAGGGCTGTGCCAAGTGCAGGAGCTGGGGTACTGAAGAGCATGGTCTGGAGAAGAAACTAATGGAGCAGGGGGCTTCTGTGCAGCCAGAGGGTGGGAAATGCAGTGTAGGGTTTTTTATGGATGGGGGACAGTGGAGGAGAAGGAGAGGTTAGACAGGCAGGAAACTTGTGTGTCCTCCTGTGAGATGAGCATCTGGGTAGGGAGGGGCTCTCTCTGCTCAGCATGACCCTTGATTCCCAGCCCTCCAGCGGGCAGTAATCACTCTGTGGCTGAAGCTCTCCTCATCTTCCTGGAGGCTCTGCCAGAGCCTGTGATCTGCTATGAGCTGTACCAGCGATGCCTGGAGGGGTCCCACAGCAGCCGGCTGTGCCGACAGGTGCGTCTGCTGCCAGCTCAGGGCAGCTCCTGCTGCTGTGGGCTGTGCCATGCCTCTGGGCCTGCCTGGGCCCTGCTCCCTGCCTGGGGGCTGACAGTGGCTCTGGGAGAGTGGACAGCTCTTCCAGAGAGACCCCAAGTGAGCCCTGTCTTACCCTGAGCACATGGGGAACGGGGAGGGGCCAAGCCACCCCTGGTCCTGAGGGCTTGAGCACCTGCTCAGAGCTACAGTTCCTGTCCTTCATGGAGGGCTGTGCATGGCTCTTAACAGCTGGTGGGGCAGCAGGCCAGGTCAAGCATGTCCCTGAGCAGATGGGGAATTTTTGAGGCATTGAGAGCTGGGATCCAACTAAAAACAAGCAGGAAGCAGCCACAAGGCACTGGGGATTTTTTCCTGGTGACACAGCTTTCCTTGAAGTAGTGTCACCAGGAGCCGCAGTCCACAAGTGCCATCTAGGGCTGCCAGCTATCGGTAAGTTGCTGTGGAACCTGGAGTGCCACACATACCCAGGCTGCAGCAGTGGGAGCTGGAAGAGCTTCCTGAGACCATTTCCTTGCAGGTGATCCTTCAGCTGCCGAGCTGCCACCGCAACGTGTTTCGGTACCTAATGTCCTTCCTGCGGGAGCTGCTCAAGTACTCAGAGGACAACAACATCAGTGCTACCATGATCGGTGAGTGTTGTTCCTCTGTGGCCCTCGCTCCATCCCAGCCTCTTCCTGTGCCTCCCAAGGTCTCCGTTCCTCACCAGTGACTGATTTTACCTGCCTCCACAGCTGCCCTGTTCTCCAGCCTCCTCCTGCGCCCTCCGCCCAACCTGATGGCCAGGCAGACCCAGCAGGACCGCCAGCGTGCCATCAACTTCCTCTACAGCTTCCTGCTCAGCGGGGACGAGGAGTGACTCGTGCCGTGTGCCAAAGGCAGGCCCGCGCTCCAGCCGGGCCTCTGACAGCTCCGAGGGGTAAAGGCTCGAAGCTCTCCAAGTGCTGTGTTTACAGTGGGAAGGGACAGTTCCCCCTCCTTGCCACGCCATACCCCACGCTGCAGAGGACCTGCACGCTCATTGCACTGCCATCCACCTCTGGAGCCTCCGGCTTCCCCGTGGGAGCCAGGTGGATGTGTCGATACCCGAGCACTGTGCCAGCACCCATCGTCCCGTGGCAGTATCACCAGTTCCCAGGTCACGCTTCTCTCTGTGTCACCTCCATCTCCCAAGAGCTGCTGTAGAGAAAGGTGGGGATGGCTGGTGCTCTTGGAGGCTGTGGCACACTGTGTCCCTCCAGTGCCAGGTGTGTGTGCTGGTGTGTACATCACCCCAGACTGCTGTGGGACATGTGCCACCCTCTGCCACACAGCCATGCCAGCCCTGATGCCATCACTGTGCTATGGACCGTGCTGACCCAGGAAGGTTGTTTGGACATTTGGCCTCTCCCCTTCAGCATGGCCTCCCCCCTCTCCCCTCCCTCCCTCCCAGGACACAGGGCCTCAGCACACAAGTCTGTCCCTGCACTCCCCACTCTGCCTTCAATTTCCTCTCCCTTCCCTGCCTCAGCTTCCCCCAAGGGCACAGGATGGTGGGTGGCTTGCAGTGACCAGGGTCAGATAGAGCCATGAGCTGCCCTCTGCTCCTCTTGGGCTGTTCTGTGCATTTGGAGCAGGATGGGACCCCTGTCCCTCTCGCCCAGCCTACAGTGTGGGGGTAGGACAGGCTGGGTCACCAGCAGAGGGTGTGGGTTTTGGGGGAGTGAAAGGAGCCACAAATGCTCCTCAGGGGCCAGAGGAGCAGCTGTGGGGGCTGTGCACGGGGGCTGCTGTGCAAGGGTCACACACAGCTGTCTGAGGGGACAGCCCTGGGGCTGGTGACTGAGGGTGCAAGAGTGGTCTGTCCCACTGAAACACTAAGGCCTGTGGGGCCATGTGGCCTCAGGTGAGGGAGGCCAAAGCCAAGGGGAGGAGGTTGTGGTCACAGAGCCCCCACTGATGCCTGGGCTCAGCCCAGGGTATCGTGTGGCCCTGTGGTCCCCATGCACTGACTGAGCTGCTGCAGGCTCCCCTCCCTTTTGCCTTTTTCTTATCCTTAAAATTTTTAAATTACATAATTTATTGGGAAACTGTTCGTTCCAAATAAACCTTCGTTGTGCAAGGCCTGGGGGCTGTGCAGGGCACACCTGCCTTTCCTCATGCAGTTCTGCACTGTCATGGAGCCCTGCCTGGAGCTCCAGGCTCACTCTGGGGACAGCTGAGGGCTGGGCTCTCCCCCAGCCACTTCAGGAGTGTGCTGGGCACAGGTGGAGACAGTGGCAGAAGGTCCCATGCTGCTGGTTCCTGCTGGTTGGGCTCCTGGGTGCACCCCTGATGTGCTGGCACTGCAGCCCAGTGCCCATCCCACAGTGGATGGTGGCATGTGCCCCACCGGGATGGAGATGGCACTGGGTCCAGCCGGGTGCAGGAGGGTGCTGGTGCCAGTGTGTGGCACACAGCTTTGGCAGCCCAGAGCAGTGATGCCTGTGTGCCCATGGCCCTGCTGGGCCAGCAAGGGCAGCGTGGTGGAGAAAGCCCGCACGTCCTGCTGCAGGAAATGGCGGCCGGTGTCATCTCCATCTGCTTCCTGCCGGCTCCTTGGGAGCAGGGCTGTGCCTGGCAGCTGCTCCCGTGCTGTCACCGAGGTGACCAGTGCTAGGTGCCGGCATTGTTCCCGCGGCCACCACATTCCTGCCACTGCCGGCGGAAATGCCGGAGCGAGAGGGAAGCTCTCATGCTCCCTGGGGATGGGACACAGCCTGGGCCTGCCCATCCTCCTCCTCATGAGGCTGCAGGGATCCTTGTGGGGGACCCTGGAGGCTGTTGGGGGTGCAGCTCTGGGGCTCTCACTCATGCATCAGCCCGCCGTGAACATGGGCACTGAGGGATGCGGGTGGTACCCAGGTGGTGGTGCTGGAGGAGCTGGTGCTGTCCCACAGCCACACTGAACATCCCTTGCCAGCCCTAGGTGGCAGTGAGCTCTCCTGTCTCCCCTGGGGACATCCAGAGGTCCCCAAGGACTGTAGGGCTCCTACGACGGCTGAGCGCTCTCCCTGTGCCCCTGGCATCCCTCTTTCCTTGCTCAGTGAGCTGGGACCTGGCAGAGCCCATCTTTGCCCTGCTTGCACAGCAAGTGGGACAGGACTGCCCCATGCCTCTTTGCCCATGTCCCCAGCACTGCCCCTGTGCCCACTGCCCACTCTGCCCCACCTCCTGTTGCAGTACAGGAGCTCTGGCACTGCCATGGCACACGAGGCACAGGGAGCACGGCCAAGCTCAGCAGCTCCCACCTGCCTGTGGGCAGCCAGCCAGGCCAGGAAGAGCCAGAGATTCCTTAGGTCTCCCGGCCCAGAAGCCTTTTCCTCCTTCCAGGCTGGCCACAGCCCAGCCAGGAGGTCCTCCCTGGCCTCCTCCTTTCAGGTTGGTGCAGGAGGGCTGGGGTCAGGGCTCAGCCGTGCCACCCCTGGCTGCAGCCCAAGCACTTGGGGCTGGGCAATGCCTGGGGGACGTAGGACATCGCTGCCTTGCTGCCATGGCCACAGCAGTTCCTCCAAGGGTCTACTGGGCCCCCCACTGCTAGTCCTGCCTGTGCCCAGTCAGGGACCTCACCACATCTCTTGGGCAAGGTACCTGCTGCTGCAGCTGGGGAAGCAGAGCATGGGCATGGAGGGGCAATATGAAGTGCAGGGGGAGAGCCCTCCCAGTTCAAACCAGTAGCAGCAGCACTGTAGGCTGGCAGTGGAGGAACAATAACCCCTCAACATCCCAGAGCTGGAGCTGGGGGTAGCTGGAGGGGGCTGTGGCTGGGGCACCATGTCCTGCCCCACTCCAGCTCTGGGAGGCTGCTGGGTCTGGAAAACTGGGCATGGTGGCCAGGACAGGACTGGGCAGTGGGCAGGCAACCCTTGCCCACCCGCCCAGACCATCATGGGGGCACTGGCAGTAGCTCGTGGGGTGGCCGTGAAGCCGGCTGGGGGTGGCAGGGTCTCTCGGGGCAGCTGGCGGTGGGGCAGCAGTGGCTCGCAGGGCCCCGCGGCTGGCGGGGCTCGTGGATCGTGCGGCGGGCGCGGTGGCTGGCGCGGGGCCGGGCAGCGCATCCCTCCCGGTCCCGGCGGATGAGCTAATGGAGGCCAGCTGGGTCCCGGCGCTTCCCCAGCCCCGCTCCCAGCCCGCAGCTGCAGCCCTTCCGCTCCTCCTCAGCCCCTTAACCCCCTCCCCGCCGGCACTGCCGACCCCTACCCGCAGCCCCGTGCCCGGGATGTGGGCAGCCCCCGGCAAACAGTCAGGGGTTTGGAGGCCCCACATGGGCACCCCCTCTGCCAGCGTCCCAGCCACGGCTGGGGGTGTCCTGTCCCATGGGGTCCGATCCCTTTGCAGGGCTCAGCTCCTTCTCTCCATCTGCAGGGTCCTTCTGGGACCCTCAGTCCCCTGAGCTTTGACCCCCCCTGCCCCCCATATGGGTCATGCTCACACCCAGCCCCATGGGGTGGGGACACGTAGGGGAGGAATGTCAGGGATACCAGGGACAGGGACACCAGAAACAGGGATGCCAGGGATAGCAGTGACTGAACACAAGGAACAGGGATGCCCAGGAAGACCAGCATCCCTGTGCCCTTCCAGCATCCCCTCCTCCATCTCCCAGCCCCTCTGACCTGTGTTTTCCCACCCTCCTTGCCAATTCCACAGGCTCAGCACATGGCTTCACTCCTTGCTGAGCACCTTCTCTGCCATCATTGAGCTGGGAAAGGGGCTGCCATGGCCCCAGCCATGACCCTCAGTGCCTATAGACAGCCCCAGGAGACAGCAGAGGGACCTGAGATCCCTCCCCACCAGCAGGAGAGCAACCCCTACCTGCCCTTCCAGAAATCAGCATTTACTGAGTTAATAATCATAACTCTTTATTATAAAGATGTATTTACATGGAATAAATCTTTACAGACACAAGAGACAATCAGCAGGGACCAGCTCAGAGCCAGGGCCCCTCCTTTGGTGTATGGCAGAGCTTGACAGAGACCCCGGTACCCCCCCCATTCCTACTGTCCCATGGCATGAAGCAGAGGGGCCCAGGGCCCCACAGTGTGTCCTGGGTGGGCACCCCACTCCATCACGAGGTGAGTCTGCCAGCGGGAAAGGGAGGGCAACTCACCCAGGGTGTGAGATGAGCACCATGGGAATAAATAGACCCAGGACAAGCTGTGTGCTCCCCCTGGCATGGGGGTGACAGGGCTGGGGCAGGACCCCAAGGGAGATCACACACCCCTGAGGAGAAGCTGCTCTGCCTGACAAAGTGCTTTGCACAAAGCCTATGGTCCCAGCGGGCCAATGCCCGAGCCAGTTCCGTGCCCACCGGGACAGGGCATCATGGCAACCCTGGCCCCTCTGTGGGCAACCCCGATCCAGCCAGCCCTGCGAGGCAGTGAGGAGGGGCAGAATGCACCCACAGTGCCAGACATGGCACCGGGGCCACCAGGGCCAACCGCCGGGAGAAGATGGGGCCGGCTGAGGGCTTTCAGGGGGAGCCCCAGGCTCAGGGCCGGAGGATGAGCAGATCAGGCGAGAACACGGTGCGAGCAACGGAGGCCGTGTCCGTGGAAGGCTGGTGGCAGCCCTGCAACGAGAGCAAGCCCAAGTACATATGAGTTCCCTCATGGCACCATCACAGGTTTCCCTGCATCCCCCGTGCCCCTCTGCAGCTCACCTGGCTCAGAATGGCATGGGGCCCTTGTGGGAGAGCCGGGGCCGGGGCCGCCGGTACCTGCGCCAGCCCCCGGGCCGCTGGCCGGGCCCACGCCGTGCACCCCGCGGCCGCACTAGCCTCCGGGTGAGGCCGTCCTGGGCATCCTTCCCGTCCGGCGCCTTCCCCAGCGGCCCTGAGGAGATCAGGAACAGCGTTAGCCACGTGTCCCCGCACGCAGGACAGGGACAGCAGTGCCGTGGGGCTGCCTGGCCCTGGGCCGGCCCGTTTTCTGGATTGTCCCCAACGAGAGCCATCAGTGCCAAGCGCTTCCTGTGCCGGCACGGCCCGGCCACCTGTGCCAAACATGGCCAGCAGCAGGGCATGGGGCTGCTCAGCCTCTGCTTTCGGCCCCAGCCCTCCCCACAGCCACCCCCTTCTCTATGCCACCGAGACACTCAGCCCTTCACCCTGAGCCGGTTCCCGTATCCCCGTCGTGCCTGGTGCTGGTGCTCCAGTGGTTCCGTTCCGTCGGGGCCCTGGAGCCCCTGGCCGGGATGCTTTGCTCCCTAAGCACTCCCCGGTCCCGCTACCCCGGGTGCCTCGCGGGGATGCTTTGGTCCCAGCTCCTGTCCCGGCACCCCCGCGGGCTCGGTTGGCAGGCGGGGCCCCGCGTGGGTCCGGTTGCGGGACCCGGCGATGCCCGGGGCTGTCACCGCGGCTCCGGACGCTCCCGCTCTGCACGGGGACCGGGAGGGTTTTGGCTCCAAAGAAAGCGCTTTGTCTTTCCCCAGCCCAGCGGCAGCGGATCCCGGCGGTGCGGGCGGGGTGCCGGTCCCCCCGACCCCCCCAACCCGCGGCCACCCCGGCGGGGTCCCCTCGGTCCTCTCTTTCCTCGCTGCCTCCCTTCATCCCCCGCTGCCGGCGTGGGGTCCCCGCGGGTGTTCCGCTCTCACCGGGGGCGGCCAGGACGAGCCCGAGCAGCAGCAGCAGCAGCAGCAGCGGGGCCAGGAGCCGGCGCGGGGCGGCCATGGCGGGGGGCGGCGGGGGCGGCCGCCGGGGGAGCCGCATTTGTAGGCGGTGAGAGGCCGGCCCGGCCCCGCCGCCTCCCGTCATCTGGCCCCCGGGATGGGGGGGAGGTGTCCGCCCCCCGCCCTGCCCCGCCCCGCAGCCGGGACACCTCCGCGGGTTTCCCCCGATCCCGGTCTGCTGTCTGATCCCCTCCCGGCGCATCCTCCGGGGGATTCCCTGCCCACGGTCCCCTCATGGCGTCCCCAGTGCTCTGAGACCACCCCAGTTTGTCCGGAGACCCCCATCCAGCCCGAATCTGGGATCCACTCCCAGCCCAGCCCGGTCTCTGTGCCCAGCCTGGTGCAGGACTCCCTACTCCGGATGGTGCACTCCCAGAATGGCCCCCAGACCCTAACACTGCAGCCAGCTTGGCTTGGGACCCCTGCACAGCCTGGATCCAGCATGTCCCCTTCCACCCCAATCCTGAGACCCCTCTCCCAGCGTGATCCTCAGATTCTGGGACCCTCCTGGCTCATGCAACCCCTCCCAGTGCCCCTGTTCCCTCAGCACCCAAGGAAGCAGGGGTCTGTCCTGCCTGCCCACTGTCCTCTCCAGCCCCCCCAGGCAGGCAGTGTCTGCAGAGGGGTCTGGTGAACTGCCCACAGCCCCCATTGCAGAGGGGAGAAGGGAGAGAAATCAGGAATGACTTTGAGCCCAGGAGGAAGGGAGAGGTGGGAAAAGGGGATTTGGGGATTTTTCTCATTACCCTGCTCTGATTTGATTGGTGATAAATATATAAAAGGGGAGATTTAGATCAGATATTAGGAAGAAATTCTTGGCTGTGAGAGGGTAAGGGCCTGGCACAGGGTGCCCAGAGCAGCTGTGGCTGCCCCTGGATTCCTGGAAGTGTCCAAGGCCAGGTTGGACAGGGCTTGGAGCAATCTGGGATAGTGAAAGGTGTCCCTGCCCATGGCAGGAGCTTGGAACAAGATAGGCTTTAAGGTCCCTTCCAGCCCAAACCAATCCATTATTCCATTATTTTATGAAATTCCATTAATTTGCCCAAATTTAGTCTATTTTACCCATGCCTGCATCTGGGGATGTACCGGTCCTTAGTTTGATCTTTTCCTTGCGTTTTCCCTCCCTACTCAGTTGAAGAGGGAGTGATGCAGTAGCTTTAGGGGCACCTGGCCAGGGTGAGCCTCCACAAAGGTGGGTGTCATCAACCCTCAAAAAGGTGGATCACAACTACAACTGCACCCCGAGAGAGCCCCTGCCAGCGGAGGGCTCAGACAGGGTGTGGGGGCAAAGGGAGGCATATGGGGGGACTGCAGGAGGAGTTGTGTGGGGCGTGGGTGTACGGGGGGCTCTAGGAGGGGCTGCTGACTGCATTGGGCTGTGAGGGGGCACTCTGGGAGGGGCTACAGGAGGAAGGGGGGTGTGTGGAGGGGCTGTACCTGGTGTGCGGGTATCATGTCACAGCCCCACACGTCTGTGGTACCACAGGAGGGACACATCCTCTGAACCTGTTCCAGCCCTGTTGGCTGCAGCCTCTCGCCCCAGCCAGGTTCTCCTGCGGCCCCCGCTTCTGGCGCAATGTGGGGCCAGCACTCCCCTCCGGTGCTTCTTCAGGGGGAGCAGGAGCTGCAGCCTCGTCCCCGCAGCCCGGCTGCCGAGCTCTGCGGTGCAGGGAGGACGCCCCAGCCCATCCCTGGGCAGGCATCACTGGGCACACCCTGCCTGCCAGGGCACCTCAGGGATCCTGGCAGCATCCCGGTGCCACCGCCGGCTTCCGCATTCCTGCGGCCGCACGCCCGCCCCGCGTCCTGTTTGCCGGGCGCGTCTCCCCGGCCTGAGTCACCCGCGGCCTCTGCAGGTGACGGAAGGCCAACAATAGCCCACAAAGGGAGGATGTCCCCCCCAAAGCCTTCCTCCGGCTCGTCTTCGAGGAAACCTCCCGCGGGAGGGACGGGCCCCACCGGACGCACGGCGGCCAAGGAGCTTCGTCCTGTTGACGCTGGCTCGGAGTGACACGCGGCCCTGGGGTCCCCGGGGACGGCCCGTGCCACCCCCGGGCTGGGCCAGGAGGGGGCTGCCATTGCGGGTGATGGCACCGGGAATGGCCCTGGGCGTGAGGGCACAGCAGGGTGCAGCTCAAAGGGCAGGAATAAAGGTGGGGCGGGAGGGGCCTCGCCGTGGGGACCTGCTGGGATGCAGTTGTGGGGTGATGGGTGCACCCCCATCCCCGGCCCCGGCAGGAACCAGGCAGGGAGGACGAAACCCCATTAATGCCTCTCACTAATGAACAGGATGGCAGCAAAGCGCTGTCTGACTGTCCCCAAGACATCCTTGGGAATCTGCGTAACAATCACAGCAGCTTTGGTGTCCCTCTCCCACCTGTCCCTGTCTTGCCCCTGATGGGGACCCCGCCCTGCCCCTTTCTGGGTTCCTCTCGCAGAGCAGGGACCAGCGGGTGATGCCAGACACAGCCCGAGAGATTCGTGACATGAGCGTTCAGGCCTCAGCCGGAGGGAGCGGATGGCCAGGGGTTCCCCCGGCGCTGCTGCTGCCGGAGCTGCAGGTTGGTTAGGAACAGAACAGTGGGACACGGGACAGGGGTCTGCGGCTCCACGGCGCAGTCCTGGTGCCACCTCGTGGTGAGCAGGGTCTCAGTGCCACAGCTGGACAGCCGGAGCGGTGTCACCGCGGGTGGAATGGTGACACTGCTGGACAGGCAGGCGTGGACAGACTGTACAGTGTGGGGACACAGCCGGACAGTCCCTGAGGGGACACAGCCGGACCGTCAGAGCAGTGACACAGCCAGACAGTCACTGCAAGGGCAGGGTTAACACCTGTGTGCCCAACAGGCCATGAAGTGCCACTGGGAAGAGGCAGCAGCTCAGAGGGTTCGTGGTCCCCACACAGATCCAGCTTTGTCCAGCCTTGAGCTGAGCCTGTGGCAGCTGGAGTGCAGGGACCCCAAGCCCAGGAAGAGGAGGTCACATCCCAAAGATCTTCATGGGCTGTGATGAGTAATGATCCTGTAGGAAGTGCTCTTGGAGGGTGGGGATATGAATCTGTGGGGACAATTGTTTTGGCAGATCAAGGCAGGGTGGTTTTAAATTAAAGAGTGTTGATGTGGATTAGATAGAGGGAGGAAAATCTTCCCTATGAAGTGGGGGGGGCCCTGGCAGAGGTTCCCCAGAGCAGCTGTGGCTGCCCCATCCCTGGCAGTGCCCAAGGCCAGGCTGGAAGGGGCTTGGAGCCACCTGGAATAGTGGAAGCTGTCCCTGCCCATGGCAGGGGGTCAAAACGAGAGGATCTCTAATGTCCTTTCCAGACCCAACCAATCTGTGACTCCATGACCTGTCCTGGGTGGGGATGTGCATTCACCCCTGGAGATCTGTGTCTGTGCCAGGGATGGACACCTCCAATGGCCGTGGCAGCAAGTCTGCCCCTCTCCCAGCCCTTCTCTCCACAAGCAGTCATTAAAGCCGCTGGAGGAAGTACCTGTGCAAGCAAAGTGACAGCCTCGGGATCAAGGCTCCTTATCATGAAGATAATGAGGTTTTAGCAAGGCAGATGCACGGAGGTGCGGAGCTGATGGGCCTGGAGGGACAAAGGGCACATCCCAGCAGAATCCTCGTGTGGAGCACAGGTCCCTGTGCAGCCTCAGCAGAGCTGCTGGTCCTGGGCACTGAACAGGGGCTGGTGCCCACCTGCATGGCTCCATGTCCTGTGGAGGAGGACAGATGGCTTCGGGGGCTGATTGGCTTGGGGGGCATCTGGCCCTCACCCCAGAGATCCCCTGTCAGCTCTCCACAGATCCAAAACACGGGGGTTCCTCAGGAACCAAAGCCTTTCCCTGACCTCTCCCTGGCCATCAGGCGGTGCCAGGCTTAGCTGGCACACTCCCACTTCTGCTCCTGCAGGATCTTTGGACTTTGTGCTGATTTTGCTGTTTGCTTTTATTTAGCAGCGGAATTCACTTTTCAAAGGGACAACAAACCCTGCTCCCCACGCCCTGTATCTGCTGAGGCCTCGTCCCTCCCATTCCGCATCCCTCTGCCCCCAGGGCAAAGGCACAGGAGGAGGGACCTGTCACGCTCAGTGTCCCCTCGGTGCCCCGTCGCGCCTGGCCAGGGCAGCCATGTCCCCCCCGCTCTGGATCGCAGCCTGGGCGCTCCTGCTCCACGGTACGGCACAGGGTGGGCGGGGCGCTGGGGTGGGACGGCGCAACTGGGGTCCCCCAGGAGCCAGATGTGGGGAACGTGGGATGTCCCAGCCACAGCTCTGGGTGAAGCAGAGGTGGGTCCACCCCGGGGTAGGAGCCAGACTGTATCACGGGGCTTACCCTTCCCAGCTGCCTCAGGGATGGGCCCGGGGCAGGTGACAGGTAAGAACAGACCCCCAGGGTGCAGACACCTGGTACCCAAGACCTCTCATGCTGAGGATGACCCCATCATGCATTGTCCCACGGACCCAAGCTGTGTGCCCTTGGCCCAAAGTGAGAGGCCAGGTGCCAGCTGGTGATGGAGAGCCCAGGGAGTGGCAGTGGAACCACACGTCGAGCAGCCCTGGGCAGAGATCAGGTCCAGCTGGACATGGCCCCACCATCAGCCAGTTCCTTCTGCAGCCCCAGTGCTGGGATGTTCCAGGCAGGCTCCTGCCAGCCCCTCCGTGCTCTGTGCTGGGCACCAGCTGATCTCTGTGATGATCCCACAGGCACCTAAGGGAGATTTACCTCCTCTTGAACCAGGGGATGACGTTGCTTTTCATCCACCATTCCTGGAGCTAAAACCACTGGGTTTTGCAAAAAGCCCCAAGCTTGGCTGGCTGGTGTTTGGGGCTGGGGACGAGGGTCACAGCTGCCTGGTGCAGTTCCGGGCGGGAGCAAAGGTCCAGCAAGCCCCCAGGCTGCAGCCTGAGGCTCCCGGGTGTTGCCGTGCCCCCAGGCTGTGCTGCAGGGCGGGCGCCACAGGCTCCTTCCACCAGGAATGACATCCGGGACTGCTCCGCGGACCCACCGGTGAGCCCCGCCTTGCTCCCCCTCCCTGTTCCTGGCACCCCCGGCACAGGGTCCCCCCCAGTCCCAGCACGTCTCCCTGTGCCACCAGTACCTGCCACCAACGGCCACCAACACGACGGCGCGTCTGGCCGTGCTGCGGGACACCCTGCGGACCCACGGCGTCCACGCCTACATCGTGCCCTCCACGGATGCCCACATGGTAAGGTGGGAGTCCCCTGCACCCCTGGAGACCCGCTCCCTGCCCACAGCCACCTCTCACGGCTCCATCCCGGCTCCAGAGCGAGTACATCTCCGAGCGGGATGCCCGGCTGGGCTGGCTCACTGGTTTCACCGGCTCCGCAGGTGAGGGCATCCCCCAAACCCTCTGGTCGCTGCTCGGGGGCTGGCACCAGCCTGCTGGTTCTCATTCCTGGGGATCCGTGCTCACGGCATGGTCCCATTCCCTGAGAGCCGCTGGGAGTTCCCTGCCGGCTGCAGGGACAGAGAAAGAGGTGACCCCTGAGCCCCCTCCCCTGTCCCAGGCACCGCTGTGGTGACGCGGGACAAGGCTGCCCTGTGGACCGACAGCCGCTACTGGACCCAGGCAGAGCGGGAGCTGGACTGCAACTGGGAGCTGCAGAGGACAAGTCAGTGGGGGCAGGATGGGGCCCTTCTGAGTCTCCCCACTCCCAGGGACCCCCCCAGCCCCTGCCACAGCCTTCTCTTGGCTCCGCGTGGGTTGGGATGCAGTGGGAATTCGCGGTGCCACCCAGTTCTCTCCTGCAGCCTCAATCGAGTCCATCGGGACGTGGATCCTGAAGGTGGTTCCCGCGGAGGGGAACATCAGTTTGGACCCCTTCCTCTTCTCCATCGGTAGGGCTGGCTGACACTGGGGGTCACCCTGCCCACGGGAGGGCAGCCCCTGGGTATGAATTTACCAGGAGCCCAAACCTGGCTGTTCACCCCCCAGACACCTGGAACAGCTACAGCCGGGCTCTGCACGGCTCCAGCCGGACCCTGCTCCCCCTCGAGACCAACCTTGTTGATCAGGGATGGGGTGACCAGAGACCCCCTCCCTCTTCCAGCGAGATCTACAGCCTCCCAGCAGAGTTCACAGGTCTGACCCCAGCCTCCCGCAGCTCACCCACAGCACTCCCAGCCTGGGGCCGCAGTGGGCCGTGCCCTGAGCCGACCACTTGCCCGACTTGCAGGGAGCAGCTGGCAGGAGAAGGTGGCCGGGATCCGGCAGCGGATGGAGCAGCACGTGCGGCGCCCCACAGCCGTGCTGCTGTCGGGGCTGGAGGAGACGGCCTGTAAGAAGGCACGGTGCCGTGGGGCCATGGCAGGGGCCGTGGGCTCAAAGCCTGAAGGTGGGAGGGCAGTGACAGTCGCGGATGCAGAGCTCTCGTTCCCGGCAGGGCTCTTCAACCTCCGCGGAGATGACATCCCCTACAACCCTGTCTTCTACTCCTACACCCTCCTGACCGACACAACCATAAGGTGGGCAGCACATCCCTGTGGGCACAGGGCTTGGAGCGGGCCCACCACCCACCCCCCCTTCCAGCCTTCCTTTCCTGAGCCAGCCCCCATGGGACCCTCCTCTCAGCCCCGTTGCCCCTTATCCCCAGAGTGACTCCATCCTGCCATGCCCAGCCCCACTGACTGTCCTTCTGAGCCACACATCTTTCCCAATCCGCCCCCCCGCTCCCAGCCCACTCCAGGGTACGGCACACTCCCTTTCCTCACAGCCTGAGTTTCTCCCGTTCCCAGCCCAGCATCCCCTCACAGCCCCCCAGGTCCCTCCTCTCTGCTGGCGTGGCCGGAGTTGGAGGGACAAAAGGCAGCAGGTGACCACGTCTGTGCCCGCCCCAATCCCGCTCCCTCCGCAGCCTGTTCGTGGAGCAGTCCCGGCTCTCGGTGCAGGCGCGGCAGTCCCTGCGCTCGGGCTGCCCGGGGCCGCTGTGCGTGGAGCTGCAGGAGTACGGGCAGGTGAGCGCCCACCTGCGCCGCTACGCCCAGGGCAACGTCACCGTGTGGCTGGGCACCGAGTACACCACCTACGGCCTCTACGCCATCATCCCCCAGGTGGGCACCGAACCTGCCATGGGGCATGCGGGTCCTGCAGGCTCGGGGACGGCCCCGTGTCACCACGTTGTGGCCGCACTTGGTGCCTGAGGGGACAGGTAGCTGTGTCACCTTCTGCCTGCTCTCACAGGAGAAGCTGCTGGAGGAGAGCTACTCGCCTGTGATGATGGCCAAAGCTGTGAAAAACGCCCATGAGCAGGAGATGCTGCGAGCCGCCCACGTAAGGGCTGTCCCCGTCCCCACAGTGCCCTACAGAATCAGGGGGAGAGCGGAGGAAGCAGGGTGCTGATGCCCCCCCCCCCCCGCTGTCACTGCGCACCCCCAGGTCCGGGACGCAGTGGCTGTCATCCAGTACCTGCTGTGGCTGGAGAACACAGTCCCGCAGGGGCAGGTGGACGAGTTTTCGGGAGCACAGCGAATCGATGCATTTCGCTGGTCAGTGCTGCCCCTCGGGCCTGCCCTGCCCAGAGAAGGGCAGCCGGGCACCCTCAGCACCCTCCTTCCTCCCTGCTGCCTTCCAGGGCCCAGGAGCACAGCCGTGGGCCCAGCTTCGAGTCCATCTCAGCCAGCGGGCTCAACGCAGCACTGGCTCACTACAGGTAGGGCTGCAGCAGCTGTGGGCACTGGGCAGAGGGCAGTGGGCAATGGGCAGCTGGGAGAGGGCTCTGACCCCCCTCCCCTCGCAGCCCCTCCAACGGGAGCAGCCGGACGCTGTCTGCGAGAGAGATGTATCTCTTTGACACCGGAGGGCAGTATCTGTACGTAGCCTTGAACAGAGATCCCCCCCCCCCCCCACCACAGCCCACATCCAGGGGCCCCCAAAGCCAGCGCTGGGGCTGCATCAGCCCCATTCATGAGGCCCCTTTGCAGGGATGGGACAACAGACATCACTCGCACAGTGCACTGGGGCGAGCCCACCCCTCTCCAGAAGGTACCAGCCCCTCCCATGTCAGCCAACATCCCCCTGCACTGCCCAGGGCAACCCTGAGATGCCCAGCATACCCCTACACTGCCCAGCACTCCCTATGGCACTCAGCATCACAGTCCTGGCCTGGGCTGGATGTGCAGGGGTGGGTGTCTGGGTAGCACCACACTCACCCCCTGCCATGCCCTACAGGAAGCCTACACCCGTGTGCTGATGGGCAACATTGACCTCTCCCGCCTCGTCTTCCCATCCAACACAGCAGGTGGGTGCCAAACCCAGCATTGGCCCTGCACAGAACCCCTGGCACAGGGTGCAGGATGGCACAGGGGAGCCCCATAGACTCCTTGGCCTCCATCTCACCTCTTCATTCCCCAGGGAGAACGGTGGAGTCCTTCGCCCGCCGGGCACTCTGGGATGTTGGACTCAACTATGGCCATGGGACTGGCCACGGCATTGGCAACTTCCTCTCAGTCCATGAGTGTAGGTGCCACCAGCACTGGTGCTGGGCATGTGGGCTGAGCTATGGGGACAGGGATGAGGACAGGAGCTCACTGGGGGCTTCCCAGCAGAGCCTCTATAACAGGCAGAGAAATCCCCGCTTGCAACATCTTGTGGTCTTTGCCAGGGTGGCCCCATCATCCTTGCTGAGGTGGTCCCAAGGTCCTTACTGGGATGATCCTTGTCCTTGTAGTGGTCCTTGCCATGGTGGCCCCATAGTCCTTGCCTTGGTGGCTCTGTGGTCCTTGCTGGGGTGTCCTTGTGTTGGCCCCATGGTTCTCTCTGGTGTGACATCTTCATCCTTGCTGGGGTGTCCCTGCAGCACCTGTCATCCACAGAGCTCTAACCCACCTCATGTCCCTGCAGGGCCCGTGGGTTTCCAGTCCAACAACGTGCCACTGGAGGCCGGCATGTTCACCTCCATTGGTATGTCCCAGCACCCTGACCGGCACGCCGGCTCTCCAGGACAACCGCAGGGACAGAGCCCAACCAGGGATGGGCTGTCAGCTCTCAGCCCACTCAGGGCCAGATCCAGCCCTGCTGGGGTGGGCTGAGGGAGCTGCTGGGGCTGGGAGCTCACCAGGCACGTTCCCGGCCCTCAGAGCCCGGGTATTACCAGGATGGCGAGTTCGGGATCCGCATCGAGGATGTCGCCCTCGTGGTGGAGGCACAGACTGAGGTAGGGCAATGGGGAGGCGGTGACAGGGGTGGCACACCATGGGCCTGCATTGAGTCAGGGGTGGAGGCACCTCCAAGGGGGTAGGGGACGTGCAATGACACCTCTCTGTGGCAGCACCAGAGCGGGGAGAAGCCTTTTCTGACCTTCGAGGTGGTGTCCCTGGTGCCCTATGACCGCAACCTCATCGACCTCAGCCTCCTGTCCCCAGAGCAGGTACGGCTGTGTGCTTGGGGTGAGCAGGGATGCAAGGTCAGCACAGGGGCTTAGGGGGTGGATGCAGGAAAAACCAGGACCGTGGCATGAGGCTGGAGTGGGTAAATGAGGACAGAGCAAGTATTCGTGCATGGATGAAGAGGGGCAATGAGCTCTGCAGGTGGGGTCAGTGGTCAGAGTGTGGGGCAGCTGGACGGGGAAGGCCAAAGGCAGGTGTGACACCCAGGCCGACAGCTCCCCGTGGTGCCTGGCTGCAGATCCGGTACCTGAACTCCTACTACGAGAGGATCCGGGCACACGTGGGGCCGGAGCTGCGGCGGCAGCGGCTGGAGGCGGCGTATGTCTGGCTGCAGGAGAGCACCGAGCCCTTCCCGGTGAGCAGCGCCGGCACCGCCGCGGGCTTGCTGGCCCTCGTCTCGCTGCTCTCGGTGCTGCTCAGCGGGCTGGGCGCCTGATCCCGCACCCGTGGCCCCACTCCCCCACTCCCCCACCCCCCCCCACCACGGCCGGGTCTTCCCCCGCCCTCACTTCCTTTTTTTTGGTGTATTCTATTTGCTCGTCTGTGATTAAACATGAGCAAGGCGGGCCCTGCTGTGCCCGATGTGCTGCGCGCTGCCTCGCCGGCCAGTTAGGGCTGGAGTCCCGCCCTCCAGCCCACCCCTGTGACCCTGCTTGTGCCATCTTGTCCAGCCCTGAGGCGACCAAGCCAACGGCGACAGTGAGGAGATGGATTTGGGCAGATTATGATTCTGGGGCAAAAGCTGGAGGATTTGGAGTGAGAAAATGCAGGGCAGCCAACCACGGATGTCCCCGCGGGTGCTAGCAGCGGGGTGACCATGAGCACATCCCACCTGGGTGTGATGCCGAGCCGGGAGGACCTGCGGATACAGGGGACATCCCAGACCAAGTGTCCCGCATAGGGCTTGGCTACCATGTCCCAGCAGGATGAGCAGGCACGGGGGTGGGCACGACGGAGGGGTTGGGGTTTGTCACTTTCTCCATGGCGGGGACACACGATGCCCATGTGCAGATGGCCAAGGGGCAACATCACCGAGGGGCGGCAGCACTGCCGAGGGGAGGCAGGGCACGGGCAGCATCACCGAGGGGCGGCACGGCCGAGCAGTGTCAGGGCGCAGGCACCGTCCCCACCCAGGGGCCCCGGGCAGGGCAGCAGCTCGCTGGAGGGTTTCCTTCCTCCTGCCCCAGCCCGCGCTTCGCGAGCCACCCCGAGCACGGCTGCAAGCGCCTCTCATGTGACCGCCGGCTTCCTGTGCGCTCCCGGCTCGGTGCCGGTGCCGCGGGACGAGACGGGACGGGACGGGCCGCGCTCGCCGCTGCTGGACGCTGAGCCCCAGGCCATGCTGCGCCGCAAGCCTTCCAACGCCGGCGACAAGGAGCCGGGACACAGGAAGGTGAGTCCTGGCGGAATCCAGGTGCCCTCAGCACCGCAGACATCCCGGCGCATCCAGAGCTGTCCGAGCCTGGGCTGCCGTGGGATGCTGAGCAGGAGGGCTGGGGCAGGGCCCCGGGGGCTGGGATCGCACGGCAGCTGCCCTGCCATCAGTTCGTCTCTGCTGCCATCAGCCACCGTGGCCTCGCCAGTGCGTGGTCCTGGCCTTGTCTGCCTCCCACTCTGCCTGCCATCCTGTTGGGACGTGTGGCTGGGATGCACAGCCCCCGGGATCCACATGGGTGCCAGCTCAGGTGCCGGTGGGACGCGCAGAGCTCTGCTGGGGGCGGCTGTGCCCCCCGCCCCGCCATGGCCTCCCCGGGCGTGGGCGGCCGCCTGTCATTTCCTGGGGGCCATGGCTGCGGTGGCGGCTGTGCAGCTCTTGCGCAGCAAGGTGCTGCGGTCGGGGCCGCAGCTTCGTCACGTGCGCCAGCCGCTTCCTCCGGCAGCCCTGCTGCGAGGTGCGAGCCACAGGAGCACAGCTGCCAGTGCCACGGCCTCTCGAGAGCCCCCTGCGTGCCACGGCCGTGTGCCACCCTGTGGCTGAAGTCTGGAGGCTGAAGTCACCAGTGGGGGCCAAAACTGGCTCCTCATCTCCCGCCAGGTCTCACACCAGCTGGCATTTCAGCTCTTGCCAAGCTTTGCTGGGCTGGCATCAGCATCAGCAAGTCACCACGGGGAGCAGGGGCAGTGCCTAGTGGCAGGGTCCTGCCCCTGACAGGCACAAATCCTGCCATGGCAGCTCCTCTGTGCTGCCAAGCTCCGCCGGGAAACCTGGGTGAAGTCCCCTCCCTGCACGGGGGGTGGCCCATCCAGCCGGGCCAGTCCCAGTGGGCATCCCCTGCCCTTGCCCAGTGACAGCCATTCTCACTTCCCCCTCCTGCTCTGCTCCGGGAGAGCCCGGCTCCCCTGACTCACATCTCACTGCCAGGCTCTCCATGGCTCCTCCAGCCCCGGGGCACTTCTATCTCAGAGCTGTTTTATCTCAGCAGTGAAGCCCTGGGAGGTTCAGTGGACCTGGATGTGGTGGATTCAGGCACTGGGGTGGGAGCAGGGCAAAAGCCAGCATCCCGTCTGCACAGATGCACCTGGAGCTGGCATGAAGCCACAGTGGGTGTGCAGCTGGGTGTGGCTTCGTGAGCCAGCCCTCTGCAAGGAATGGCAAAACCAAGTGCTCAGGGTGCTCGGTGGAGCTGATGAGAAGGAGAATAAAGAGGGAACAGCACAGGGCCAGGCTGTGCAGGGGTGGGAAAGGCCTCTCCCACCACAGGAGCTGGCAGAGCTGCTTGAGAACAGGAATCCCTGGTTGTGGTGATGGCAGAGCAAGCACCGTGGTGTGTGCTCTGAGGGCCTCAGAGTGCTGGCAGTGGCAGCTGAGCTCACTGTGCCCCAGTGTGTGAGCACGCTGGTGCTGGCATCCAGAGATGAGGGACACCTGGGACCATGTGGCCGTGCTGGCACCAAGGACGTTCCTGGCGTAAAGAAACCCTTCCATGTGAGACAGGCACCTTAGGCCATGGAGAGAAAGGCAGGCAGGGGGCACAGCAAAGACTAAAAAGAGCAAGGGACAGAGAGGTGTACCAGGACTGAGATCCAAAATGAGCTTTGATGGCTTAAGCAGGAGGTGGCACCAAGCCAGCTGGTGATGCTGGGGGTGTGCTCTCTGGGCTATGGAGTGACACTCACAGGTGGAAAACACGGATTTGTGATGAATGCTCCAGGATTTCAGTCCTGCAGCTGACCCTGTGGGTAGCAGCAGGGCTGCTCTGGTGCTACCTGCCCTTCACTGCCTGCCCACCTGTGCTGAGAGGAGATGCAGAGCTCTGTGTACCTCCACGTCCTGGCCCATGTGCCAGGGTGGCATCATGGCACAGCCCTGGGCTGTTCCTGGCAGTGCCAGGCTCCACACTAGAGCATCCCTGCCCTGGGAATGCTGTGCCAAGCAGCTACACAGGCACCAAGAGCTCCACATCCCAGTTCTGGGGGGTTGATGACACATGGCAGCTCCTGGAAGAGAGCAAAAAACTCATCCCAGCACTGGCATTACCCTGGGATTGGCAGAGCAGCTCAAAGAGCAGAGAGGAGCTGGGGCAGGGAATGCAGGAAGAAACCCATATCACACCTTTCCATTTCCCCCCTCACACCTCTGCCCCTGCTCTCAGCTTTCCCTACAGCGTTCCAGCAGCTTCAAGGATTTCAACAAGTCCAAGGTCAGTTCCCCCGTGTCAAGCGAGGAGTTCAGCCTGGAGGAGAATGTGAGTTCCTAGCACCCTTGACACATCCTGCTCCCCTGGGAACAGCCCATTTCAGGGCTGGTTTCCTGAAACTCCTGGTCTTACCAGTGGCCTATATGTCATAGAGCAGCCCCAGAGCGTCAGCACTGGTGGCATTTGGGATCTCACAGTCCCTGTGTGACCCTGTTGAGGCTTGCCCAGGGTGGGGGGCTCTGCCTTCACTCTCCATCCCTCTGGCAGATCCCTGAGGATGATGCCAGCAGTGCCAGTGCTGAGGAGGGCGCACGGAGCAGCGGGACCAAGCTGGGCAGGAAGTGGCGGGCAGTCATCTCCCGCACCATGAACCGCAAGATGGGCAGGATGGCTGTGAGAGCGCTGGCCGAGGGCAAGGTGAGCAGGAGGCGTGGGGACACAGACAGGTGAGTGGGGGACAGCTCCCCCTCCCTCGGCCTGACCCCGGTACCCCCAGCAGGGAGAGGTGGAGGCAGAGAGGCCATGCCCCCTGTCCCCAGCCAGCAGCGTGGAAGAGCAGAGCCATGACAAGGTGCCCCTGTCGTACCTGGAGCTGGAGGAGGAGGAGGATGGGCGCCCAGCCCTCAGACGCCAGATGTCCAGCGGTGAGGCCAGCCCCGATGGGACACTGGTCCCACATCCCCAGCCGGGCATATCCTGCTTGACCCCCTCCTCTCTGCAGGCAGCGACATTCCCAGCCCTGGCGATCCCAGGGACAGCCAGCAGCTGGAGGAGACCGTCCCAGCCTACACTGGCCCCTTCTGTGGCCGGGCCCGTGTCCACACCGACTTCACCCCCAGCCCCTATGACAAGGACTCCCTGAAGCTGCGGGTGAGCCATGGTCACTGTGGCCCTGGGGAGGGAGGGAGGGCAGCTGGGGACCCCCTGAGCTGGGAGTGTTCCCTGGCTGTCCCCAAGCCTGTGCCCCTCACCATCCCATGTCCCTTGGCCTAGAAAGGGGACATCATCGGCATCATTGAGAAGCCACCTGTGGGCACCTGGACCGGGCTGCTCCACAACAGGGTGGGCTCCTTCAAGTTCATCTACGTGGATGTGATCCCTGAGGAGACGGTCCCTGCCCGCAGGAGCCGGAGCTCCAGCCGGAACAAGCGCCTCAAGCCCAAGACCCTCCATGAGCTGCTGGAGCGCATCAACCTGCAGGTGAGGGACAGGGGCTGTGGGGGACAGCAGCACCCCGCTGTCCAGGGACCCAGCACCCAGCAGCACCCAGCACGGGACCAGCAGTGTGACCAAGCCCTCTCCCCTTCACTATCCCCCACCTTGTGGGTCCTTCCACCAAGCACCCAGGGGCACAGAGGGGACATGTAGGGCATTTCTTGGTAATGTGGGCTAAGTGCCCACCGTGGACCCACTGAGGGGGGAGCTACAGGCCATCACTGGGGGTCAGGAGGAGCCAGGGGAGCCACCCATGCCCTGCTCACCCCTACCCCCACCCCCCACCCAGGAACACACCCCCACCCTCCTGCTGAATGGGTACCAGACCCTGGAGGACTTCAAGGAGCTGCGGGAGACCCACCTGAATGAACTGCACATCATGGACCCCCAGCACCGCGCCAAGCTGCTGACGGCTGCCGAGCTCCTCCTGGACTATGACAGTAAGAGTCCTGGGGAGGGGCGGGGACCCTGACTGGGTACCCCAGCAGCACCACTAACACCACGGCCCCTTTCCCAGCAGCCAGTGAGCCAGAGGATGGTGACAGCACTGAGGCCCTGCCATCACCCTCAGAGCCCAAGGGGGACATTCCCCGGGACTCCGGCTGCTTCGAGGGATCAGAGACCCTGGATGGCAGCCGGGAGGAGGCCGAGCTGGGGGGTCCTGAGGAGCAGCTGGCGGGTCCTGAGGAGCAGCTGGGGGGTCTCTCCATGGCAGAATCCCCTTGAGCCCACCAGCACCGCCACTTTCCACTCTGGCCCTAATAGGGGAGCTGGATTGGAGGGGATGGCTGCTGGTGGGGGACAGGGGAGCCCCAGTGGTGGCACCTCAGGGCCCAGCTTGGCCCCTGCACCAGAGCCAGATGCTGGGTGGGCATGAGGTGCCCCAGGACATTTTGCATGGCACTGCCTGGCACCACTGCCCCGAGGCAGGGACTCTGGGCATGCTGGGGCATTGCACCCCCTGCCAAGACACCACAGGCATTGGCTGCTTTCCCCAGGTTTGCCAGCAGGCTCAGGAAGGGAGCTAGGGATGGAAGCTGTGTGTGCAGGCCACTGAAGCCTGCCTAGGACACTGTCACTTCTCAGCATGGACACACAGAGACCCCCCCCCCCCCCCCCCCGTCACCTGCCATGAGGGACAACAAGATGCAAATAACATAGCTAAGACACCCTGGAAGTGTGAGATGGAGAGTCCTGGAAATGCACAGGGAAGAGGGAAGAGGCAGCTGGCTTGGGGCAGCACAGAAACACAGGGGCTACAGCTCAGCCATTTTCAAACCAATTAAGTTTCCTTCATTGTTTTAAAATTAAAAAAAAAATAAGAAGAAGAAAAAAATAAAGAACACCCAGCCCTCACCCGACCCCCTTCCTTCCTTCTGGAGACCCTGACCCTTGCAGGCAGGTCCCGGCAGGCAGCACTCCACACACCTCATGGAACAGAGAGCAGCAAAGCCAAAATACACAATTTTCCGCACTGAATTGGAGTTTTGGTCAGTAGCGCGTTGGGGCGACTCCCACGGGGTGGGGCACAGGAGCCCTGTCCCCGGAGGATGGAACAGGATGGGGCTGGGCTGGCTGCGGGCCGTGGCAGGGCGGCAGGGGCTCTTTTCCAGCCACATTCCAACGGAGAGCAGCTGTGGCAGCTCTGCCCTCTCACCCAGGAGAAGAGGCGCTGCACCGCGGGAGAGGGGGCAGTGCCGGTGCCACGTTCAACCACACCCCTCACTGCCAGCCAGGAGCATCACGGACACACAGACAGGACTGGCCCGTCAGGACGCCCCCCAGCAGCCACCACACACCTGCTGGGAGGAACTGAATGAGTGAGTGCCCAGCACTGTGACAAGGGACCCGGAGCTGCCAGGGCACAGAACAGCCTCTCCTCCACCAGCGACCTCTGCGGGGATCCCAGAGGTGTGAGGGTCCTGCCAGTGCAGGACAGGGACTGTGGAGTGGGGGAGCCCTGCCACGGCACAGAGCTCTCCTGCCATCCCCCCAGCCTCTCCTCCTCTGTTGAGGACACACAAGCCCAGCCCTAGGCAGCTGGTACAATCCTAGGAAGATCCAAGGCTCCCAAAGCCAGTCTAGGATGGCTGAGAACAGCAGAGCAAGGCAAAGGGGGGACATGGGGATGCAATGACACAACACAGATTGGGGCTGAGGTTCTGCAGAGCTGCTGTGCCACAGCTGGGGAGGGCTCAATGCAGACACCCAGAAACAAATGCAGCCCCAGCACCAGCCAGGAGCCAGTGGCACAGGCACACAGGCAAACCTTTCCCTGCAGCTGTCCACCTTGGCTGCCTTCTCCCTCCCTCAAAGCCCAGGGTGATGTGAGCACCAGAGCAGATGGAAGGAGGGTCGCCTCATAGCTGCTGCCTTGTTACATCACGCAGAAAGGAGCACAGGAAGACAGCTACCTAAAAACCGCTGCCAGCAGAACTCCTTCCCACTTGTTTGTGTCCTTGGGGCACCAAAACATCTCCTGACAAGCCTTGCCACACCAACCACAAAACAACGCCACGAATTAGAGGAAGGAGGGAGGAGGGGAGAGAGGACATTGCTGCCACGATTGCTTTCCCTTTCCTTGGGGATTCCTCAGCAGAAGGTCGCAGGCTGGCCCTGACAGCCTCACCCTGTCAGAGCTGGGCCCGGGCAGAGGGGACAGCCCCAGCCCTGAGCTGGGATGGAGCATCCAGGACAGCCCACAGAGCCAGAGGCCCGGCCCCAGGCAGACCTGGTGCTGGCAGTGCCCCACGGTGACCGGGGGGTGCCACTGCGCAAGGCCAGCGCTGCCCGCACCGTGGTGAGTAATGACTAAAGCAAAATGGCCATGGGGAATCAGGTGCCTGCCATCCAGCCCTTCTCCTCTCCTCCACCACTTCCAGCTTCGATTAGACAAAACAACAAAGTTCTCCTTTCCAAGCAGATGCTAGTGCTCCGCTCGCCCAGCGTCCAGGGGGGGCACCGGGAGCTCCCCAGGCGTTCGCTGCTTCTCCTCTGGCATCTCGGTGTCACTCACAGATGGGGCAGGGACCTGGAGAGAGAGGACAGAGTGACCTGCAGGGACACCCCCAGTGCAGAGCCCAAGCACACAGGCCCCACCGCTCCGCTTCCACCTCCAGCTCCACTAGCAGCAGTCTCAGGTGCGCTTGGGAAAATGAGAAACTAAAATCAGGGGCCACCCAACAGGCAACATAGCAGCTTCAGGAAGAACTGGAGCACTGGACTGCTCCAGCAGAAGGTGTCTTGGACTGTGTCCACCAGGGAAGGGCAGCTCATGCCCAAGCAGGAGCAAGCCAAGGCATTTCCCACCATGTTATTGGAATAATTTAGGTGGGAAGGGCACTCTGGAAGTCTCCTGTCAAACTGTGTCCTTAATGCAGACTAATTTCAAACACAGGAGGCTGCTCAGGGCCACAGCAGCTTTCTCCACAGACGGAGATCCCAGGGACAGCCCTGCAGCTCACACGCAGAACCAGAACAAGATGTCTGCAACCTCTCAGCCCTCCCCAGCCCTGCCGAGCTCCATGGGCAACAGCTCCTGAGTGCTCTCATGGCAGGACTGATCTCCAAAACAGCAGCCAGCTGTGATCTCCTTTTAGGAAATCCAAGGAAACCAAGACGCTGGTTTCCAAGGTTAGAGCAAACAAGCTTTTCAGCAGCAGCCTCTCACATGACCCCTCGCGTAGTTTTGTCCTTCCTAAGTCACACTCTGAGCTGTCTTCCACTCTCCCAGAGCCCCCCCAGCTCCCAAGGGGATCACTCACAGCACTGGGGGGAAGAATGCTGCCATCCTGCTGCTTCATGCCACCCTCCTGGGCCTGCCCAGGGCCCTGAGTGGCCAGGGGCTCCTGCGTGCCGGGTCCCTGCGGGCACGACCCCTCCTGAGCTGTGCTCTCCTCCTGCTGCAGGATGCCCCGTCTGTCCAGGACACTGCAAGAACACAGCAACGCCATCAGACACCCATGTCTCCCCAAATCCCACCTCTCTTCCCAGCAGAAGTGCTGGTGGAAGACAAAGGTCAAGGCCACTCAAGAGCTCACCTGGGGGGTAGGGGCCCGCAGAGCACCTCGCAGCAGTTCTTCACTATGTTGCCGTGGCTGTAGGGATTCTGCACACGGTTCTTCCCAGTCCAGGACCCCTTAATCTGAAATAGTTGGGCACAAACTCAGGTTTACTCCAAGGCCGCCCTGCCCCAGCCCCCAGATCCCTGTGTTCTGCTCAGCCTTGACACACTGAGAAACACCGACAGCTCAGAGGAAGAGGAAGGCTCTACTTACGTCTTCGTTGGTTGTCTGATTCAGTGCCACCAGGAAGGTGTGGAACCCAGTTAACCCCACCACCGACCACAGCGTGAAGAAACAGATGAGCACCTCCAGTACAGTGAGAACAGTTAAGGACGGGAACAGCCTGAGAGCAGGCCCAGCCCACCTGTTACTGCCCCCACAAACATCAACTTCTCTTCCTCTCCTAGCCACTGTTTTCTGTTTTATTCTTCTCCCAAGAGCCAAGAAACTGCTCCCCACATTGTCATCCAGGGGAAAACGCCCGGAAAGACTCAGAGTGGTCTAAGCAGCCACTCCACAATGCAGCTCCCACTAACCCCCAATTGTGGAGAGGTCAAGCACTTGGGACCATGGAAGGATATGTCCCTGGGGTTTCCTTCAACGTGTTCAGAAACCCAATCTTCAGAGATTCTGCAATACAGAAAGAGAGATTTTTTTCACCTGGAACATCCCACTGAGTCCAGCTCCCTTTCCCACTCCCTAACTCTGGTTTCACACCACCATCTGTAGTCCTACTCCCTCCCTCCCAGCTCTCCAGCTCTCCAGGCAGACTCACTCAGTGCTACGTAGACGATGTTGAAGGTGAAGATGTAGATGGTGAGGAGGGAAAGCGAGAGGATGAAGAGGTAGAAGTAGCGGTAGTTCCTCTTTCCCACGCAGTTGCCCACCCAGGGACAGTGATGGTCAAAGCGCTCTGGGGAAGCCAAGATGAAAATTAGCACTGCCTGCCCACGTCTAGATCCTTGCCCCTGTGCTTCCACTTCAAAAATCCCCCAGGCTGACAAAAACTGCCAAGTTCAACCCTCTGCTCAGTCAGGACCTCATATCCTGGCCTCCTTTCAGGAGGTCAAAAAGTCCAAAGTTGTTTTATAATGAGTCATTTTGCACATTAAGAGAGAATTTGAGCTTGACCCCCCCCATGTGTCTTCTCTCCCTGGAGGACAACAGCCACAGCACATGGGTTAGATGAAGGCCTGGGAGTCCCCATGTTCTTACCCTGGAATAATCAAGAGAAGGTTCAACAAACTGCATAAACACACAAAGGCTGGGAATCTGAAGAGGAGGAAAGGGGTGCAAAAGGACAGGATTTCTGCCTGGAGCAGTGATGCTGAACATGAGCCAGTTACATACACAGAAGGAAGACAACAACCAGGGCACCCCAGGGAATGGCACAATCTCTGTGCTGATGAAGGATCTGCTGTCACCTGAGACACAACTCTCCACTGGAACCCTCCAGTCCTGCAAGGCCAGAGTCCAGTGGGATTCAAAAATGGGCTGCACATGTACACACAGCAGCTGGACTCGTTTATTGCCAAAGTCCTGGCAAAGAGGAAGCACCTGGCTCCAGGTTCTGAGCAAACCTCAAGCTCCTCGAGCACAAGACGAGGCAGCCTGGACACTGCAGCAGCCCAGAGCCACCCAGCACGAGCCTGGGCGCGGGTCTGTCCCTGTGCCAAGGCTCTCCGTGAGGAGCAGGGCCAGGCCAGGCCCAGCACCACTCACCCACGCAGTTGTCGCAGATGCTGCAGTGCGAGGCGCGGGGCGGCCGGAAGATCTTACACGTGTAGCAGTACTTGAGCTTCACAATCTGATTGTTGATCTGGAAGTTCTTGATGCGCGGGGGCGGGCGCTGACCCTGCGGCACGGTCCCGTTGGTGGCCTCTGCCAGAGAGAACCGGGCACAGGTCGGAACTGCTGCTACAACATGACAGGCCTCAAACAAGAACTCGCTTCCCTGCCTTTCCTCCCAGCGGGATCGGAGCCCGCTGGCTCTGGAGCTGGAGGCTGCAGCTCTGCTCATGCAGGCCAGAGCCAACCTGGCAGCTTGGAGGCAGGAAAAGGGACGCCAGAGCTTTCATGGGCATGTTGAGAGTGGGCTGGGTGTTATCACCTGCATCCACCAAACCTCCTCCCTCCCTGAAGGATCAAGGGGACCACTCCAAGCTTTCTGCACCCCTTCTCAAAAGCAAACTGAGTTTGTATGTACGCGGCTATGGGAGAGGAAGCAGCAGGTGAAATGGCTCCCAGAGAGGGACGCAGGTACAACATGCTGCCTTCTTGAAACTTGGCCAAGTACGGTGAGCCAGCAGATTGGGGCAATCCTCACTTTTGGAGGTCCAGCCAGGAAGATAAGCTCTTGCAGGGACTGTAGCCTAGAAATACGCCATAAATAGGGAGGCTTTTCCATCCCTCACCAGCTTGGCCACTCCACACACACTCACCAATCTCCATCTCAATGAAGGCTGCCTCATCGGGCAGGGCCCTCGGGATCACGCCAGGGTCACTGAAGCTTGTCCGCAGCAGCGTGGCCATGGCGAACAGGAAGAGAACTGCTGCAAACACGGGGATGGCCGGGGAGAGCTGGACCGCCAGGTACCGGCACCTGCGGACACGGGGCAGGAGACAATGAGTCAGAGTCTCATCTCCTGGCACAGCGTCAGAGCCCGGGCACTCCGCAGCACTGCTCAGATCTGGAGCAGAGAAGCTGTTCAGAACATCCTTCTGATCCCACCACCACAGGGGAACACTCCTGGG
This sequence comes from Agelaius phoeniceus, assembly GCF_051311805.1. Lineage (NCBI taxonomy): Eukaryota > Metazoa > Chordata > Aves > Passeriformes > Icteridae > Agelaius > Agelaius phoeniceus. Next base: position 1,618,966 of record NC_135278.1, read on the forward strand.
GCAGCTCCAACAACCAGGCACCATCACAGCATCTCCACATTTTCCACCAGCTAGGCACAGATATTTCCCAGCATTTGTTCTGTTTTCAGCTCCCATTTTAAGCAATGCCAGAAACACAACCAGGCAGCGGGAGAGACCTTGTCCATTACATTCCTGCTGCCAAGGAATGGGCCAGACCACTGGGAGAAGTACCCAAGGTCTGGTCAGGGACCCCATACCTGGAAAGCTGGAAGAAGGAATAGAAGCCTGTGGGGATAGTGGGAATCTCTAGCTAACCCCTAAAGAGCAGGAGCTTCCCATATCACAGAAATTATTGGGATTAAGTGGATCCTGTACTTCTTAGGAATGGATTCCTGTGAAAGTGCAACATTCCCATGCAAGAAGACATCTGGCTTCCTTTGGCTTTCCTGAGATAACGGACTAGAACACTCCAAATAAAGCAGAAAGGCTCCTGCTTCAAGACTCCCCCAGCTCAAAGGGGAACAAGGTTTGTATCCTCTATAAATACAACAAGGCCCAATGAGGAGTTTATGGTGCTGATCCTGCTGATAGAGGATGCAAAGGGAGCACGGGACTCATCTCACCGTGGCCGTACTGCTCCTGGACACTCACAGCCATGTCCCCAGAGGTGCTGCAGCCCTAGCCATGTGGGAGGCATGAAGTCACATTTTAGAGACATACGGGGCTGAAAAAATCCATATTTTACCCTGATTCCTTCAGAAAACCCTACTGATGTTGGGGTGAAGTTCCTATGGAGCTTTGCTACGGTTTAAGGGAAACCTCACCTAAATCCCACCACTTGTGTCATATCTCACCACTCCTCGCACGTATCCCTCCCCCAGCCTCCTGATGCAGCTGGGCACCCAGGCTTTCAGGCACTTGGCTTTCTAGAATCTACCCTTTATCCCTGCTGGTGAGGGATGGATCCAACCCAGACTCCTGCTGTTCCACTGTTACTTTCCATGCAAGCATCAGGCTACTGCGGTGAGGGGCCAGGGATTATCCTCCCTGGGGGGCTGCCATCCCAAGCAAGGCCATTTCCATTACCTCCACAGCACTATTTAATTCTGGACAGCATTCCCACCACAGATTCCCCAAACACAATGCAGTTTCCAGCTCCAGCTGGCAGCACCAGGCTCCGCAGGCCCACTGCAGAAACATTTTGTGGGCCATTGCCTGACTCCAGCGCTGTCCCCCACGTGTGGCGGGGACAGAAGGCCTGCACACTGAAGTTACAGCACTCTTCAGTCACAGCTGCAACACCAGAAGCCCACATCAACACAAAGGGCCTGGGCCTTAAACCAACATCCTTCACTTCGGACACTGCACACTCTGCTGTTCCCCAAAACAATGTCCCGGTGCCCAGCCCTGGCCACAGACAAAGAACTGGAGTGCCGAGCTTTTCATCTTCAGGCAGCCTAAGATAACTTTGCATTCCCTCTGCAAGGGCAAAGTCCAGGGACAGCTGCAAGTCAGTCAGCAAGTAAACAAAAGCCTTGGAGCCCATTTGGGGTAGAAGTATGGGGTTAGGAAGATGGAACATGGATTTAGGTGCAGGTCAGCCTCTTCTCCCGGGCAATCAGTGACAGGACAAGAGGACACAGCCTCAAGCTGTGCCAGGGGAGGTTCAGGTTGGACATCAGGAGAAGGTTCTCCATAGAAAGGGCTGTCAGGCATTGGAAGGGGCTGCCAAGGGAGGTGGTGAACCACCCATCTCTGGAGGTGTCCAAGGAACAATTGGATGTGGCACTCAGTGTTCTGGTCTGGTTGACAATGTGGTTACCAGTGACAGGACTTGGTGGTCTTGGGGGGGTCTTTTCCACCCTAAACGATTCTGTGATTATTCCTTTAAGAGCTGGACACTGCCTGCCCCAAAAGGCTGCAGCCTGACCCTTGTCCAGCTTTTGGAACTGCTGTGACAACATGAACCTATTGTGGGTTTAAATATGGATCCATGAGCTGTGTTAAAGCTGAGCCACAGCTCTCCTGCTTCCACACAGGCTTAGCTTAGCTCCCCTTAGCTGGGCTGGCGTCTGTGGCCCCTTGCAGGCGAGGGCAGAGGTGAGAGCCAGAGGAGCTCCCACCACGGTGAAACTGCATTGCCAGGCCTAGCATGGAGCCCAGTATAGAGCCCCCCACGTGCCTCCCACTTTCCCTGTGCTGATGGGGCCTCACTCTTCATGTGACTTCCAGGGAACTTGTCCATGGCAGGGAAAGCAGCCACCCAAGGTCCTGACTTGGTACTCAGGTACTCACTAGCACTGGGGTATCTTCAGCCTATGCCTTGTCTCTAAGATGATTTCACTGCTCAGGAACAGGCATTTAAAAACCTTTTGTTTGGGAGAGCTCAGAGCCAACAGAGATGCTCTGTTGGCCTGTGAAGATGCTGCTCCCCCATTCCCAGCACCATTTCTGTGCTCTGGAGCATTTTGTCACCAAAAAGCAGACAATAACAGCACTATCACAACTCATCATCACAGTGGGGTGGGCTGAGGCAGGAAAGCTGAACAAAGGGATCATTGGAATGGGGAGCAGGGGGAGAAGCAGCTGGGAGGTGCCATGAGTTATGGTGCTTGGCTGGTTATTCTGCACGCTGAGCAAAGCTCTGGAGGAAGGGAAAAGCCACAGGGACTGCACAGCCATGGCCACAGGGCAGGACATCCCCCAGGCAGGCCCCACCAGGGCTCAGCACAAGCTCCACAGTATCACTTACCCACATCTCACCTGCAAATCACCTGTTTAACCTTCCTCAGCTACAGCACAGCCACACTGTGTGCCTGTTCTGGGTGCCAGCAGAGCTGTATCTTTCCCCAGTGCCTGACCCTCACTTCAGCCTGGATGTGCTGGGTGCTCACACCAGGGAAGGGATGGTGTCTAGCAGCTGCTGTGTTTGCAGTAAGCGTGGAAGCAGCTGCTCCAAAGCCTGGCCACACCACACCACACCACTGTGTCCAGGCCCTTTCCAGCAGCACCAGTCAGGGCTGGAGCTCTCCCAGGAACCTCTCCCTACCTGCCTGCAGTGACACATCAACTGTCAGCACACAGCATGTGTTTCTGACACAACTGAGGCAGGAGACAGGTATGTTATGCCAATGTCACTGCTCCTTTCCCAGCTAAAATCTCAAATCTCTGCACAGACAAATCACCCCAAGATCCACACAGGAACTGGGGTGCCACAGAGGATGTGGAGGCTGCAGAGAGGGCAAAGTCATCTCCTGAGAAGGAGCCCACATATGAAAAAAAGGTCAATCCAAACCCCAGGAGTGGCCACTTCCCCCAGAAACACAAACAAAACAAGCTGAACTCTGGACACCAAAAAGCTCACTTCTATTGAGAGAAATTACAGTGATTAAAAAGCATGAATTAACTCACATGTAAGTTTTGACCATGCTTGACACAGATCTAACCAGAGGTAACGGCAGCTCAGAGGCCCCTCTCTGAGTCTTGGGTCTCTGGGCTTTGGAAATCAAAACTAAAAAATAAAGTCACACAAAGGGCAATGTAGGTGTTTTCAACTCATCAGAAAACAAAGACATTTTCATATCTACAAAGCTAAAAAAGTAGGAAAAAGAAAGTGGCAAATATGCCTGGGCACTGGAAAATCCAAGAGCAGCCCCTTCCCATGAGGAGCCAATGTTGCTGGTGCTATCATGCCTCTAACATCTACAGATGTCAAGTTTTGTGCTGAAAAGCCAGAGACAAAAGAAATCTCATTCCCTTCAGCTGAGCGTGGAACTCCAGGAGAGATAGGAACTGTAAAGGGAACTTCCAGCCTGAGAGCAGGCACTGCATCCCATCATCCCAGCTCCTAAAGGCATTTTTTACAAATGCTTTATCTGGTCTCCTCATGCTGGAACACCTCAAGCAGACAGCAGCTAAGTGCCCAACCACAGGGCTGACGTACCATTAGGAGTCTGAAATAATGCCAAGAGGATGTGAAACTGTATTTTATGGGACGTGTTATGGAGCAGACCCAGTTAAGCACGGGTCTCGGACTCTGCTGGAGCAGCCCCAGGCCGCGGGAGCTGCTCCCGTAGTGCTGAGAGGTGCCCTTGGGCAAAGGACTTCAGTGGTGGCTGCAGAGCCCTTCCCGAGAGCCAGCACAGCTCCTTCCCTCTGCCTTATCTACGAGGGAGGAGTCGGATCTCAGGTATAGCACTGAGTTCTGCCAGCCTCTGGCTCCTGTTTGCTCCTGGCTGGAGAGATTTCCCCAGTCCCAGAACACAGCGCTGCGGTTTGGGGATGAACACACAGAATTCCCACCCACAGGCTGAGGCGCTCAGCCCGCTCGCCTGTGGACACCGCGGAGCAGCTGGCAGCACTGGAGAAACTTGGGAGGAAAAAACAGCACCAGCAGCAGCCCCGCGAGTGCGACCATGGCTCCAGGGCTGGGAAGGAAGGGCTGCGGCTTTTCTGCCGCCGTGGGTGCCGGTCCCCACCGGCCTCAGCTGTAACCGGAGCCAGCGCAGCCCGGAGCGCCGGGATCGAGCCCAGCCCGGCGCAGGGCGAGCAGCCAGACAGATCCTGGCTCCAGGCACCCCGGAGCCGTGCTCAGACAAGGTGTGACTGCGCAAGTGATTCAGCTGAATGGAGCAGGCAGCACGGCACAGGCAGCCTGCAGTGAGGGGCAGCCAGGGAAAGGCTCCTCCGCCCACCGCCGGCTGCCGCGCTCCAAATCCAGACACCAACTTTAAGGGGGAAACCAGGAATTTCCATGCAAACACTAAAGAATCTGCCAAACGCCGAGACAAACGGACAACACGGTGAAAGATCGAGGCTGAGATCCTCACCCAGAGCTCCCTACACATGCAGGGCAGGCAGGGCTCCTGAGCAGCCAAGCTGCTTATCTCAGCCTGATCAGTGCAACAGAGACGTTGGGGAGTGCTTCCAGCTGGGAAGGCAACATTTCATCCCTATCCCAAATTCAAAAATCCCCCAAACAAGTTCAAAACAACCCTCTCTCTTCCAAACAAAAAAACACTGAGGTGTTCTGCACTGGAAGAACCAAATGGGTATTTGGATTTTCCCAAACTTTTCCTTACCTCCCTTGGATGATTTAACCAAAATTCAGAGGTGATCCTGTTCCCAGCAGCATTCCCCCCACAGAGCCCACCCTCCAGGTCTAGGCACGGCCTGGATGTCTTGGTGCAAGTGACTCCTCCACAGGCCTCTGCCTGCCAGAGCATGGAAAGGGGCTTCTCAAGGAATTTCCAGTCACGTTCCTGACTAACCACAGCCTAGGTCTGGAAAACAGCCTCGGCTCACTCTGCCTTAGCGCAGCCACGGCAGAGCGGGATGTGGTTCACTCTCCTGCTACGGACAGGATCCACAGGGAGCCAGAGCAATTACACCTCAAATCAGTGTTTCTGGTGCAGCAATAAGCATTTCTGGAGCAGCAACACTTATTAGTTCTTCCTGTAAGGCAGGAAGGCTCAGCCCTTCCATTTTTCAGATGGAAAAAACCCCAAACATCAAACCAAGAGTGGTGTCAGTTGGTACCTCAGACTGACCCAGGGATAATTTGGGCAGGAAACTAGGGAGAGACATGCTGGGCCAGGGAATGTGGAAACAAGTTCCCTGGCTTAGGAACGATGCTGAAGAGGACAGCATCTGGGCCAAGGGCTTTTTGGAACTGCAGGAATAGCCAGGGCTTAGCCAGCAAGCAGGTCCTTCCACTCGTTCTTCTTGGCTTTGTGACCTTTTCTATCATCCGACCCTGATTCAGCCCTTCTGCTGCCCCAAAATACAAACATGCCCAAGGAGACAGAGGAAGGGAAGTTTTTCAGTTGTTTAGCTGATCCAGGTTCATCCTCTAGCTACACAACAGAGGTATCCTGCCCCTTCCCACAGCATCAGCCCAGACAAACATATGCTTTTCCCTTTTTGCTTGTTATTTTTTGATTTTAGGATAAGTCTAAGGCCAGTCCAACTCCCCAGCCCAGCTCCCAGGGAGAGCTGAGGGGAGGGGGCAGATCCCTCTTTTTTATCAGGATCAAAGGTTTTGGCTGAAGGTCTTTAGGCTGCCAAGGTGATGTAAGGGGTTGTCGGATCCTTCCGAAACACCAGCATGGCTCCAGCTGCAGTGCAGCCTGGGGCTAGGGGTAGGTCAGACTGGCAGGACCCTCAAGCTCATTCCTTATCAATCCTCCAGCTGGGGTCACCCCCCTGGTGGGGCTGATGCGGGGGCTGCACATCCCCTTGTGGGTGGGGACACAGGCTGTGCCCCAGGACTGCAGCAGCAGTACCCTTGCACTCCGACTATCCTGGAGCCAGGAACACTCGGGACAAGGGACTGCCAAGTCCCAGACAGAAGGTGACCCACGGGGAAGCAGGGCCAGTGTCACCCCCTGGCAGGGCTCCGGCAGGGCCCATTACCCTCAAAACCTCCGGGGTCAGTCAGCTGAGGGTGAGGAAGCAGATCTGGACAGGGACAGCCACACTTCGTGCCAGGCTGCGCTGTGCCAGGCTCCCCTCCCTCTCCCGAGGCCCCGGGCACACGGGCCCATCCCATGCCCGTCCCGTGGGGTCCCCGGGGAACTCACTCGAAGGCGAAGAAGAGGGCGCAGGTGCCGAGGATGAGGAAGAGTGTCAGGTAGAAGATGCCCTTCTGCCGGGCCATCATGATACGGCCGTCGCAGCAGAAGGTGTTCCTGCCCGGCAGCTTCTCCCATTTCCGAACCACCTTCTTCCTCGCCACCATCACCGACATGGCGGGGCCGTCACTGGGGCGGCAGCGGCCGCCGCACGTTCGGGCGCTGCTGCTGCTCCTCCGCCGCCCGCGCGCCCAGCATCATCGGGGCCCCGCGGGGCCGAGCTGGGCTGGGCCGGGCCGGCGGCTGCGGGAGAGGGAACGGGGAGAGCGCTCGGTCAGCACCAGGGCGGCGGCGGCACCGGCACGGGGGGCGGCGGCCGCCGTCGCCATGGAAATCCCGCGCCCGGGAGGGGCGTTGCCGTGGGAATCCACCAGGGAGGGGGAGCGGGGCGCGGCAGGAAGACCCTCGGCTGGGCGGCTCCGCAGCGGGAGGGGACGCGGCAGGGCCGGGCCGCACAGGGCAAGGCAGCCCCGGCTCTGCGAGCGTGCCGGGAGCCGGCGGGGAGAGAGCGGAAGGGAAGGGTTAGAGAGGAGACGGGAGAAGACGGCAAGGGAGGGAAGAGGACGGGAGGGGCCCGCGCCGCCGCTCACCAGATGCCGGTGCCGCTCGGGCCGCGCCGGTCGCTCCCACCGCGCCGGGAGGGGCCGCCACGCCCCGCGCCCGAACGGGGTGGGGCCGCCGCGGCCATTGGTCCCGCCGCGCCCTCAGCCCCGCCCTGCCGCTTCCCGCCTTTCCATTGGGCGCGTGCGCTGTCAGTCCGAGGCAGATCCTCCCACCGCGCCGCTTCTCGCCACTCCATTGGTTACCAGCGCTGTCACTTTGCAGCGACTCGTCCCTCCCCGCCGCTTCTCGCCGGCCCATTGGCCGTATGCGCTGCCACTCCGCGTGGTTGGCCCCGCCCCTGCGGACAAGGGAGGGCAGGGTGAGGGCGGGGCGGAGCCGGGTCGGGGCGGGGGGCGGCGGGCGGCGGTCGGCGGCCGGCGGCGCTCCGGTTTGGTTCGGCTTGCCCCGGCCCCCCCGGCGTCTCCCGCCAGACCTCCTGGTGCAGCCTCCGGCGGGGCACGACCGGCGCCGCCCTCCGTTCCTCTTTTTCGTTTTCTCTCACGGGATGCCCACAAGCACCGGGCTTCCCAGCCCCAGCGCCGCGGAGAGCGCACGGGATGCTCCCGCCGTGGGTTCCCCGCCCCTCCCACCCCATCCGCACATTCCCACATTTCGCACAGTAGTTTTCCCACGGTTTTGCACACCCAGACCGTGGGGTTGGGTTCGGGGAGCCCCCCAGGATCCCATCGCCGGCATCCTGCCACCGGCATCCCATCGATCCCCGGAATCCCACCTCGGGGCGTCCCGCCCCTGGCATCCCACCCCCCGCAGCCCTCTCTGGAATCCCACACACAGCGCTCCCGCTGGGCACGTGGCTGCCAGCAAAGGCAGGGCCCGGAGCGTTAAACCTGAGGGAAAATACAGAACTTTTCCCGCGGTTGTTGCTATGGAGACTGGAGCAGACGGGAACAGCTCGTTATCCCTCTCCCTCCTGCCCCGAGCGCCCTGTCCGCCCTGTGCGCCCAGCTCGGGACGGAGGAGAAGAACGACGAAGAGGACGAGGAGGACGGATGCTGTGGGCGCAGTGACAAACACTGACACCGCTTTGTGGCTGAAAACTCCATGTATTTGCTCCAACGAACCTTTGGATCCCATCAACCCCAAAAATGCTCCCAGAAGCCGGGTCCGGCCGGGCGGGAGGAAGCGTAGGTGCGGCAGCTATGTCCCCGAGCCCACTGGCGCGTCCCAGGGGGAAACAGCGAATCCTGCAATCCCTGGGACCGGCGGGACCGACGAGGGTCACAGACGGAGCGAAGACCCTCAGAGCTGCTCTGGCCCGCGGTGGCACCGCCGGCTACCGCTGCCCGGCGAGCCGGGGGCGTCCCGGGAGCGCCAGAGCCGTCCCGGAGGCGCCGCCCGAGGCCGGGACGGTGCTGTCCGTGCCCCGCTCCCTCCCGGGCCCCCCTCGGTCCCCTCCGGTTTTCCCACCCCGCCCGCCGGACCCGCTGCCATGGCAACCTGGACGTCATAGGGGCGTGCTTTGCGGCAGGGCGCGAGGGCTCGGCGCGACACTCGGTGGCGCTTTGCGGCAGTACCGGCGTGCGGGGCCATGGCGGAGGAGGACCCGGCAGCTGCGGCGGCGGGGAGCGGCAGCGAGAGCGAGGAGGGGGTGAGCGGGGCCGGAAAGAGTGCGACGGGCTCTCCGGGCGGCCTTCGCCGCACTTAGCGGGGCTCCAGGCGCTCTTCTGGCCGGGATGGGCGCAGCGGAGGACGGCGTGGCCTGGCCGGGGATATCGGGTCGAGGATGTCGGGCCCGGGGCCCGGCCGGGCGGTGCCGTGGGGGCCCCGAGGAGCACGTGGGAGCGGGCGCTGGGGCCATCCCCGCGCTCTGCCAGGTTGGGTCTGTGACCGCATGTGCTGTGTAGCAGGAGGATGGCGAGCGGCGGCACCGGCAGCTCCTGGAGGCCATCAGCGCCTTGTCCGGACGGAAGCGGTGAGTGGGGGCTACGGGCGTCCCGCGTTTAGGCCCGGGGGCTCCTGCAGCAGCCGCATCGCGAGAGGTTGCACAGGAAGGGGGGGCAGAGGGGACGGTTCCCCGCTCCTGCCCTCGGCACCGGCCTCAAACGCTCCAGAGCACCCGGGGAATACGAGGAACCTTTGGGGTTGTTTTCTGTCTCTCTCTCGCAGGCGGAAGCTGGCAGAGCGCTCGGAGGCGAGCGGGCAGGTGTCTGAGTTCAATGTCACCTGCAAAGGTGAGGCAGGGAGCTGGGCAGAGCTCGGGGATCTGGGATGGCGCTGCCCACCGAGAGCCACTCTGAGGGCTGGGACAGCTCCCTCACCTGGCAGTGCCACACCTGTGCGTAGGCGCTGGGGAAAAGCTGGTCCTGTCGGAGCTGCTGCAGCCCATTCATCCCAAATCCACGCTGGGCAGTGTGAGGAAGGAGCTGGCCAGAGTGAAGCGGAAGGCGGCGGTCGAGCTGCCACTGAGCAAAGAGGAGGCCAAGAGGGTGAGTGCAGGGAGCCAAGGAGGTCCAAGCTGAGCCTCCAGGACTCCCGTGCTCCTCCCTGATGCCGGCATCACCTTTCTCTGCCCATCCTGTTCCCCCCAGGTGGTGAGGGAGGCCGCCTATGTGACCACCTCGAAGGACGTGGGGAAGTGGCAGCAGGTGGTGCTGCAGAACCGGCGCGCGGAGCAGCTGGTGTTCCCTCTGCGGCAGGACATCGCCACCGTCACCCCTCTGGAGAGAGTCACCTCGGCATGGAAGGTGCCCACTGCGGGTCACAGGCTGGGTGGCTCTGGGGGAGCAGCCAGGGTGGCTCCAGGAGCAACTGGGGCAGGTCGATGTCCCCTGGCTGTGCTGGGGGCAGTAATGGCAGGCTCAGCCCAGCGGTGACACTGGGCAGGTGCCCGCCAGCCTGGGAAGGTTAGAAGGGCAGTCTGTGTTCGTCTCACAGGTGTGCAAATGCCATCTGGGACAAGCCAAGTGAGAGGGTTTGGAGCCTGCTCTGTCCCTTCTCCTCCTTGTAGCCTCTAAGGGCCAGGCACATGGAAGTATGCCTTGGCCACAAGTGCTGAGACAGAGGGATTGGTTTGCCAAATCCTGCAAGCCTGGAAACACTCCTTACAAAAGAGGGCTATGTTTAGGTTTGAATGCAAGTTCCTGTTGGGTTGTGCTGCTGGCAGGAATCCACTGCTATCCCTGGGAGTTGTCAGATGCCCAGGTGAGGGAGGGGCAGCCCCTGCTGAACTCCCAACAAACCTGTCACTCACACTGATCTGCCCAAAAGTCTCTTTCTGTTTTTGGAGGGACAATGGCATTGTGTGGCCTGGAACTCCTGCTCCATGCTTCTCTGCCCCCTGACCACTGCTGCCTGGCTGTTAGGAGGCCATTTTTCTAATGTGAGAGGAATTCTACCTGCTCTCATCTGGCCATGTGACTGGGAGAGTGCCCAAGGGCTGTGGTGTGGGACCTGCGAGTGGGGCTGTGACCACTCAGTCCCCCAAGGCAGGGGGACATTTCTCTGGGCCTTCCACAGTGAGAATGGATGGGGACATCCAGGGGAGCACTGGCCCTTGCAGTTCTCCTCATCCTCTTGCCATGTCTACTGTCCCAACAGGCTCGAACTCCACTGGAGCAGGAGATCTTTGGATTGCTCCACAAGACACAGCAGCCCGTCACAGACCCGCTGTTGACACCTGAGGAGATGGCCTCAGTGCAGGCCATGAGCTTGGAGGAGGTGAGGCTTCACCCCGTTAGGACATGGCTATGGGGAACTCTTCCTTTGCCCCATGCCTCACCCCGTGCTCCCCATCCCTCACCCCTTTCCCCCTGGCAGGCCCGGCGCCGGCGGGCAGAGCTGCAGAAGGCCCGGGCAGTGCAGTCCTACTATGAGGCCAAGGCTCGGCGAGCAAAGCGGATCAAGAGCAAGAAGTGAGGCTGTGCCTGAGCTGGGCTGGGCACGCTGGGAGGGCAGGGCGGCCCTGCCTCACCCGGGGCCTGCCCGGCTCCTGAGCCGCCCCTGTGCCGCAGGTACCACCGTGTGCTCAAGAAGAGCCGGAGGCGCCAGGCCCTGAAAGAGTTCGAGCAGCTGCACAAATCGGACCCTGCAGCCGCCTTGGCACGGCTGGAGGAGCTGGAGCAGCTCAGGATGCAGGTGCTGCATTGGCACCTCTGCCTCACCCCTCGGGAGGGCCCTGCTCCTTGAGGAGCTCTGTGTGACGCTTCTCTTCCCCCAGGAGCGGATGAGCCTTAAGCACCAGAACAAGGGAAAATGGGCCAAATCCAGGGCCATTATGGCTAAGTATGACCTCGAGGTAAGATGGAGCCACAGAATGGTTTGGTGAGAAAGGACCTTAAAGCCCATCCAGTTCCACCCCCTTGCATGGGCAGGGACACTTTCCGCTAGGCCAAGTTGCTCCAAGCCCTGGCCAGCCTGCCCTTGAACATTTCTGGGGATGGGGCAGCCACAGCTTCTCTGGGCAATCTCTACCTGGGCTTCGCTACCCTCACAGGAAAGAATTTCTTCCCAATATCCTGTCTATCCCTGCCTTGTGTCAGTGTGCAGCCATTCCCCCTTATTCTGTCCCTCCAAGCCACGGTTTAAAGTCTCTCTATCTCTTATAATCCCATTTGTATATTGGAATGCCATGACAGGGTGTTCAGCATTGCTTAGGGAAGGGAGGTAGGCTGGGGTGGGCGGGGAAGGTTGGGAATGTTTTCTCTGTCCTATGTTAGAGCCTCTCGGTGCCTCCCAGGCCCGCAAGGCCATGCAGGAGCAGCTGGCCAGGAACAAGGAGCTGATGCAGAAGGTGCGGGTGGAGCCCCCTGAGGAGGAGCTGTGTGAGGTGCTTGAGGAGGACACCACGGCCTTGCCCATGCCCAGCGGGGCTAATCCCTGGATGCTGGGCAGGCCCAGTGGCCTGGCCCCAGAGCCTGAGGCACAGGAGGGTCCAAGAGATGACATAGTGCCTGGTGCTGTGGAGAACAAGGACAAGATGGAGGAGGAGGAAGAGGAGCTGTCAGAAGAAGAAGCTCTGCTGCAAGACTTCGAGCAGAAACGACGGGAGCGGACAGGGAGCCCTGAGGGGCAGGGCAGAGACCATGGTGAGGAGCTCAAGGCCCAGAGCTGGGTGGGCTGGGAGTGCTGGGGGCTGGACAAAGGGAGGGGGATCTGGGGACAGTTTTTGGCTGATTTCACACAGCTGTCCTTACTCTCTGCCCTGTGGAGTGACCATTTCTACCCTCAACAAGTAGGTGCTGATGAGACTGAGATTGGTGCTGAGCAGCCCAGGGACAGCCCAGTCCCCCCAGTCTGTGCTGAGGAGTTGGTGAGCGCAGGGCTAGAGCCTCCCCCTCAGGCCCAGGAACAGCTCCTGCTCTCGGAGCAGCCGCGCCGCGTGCGGACCATGGAGGATGTGGAGAATCTGGCTAAGGACGAGCTTGTGGAAGAGCAGGAGAAGCTGGTAGTCCTGAGAGCAGGGAAGCAAGCACAGCAGCAGGAGGAAGGCAGAGCTGGGGACAGACATACCAAGAAAGCACCAGCCAAGAGGAAGATGATCAGCTTGGAGGCTGTGCTGGATGGGAAGCCCCAGGAGATGGACTGCCCCAGCCTGCCTGTAGTCCTGGAAGAGGAGGTGAGTGGGACATGCCTCTCCCATGCTCCCCAGCACCCAAAACACCCATCCAGTAATGCCCAAACCTTTAAGTCCCAATAACCCCAAACCCTCTCCTGGTAACTCTAAACTCCCTTCCAGTAACCCCAAACCTCCTTTCAGTAACTCCCAGTAACCCCAAGCCAGTTACTCCTCCCAGTAATTAGAAGCCCCAAACTAGTAACTCCCAGTACTTCTAAACCCCCTTACAGTACACCCCAAACCCCCTCCAGTAATGCCCAGTAACTTTCACCCCCTTCCCATTGTCCCCAGTACCCACAAACCCTCGCCTTCCAGTTTGTCCCAGTCTCTCCGAATTCCCCCAGTAACCATTAAACCCACTCAGTCTTGTCCTCGTGCAGGAGGGTGGCATCGAGCAGCGCGGGATGATCACGGAGGCCTTTGCTGGGGATGATGTGGTCGCCGATTTCCGCCGGGAGAAGCGCAAGGCAGAGGAGGCAGGGAAGCCGCAGCCGGTGAACCTGGTGCTGCCAGGCTGGGGCGAGTGGGGCGGCACGGGCCTGAAACCCAGCGCTAGGAAGGTCAAGAGGTGAGTGGGGGAGAGCTCAGGCTTGCGCTCAGCCCTGTGCCAGCCCTGACCCCTGACTTGCCCACAGGTTCCTGATCAAGCCACCGCCGGCGCCTCAGCGGAAGGACCAGCACTTGCCCCACGTCATCATGAGTGAGAAGCGCAACATCCACGCGGCAGCGCATCAGGTGGGGCACACCTGGTCTCCATAAGAGCTCCAGCATCTGGGCAAGCCTGGGGCATTCCTGTGATCCCTTCCCAAAACGTCCACAATCCCTGCCTGAAATCCCTGCCCAAAGCTTAGCTTCCAGCTTAAACAGCTCAGAACTGAAGGAGGAGGGATGTACAGGGCTGCTCCCTTGGTGGTGGTGGTTGTTCCAGCCCTCTTGGGCTCTGCTGGCAGCGGAAAGGGAAGCAGAGTGTGAGTGGGTCCTGGACAAATGGGAAGCAGTGAGCATTGGGAGCAGCATGGGCTGGAAAAGCTGGGCTGGGTGGCTCAGGGCCATTACCCCTGTGGTGTCCCCACAGGTCAGCGAGCTGCCCTTCCCCTTCGAGCGGCACCAGCAGTTTGAGCAGAGCATGCGGACGCCCGTGGGCCCCACGTGGAACACTCAGCGTGCCTTCCAGAAGCTGACAGCCCCTCGAGTCATCACCCGCACCGGCCACATCATCCAGCCCATCTCGGCCGAGGACGTCTCCGACACGGCCCCTGGCAGCGAGGCCAGGCTTGAGGGGGAGGCCATGCCCAGCAGGAAGGCTGGGCCCGGGAAGAAGGCTGTGTCCAGGGGGAAGGCTGGGCCCGGGAAGAAGGCTGTGTCCAGGGGGAAGGCTGTGCCTGGGCAGAAGGCTGTGTCCAGGGGGAAGGCTGTTCCTGGGGCGAAGGCACAGCCCCGGCGCTGCAGAGCGCAGTAGCTCTGTGTCTGCAGCCTGGAGGCTCAAACTGGAGCGAGCGGAGGAACCAGCAGCAGCAGCTCCTGGTTCTGTCCAGTTCCTTCTACCTCTTTCTCTGCAATAAAACCCAGGGCTGCCCTTCCTGTGCTGTCTGCATGGCTGCCTTGGCAGTGTCCAGGGCTAGGTTGGGCCCTTCATCCTCTCCTTGGGGTCCATGCAGGGTCAGGTGCTTTGGCTGAGTTGAGGGTGGAAGTTTGGTCAGGAGCTCATAGTGGAGCATGTCTAGGAGCATGGTGAGGGATTGGAATAGCTGCCAACATCCTGTCCTTTGTCTTTTATATCCCCATTTTTGTACCTATATAGATCTTTAAATCTTGGCCAAAGGGGCTTTCTCCCCCCCACCTTGTCATGCTGAGCCTGGCCTCGGGAGTGTTTCTCAGATCCCACCTGCACTCCCAAAGTACCTGCTCAGCCCTAGTAAACCTGATCACCTGGCAATGGCTCTGTCAGGTGCTTCTGCTGTTCTGCACGTGCTGGGAGCTGGCTCTGTCCACGGGCAGCCTCCACTCCGGCTGCCCATCTCCAACCCCTCAGAGTGGGACAGTGAGGTGCCTCTCAGGGGGTGGTTGGTGCATTCAGCACAAGTGGAGGGATGTGCCAGAGCCTTACGGACTGGGCAGGGACCCCTCTAGGCCTCTCCCCCAACTTACAACGTGGCCTGTGCTCAGCACCAGTTGAAAAACTTCCCAGCCCCAGCACAGGAGCTGGAGCTGCTGCTGATCCCAGGAAACGTCCCTTGTGTCAAGGACGCCTCCTCCCACCTTGGCACTGCAGCCCGCCCTGGGCACGGCCTGTCCCCAGGGCCGCCCTTCTCTGCAGCTGGGTCAGAGCAAGAAACGGGGTACTCCGTGCTGGCTGCAGGTATCGGAGACTCCCGCAGGGCTCTTCCTAGGCTGGGAGGGGACTGGGAGCTGGCGTGGGACGCGTGTCACAGCTTTGCCGGGGACCCATCCCGAGTGCCTCTGGCCCCTGCAGCACCCGGGGCCGGGGAGTCAGAGGGCGCTGGCCCGTGATGGGGCCACGGTTGTGTGGCTTGGGGGGGAAAAAACAAAAAGGAAAGGAAGCGGAGAGCATTTTCGTGCCGTGACACCGAGAGCCCCTCGCGAGGCTGGTGGCCCCAGCAGAGCCTGCGTGCCTCTGCCATGGGAAACCTTTGCCTCGGAGATGTCGTGAAGGGCGGAGGGGGTCGTGTTTGTTTTAATAAAAGGTGAAGCGTCCTGAAGAGGGGGAGGCAGCGTCCCCTGCCAGCGCTTCCACCTGCCTGCAGTCCCCCAGAACCGCCCCCAGCCTCCCGCCACTGAGGCCAGGAGATCGCGGCACCGCTATCCCTGTCCCTCTTGCAGGGGCCCTCCCTCGCCTGCCCTGGCCAATGGCTCTGCCTTCCTCCTCCCCAGCCCCGGACAGTGTTTGGCTAGACAAGATGGGCTGTTCCAGCACCCAGCCCACCTCCTCGGCTCCAGCCCCGGGATGCTCAGGGTACGCGGGCTGGGAACGGTCCGGGGGGCCTGTTACAGCAGAGCTGGTTCGGGCTCAGCAGGACCTGCGGGGTGCTGTCCTCTCTGCAGGGAGGGGGAACCCCCCACGTGCCTTCAGCCCCGGATTGGGCCCACCCCACGGCAAAGGATGCTGCTGCTGTGCGTGGTGTCACCTGTGTCCCTGAAGAGGGGAGCACTGCCCCGCAAGATCTAGCCCTGCTCCAGCCTGAGCTGGGACCTCCCCAGATCCGATGCGATGCTCCCTCCGGGGCCGGGGAGATGGTGGCACCAGGGCAGTGCTCAGGGGCAGATCCTGCAGAGGACCGAGGCCTCAGCTCGGTAACACCAGTGTAACACCAGCTCAGACCTGGAGCAAGCAGGGCTGCAGTTGTCACAAATTGGATCACCTGGAGCAGCACCAAGACCTGCTGAGGTGTGGATCCCTGAATGGATCCCTGCGTCACATAGGGCTGGTGGATCTGGCAGCCTGAGTGGGGGTGATGCTCAGCGTGGGAGGGAACAGCTGTAGCCACACATCTGGAGCTGCCTCATCCTGTGAGGAACGGCAGCAGCGGACTGGACTGGCTTGAGCTGGGGCTTCCAGTATCCAGAGATGCTTCAAAAATAATTGGGGACAGCATTAGCATGAGCTGCTGGGTTGCATAGGAGGGACCCTGGTGGGGGGTGACCACTGGTGCTGTCATCCCCGTCCCTCCAGGCTCCTGCTACAGCACAGGCTTCTCTGGAGCCCCCACATCGAGGCAACACTTGGCCCTCTGACTTCTCTGCAGAAATGATTTTACTGGGTACAGCAGCTTGGGGTTTTTCAATTAATAACGCATTCCAAGTCTGCCGCAGGAAAGGGGGATGCCAGGGATGCCCACTTGCAGCCTCCCAGGTCGGCAGGGAAGGGGGCAAGAGCCCTTTGCAAGGGGACAGGAACGGGCTGGGGAACCTGGCACGGCTGCGGGCTGGGGTGGCTCCCTGCGGGGACTTCCCCAGCCTGATCGTCGTTCTCCCTGTGACAGCAGGGCCGGCCGCAGGCTGCCAGACAGGGTGCGAGTCGAGGAGAACCTGGACAAAGCCCTGTTGTCGCCGGCCACCGCGTGGGTCACAGGAGCCCCGGAGCCGCGGTGCGAACACGCAGCCCTCCCTCGGCAGCCCGAGCGCCGCGTCCTCCGAGAGCCTCGAGCGGCTGCGGTTGCTCTTACTGGCCTACTTTCCGGGCTACGTCAAAGCCGGGCTTACGGAGCAGCGAGCCGCGGCAAGGGCGGCCGAGCCGCTCCCGGTGCCAGCGGGGAGCGGGGGCTAATCCGGGCCCGGGGCCGCCCGGCCTGGCTGGCACACGGCGGCGGGCAGCGGGGCAGGGCCGGCGGCGCTGCAGTGGGGCTGGGGACGAGCACGGCCACCGCCAGGTCCCTCGGGGCAGGGACCCACCCGAGAGCAAGGGCCGCTCCAGCGCCGGGGAGCTGCCGGTGCAGCCGGGCTCCTGCACCCGGCGTCCCGGGAGGCCAGTGGGAGCGGGGTGGAGTAAAAGGCAGATTTAAAATCAACAAACAAAAAGGCTTTTGGTCGCTGTTTTTTGGGGGGGTTGGGGTTTTTTTGTTTCTTTTTTGTTATCTTTTTTAAATGCAGGCTATAAATAACCTGTAAAATATTTCGTCTGGGCTGTTTCTGCAGCTGAAATCTTGTCCCTCTGGCTTCCCAAGCTCAGGATGTGCATGCGATCACTGAGGCCGTCATGGAGCACCCCTGGATCCCTGGGGTGGATCCCTGGGGTCCTGTACCTTTGCCCATTGGGATCAGGGAATGTCCATGTCCCTGAACACCTCCAGTCCCCAGGGGCTGGAAACGGTCCTCCCCAGAATGGGCCCGAGCTCCACTCCTCGCGGTGCGAGAGAGTCTGAGCACCGCCTCCCGACCGGACGGAGGCGAGAGGCTCAGCCTGGGCACAGTGCGGGACAAACAGGACAGGGGAGGCAAGACTGGGGTTGGAACGTCAGGCTCAGAAATGCTCTCCCCAACACGTCCCGTGCTGGGGAGAGGGGTGGTCCCTGCTCCCCGAGTCTCTCAGCCTCCATCGCCCCGCACCAGGGGCACGCTAACGCCCCGTTCCTCCCGCCGCGGTACCCGGTGCCCGGCGCATCCCGGCCGCATCCGGGCGCCGCAGCGGTTTCCGTGGAGATGGCATCTCCCAAGCCCGCACCGCCCGAGCCGGGGGTTTCCATGGAGATGCCGTATCCAGCACGGCACAACCTGAGCCGGAGATTCTGCCGAGATGCTGTAGTCGGGACCCTCGCCCCGCAGCAGGGCCATTCCCGGGGATGCGGGCAGCCGGGACCCTCTGCGGCTTGGGGGTGCCTGTGGTGTTATCCACCGCTCCTCACACCAGTTCCGTGACAGCGCTGGGACACCAATACCTGCAGCTGTGAACATCCTGGGGGAGCTGTTGCCAGCCTTGTCACCCTCCAGAGCGGGAACCCACTCACTCGGGCTGCATTGTCACATTCTGTCAGGATCTCCAAGAGATGGCAGGTCCCTGCCTGTACCCAGCTGCGTGGAGATGAAAAGGGGAAATCCCCATGTCCCCTGATGACTTTGTCCCAGCTGCCACCCTGCAGCTCCCACAACGACTTGTCAGGGTGGGATATCAGTGGCACCAGGTGGGAAGCAGGCACCGTGCTGCACTCCTTCACCAGGGGATGAGGTACCCAGCCACAAACCAGCAGCATCCCAGAGCTGGGGGACACCTGGCTGAGTTCCAGCACAGCCAGTGCACCAAAAACTTCCTGGGGGGAACGTGAAGGGCCTCAAAGGGCAGGACTGAGGCCAAGTGGAAGGGTGAGCAGAGGCAGATGTCCTCCTGGCAGGCAGCTGTGTGTACGTGTGCCCTGGCCAGTGTTATAATAGCAGCTTCGTTTGAGCACAGCTGCCGCAGAGGTGGCACCTTCCATTCTGCACACGGCAGAGCTCTGGCAAACCCCAAGCTCCTGCTGCAGAGATGGGGGAGAAGCACAGGAATGCCCCTGGGGCACACGTTGGGACATGCTGGGACACACTCCTGCCCACTAGGTGCCCGTGAGAGATGTGGAGCTGGTTCAGCCCGTGTCCTTCCTTGCCTCAGCCCCCTCCATGCTCCTGCTCTACCTCTGCTCCCAACTGGATCTTCCTTGGCCACCCTTGTCCTGCCCAAGCCAAGGCCATCTGGAGCCTCCATGGGGGCTTCTCAGCTGGCAGAGCAGCAGCAGCCAGGAGCCTGGGGATGATGCCTGAGGCTGGGCACTGCTAGCCATTCCAGCCTCCAACTCCTGGGGGGCCTCAAGACCCCACACAGCCTGGCTACTGCTAGACTGCCAGCAGCACTTCCAGCATCCCCAGGCACAGGCTGTCAGATGCAGCACTGCGGTCAGAGCCCAGCTCTTTGTCTGCTGTTATAATTAGGAGCCCCCCCGGTGGCTACCGAGGCCGGACCTGAGAAGCTCAGGGCTGAGGGACAGACACTAAAGGAGCTGGAATCTGGAATGGCAGCCTGGGAGCAGGGGCAGGCCCTGTTCTGCCCACAGCCAGCTACTCACCAGAGCCTCGTGCTGTATTGAAAAGGGCTGGAGTGGGGCCAGGGGTCTGTGCGGTCACCCCTCTCACCCCTGCCAGCTCTGCAGGGCTCCTCACCTGATTTCTGGGGCTCCCCTGGCACCCCAACCTCTGCTCACCCACTGTATTCTCCTCCCCTCCATCACTTTGGCCTTGCCCTGGCTGCCAGCTATTCCCTTGGCTCCCAGGCACAACATGGTTCCTCCCTGCCTTATCCTGGTGATCCCACATTCTCACCCGTCAGTGGTGCTCTCCCAGCCCAGTGCTTCTTCTGGGATGTGGAGGAGGAGGAGGAGGAGGGCAGCAGAGACAGCGTGTGCCTGCTGACTCCTGTCTGTGCTGCTCACCATGGGCAATACACACTTCAGCCAGCACAGAGGCCTGGAGTGGGTAAGGAGGAAGAGGCCAATCCCAAACTCCCTTGGATGGTCCAAGAGGAAGCCACCCAAAATCTCAATCCATGAAATTCCCTTCCCGAGGCAGGAGCAGCCTTGTTTTGTCCCCAGCAGCTGGGTTCAAAATGTCAGCCTCTGAGCTCATAACAGATCCCGTTTCTCACGCAGGAGGTGGGACTCTGTCCCATGTCCCTCCTGAGCGCCGTGTCCCCTGGGGAGCAGGGGGAAGAGGGGCTGCACATCAGGAAGCAGGCAGCAGCCTGGCCTGTCGTGTGCCCTGCAGCACTTGGCCTCCCTGCCCACCATTCCCTGTCCCCGACTGCCAGCAGGAAGGACAAGGCAGCCACTCTGATACCGTCACCTTCTATCTGCACTGCCACCAGTGCTACCAGTGTTTGTTGTTGGAGAGGGACAGCCGATGGAATGTGGGAGGATGAGGGCTGCAGGTAGAGGTGACACCTCGCGACATTGTCACTGCACCAGCCAAACCCAGGTGAGCTCTGCCCACCTCAGAGGGAGCAGCACGGAGGTTCCTTCTTCAGAAAAGTCCCAAGAAACTCAATGAGAAATCTCCAGACCCCATAGAAATGGACATGCTGTTCCTCCCAACGGGACATCCATCCCCTGGCTCCGCAGTCACGGCCCCACCTTCCCAGGTGAAGCTGAAGTATCCAGGGAAGAACAAGCCCTGGACATGGAAGTGACATGGAGCACATGAGGCATCACCTCATTCCTCTTCTTCTGGTGCCAGGAACTACAAGCCACCTTTGCTGCCACCAGCTGCCACCACCCTGCTAGAGGAGAAGGCTCCATGATCCCAGCTCATCCAGAGATGCCTGCCAGCCAGGCTGCTCATTAGCACCATGGCTGGCATTAATGTGACTCCCAGTAGGGTCAGGGTCCCCCCACAGCAGCCTGGCACGACCAGAGTGTGCCATGCCCAGCTGGTTGTGTTAGCCAACATGTTCTGGTTTCTGGTCAGGGAGGGGGCAATGATGTGGATTCTGTCCCAAAAATAGCAGGTAGAGGAGAAATAAATAAAAAAAGGACACAAGATGGAGCAGTAATGACAAAAGCAGCAGCAACAGTACTGCAGGCCAGGTCAGAGCTGAGCGCTCTGGCCCTGGTGGCCCAGGGGACCAGAGCAGGCAGGGGACACACACATGTCAGGGGCTGCCCTGAGCACTCAGGGCTCACAGGTGCCCTCGGACCTGTGGAGCTCGGCAGAAGTCCTGCTGCCCAGCAAGGTGCTGTGGAGGAAATGCTGGGGTGAGGCAGCAGCTGGGGCTGCCCACAGCTGGGGGGTCCTGGGGGATGTCCCCAGGATGGAGGGGAGATAAAGGAGCCCCCAGCTCCCCCTGCAGCACGAGGCCCGCTTGATTCCCTTGAGGAACTACCAGTGAGGGCTCTTTATCTTATTTTCGCTGCGACAGATCATTCCCATTGGCATTTCTTCAAGTTAGTCCATGACTGGTGCCTGATTAGCTCCACTCCCTGATGGAGAATGCCCCTCATTCCCCAGAGTTTTCCATTTCCCTGGAACATGAGAGCCACAGAATTTTTCACCACCACCTTTTAAAGTCCTTTGGTGCAAATTATCCCGTCCTGAAGATTTTAAAGGTTCTAATTAAATGGGGCAGGAGCAGTGGCATACTGGAGGATGTAATGGTGGGATGCAGAGCTCTCCCAGTCAGCACCATGCAACTCGGTGTGCGACTCCTGCAGGGATGGGGTGAGGCAGCTGCAGGATGAGGCTGTTACTCAAACTGTCTGTTTTTAATTGCATCAGGATGCAAATAAGGCAGGTCTTTATGAACCTGGGGTCATGTGCCTGTCTCAGGCTGTGCCCTTCTTTCTGACCATCACCCAGCCTGAAATGCCTCTTGGAGCACCTCTTTTACCCACAGTCTAGCTGTAGGCAACAGTGGGAAAAGGTTCAACATAATGTGGAGAAGTGGAGTAATTCCCTTCTGCAGGAAGAGCTTCCTCCCTCATGGCCTTCCTCCGTGAAACCCTGGCTCTCTGCCTTCCCACGGTTCTGGCAGCCCCGTGTTTCACCCTGCCACCCCTCTCAGCACTGTCTACACTCCCCGAATCTCATGCCCCACAAGCTCAGCACTCTTCTGCCCACAGACCCCTACCTCAAACTGCTCTCCAAGCCCCCACAGCCCCAAAAGGGGGACAGGCCGTCTCCTGCCCCAGGCTGCTGTGGCCTTTTCTGCAAAAAATAGAGCTCAATCTCTGTGTAAGATGTTTTTTCCTCTCCTTAGGCACTGAAAAGGTTTGGGGCTGAGGCTGCAGAGGACTCTCCCGGCAGGTGACACCAGGGTGTGGCTGCCAACCCAGATGTGCCATCTGGGGTGGCCACACCCTGGAGCCCATGCCCACCTCCTGGAGGCCCCGGCTGTGGCAACGCTGAACTAAGAGACTTCGCCATCGGATGGACCAAACCGGCGGAGCAAACGGGTCCTGCAGGGGTGAGGGCAGCACGGAGCCCATGGAGATCAGCAACGGAGCCCACAGGGGTCCTAGCAGCACGCCACGGGCGCGGGACGGTGACATCCTCCGGCCCCCACCCCGGCGCCCACGCAGGATCGCGGCCGCGGTCACCGCAGCACCGCCCCGTTCCGAGCCCACTCCGCAGCCCTGCGGGGGTCCGGCCCCGGGGAGCCCCTGCCCCTGCCCGCCCCCGGGGCCGCTCCATGCCGGAGCGCGGTGCCACCGCACGGGGACGGGGGACACTCTGGCGGCATCGCTCCCCGTGCCCCGGGACCAGCCGCTCCTGCCCGTCCCCGTGCAGCCCCCGCGCCGCGGGCCGGGGGGGGCGGGTCCCGCCCTCCCCTCCGGGTCGTGCCGGAGCAGGGACCCCCGCGGCCCCCCCAGCTGCCGGTACGCGGGGGCCGGGCGGAGGGGGGCGGCGGGGCCAGGGCGAGGGGCCGCGGGAGAGGAGCGGGCACGGGGCGGTGCTGCGCGGGGCCCGACACAGCCCGGGGCGGCGTGGCCGGGCAGGGCCGGGCCGGGCCGGGCAGCCGGTGCCCGCACGGCGGGGCCGCGCCAGGGCGCTGCGAGGCCGCCGGTCTCCGAGGCCCGTGCGGGTGCCGGGGGCGGTGCGGCCCCGGGCCGGGCGAGGCTGTCAGCACCGGGGCGGTGCGGGACGGTGCGGAGCGGGCCTGGCCGGGCACCACGGGGGGTGCGGCGGCCTCCGGGCCTGCGGGCCCCAGTGCCGCGGGCGGGGACCGGTGACAAACTTGCGGCCGCCGCACCGTGCCGTGCCGCTCGATGTCCCGCATGGCGCGGGGGAGGCGCCTCGACCCCCGCCCCGCAGCGCTGCGCGCCCCGCGGGGTATCGAGCCGGAGGGGGCAGCGGGCCCGGGGGGGTCACCCAGCGGCAGCGTCGCCAGGGTGGGGGCCACACGCCCACCTGGGCTGGACAGGCGGGTCCGCGTTCTCTCAACCGGCCGGCCCCGCTGCGCCCGGGGACACCCACCCTCCCACAGCCGCGCCCGGCGGTGGGCACCGGGCGGGGGGTACCGGGCGGAGGGCAACGGGGCGGGGGGCAGCGGGGCGTCGGGGACCGGGACTGAGGACTCTAGGGCTGGGGACATCGGGACTGCGGGCAACGGGGCTGCGTGCGCCGCGCTCGCCGTGCGCTGCCCGTCCGGCTCTGCCCGCTGTCGGGCGCCCGGCGCTGCCCGGGCGTGGAGCGAGCGCCCGCCCCCGCTGCCGCCTCCTCCTCCATCCTTCTCCTCCCCCCGGTGCGGAGCGAGCGTCGCTCCCCGGTGCGGGAGCCGGTGCCCCGGCGCCCCGGCGCGGGGTCGGGCGGGCGTGTGTGTGTGCGGGGCGTGTGTGCGTTGGGCTCCCCCCGTGCCGAGCCACTCCGCTCCGTGCCGAACCCCGGGCGCGGCGGCCTCCCGACCCCCGCCCCTCCCGGGGCCGCGCCGGGCGCGGAGCCCCCTCCCTCCCTCCCCGCGCTCCCTCCCTCGTTCCCTCCCCGCGCCCGCCCGTTCCCTCTCCGGACCGGCCCCCCCGCGCGGGCCGGGGCGCGCGGCACGCCGGGACCCGCAGTCCGCGGGGCGGCTCGGCGGCTCCCGGCCCCGGCGGACGGACTACGGCTCCCGGCAGCCCGCGCGGCCGCGGCTCGCTCTCGCCCTCACACTCCGGCTGCCGCTGCCAGTGTCTCCTCCGCCGCCGCCGCTGCCGCCGAACCGCCGCTCGCAGCGCCCGGGGTCCGACCCGCCGCCTGGGGCAGGGGCCCGCCCCGGCCCGCCGCCTCCCGCCGCCCGCCCGCCTCGGGAAGCAGGTGCGTACCCACCGCCCCGCGCCGCCCCGCGCTGGACCCCGGCCCCCGCTGCCCGGGCACCCCGGGCCCGCGCCGCCCCGCACCCACGGCACACGGGGGCAAGCGGAGGGGAGCGGGTGGCCCGACCCCCCCTCCGGCCGTCCGGACGGGATCTCCATGGAAACGGTCCCGGGACACCCCCAGGGGCGGCGGTGGGGCGGCGCGGGGGGGGGGTGTACGGGCTGGGGGGACCGGCGACGTCCTGCGGCGGGACAGCGGCGGGGGCGCGGCGGGCACTGACAGCGCCGGGCGGGGGGCAGCGGGCGGCGGCGGCGGCTCCGCTCCCCGCCCCGCGACGGCGCGGCGGAGCCGCTGCCCTGCCCGGCACGGCTGCTCCGGCTCCGGCACCGGCGGCACCTGCCGCTGCCGGGGCGGTGCGGGGGGTCCCGCGGCGGGGCGGGGCGGCCGCGCAGCGCGGCGCTCCCGGGGCGGCGGTGGGACGGCGGCGCCGGGCGCTCGTGGAGTTTGGCGGCGTGGCCCGAGCCCGCCCCGGCCGCCGCTGCGCCCGGGGCCGGTTCGGCTGCGGGTGCCGACCGGCCGGGTGCCGGGCGGTGGCGGAAGAGCCCTCCCCGGGGGCAGCGCGGCCGCCGCCACCTCCATGTCCGGGGCTGCCCCGGTGCGGCAGCGCGGGGGCCCGGCCGCGCCTGCCGGGGCTGCGGGACGCTCCGCCGGGGAGCGGCCCCGGGGGCAACTGTTGAGCCGGGGGCCGCGGGAGCGGGCGCGGGGCAGCACGGCGGGGCCTAGCCCCCGGCAAGGCTGCGGGGTGCGGGGCGAAGCCCCTGGAGCGGCCGCGAGGCCGCCGTGTCCCGGGCAGGGGGGGCTGCCCGCCCCGCGGGGCCCCGGCGGCGGCGCGGGGCCGTGGGCCGTGCCGTGGCCTCGCGGGGCTCGGGAGCGGGACGTGCCGCGCCTCGGGCGGGGGGCTCGCTGGGGAACCCGCGCGGACCCGGACCCGGGGCGGGCTGCGGCCGGGGCCGGGGCGGTGCCGCTCCGTGCCGACGCCCCCCGACGCCCGGGGCGGGGCGGCGGGGGCGGCCGGTCCCCCGCCCGTGCCCACGGTGATGGCCGGGCAGCGGCAGGACCGGGCGAGGGAGGCGGCGCTTCCTGCCGCCCTCACCGGGGAGGAAACCAGCCCTCCCGCGGCAGCGTGCCGGTACCGGGAGGGATCCTGGCTCCTCGGCGAGCGGCATTGGCCCCCTCATCCCAGCCTGGGTGAGGCCGGTTCAGAGCAGCGCCGGGAGAAGGTCCATCAGGCTAAAATAGAGACGAAGTGAGTTTCTCCTGTCACAGAGCATCCGCTCTCTGGCACCCTCATCCCCTGGAGTCTGGGGATGAGTGCTAGGGCAGGGCCAGTGCATCCCGTGCCCTTTGCAGCTCTTCTGCATCTTTTTGGCCCTGTCTGTAGCAGCCTTCCCTTCCCTGTCTTCTCTTGTCTTCCTTCCCTTCCCTTCCCTTTCCGCTGTGCTTCCATTGCCCTGGCCACCCTTTGGGTTTGGGTGGTCTCAGTGCCAGCACTGGCTGGAGGCTCCGTGGCGCCAGTCGAGGACACCGACTGCATTGCTGTCACCTGGGTCTGGAGACGCATTCCGGGTGTCAAAGCCCAGGCTCCAGCGGGGTTTGGCCTTCAGAGCTCCCCTTGGGACCTCTGGGCTCTGGAGCACTAGTCTGTCTCATAGGTATGGGAGGCTGTGCTCTGCTTTTGGGGTTTTGGATGATGTGCACCTTGTCAGGGACATTTTTTAATATTATCATCCCTTAATAGCTCTTTTTCAATCCTTAAAAATTTGTGGGCTTTGGTGGGGGCAGCCTGGTTGTTGCAGACAAGCCAGGGTTTAGTGACACCAGTTGTCCAGCAGCTGGGACCAATTATCGCAGCACTGCCCAGTGTGCAGCAAACTTTTATTTTTTTCTGAAATAGGGATGGATTTTTTCTTTTTTATTTCCAATTCATCGTGCCGGGGATCTATAATTACGTGTGGTGTTACTGTGTCTTTAAATCAGCTTAAGCAAATGCGTGTAGGCAAAGCCTGGCTCAGCTCTGCAGCGGCCGGGGCGGCTGTGCAGGCAGCGGGGACCAAACCCGGCTCGGGGCTGCCCTCGCTGGGCACCGTTCTCCCCAGAGAGCCCCAGAGGTGGCCTGGCCCGTCCTTGCTGGATTTTGTGCCACTCCTGTCATTCCTGATCCATTCTCCCACAGTTTCTGACCTCTGCATGTGTGATAATATAATGTAAGATAGTCTGTTCCCTTTTTTTTTAGTTTTCTTGTTTAAATTTTTCCCTCATTGCATATCGTGCCCGCTGCGAGTCCTGTGATAGGGCCGTCATAGGTTTTTTGATTTAATTTTTGATTTCATTGTTAATTTTTTGCCATCAGTTTACTCCACCGGCTTTTCCAAAGTGGTGTTCAGAGCCAAGGTGCCAGGGGCATGAGTGCTTGCTTCGGCCCTCTGCACTTCTGATGGACACCCGACCATCCCATATCAAAACACATAGAATTCCTTGCCTGCATTACTAATGGCAACGAAGAATTGCCAAAGTGAACAAACTATGGCAAGGGAAGGAGACCTGCCTGTCTGTGCAGACAGTTCCCTTCTGGCCCACCTGACCCCCGGGGAGAGCTGCAGGGCACATTGCACCTCATTCTGCTGCTTCCGCTCCTGCCAAAGCGGCCAGCTGTGCTCTGAGCGCTGAATCCCACCCGAGTTTCCCACAGCTGACCTAATTTTATATTTTGTAGCCATCCAGGGGATAAAACCCCCTTCCTTACAGGTTTTGCTGCTCTGGGAATGAATGTTTCAAAGGTATCTCCCGCGGGTGTGTTTCCAGGGTCAAAGTGCATTGCTCCCGGCCTTCCGCAGTGTCCCCTGGCCAGGGGAGCCACATGGTGCTGTGGGAGGGCAACCAGAGCATCCTCCCCATCTCCTGCTGCCGAGGGATGTGGTAGCCTTTCTCTGTTCCACACCCTAGGGCTGGGAAGTCCTTTTCCTTCCTCTGTGCTACTGGCCCACTCAATGCCAGCATGGACAGAGGCACTACCGACTGGGCAGCATTTACTGTGCCCAGAAAGGCTCTGGAGCAGCTGAGCTGCACCAAGTGACCTGTGCTGGGATTCCTGGAGTCAGCTCATGCTGTGGCTGCCACTCAGGCAGGGGGAAAGGCAAAGCTGATGTTCTCCCTGGGTGAACTCGTGCCATTGTCTGAGTTCCTGTTGCCAGCAGTGGAGCACATTGCTGCCTGTTGGGTCTTTGCTTGGTGCTCTCCCACCTGTGTTGGGGATGATGTGCCTGCCCAGAGCAGGCAGAGGGAATCCTTGTGCTGGGAGGGGCTGCTGGTGTTTCAGTACCTGTCAGCTCCCACCTGCCTAGGCAGGGTGCAGTGGGACACTGTCCCTCTCTTGGTGTGTAGCTCATGTGCTGGGGCTGGCATGGCAGAGAGGAAGGGTAAGTGCCTTGAAATCCAAGTGGTTTTAGTACTTGGAAATGCACAGAGCAGGAAAATACATGGAAAACCTTTTGTGGGAGATCAAGGCAGCATGGTCCTACAGAGGGATGTGTTTGCACTATGGAGAAGTGATTGGCACAGGCTGTCTCTGGGAGGTGCAGGGAAGAGCCCCCTTCCCACACTGGTAGGCCTGGCTCCACTACAGGTGCCATAAGATGGATGCTGGCGGAGGTCATGGCTCTGGGTAATCTGATCAAAGTGAGTTAGACCAGGTGGCAACATAGTTGTGACATCTGTGAGGGCAAACACCAACAGCACCAAACTCCCCAGTGAGAAGCAAACCCTTGGCTATCTGTGACTGGCAGGTTGGTGCCAGCCTGAGAAGTTGCTTTGTGTGTTTGCCAATGCAAGCGCTTGAGAAACTGAGGCTGGGGACCTGATTGGGCCAAGGGATTGCTGTCACTGGGAGAAGAGGGTGGCTTGCAGTGGGATGGCTTCAGAATCTACTTTGCAACCCCTTTGCTGCATTAATGCCGGGGTGGGAGGTGTGACTTTGAGGGGCTGTGGGAAACAATTAGGCAGCCTCACTTCAGGCAGCTGAAGTTGGGATCCCCAAGAGCCAGGGAACAAACAGGGTTTAACAGGTCAGCGTGGAGATGGCATGGGCTTAATTCTTGTCAGCAGTGGGAGCTGGTAGGTGAATGCTGGGGGAGCCTGTCCTGGAACTTTTGCTCAGCCTGCCCTGAAATGATGGTTGTCTTGGCGCTGTTGGGTTTTCATTGCAAGGAGGACTTGTCAATAGATAATGGTTAAAAAATGTCCATTCCTGAAGAACTTAATCTCTTGAAACTTGTTTCCATCACTGTACTGTAATATTTCAGAAGAGTAATTTCTTGACTTAATCCAAGGGAGCTTCCATGGGTAGCCAAGTCATCACTAACCTGAGTAACAGCACACTTTCACTGCAAGGAAAACATCTGCTTTGCTTTTCCCGGAGCCTGGAAGAGGCAGGTTTGCAGAGTAGCATCGTTTCCTTTTGCGAAATGATGAGATGTATTGCCTTAATGAACAAAATCCCCTTTTCTTTTAATTCGCCATAGTAGTTTCATTGCAAACCTCTCAGAGGGTTTGCCATTGGAGGCAAGAGTGTTCAGCACCTTCCTTGCTGGCAGTTCTTAGGGCACGCTTTGTTTCGGGAGGTGAAGGAGTTTTAATACCGTATGAGCTTCCCCACACAGAATGCCTCGATGTTCTTACTTCATTCTAAACTCGTTTTCTTTGGCGTTAATTAGAATTGGCTGAGCACCTATTTAGCTAAATCAAAATAAGACTGTGGTTTCGTATACACTTCCTTTGGCAGATGTTGTGGATTAAGTAGAGTCTGTGCCAGGCTCTGCCCTCTCTCTGTCTTGGTGAAGCTGATCTAGGAGCTGGTATGGGTTAAAACCAGTCCAGCCAGGAAAAAAAAAAAAAAAAAAAAAAAAAAAAAAAAAAAAAAAAGTGTTTTAAACAGAGATCAACTCCCTGGTCAGGTTTACAGGGATACTGCAGGGCTTCAGTGACATGACTGAAGGGGTGAGGGGAGAGAAGGGCTTCAGCAGTTTCTCAACAGCTTCTTCTGCTTGAAGACAGGCATGTGAAGCCATGCCCTAGTTGTGTTCTCCAAGGGTTTCCTATGAGTTTAATTACATCCCTTTAATGTTGCTTCCAACTGCACCAGTGTAGATGGGAGATCTGCTCGCTTTCCTTGTGCCGACTCGGCTAAGAGTGTTCTGACCCAGGGAGGCTGCAGTTGCTCTCTGTGGTTCAGTGTTGCATCGGGAGGCTGCTCATCCCTGCATTTCCCAATAAACTTCCTGGTCTGCCTTTTTAAGAATGCTGTTGCTCCACTGGTTTGTGTTTGAACCCATGTCTGGTGCTTGGTCCCTGTTTTATTCCTTCTCTGAGTTCATCTCTGGATTATTTTTCTTTTCTGTTCTTCATTGCCTGTGAAATGCCTGTCTTTGGCATGTGTCCCACATCGTCTGTAGAGGATAGAGGCCAAGAATCCACGAAACAGTGTTGATCTCTGTCACTGTGTCCTCCCAGCTCCCCTCCTGTGGCCGTCGTTCCGGCCCTTTTGACCAGCTCTTACTTGAGGACTCCAAATGTACTGTTTCTTCCAGCTCCTCATGGCACCCCGTTATCACTCCTCCCTTGCCAGACCTATTCCGGGGTCACGCCTGATCTCTGCTTGTCCCCAGCTCCACGTCGTGCAGCTGCACGCATCCCCTTCTCCCGTTGCAGAGAAGGTCCCTTTTGATTCCTCCTGGAACATCTGTCCTGCTGCTGTGCTTGGGGGCAGAACGTTCCTCCTCCCCTCCTTTCAGTTTAGCCTAAGATGGTGAAATCCCCGCAGATTGTTTGTTCCCCTATTTCCTTTATGTTGCATTTCTCTCCAAGCATCGAAAGACTCCTCCCCTTCCTGCTCCAAGCCACCTCGGTCTCTTTGGGTATGACCCTGCTCTCTGCCTTGGCGTCTGCCCGTCTCCCCCATCGGGAGGATTTCTCCCATCTCACAGTGTGTGTTTTTAGCAGGTTTCCCCTCTTCCCCTGACCTCTGATTTCCGTACACTGTTTGTGCACTTGTGCCCTCGTACGTGCAGATGGGTTCGTCGGTTTCTCTTTGGCACACCAGCTGCCTTGTCCCCATTTCTGCCGTGTGCCTGGCCCCTTTTTCCTCCTCGGAGGATCCCCACCGGCACGTTCAGGCTGCAGCGAGGACACCCGGCAGCAGCTGCGCTCGGGGGAGCCGCTCAGCCCTGTGGCTCGGCCCTTGAGCTGCTGGCCGGCAGGTCCCTGTGGGGCTTCTTTCATGGCACAAACTGCTGCTCGTCCCGTGCAGAGCTGGTGTCGCCAGGAGTTTGTCAGGCAGAAGACAACCGGCAGAGATTGGGGATCATGTGCTGATTCCAGCTAATTCCCACTCCCACCGCTGCACTGAGAGCGTTGCTGTGGCTCTGTGCCTGCTTTACCTTCAGGGTTTTGTAATTCCCTGAACCTCCTTGACAGCATCTCTCTCCCTTTTGCAGTCAGTCCTGCTTGGTTTGGCCGAGTCCACTTGTTAGCACAGGAGATCCTCTCTTCCTCTGCCTTCTCCCTGAAGCAGCAGAGCTTCTCAATGCTCCAACACCCAGTGCTGCACGATTGGCTGCAATGCTCTCCCCTGAAAAGCTCCACCCAGCTGACAGTGCCTCATAGATGCTCCTGAATCTCTGGATTCCCTCAGGTTTTCCACTCATAACTCCAAAGAAAACCAGCACCCTCCTCACAGAAGGAGGGGATAAACCCTTGGTAGCACCACTGGCAATCCTCTGCTCCCTCCAGGAGCCCTCAGTTGTGGAGAGACCCTCCTTGTTTGAGACTTTGCCCCTAGGACCTGCCATGGGCTGCTTTAGGAGAGTCCCGTGCAGCCTTGAAGTTTCAGTGCTGTAAAGGGCCATCACCTTGTACAGCTCTGCTTGGCGTCTCCTGGTGCTGGAGGTTCCTCTGGAGGGAGAAGAAAAGTGGGGGAAATGTTTCAAAGGATTGTGAGTGTGTGAAGAGACTTGTGTGAAATTCTTGTGGTAGCCAGTGGCAATAACACTGTTTAATGAGAGGATGAGTGGACGGTGGATTCTGTCCAAAGGCACTGCTAATTCCTCCTAGCCCTCTTCCAGACCTGTGGCATCCCAGGGCATTGTTCCCCATCTGCCTGGCAGCAAAGCTGGGGATGAGTTTTCTCAAAGGACAGTTGAATCGATCAGCCTAGGGAGAGTTCCCAACCTTCTGTTTTCCTTTTGCAGGCAGAGTGGTCCCTAGAGCCCCAGCAGATCCTGGAGGGTGAGGAGCAGCTGTCATGATCTCTACAGCACCTCTCTACAGCGGGGTGCACAACTGGACCAGCACAGAGCGGATTCGCATGTGTGGCCTCAACGAGGAGAGGTGAGGTGCGTGGGTGGCGGGCAGGGGAAAGGAGGCACGAGGAAGCCACTTAGGGATCTGAAGAGGCTGTGGGAAGGGAGCTGGTGCTGACTCAACCCCTTTTTACCGGGATCTAAAATGGCCCAAAGTGCAAATGAGCCACAGGGAGGAGTTGAATGTATTGGATATGTTGGCATTCCAGGAGGGTCTCCATATCCTCTGCTCCAGCAAGGAGTGAGCGTGCTGGAGGTCTCGGCAGAGGATCTGTTGCCCATGTGTGGTTACGTTACCTCCAGAGCTTTGGTGCTGACAAGACCAAGTTGTCTGCATGTGCTATTGGCTTCACTAGACCTGTGCTCTCAATGGCCAAGGAAGGGAAAGAGCTTGAACTAAAAGCTTTTGGTGACCCAGGAGGGTTTGTGCCAACCAGATGATCAGATGGGAGGGTCGTGACTTGCCACCAAAGAGGAGATTAGGGAGCGTTAGTGTCTGGGAGGTAGGATTGATCAAGCCAAGCTCTGTCGCTTTGCATCGCCTGTTGATTCCCATGGCTCGGGGTCTTATTCTCAGAACCGACTAGTTTGTGGCTTCCTCAAGGCCACCGTGTCTGTTCCATGCATTTGCCAAAGCCAGGGAAGTTTTATGTGCACAGAGGCAGCGTGTGGCTGTCATTGCAGGCCGCGGGTGCCGAGGGTTGTGGTGGGCGTCCCTCGAGGCCGGTGCATCAGCCGTGGGCAGGGACGAACCCCGGGTCTGGCTCGGGCAGAGCCGATCTGCCGCCCGCAGCACCGCCGGGCGCTCTGTGTCCCGCAGATAAGGGCTCTGATGGTGATACCCGCCGAGCCTCTCGGCGCTGCTCCGAGCTTACAATAGGCGTCAAATTTTGAGATGGCTGGGCAGGCCGGGGGACTGCGCCCGGGCGCTCTCTTGTCCCCGATCCTCATCTCATTCCTTGGGCCCCGTCTGTGCGGGCGGCATCGCGCAGTGCCCCGGGAGGAGCTCCGGCAGGGTCGAGCGGAGACCATGCACCGCCCTCAGGACTGCTCCGGGGCAGCCGAGGGGAGCTGGGCAGGGGGGTCCCATCGGCTCTGCGGGTAGCGGCGGGTGAGCTTCGGACTGGGAAGCGCCGGGAGCGCCGTGCCCGGGCGGGCCCCGCGGGGCCGCGGGCGGGCGGGCGGCTGCGCTCGGGCTCCCCCTCGCGCTCGGCCCCGGCCCCGCTCCGGCCCCGCGGCGACCGCGGCGAGCCCGGGACCCCCGCCCGCTCCGGCCCCGGCAGCCCCGAGACCCTCCGGCCTCTCGTCCCGTTCAGCTCCGCCGCCGGCTGAGGCGGCTTGGCCCCGGCCGCCATCCCCGCCCGCGGCCTCTGACGGTCGGGCCGGGGAGCCCCTGGAGGGACTGAGCGGGCTGTCACTGACCGGAAGGTCGGTGGGGATGGCACGGAACAGCCCCAGGCAGGGTCCCCAGCAGTAGGGGTACAGAGCAGCGTCCTGGGGCTGAGCATACGGAGCAGGTTCCTGGCACTGGGGGAACAGAGCAGGGTCCTGCTGCAAGGGGTACAGAGAATGTTCCTGGCACTGGGGTATGGAATGGAGTCCTAGGGCTGAGGCAGCCCAGAATGAGGTCCTGATGCTAAGGGTATGTAACTGGGCCCCAGCACTGGGGGTACTGAGTCCAAAGACAAATCGTGTGCCCACAGCTCTGTGTCTGTGACTGCTGTGAAAACCCAGGACATAGGAAGCAAATCCATCTGAAATTATGTCATCGACAGAATCCAAACTTGATCTGTTTTGTGCTTGCACTAGCAGCTTGTTAGCAGCACTAACAGTGGGGAAGGGCTGTCCGATGAATACCATTGGGAAAGGAGTGTCCCAAAGAGGTCACAGTCCTTGTCCTGTCCAGACTTTCCACTGAGGAATCACATTCCAGAGATGAAGGGTTCAGACACACTGGCCGGCAAGACATGGCACATCGGGATGGCCATGGACACTCCCTGGTCCTCTCCAGGCCTCCTGAGCCCAGAGAGCTTTGGGACCAGAGGGAGAAGAACCCCACTGGCAGCTAGGCTGGGCAGAGGGTCCTAGGACAGGGAGGAAATAGAAGGAATGGGAATGAGGAGGTGCCTGTTGGGGAAAAGACAAGCAAGATGAGACTCAAGGGAGGATGGAAAGGTGTGATGGGGCAGAATGGGAAATGAAGGGGACAGGAACAGGTGTGTGGCACCAGTCTGTGACAATGGGGAAGGCTGGGCTGGCCCATGATGAGGCTGGGTCGCCATGGGTAAGGAAGGTGTGCAGCTGCTCCACTGTCCCACACGGGCACAGGGAGGGGTGGGATTCTGGGAGGGTATTTTGGGGTTTTGTAATGCTGTGTCTTCTTCTTCACTTAGGAGAGCCCCCATTTCTGATGAGGAGTCAAAAACGAGCAGCTCCAAGCACTTGGGGTCTCAAGAGTTTTGTGTCAGCAGCAGTCTTTCCGAGGTGAGTTCTTTGCCTGCACAGCTGAGTCCAAGAAGGCCATTCCCTAATGGAATAGGCCAAGCAGGAGCATTTTCCCTAATGGATTCATCGACTCCTTTTTGAGAGACATGCAGTGAGGCAAAGCCGTTCTCTCCTTTGGGCAAAGCTGTTTGCTGCTTTTGCCTCTGGGTCCAGGGTGGGCAGATCCTTCCTGCTTCCCTGGGTGCCACTTGCACAGCTCCCAGGAGCACTTTCTCCCTTCCTGCTGCAGGTGGAGCTCACAGCAGTCAGCGGTGGTGGCAGCAGTGCCCAGGGGCTGGATGCTCATGGCAAGGTGGAGGAAAAGCTTGGACCCAAACTGGAGGAGCAGCCACCCGATCCTAACCCAAACCTGGAGTGTGTGGGAAAGACTGTGACAGACGACACCCTGGGCCCTCTGGCAGGTCAGGGGGATGGCAGAGGGCAGGAGCCAGCGACCCCCAGAGCTGTGGAGCAGGAGAGCAGTGGTGCTGATGCTGCCTGGACACCAGCAGATCCTCCCAGCGACAAGCAGGCTGATGCTGCCCCAGCCTGCTCTGTGGCTCCAGAGAGTGAACCTGCTGGGAACGAGAAAACCCCCCCGAGCACTGCAGCACAAGGGCCAGGCGTGCTGGCAGAAGGGACATTGTCTGTGGTTGTCTCCAGCTGCAACACCTCTGCCTCCAGTCCCGCCACCTTCACATTGAACAGGGTTTGCTTTCCCCCCTCTCAGGCCCCTGCTATGCAAAAACTGCCCCTGTCCTTCCAGGCTGGGGCTGTGCTGAGCCCGAGCCAGTCACTGGTGTACATCCCCCCTCCCAGCTGTGGGCAGCCGCTCAGCGTGGCCACACTCCCAGCCACTCTGGGGGTCTCCTCCACACTCACCTTCCCCGTCCTGCCTTCCTACCTGCACGAGCGTTGCCTACCGGGTATTATCGCTTCCCCAGAGCTGCGTTCCTACCCCTACACCTTCTCTGTCACCAGGCCCTTGGCTTCAGATGCCAAAGTGGTGTCTGTGGAGGTGAATCAGCTCAGCTGCCCCCCACCTTCGGGTGGAAGTAGTGTCCAGGCTACTGCTGAGAGTGCTCCCCTGTCCAGCACCGGCCTAGCCCTGCCCTCCAGCCAGGCTCTGCCGGCAGCACCGGCACCAGCAACAGGGGGGAGTGCTGCTCCCTCCTCTGGCACAGCTGTGCAGGCCAGAGCCCCGGCAGCTCCCGAGCCACATGCACCCGGGACTGCCACTTCCCTGTCTCCTCTAAAATCCCCTCCCCAGCTAGAGCGTGAGATGGTCTCATCCCCGGAATGCAGTGAGATGCCTCTTGATCTCTCCTCCAAGTCCAACCGCCAGAAACTGCCTCCACCCAGCCAGCGCAAGACCCCTCCCATGCCCATCCTCACCCCTGTGCACACCAGCGGCAAAGCGCTGCTCACCACTGTCCTCTCCAAGTCCCAGCGTGCAGCACAGGCCACGGGCAGCAGCGTCACCTCATGCCTTGGCACCACCCCACCCTTGGTCATCTTTCCTGAGTTCCTGCGCAACGGCGAGCAGGGCTCCTGGGTGAAGAACACCACGCTCATCAGCACCATTCCCGGCACTTATGTTGGTGTCGCCAACCCGGTGCCGGCCTCGCTGCTGCTCAGCAAGGATGTTGGCGTGAGCCTCAGCAGGGACCCACGCCACCTGCCCAAGCAGGAGCCCATCTCCATCATTGACCAGGGCGAGCCCCGCACTGCCAACGTTCTCTGTGGGAAGAAAGCCAACCAGGTTGGCACGGAAGGACAGCAGGATCCTGCCAGGAAACTTCTTCATGGTAGAGCTGCTCCAGGAGCTCCTTTGTGTCAGTCCAAGGACATTGCCCCCTGGAATCCTGTCCAGGGAAGCGTGTACCCGCGATGCCCCGTCAATGGAAAACCTTCCAATCCTCAACTTCTGCCTCTGGGCTGGTCTCCGTACCATCAAACCCCACTGCTTTCCATCGGCATCTCCACAGCAGGACAGCTGCCCCTGAACCAGAGCAGCCCCTGCAAGACAGCTGGGGCAGGCAAGCTGCCGGCATTCCCGAGCGTGCAGCCCGCCGAGCCCAGTGCAGCCGCCCAGAGCCTACCAGAGGGTGAACAAGATGCTGCAGCCAAGAGCAAGAGCTGCTGGGCCTTGCCCAAGCCCTGCGAGGAGCCGAACAACCCAGCACCACTGGAGGCAGGTCCAGCTTTCCATACCAGTGCTTTGGATGGGAAAGGGGGGAAGGGGAAGCTGGACAACACTCCAAAGAGTCAGGAGTGCACTCAGCCAGAGTCTGACTGCAGTCAGGAGAGCAATGCACAAACTGAGGCTCCCCAGGGGAGCTGTAGCCTCAAACAATCAGATGCAAAACCCAAAAACCAAGTGTTAGCGGCGTATTTGTCACATGACCTGCCAGCGGCTGGGCAGCAGGGCCTGCGGATGGTGCCAGAGGTGCCCACAGATGGCCAGCGCAAGGAACTGGGCTGCAAGGGCTCCCGGGAGCCACCGGCCACGGAGCCCCTCCCGTGTGTGCAGCAGGTGGATCTGTGCAGGGTCAAGAAGGAACGAGTGGAGTGTGATGTGTCCTTTCCCTCGGTGACCTGCCTGCATGCTGGGGCGGCTCCCCAGGCCTTCACTGAGGCCAAACTCAAAGGAACGGGGCAAATCAAGCAGGAGGGTGGCACACGCTGCAAGGCCAAACGGCAGAACGATGGGGACACCAGGCAGAGCCACAAGAGACTGAAGTGCCAAGGCCAGGACAGTGAGGAGTCCCCAAGCAAGTCGGGAAGCCGGAGCGTGCATGGCCGGAAGGTGCATAGGATGGGCTGGGACTGCTGGGTCAGGGCAAAGGTGGGGCTGGGGGGGAGAAGGGAGCTCTCATGGGGGGACAGTTGAGGGCACAGGGCTTTCTACCTGTGCTCCTGGGCATTGCCTGGCTGTGGGGGAAGTACCTGTGCTGCAGGTTGTCCAGGGCAGAAATGTATCTGGATTGTCAAAAAAGCTGGAGGGCGCCAGCGTAATCAGTGGAGATAGACTTCTGTCCTTTTTGTGCTGCTTCAGTTCAGCCAGTGGGAAGCTCCAGCTTCAGCCCATGTCCTCCTTTCACAGTGGCAAAAACACCACGACAATCCACATGAGCTTGGCAAGCAGGCAGGCCGGGAAGGACGAGGCGGCCCGGGTTCCATCATGGATCACAACAGCCTTGGGGTAAAGCGCAAGCGTAGGAGGCCAGCGAAGACAGAGTGCCCATCTCCGGCTCACCGTGGAGACAGCCACGAGGAAGGTACTCTTGGGAATGGCAGTGGGTTCCTGTGGCATCAGGCTGCCCTAGCGGCCAAACTGCTGTTCTCCTGAAGCCAAATGGGCTCTGGAGCTGGGTTGGGATCCAAAATAGAGCTGCAGCATGATCAGACTCCCAGAATGGAGGAGGTAGGGAGGAACCTTAAAGCTCATCGTTTTCCACCCTGCTGCCATGGGCAGGGGCACCTTCCACTAGATCAAGTTGCTCTTGGCCAAGCCTGGCCTTAGATGTTTCCAGGGATGGCACATCCCCCACCTCTCTGGAGAACCTGCGCTAGTGTTTTAGGACCCTCATTTTCAAAAACTTCCCTATGTCCAGTCTAAACCAACCTCTGTTGGTTTAAAGCCTTGGGCCATCACAGCAGCCCCTGCTATGGTGACACTGCACTGCCCTTCCCACGTGACAGGTCTGTGATGTGTTTTCTCATGGTTTGGTTTTCCTCACAGGTTACTTGGAGAAGAAGCCCAAGAACAACTTCCGGGATTTCATTCCGGTGGTGCTGAGCAGCCGGACACGCAGTCAGTCAGGTAAGTTGGTGCCCAGGTTCCCAGTGACAGTCCTGCTTGGACTGGGAGCATTCCCTTTTCACGTCGCCTTGTCCGTGCATTTTGTCCTGCTTTGAGGCTTTGCCTAGTGGATCCTCTTGTCTTTTTTGTCAGCTAGAAATCCCACTTTTTTGCAGGAAGCATTGCTGGCTCTTCTGCTGGTGTGACGGGAGAGTGTGATGTGAGTGGTCCGGAGATTTTGCCATTGCTGGAGGAGGATCAGGAAGAAGAAGAGGAGGAGGAGGAGGAAGAGGAGGAGGAGGAGACATCCTTGAAACATCGCAAGCTGCGCAAATCCCACAGGACATCGCGCTGCCACAGCCGCAGGGACAGGGACAGGGACAGGTCTGTGTCTGAGAGGAGCAGCTGTCACACAAGGAGGACCCGGGAGCTGCCCTGGAGAGCAGAATCACCCAGGCAGGTGTGGGAGCCCAATGAGGAGGAGGAGGAGGAGGAGGAGGATGGCCACATCAAAAGGAAGAAAAGGAGACGGCAGAAAAGTCGGAAATACCAGACAGGGGAATACCTGACTGAGCGGGAGGAGGAGCAAGTGGGATATCCCCACCGGAGGCGGAAATCCAAAGCAGGTACAACCTGGGAAGTGGGTTCAGGTACTAAACTGGGGACCAGAGGAGGAAATTTTTGTTTTGTTATGTGTGGAATTTTTGGGGGATTTGGTTTTCATTATTTTTTTTGTAATGATGAAACTCTCTCACTTTTAATGACCTGGTGGCTGTAGCATGGGCTGCTTCGATTGACCAACTTGTCTTTCAAAAACATTTACAGTAAATTCCAAAGCAGTAAACAGCAATTGATGTGGCTAATTAGACACTGATCTTACCCTTGGCTTAAGACAGAGGGCATGGGAAAATGAGAATGGGATGAGGTAGCACAGTGGATTTCTGGACAAGCAGGGTCCCTGGGAGCCATGCTCAGCTATCTGTGCTAACACAGGGGGATGTGGAGCCATCCTGATCCAACTAGGCTTCTTTTGGCTTTGTCTTGCTTTATGAGGGTCACTTGCAGACTTGCACCAGGGAGCACAAGGGCGAGAGGATTAGCAAGGGTGCAGTGATAGGGGATCCCCCTCTGTGGTTTGTAGGCGTGAGGAGGAACATGCTGTGCCTGCCTGTGCTCACCTCTGCTCTGCCACTGCTCCTGCACCTTCCCCTGCCACTGCCAGACCCTCCGTGAAACCGAAATCCATGATGAGCACATCTCTGAGGGCAGCAGTCTCTGCAGTCCCCTCTCCCTGTGCAGGGACAGTCGAGGCTGTAGGACCTGTCCAGCCGTGCTCGGTGTGTGCTGCTGCTTGGCTGTGGCTCGTAGTGCAGAGTCACGCAGGTGACGGGGGGGAAAGCTGTCATGGGCAGCACTTGTGCCAGCCTTCTGCATGCTTGGGCTGTGCTCTTGGAGGGCATGAAGTGGCCATGGCCCTGCTGCCTTCTGCCACATTGGAGCTCAGACTGGCACTCCTCAGGTGCTGCTGAGATGCTGTGGGGAGCAGAGGTGGCTGCTGTCCTCCCAGCAGCTGGTATCTGCTCCAGCACAGCGTTACACTATCCTGTGGTGTCTGGGAGCCTCAGTCAGACCAGGAACAAAGTTTCGAGTTGGCTTCCTAGTGTCTTGGCAACTCAGGCACTCGCGGGATGCCTCCTGTTCAGAACGGGACCCTGGAAGGAGCTTTGCAGTGGCATTCAGGAGGGTTTGCCAGCGCATTCAGGAGGGTTTGCCAGTGGCTTTACCACACATGTTATATGTTATCTGTCTGTCTGTCCAGCTTCCTCCAGAGGCTGGGCCTGCTGTAGTTTGGATTCAGAAGTTGTGGCCTTGAGCCACCTCCAGTGGCAGTAGAGTCCTGAAGTTCTCTCCATGCAGTGCTTTCCTCCATCTCTTTTTAACTGATCTCTTACTCGTTTCATGGACTGCCTGTAAGTCTCGTGCTGCAGGATTGGGTGAGCAGGATTCCTACATTCAGGGAGGACAAGGCTGGATTTCCCTTGAGAAATCCTGGTGCTTCTTAACTGGATGCATGTTAATGAAAACTTAAATGTGCTCCTTAACTTCAGGGGAAGATGTGAGAGGGCAAAGCAGGCCTGTTATGTTTAGGCAGCAAGCACTGAGTGTTCACAGACAGCTCCTGCTTGTCCTGCCCCTCTAAGACATATCCCAGTGAATCCTGCTCCCATCTTTCCTTGGGTGTCTCATGTACATGCTGAGTTCATCCCAGATGGGAGAATCTGTGTGTTGCCTCTGCTTCTCCTTCTTGCAGTGTCCCTGCCCTGGGGCTGGATTTAAAATCATGGAACCCCAGAAAGGTTGGGGTTGGAAGAGACCTTAAAGCTCATCCAGTTCCACCCCTACCATGGGCAGGGACACCTTCCACTATCCCAGGGTGCTCCAAGCCATGTCCAGCCTGGCCTTGGACACTTCCAGGGATGGTGCAGCCACAACTTCTCTGATTTCTGTGCAGCTCTCAGAGATGGGCAGTTTGTCTTGCCTGGTGCCAGAGGTCTGGGTGACCTTCAGTGTCGTACCTACAGAAGCTCCACACTCATTCACATTTCTCCTTTAGATTGCAGGCACCGGAAGCAGAAGGAGTCCGGGAAGGGCAAAGGCACAGAGCTGCAGCTGAGGAGCAGGCTATCCCCATCACCCCGGAAACCTCAAGGACACACGGACTTTCGGAATGGCTTTTTCCTGGAGCACTCCGACACCTCTCCTGTCCAAGAAGAGCTAGAGAAACCATCAGGAAAACGCAAATGTAAAACCAAACACCTGGCAGGGATCTGTGACGAGGGGAAGGTATGGCTTGAACAGATGAGGGGAACATGTGAGGGGAGAAGGGGACTCCCATGAGTCATGGCCACATGTGCCAAGGAGTTGTATTCCTTTCTTTCCCAGGGGAAAGGCTGCTGCAACCAGCCCAAAATGTGCTCTCCGAAGAAGCCCCAGGACTTGTGGACACTTTGTAAGTCCCATCGGGCCAGCCCAGGGAGTTCCCCTGAG
Source organism: Agelaius phoeniceus (assembly GCF_051311805.1). NCBI lineage: Eukaryota > Metazoa > Chordata > Aves > Passeriformes > Icteridae > Agelaius > Agelaius phoeniceus. The sequence goes on from NC_135278.1 coordinate 1,659,745, forward strand.
CTGCCCCCAGCCCAGAATGTTCCCCCGGGAGCTCGGCGGCTGATTGTGAACAAGAACGCAGGAGAAACGCTCCTGCAGCGAGCAGCACGCCTGGGCTACAAGGTGAGTCCTGTGCCCTCCTGCCTGTGCTCGCACTGCCCTGCCTGGGCTGGTTTTCACAGCCGTGCTCTTGCTGTGCAGGACGTGGTGCTGTACTGCCTGCAGAAGAAGAGCAGTGACGTGAACCACCATGACAACGCGGGCTACACGGCCCTGCACGAGGCCTGTGCGCGCGGCTGGATTGACATCCTGCACATCCTGCTCCAGCATGGCGCCAACGTCAACTGCAGTGCCCAGGATGGAACCAGGTGAGCCAGCGCAGGGTGGGGCAGGGAGCACAGAGGGTTCTTCAGGCTGGTCATCACTAAATTGATCTTAACCAAACCAGAGCATTTCCTTAGCGAAATCCCGGTCCCTTTCTGCCCTTGCAGGCCTATCCATGACGCAGTCGCAAACGACAACCTGGAAACCATGTGGCTTCTCCTTTCGTATGGTGCTGATCCCACTCTGGCCACATACTCTGGGCAGACAGCAGTGAAGTTGGCCACCAGTGATGTGATGAAGAGCTTCCTCTGTGGTAGGTACCAGGCCTGGGGTCACAGTGCTCCAGACCTTCCCCTCTGGCAGCATACAGGGCCAAATCAGGGTGTGAAAGAGCCTGAGCAGAAAATGACTTAGTCTTTAGCTCTGTCCTGTCACAGAAGCATGTTTTTACCACCCAAACATTAATTATAGAATTGTATGTGTTTCCTGTATAAGATAAAAGTCAGTTTTCAGTGTGCAAGGAGATGGCTGCGCTGTGGTCACATGACTGAAGACAGTCCTCTGCTTGGAGATGCTGTTCCACAGTCCCTGGTTCTACTGCTTAACCTAAGGGAACAGATTTTTGTTGCCAAATAATGCTGCCTTTAATGGCAAAAGAGCCCTGCCCAAATACTGCTGCTGACAGAAGGGGCTGGTTTGGATCCCTATGGTCGCGTTCAGTGCCATTTGTGTACACACAAGACAAGTGTTGTGGCTTCTCCACAGCAGCAAGGAAGGGACAGCCAGAGGTGGCTCCCAGACAGTGACAAGACAGAAAATCCCCAGTGTTGACAAAACTCTCTTTTCCCACTGCTGTGTGAGCACCTCTAGGGTCAACTACTCACACAGGTTTTGGGGATGGTGATTTGGAGCTCAGGACTGTTCTACAAGTCCTTCTTTCCAAGCCACTTCACACTGTCAGCTGTTTTCCGTTTTCAGCTCCCATTTCCTGGTTGGCGGCCTGGGGTGATGCCCACTCCTGAGCAGCGACACCCTTCCTGCAGCTGTGGTTCAGCTTTTGCCGTAATGCCCAAGTGGGAGAAGCAGCAGGGGTGAAGCAGCTCCCCCTGGATCTGTGGATGTGCACACCAGGATGATGCTTCAAGCCATTAACTGTCTGGATTTTCTCTCTCTAGATTACCTGTCAGATCTGCAGGGCCGCAGTGACGGAGACCCTCGGACAGCCTGGGATTTCTACAGCAGCTCCGTCCTCGGTGAGTGCAGTGCAGGCTGGGTCGGTGGCAGCAGAGCAGGAGGTGAGGCTGTGGAAAACACATCATTACCTCGGGTTTGGCCACATCCATCTCTACTCATGCTTTGGGTAGAGACCTTGCTGTGGTGATACATGCTGGGAGTTGCTCCTGGGAGGGACTTCTTTGGGAAGCTGAATATGTGCATCCCTTCAAGTGCGAGACTTTGCTGCAGGTGCTGCTGCTGGTTCCTGAGGGTCTCTGGTTGTCGATACCAAGCATGTCATTCTTGTAGCAGTTCTTGTTGCTCCCCTGCTAACCGGTCACCAAGGAAGGTGAAGGACATACTCATTCCTTCAAGGTGTAGAAGTCTTGAACTTCCAGGTTCGCAGAACTGCCCATCCCTCTCCCCTGCTTTGGAGGGGAGATGTTCATCCAGGGGAGGTCCTATTCTTACAACACGAGGCATTTTTCCCAGTGAAGGGCTGACTGCTGCCTTTACTGTCACTTCAAAACCGTGGTTACAATGGAAGATGTTCTGGATCTGACATGGGCCTGTGGCACACTGGAGTCCCTCCAGCCTCTTCCAAGTTCAGTGCTTCCAAGCCCTCCATAAGGACTTGAAGCATTTGCGCTTCGGGCTGAGAGACTGCTTGTTGATTGTAGTTGTTCACCTCCGTAACTTCCAACATCCTTCTAGAAACAAAAACAAATCTGATACATTCAGGAGGGTGCTCTTGGAAGAGGACTTGTCTTTGGAGGACCCTGATGTCTTTCCATTCCAGAACAGGAGAAATTCTTCACTCCTGAGAGCACTGTTTGTAGGCTGCTGCACCTCAGCCCTGCCAAGGGAACAGTTCAAACCTCAGCCTCCTTCCTCAGAATTTCTCACTCTCAAAGCTCTCACAAGCCTTTACAAAGAAAAATAGCTGTTCTTTGCAATATTTTTAAAGATACTACCCCTTTTGATTCATCACTGATTTCCTGCTGCTCCATCCATGGGGCATTCCCAGTGTTGCCTTTGTGAGGCTGTCTGGCAAGGCAGGAGCTAACACAGCTGGGAAGTGATCCCTTACCCTGCCAGGTCTGTTTCCAGCAGGCACAGGAAGGGACCCTCCTCCCCATCCTCCTGGGATCAGTTTACAGCAACAGCAGCTGAGGTGCCAGCCCCTCATCACCTGTGCTGTGCCAGGCACTGCTGCTGGACACTGACAGAGCCACAGAAAAACCGGGATGCCCAAGCCTGAGACATGGGCTGGTTTCTTTCCAGCCTGTTTACTGTGTGTCCTGCAATGTCCCTTTCTGGCTCAGGTACCTCAGCAGTCACCTCGGGTCACCTGGAACAGGTACAGCCCAGGGCAGGGAAGTACCTGGTTCTGCTCTGGAATAAGGGACCTGCTCTCAATCATCACAGGCAGCAAACAACTCTCCTCCTCCTGTGGATCAGTCCTTTGAAATCTCCCTTTCCATCAGCTCCACCAGCTGAAGCACTGTATGTCCCTCAGGATACAGGAGAAATCCCAAGCCCTGCTTGAGCTGTTCCTATTCCAAGGCAGGAATGCTGTCCACATTTTCCTTGAGGTCTGCAACTCTCTGGGGGCAGAAGGATAATGAAGGAAGCCAGGGTGTGGGATCTCTGAGGTGTGGAAAAGTCATCAGTGTCCTGCGCTTGGTGCTGCTGGAGCTCCAGACACAAAGTCCCAGTCCAGGGTTTGTCTCCACCTGCAACAGGCATTGTTGTGCCTGATTGTCTCCCTCAGTGGTACAGAATGTTCCTGTCCTTGTCCCAGCTTTTGCAGGGGCAGACTGACAGGAGTGAGCTTTCAGGACAGACAGTGAGCCCTATTTTTGCCACATTAAATGCATTTAATTATTTTTTTCTGAGTTGTTCAGGATATCTGAGGTTTTTCAGTGATGGTATCTGAGCTTTGCCAGCAGCAACATTGGATCAATAATCACATCACTTATTTTTGTCCTATTCTATAGTAAGTTTGGATGATTTCAGCACCCTGTTTCTTAGGGATTTTTTTTCCCTTGGCAGCACTAGGAAATAATTGTTTTTCCCCAAGACCCTGCCTAAGCCAGTGTCCCCTGTCATCTGCTGTTTTCCTCAGTTGGAATCCTACTCGTGCTGGGTGAGCAGCTGGGTGTGTGAAGCTTCCTCATGCGGCACACCAGAAGATTTTCTTCTTTTCAGCCTTTTCTCTTGTGCGTGGGGTTGAACTTTTGCATGATTGGTTTATTTGCTTAGGGACATATTGGGTCTCGCTGCTCTCTGTAGAATCTAAACTCTCTTATCTGGAAGTTTTTGGAGTTTTCCTGTATTATCTCAGTGGGACAACATCACTCTTCAAACCTAAGACTATTCACACTTCATAATAAAATCCAGGCAGCAAGCTTCTCTTCAACAGGAGCTTTTCAGATTGGTAAACAGGAAAATTACCTGTTTTTAAATGGTTTTGGATCCAGCCTGCTGTTCTCCATCCCCTCTGGACACAGATCCTGCTGGAGCTCAGACGCCTCCTAGAACACCCAGGCAAATTCTCTAAGTCATAGAATCATGCACTGGTTTGAGTTGGAAGAACCTTAAAGACCATCTTATTCCACTCCTCTACCATGCACAGGGACACCTTCCACTGTCCCAGGTTGCTCCAAGCCCCATCCAACCTGGCCTTGGACACTTCCAGGGATCCAGGGGCAGCCACAGCTGCTCTGGGCAACCTGTGCCAGGGCCTCACCACTCTCACAGGGAACAACTTCTGTATATCCACCTTAAATTTTCCCTCATGCTTGTTGCTTGGTTGGATTAGTCTCTGGTGGCACAGCCTTGCTGTCCTCACTGAGATGGGTGTTGGCTGCCCTGGATCACCTGCCAGAGGTTCTGAGGGTGGGATTTGGGTGGAGAAGCTCTTGAGGAGCAGAGTGCTCACTGTGCCTTCCTTGGTAGGGCCTGTGCAGGCAAAGCCTCTCTACATCCACCTCCCTCCTTGCTCTTCCAGGCTCTTCCAGGCTGAGGATATCTGTCCTGGCATGGGAGAGGGGCCAAGGTCATTTTGGAGAGAGTCTGGGTTCTACCAGTGGGGTGGCTGATGGTGCAGACTGTGCAGTCGCACCTGTGGGACCAGAGCACACCTGAGCTTCCTGCCACGACTCGGGATTTTCTCCCCACCTCACCTCGCCACTGAGCAATCTCTCTATGCAGAGCAGCCAGCACTTGCTCCATGTTCCTCTGGGACGAGGGGCTGGAGGGGAGCAGGAGGGGTGCAGTTCTCACATGGCTGCAGGAATGTTGTGGGAAGGTGCCCATGGGGTTGTGGCAGTGGTCAGGGAGTACCAGCACGGGCTGGCGTATAACTGAGCAGTGCCAACCTCTGTCCTGTTGCAGAGGGGAAGGACAGCATCGGCTGTGACCTGCTGCTCAACCCTCCAGGGAGCTCAGACCAGGAGGAAGAGGAGCAAGAAGCAGATAACTTCATGTTTGAGTTCTCAGACAAGCCGCTACTTCCCAGCTACAACCTCCAAGTGTCCGTGTCCCGGGGGTGAGTGCCTTTCCCTGAGCCCTGAGCAGGACTATGCAAGGCTGCAGCCCCAGCACGGGCAGCAGCACCTTGGTTGTTCCAGTGGGATTAATAGCTGCTTGTATATCTCAGGTGTTTTTTTCATAGAATCATCACAGAATCCCAGAATGGTTTGGGTTGGGAAGGGCCTTACAGCTCATCCCATTCCACCCCCCTGCCATGGCAGGGACACCTGCCATTAGACCAGGGTGCTCCAAGCCACATCCAAGCTGGCCTTGGACACTTCTAGGGATGGGGCAGCCACAGCTGCTCTGGACAGCAGAGGGAGGTTGTGGCTGTGGCACTGGGGAAGTTGGGGAAGCAGTGCCTGGCTTCGCACAGCCTGGAATGTTCTCAGGGAGTAGGGAAGGCTCATCAGGGTTCCCCCCACCCTCCATGGCCAGGCACATACTGCTGCCCTGAGTGTCCCTGTGCTGTGCCTCTCAGGAAGCTCCCCTCTCTCATCCTTGTGATCCTGCTAGTTCTAGCCCTGTGTTCATTCAGCAGCAGCTCACACTTATGGCTCTGAGATTGTTTCCTTTCCATCATGGCTAAATCAGTCCCAGCACTGGAACACCATTCCCACCTGCACCCCCTGTGACACAGTGGCTGTTGCTGGGGCAGAAGGGTGACTTGGAAGAGGCAGCAACCAAAGCACCACTCTTCTCTGCAACAAATTTCTGTGCCTGCCAGTGTTTGTCCATGCAGAGGGACACATGCAGCATGCCCTCCAGCAATAAACCACACCAGAAGCTCCATTTCCTGACCATGTGGCCTATTCCTGGCAGGGAAGCTGCCAGGACCTTGTTGAAGGCAGGATTTTTCACATCACTGTCCCTGCCTGGCTGTGAGTGTTTTAAAAAGCTGTGACCTGTGAGGCCATGATCAAACCCCAGTCCTTGGGCTCCTGAGGGGAAGCAGCACATGGAGAACAGTGCCAGGGCCAGAGGGGAGGGCCAGCATGGCAGGAGGTGGGGGGGAGGGCACCGTGCCTGCAGCCCCCTCCACCCCTATAACCCACCGTGCTCTTGCCATCTTCGCAGGCCCTGCAACTGGTTCCTGTTCTCTGATGTGCTCAAGCGGCTGAAGCTGTCCTCCCGCATATTCCAGGCCCGCTTCCCGCACTTCGAGGTGGCCACGCTGCCCCGGGCAGAGTTCCAGCGCCAGGTGTCCCTCAGCCAGGTGCTGGCGCAGGAGGAGGTGCCAGCAAGCCCCGAGCTGGCGCCGGGCGCGGCAGAGACTGTGGAGCTGGTGCACTACGAGCCCGAGCTGCTGCAGCTGCTGGGCTCGGTGGTGGAGTACCAGGCCTGGAGCAGCTGACGGGGACAGGCCACTCCCGGCATCACGAGGCAATAATAAGGACCAAGGGGAAGCAGCTCTCTCAGCGCCAGCAGCAGGGACCCGAGTCTTAGAGCAGCCGCTCCTCCTCTCCTCAGGGTCTCCGCCAGCTGGGGAGGGAGGACCCTCGCCTCCAAGGCATTCCCAAGGTCCCCCGCCCACGAGCAGTGGCGGTCGCTGCCGCCGCCGCCGCCTCATCCAGCTCCGGTGGCTGATGGAACCCCCTGCAGGGGGCTCAGCAAGGGGTGCGAGCCGCCGCCCCTCCCCACCGAACCCTACGGAATTGCGCCTCTCCGTTTGCCCTCCCCCTCCCAATGTCTTCCATAGTATTTATTTAATTAGTATTTAATTTGTAATGTTTTCTTTGTTTTTGCTGAGTCTGTATCACTGTGATGGTGAGCTCCGGGCTGTGGGATGAGGCCGTCCCCCGCCCCTCTCCACTGTGCCCCGAGGCCAGCCAGGCCCAGGGGCTCCCGTCCCTCCCTGGCAACAAGCCAGGGCACAGCCCCTTTCCTTGCCCTTGTAACTGGCTCCTGCTGCCAGCGCTCAGCCCCAGCCGGGAGCCAGCCCCACTGCTCCATCCTCTCCCGTGCCTCCTCCTCCATCTCATTCGTGCCGCAGCTCCCTGTCCCCGGCGGTGCCGCCCGGGCAGGCGCAGCCCGCGGCCCCCAGCGCGTCCCCCGCTTCGGCAGCTTGTGCCCCGCCCCAGGCTCTGTACCCTCGGCAGGAGCCGCCCCCTTGGCCCGCGCCCCGCCGGTGTCCCGGGAGCGGCTTTCTGTGCAGCAGCGGGTGCAGGCGGGCTGCTCTGCCTCGGGGCCGGTACAGTTTTATTGTACAGGTGCTAACAGGACTGAGGTCGGGACAATCGGGGGATTTCTGGCTCTCCCCGCTCCGCAGCGGGAGCCTTGGGTGAGTTTTTTTGTTGGTTCGTTTTTTCTTTGTGTTGTGTTTCTTCCCAGCCAGGGCAGGCGTTTTCCCCCTTGGAGCCCCACTGCCAGCCTTCCCTCCGAGGGCCCGGCAGCACCTTCTTTAAGCCAAGGGTTTTTTTGCCTTTGGGTGTGTATTCTGGTTGCTCTTTCTGATTTCTGTTTTATTATATGCAGCAACAGGCTGTGGTGTCAAAAACACTGATGTACAGAAAAAACCTGCATCAGGCTCCCTGGCTCCTGCCTTTTTTTTCGTGTCCAGGCAGATTTCTGTGCATGTCAGCCTGAGTCTGTGGCTCAGGGAAGGGAGAGGGGAAGTGGCCTGTGGGACCTGCAGGGCCCATGTGTCTGCACAGCTGGAAAACCAGGGAGACTCCACTGCTCCTCCCAGCTTCCTGCCTGACCCTGGTGCTGGGAACTCTGAAGCCAAGCCCAGCAATCCCCAAACACAGATGTCAGGGTAGCCCTGTCTGGTCCCAGCACCCCCAGCCTGTTCATAGGGCAACTGGTCCCTGGCTGGCTTTCTCACCTCTGTGGGAGCAGAGGGTGCTCAGGGCAGTGCTGTAGTTTTGTTGTTTCTTTAGGAAGGACAGCAGAAATGCCATGATGACGGGACTAGGAGGAAAGCTTTGCCCACACACCACCAAGAGGAACTCCCCAAAGTGGTACAGGAGCAGTCAAGGCAGGTCTTAAAAAGAGAGGGGAGAGGTGCTCCCACAGTGGGGAGGTTTCTCATGAACCTAAGGTGGTGCAGCCACAGGGAAAACTCACCAAATGAATGATCTGAAATGTTCACTTCGAAGCAGATGGGTGGGAGGGAGCTGACAGGGTTCAGTTGGAGGCTGGCCACCAGCACCAGCCCAGGGATCTCAACCACAGGAGCTGGAGCACCTGAAGCCTGGTGGAGGCCAAGGGCATGGGCTCTGCTTGGCTGGAGGAGCTCAGGGGCTTCCTGCTCTGCACAGGCCTCACCTGCCGTGGACTTTCTCCTGATAGACTAGGCAAAGGTGGGCACAATTAGAGAAATGAAATATTTATTAAAACCGGTTCATCTCAATGAGCCATGGCCAAGAGTAGGGGGGCAGTGCTGTCCATCCCCACTTCTCTGGTGTGCTGCGCTCAGGCCGTAGTGGCTGCCTGGAGCAGTGGCTGTCCTTGAGATCCTGCAGGGCGCTGGCAGCATGAGGCTGTCCAGTCGTGCAGGAGCGCCAGAATGCCCTGCAGGACAGGGAGGGTGGCTGCTGGTGAGCCAGGGCCACAGTGCCTGTGGAAGGGGCAGAGCTGTGGGCCTTGGTCTGTGTCCACTCATCAGTGATTTGAGAAGAAGCTGAACTCTTCTTTTGTATCAGAGTCTCAGTTTCAGTCTCCCGGTCAACCATGAGGGGAGCAGCTGAATTTTTCTCCTCTTCTGCCACAGTATCTGTCTGTGTCTCCTGCTCAGCATATTGAACAGCTGAATCCACCTCTTGTGCCCAGGTCTCAGTCTGGGCTTCTTGATCCACACGGTGAGAGGCCGTTCTCCGTGGGACAGGAATTGGTTTCCTCGCGGAGGCCTGGAAGGAGAGTTGGGGATTTGTAGAGGCCACCGGGCTTCCCCCAGCAGCAGCTGCTGGGACAGGAGCACCGGAGCTGCTGGGCCTGCAGCGCTGTGGGCAGGGAAAGCCTCGTCCGGCCCTCTGTGCTTGGCCCTCACCGCTTCTGGCCCCACCAGGCCGCTGCGGGCCCGGCGGCTCCTCACGAGTCGGAGCTGGCCACGTGCTGTGGCTCTGCTGGCCTGGATGGACGGCTGCAAGGAGCCACCAGGGCGGCACTTGCGCCCCTGCGGGCCTTGTTCCGGGCCCCCCGCGTCCAGGCTGAGGCGGCTCTCGGTACCCGCCGAGCTCAGTGTGCTGAGGGACAATGTCAGGCGGGACACAGACCAGGCCTGGCTGCCCTGGGAGCTGCAGGGCGATGTCAGCCGGGGCCGGGACCGGGCCTGGCTGCCCTGGGAGCTGCAGGGCGATGTCAGCCGGGTTAGGGACTGGCCCTGGGTGCCCTGGGAGCTGCGGGGCGATGTCAGCCGGGTTAGGGACTGGCCCTGGGTGCCCTGGGAGCTGCGGGGCGATGTCAGCCGGGTTAGGGACCGGCCCTGGGTGCCCTGGGAACTGCGGGGCAATGTCAGCCAGTGCAGGGACCGACCCTGGCTGCCCTGGGAGCTGCGGGGCAATGTCAGCCAGTGCAGGGACCGACCCTGGCTGCCCCAGGGCTGCTGCAGCTGTGGACGGGAGGAGGATGTGTGGGATGGAGGCAGCTTCCTGGGCAGGGTGCTGATACACCTGGTGCCATCCTCCTGTTGGCTTCTCCCTCCGTCTCTCAGCTGGTGCCTCTCCTTGGGGCTCTGGGGACTGGGGTTCTGCTCCTCCATGCCTCCTTTTCCACAGGTGTCCTAGGAAGCTGCTACTTCCTCAGCAAGGTGTTCTGCTTGAGTTGGTACCCCAGAGGGGCTCCTTAAACACCCCATGGGGAGGATGTGGCCCTGCTGTGTCACAATGGCCCAAGGGCACCATGAGGCCCTGCATCACCCAATGCAGTTGTCAGGTGTGTTGGGTTTGCATGGCCACGTTTTGGCAGCAAGGGGGCTACTGGGCCGGCTTCTGTGAGAAATTGCCGCAACTTTCCCCATGTCTGACAGAGCCAACACCATTGGCTCCAGGATGCACCCACTGCTGGCCAAGGCTGAGCCCAGCAGAGATGGTGGTGACACCTCAGGGATAAAAGATTTAACTGCAGCCTATGGGAAGGACTCACACTGGAAAACTTCATGGAGCACTGGCTCCTGTGGGAGGGACCCCACACTGGAGCAGGGGAAGGACTACAACCACTCTCCCTGAGCAGGGACAGAAAAACAACATGTGATGAACGGACCATGGCCCTCATTCCCTGTTCTCCTTGTGACAATGGGAGGGAGGATGGAGAGCCCAGCAAGGAAAGGGAGGGAGGAAAGTGTTTTTAAGATTTGTTTTACTTCTCATCATCCTGCTCTGATTTTAACTGGTAATTGATTTTCCCAAGTTGAGTCTGTTTCGACAGTCTGGAGTACAGGCAGAGAGCCTGCAGGCCTGCTTGCTCCCCAGTGGGAATTCCTGCAAGGAAAGAGGGAGTTCTGCAGGCTTCTCCAAGGCTCACACAAGGGAAAACTGACCCCAGTGGGGCAGCATGTTCCCCTTTCCTCACCAGCCAGGCAGTGGTGCAGGAAGGAGCAGGTGACTAGAACAATCTGACTTTATTGGTGCAAACACTGGGCTTGGGTGAGTGGAATATTCCCAAGTGCTCCCAGGAAGCTGCCCAAGGTGCAGGGGTGCACACAGCCAGCAGCCCACTCCCTCCAGGTGTTCCTGCTGTGGAGTTCAGTCTTCGTGGATGTTGAAGAGCTTTGCTACTTCGTTGAGGTCCTCATGCTCCTCCCCATCTTTGATGATCTGGAAGGAGGAGAACAAATTAAATCCTGCGAATCCTGTAGAGAGCCAGTGCTGCAGGACTGTCACAGCCAATGGCAGGAACTCCTTGGATCCTCTCTGAAGCACCAGACTGAGACAGCCACAACACAACAGCACATTCTACATCCAAATTCACATGGGAGTCTTAAATGTACCATCACCTGCCTACAGGAACAGCAGGAAAACCATCCTCCTGTCCCTGTGTCTGGGTTTCTCTTTACAGCCAGGGGGAACAAGTGTTTTAAAAAGATATTCAGCTTTGCAAAGGTGAGCCTGGTCCTGACTTGGAGCCAGGATACCTGGCTTGAACCTGCAGCTTTTAGACAAGATGAAGACACTATGGATTTAGAACTGCTAAGGGAGGGAGGGAAGGGGAGGGAGGGAGGAAGGAAAGGAAGAAGGCAGGAAAGAAGGAAGGCAGGATCTCCCAAGGGGATGGCAGAAGCAACATGTTTCAATTGCATCTTCAGATTAGATATCAACAGACTTCCACCATGAATAGTTTGTCTTGGGACAGATCACTCAAGGGCAGAGTGGGATCACTCCCATGGTTCAAACAACCAAAATTCTTCAGAGGTGTTAAAACCTGACCCAGGTCTGGCTTAGCTGAGCTGAGAGGTCTGGGCCAGGCCACAGGGGTGGGGACACACCAAGCCCCTGCTCAGGGCTGCTCCAGCCCTGCCATGGTGGCTGTTTCTGGGATGGTGACATTAGAGACTTTTTCAGATGCTTGGAGATGGGACAAAGCAGCACAAAAATGGGACACTTCACTCTTGTGCCATCACTGTGACTCCAGCCTGTACTACAGACCTGGAATTTCAGCCATGCCAAGGCAAGGCTTGGAGCACACACCCGATTCGAGTTATTTGTGTAAAAAATTTGCAAACATCCAAAAAAGCCACAGGGACAGTTCCCCTAATTCACCCAGAACAGTGTTCCCATTGGATGTTGCACCAGACAGAGCTTCTGCCTTTATTTATCCTCACTTTGAATTGACAGATTGATTTTTCCACAAGAAAAGCCTCGCTCTAACAAACCCCCCTGTCCATCATCCTCTCTGCACTGACCTTCCGAGCAATGGGCATCCTGTTGAAGATGTTCCACAACACAATTCCCACCACGACCTTATCCCTGAGGTAGAAAATGACACCTTTGCCGTAATCTTCTCCTTGCTTTGGGACTTGAGGCATTGGTGAAGAGCTTTGAGAGATCTCAACTTCTGAGGCTTCTGCTTCTGTTTCACTCTCAGATCGAATTCCAGTCCCTAAGGCAGAAATAGGAGGAGTCACACACCCAGTGCAGGACATGTGATGATGGGAGCAGACTCAAGAGCATGTTCTGCAGGAGGCTGAGGTGTTTCCCTTTGAGTTGTGTTCCCCAAAAGTTAAGTTTCATAAACACAAGGATGAAACTATCCCAGCATGGAGCATAACACCAACAATCCCCAACACTTCTACCCCCAAATGGAAAGGAGAGCACAGTCTGCTTCCTCTAGGCAGCAGATACAAAATAAACATGCTTGGATCCAGAGTGTCTGTTGTCTCAAAATGATCATTTTATTGCCAAGGAGATCAGACTTCCCTGAGAAAGTCTGCCTGGCAGTAGACATGTTCCCTGATACCTTCTCGGAGGAATGCTTTAATCACATTTTAATATAAAAGCCAGCCTTTAAAGCTTGGTGGAGAAATGAGACAGCAGATTGCTGTTTCCTCATGCTCTCAGAGGTCGGGGTGACTCTGTGGTCCCCACACCAGCACGTGCAGGAGCTCCCCAGTCCCTACCTGACTGTTCTGTCGCGCTTTTTGGCGTGTCCTTCGCTGTCGCCTTGGCAAACACTCCCACTGTGGGCAAACTGCTGTCCACAAGGCCAATGGCTTCATACCCCACGTTGGGGCCCAGATCACTCCTAGGAATGAAGTGGGAATGAAGTAATTTGTAGCAGTAGCAGAGACAAATCCAAGGCAGTTCCATCCATCTGTGCTCCACTCCTTACTCCAGCATGCTGTGGGCAATGCTGGACACTGACACACTGACTGAGACACAGATTCTCCTCTGCACACACAGGTGGAACAAGGAGTCAAGACATGACAAGCCCATGGCCATGAGAAAAACGAGCTCACTGGCCAAAACTTTGAAATCCTTCAGGCCTGCTCCCTGGGAGGCAGCTGGAGGCTTCCCAGCTTCTGGCAGTGCTTTTATCCACACCAGGCTTGGCAGCATGGACAGGCATGGAGTGAATATTTTTGAGAGCATTTAGAAAATACTAAAGGGAAGAAACCTTGCCTTAACACCTTCTTGAACAGCACACCCGGATCTGAACTGGGGTGCTGATAGTAGATAAAGCAGCTGTGGTTTGGGACTAGTAAGCAGCAGGTGTCTGAAGTGTTTCCCAGGATGCTGAGGAAACAGGTGCATCACAAACCATGAATCTATGTACAACATGACCTCCCTGGCCAGAATCCTCCGGCACAGACTGGGGTGACTGCAAGGAACACCAGTAACATGGCAGCTGTGATCATCTGGAGCTCAGGAGGGATCATGGAATGATTTGGGTTGGAAGGGACCTCAAAACCCATTTCATTCCACTCTTCTGCCATGGGCAGGGACACCTTCTATTATCCCAGACTGCTCCAAGCCCTGTCCACTTCCAGGGATCCAGTGGCAGCCACAGCTTCCCTGGGCACCCTGTGCCAGGGCCTCATCACCCTCAGAGGGAAGGTTTTCCTCTGTATATTGAACCTAAATTTCCCCTCTGTGAGTTCAGAGCCTCTCCCCCTTGTCCTGGAGGAGGGACTCCAGTCGCTCTCCAGCTTCCCTGCAGCTCCTTCAGACACTGGAAGACGTTGTGAGGTCTCCACACAACCTTCTCTCCAAGAGGATCAGGATCCTGAGCATGCTGACAAAATGAATGAGGAATTCCTGTCATTTCCTAGCTTTTCAGCACGGGGGATGGAAGTGTCACTCTTCAAGGGCTGGCATAGTGTGACACCTGCCAACAAACACAGGGCTGCAACTCACAGCCCTCCTTCACCTGCATCTGGTCATGGCTGAGAGCATCCCAGGGGAAAGCACCCCTGGGAAATGGCTGTCTCTGTCCTTAGCTGCACTTGATGACCTCTGAAGTTTTTCCCAACCTCAAGGATTCTGTGGCTCTCTGTTTCTTGTTTAAAAGTGAAGTGAGAAATGCTCTGGGCCCTGGATCCAGGCAGGACAGACCAAGAGTTTAGGTAAGTGACAGCAAGTCATAAATAACTGTTTCTATGGGGATTTCTCTGAAAAAACTAAAACTCTTTTACCCGTATTTGAAATCTTGTCAATAAACAGGATTTGGGATTTTTAATTGGTCTGAACTAACAGCCTTTTGGATTTTAATTTTTTGGGGGGCTTTTTTTTTGTTTCATTTTCCTGTTCTCATTCATTTTGTTTTAGAAAGAACTTTAATCACATTTTAAAATGTGATTACAATGTGATCAGGAAAATAAAGCTAAGTTGCCCATTTTCCTGATACCTCTCTCTGGAAAACAACTTTTCAGGTACCTGGATGCAGCAATGCATCAGTTCAGCAAAGTGCAACACTAAGACCCACAGACTGGGCTGGGGAACTTCAGATAATCATAACAGAAAAGTTGCTGCTAAATTCAACCTGTACATCAGTCTGCTCTGAGGAAAGGGCTATTCTGTATTGCTCCTTGCTCTGTGGAATGGGACTCGTTCTGGGAGAAACTGGGATCTGCAGGAAGGGAAAGCACTTGAGGGAGATGAGGGCAGAGCAGAAATGCTCAAAGACCTCCCCCACCCTGAGCTTTAGGAACATGAAGCTGTACCAGGTGTTTGCTGAGGTGGTTTCACTCTCCTTGGGAAAGAGACACTTCTCAAGGTGTATCTTGTCCAAGCTCCTGCAACGTGGCCACACAAGGAACCCCCAAAGAGGAAAGGACTGTTACCAGAACATGGACTGGTGCCAGTAGGGCTTTGCAGCTCCTGTCATGTTTTCTCCAGCCAGTCTCCCGCTCACCACAGCGTGATCATGGTGCTCCACACGCCTGCGGCCCAGTTTGATGTCATAAAAGCAGGCAGCATCCCCTGCCTTGGAGAGAACCATCCCGTGAGCACCATGACAGGGAAAGCTTCCACCAGTGCCCAAACAAAAAACATCAGGAAGAGAACAAATGGAACAAAGAACTGAGTTTTTCTGACAAACCCCAAACACCACCACTACCTCATCCCACTCCCTGGACTATACAACTTCCAGTTTCTCAGCATTTTTCCCCGATCTTTGGAAAAATAATACAGCATGAGGTACGTTTTCCAGAGGAATCAAAGTATCAACGCCCACCAAGGGACTCTTATGCAAGCAAGTGATCCAGGCTATCTTTAGGTTACCCCAACTCCTCTTACACAGCATAAATATTCCAAACTTGCTGTGGTTACCATGGCAACGAGGTGGCTGCAGCGCCTGACCAGGCTCTGGGCCTGCGCTACAACTGTTCTCCTCACTCGCTCCTGTTCACCCCCTTCACCTCCTCCTGTCACTCCGTGTGTCCCACTACAGCAGCAGCAGCACTGGGAAGCTGTGCCCACACTCAGCACCCAGATGTTGTGGGAGGCTGTGCCCACACTCACCACCCAGATGTTGGAGCGTGCCTGCAGCTCTGCATTCACCCGGAACCCCCCAAAGTCTGAGTCCACCTCCAGCCCTGCTGACTTGGCCAGTTCCACATTGGGCTCCAGCCCCACTGCCGCCACGATGTGATCTGTCTCCACCTATTTGGGAATGCATAATTAGGATGTTAATTCCCTGTGTGCTCCTCCAAACGTGACCCTCTCCCTGCTTTCCCATTTACCTTCCGGCCGTCCTTCAGTTTAATCAGCAGCCGGTTGCCGGAGACAGAGACGGATTTGACCACGGCATTAGGCAGGACATTGACCCCCTCTGGAAACGAGCACAGGACACCTCACTGCCTGCTCAGGGCTGGGCAGATCCCACCTGCAGCAGATAGTTGGTGCAGACAGATGCCAGGTGATGAACCAAGACAGAGCCCACTCGAGCTTTGCTGCATGTGCTAGTGCAGCTCCGGGGGAAGCACGAGGAGACACCCAGATAAAAAGTCTGAAAGCTACTTAAAAGACAAATCCAAAGTACATCTCATGTGATGACAAGGCCACATCCAAAAGAATTCCCTAAAACAAGTGTTCAGGAACTAAGGACACTCAATTACCTATTGCTGTGCCACAGCCAGACCCACGGATCCAACAACACAGCTTCCAAAAAAGAAAGTAACTCAGACCTGCGGGTTATCAGGCCCTGCAAGCCACACCTCAATGACATTCCTCCTCCCTCTCTCCCTCTCCACTTCCCAATGCACAGGATTATTTTGCACTTAATGCAGCAAATGGAAAAAGGTGTCTTGGATTTTACTGACTTTATCAGCTAAACACCTGACCAGACCCAAGTGTGTGCATAGACACAGAGATCATTCCAGGGAAACAGCCACAGGGAGGGAAAACCCCACTGACATCAGCCAGCCTGCTTACTCAGCTTCCCCAGAGGAACTGTCAAGAAGCCCAGGATTCAGGGTAGCTTTGTGCTGCCCAAGCTGCCTGAACTGCAACTTCCCCTGTGCTGCACCCAGGCCACTTTGCAGGGCCCAGCCCTCCCAAGGCTCCAGGGACAGAAAGGAGCTTAATGTCCCCAGGAGCAGCTGCCTGGCAGCCACCAGCCCAAACCCGCTAAGCAGCTTCACCTCTTCTGACTTTCTCCGTGGTCCAGTTGCTCAGGTATTCGGGCAGGACTTTGCCCATGTTGCCATTCTCTGGAAACAGCTGGATCACCTCCAGGCCTCGGGTTCGTGCTGGAAGGAGCAGCAAGATGAAGAGCAGCAGCAGATGTTGGAACACACACACTTTACTTTACACAAGGAACTTGACAGAAGTTTCCAAATCTGGGAGTTCTGACTCCCAAGGAGTCACAAAGTGACTGACTACTGTTTCATATATACCTGCAAAGTCTAGATAACAGACTTTTAGGGAAAACGCTTGGTATTTTGACAAAAACTTTTAAAAATTACCATAAAGGTCCTACGCACACACAGACAGAAACCACCTGCTCACCACCTCTTTGAAATCACAGAATTATGGACTGCTTTGGGTTGAAAAGGACCTTAAAGATCATCCAGTTCTAACCCCAAAATCATAGTTTGAGGGTGGCATTGAGCACAGAGAACAAATGTAACTTTTCAGAGGGTGGAATGACTCTGCAGCTCACACTGGCCTGCAGAGCTCTCACCTCTATTGTCAGCGGGTGAGACTGGGAAAACCTTGGCCACACAGGCAACAAAACACTCGTGTGTTGTTTCCTTTAAGAGTCTGTGCAAAAACTGAGCAGTTGGGGACTGAAAAGAAGTTTCTAATGTGAGGCTGCTGCCACTCAATGCCTGTCACAGCTGGGGACACGCTCACCTCTCCTTCCCAGAGCGCAGGCCAGCTCACTGCCGAGGAAACCACCACCAATAATTGTGATGGACTTGACTTCCCTGGAAATCTTCTCCAGCCTTTGGAAGTCCTCGATCTGAAAAAACATTTACCCCCATTTCCAATTCTAACAGGAATGGCAACATTAGTCATATTCAATGGCTTTTATTCACTTTGGAAGTTGCAGCAAAGTCACACAGGAGGTAAAATTTAAAAAAACACCTAAACCCCATAATCCCACATACTGTTACAGCTCTCAGGCTGAGGCAAGCAGGTGAGTGGTTGAGTAGACTCTACCATGGTTTCCTGCCTGGGAAAAAGAATAAGCAGGCAATGGATTCCAGGGCATCATCTGAGGGAAGCATCTGAGCCAAGGCAGGACCATCCCGACCCAAAGCAGAAGAGTTTAAAAACTGAAAAGAGTGGTAAATGGCTCTGATTTATTCAGCCTCACTGGGGATGGCAGCACCTGGAGGTTACCTTTCGGAACAGGGTCAGCCTTTTCTGCACATCTTTTCCTGCTCTTTCAATCGCAGGCAGGTTCCTTGGGGATCCCCCTGTGCACAACAAGGAGAGGAGACTAGTGACACCACAGCCATAGCACTGGATATCCAGACAGTACAAAGCTGTCTTGGATCTCAGTTGTGCTTCCCAAACTGTTCCAGTATGGGAATATCCCAGTATCCCTGTTGCTGCCTGAAAGTCCCAGAAAATCTGACGATGCAAGGCAGGTGAAAAACGCAGCATGGTTGTCTGCACAAGTGTCCTCCGTGTGACTGCTCCACATCATGTTTGACACTGCAGAGACTTCTTCTCAAATAGAACCAAAGAATCATGGAATGGTTTGGGTTGGAAGGAACCTTAAAGCTGATCCCGTTCCACCCCTTGCCATGGGCAGGGACACCTTCCACTATCCCAGGCTGCTCCAAGCCCCATCCAGCCTGGCCTTGGGCACTTCCCAGGGGCAGCCACATTTTTTCTGGGCAACCTGTACCCAGGAAGAATTCCTTCCCAGTATCCCACCTAACCCTGCCCTCTGGCATTCCCCATTTTCCTGTCACTCCAGACCCTTGTCCAAATCCTCTCTCCAGATCTCTCGGAGCCCCTTTAAGCTCAACGATCTCCCAAAAGCCTTCTCTTTTCCAGGCTGGACTCCCCCAGCTCTCCCAGCTTGACTCCACAGGGGAGGTACTCTAGAGAATTTATCTCTAGCTAAATGTCACTGAAATAAAAAGCCTGGCACAAGACCAGGAACAAGAGAAAAAAAACACAGCACTTACCAGTGGCAATGAGACATTTGTCGTAGGATATCTGGGTCCCATCATTAAGCTTCACTGTGTTCCCTCTGACATCCATGTGCACAACCTGCAAGATGAACCCAGCTGAGCTCGAGCTCTTCACTTCATGGACTACTGAGCAGAGTTACAAACTTGGAATTAACATTGTTCTACCTTTAGGTTTAGGGTAGGGGTAGGAGTGGGAAGTGAGAGGACTGGAAGCGGGAATTGAGACAACTTCTTTGGGAGTCCCCGTAACTCAGGTTGATCTTCCCAAGGTCTGAGTGTGAAATGGGCTCAGACACAGCACATCTCAGCAGAAGAGGAATCACTGACATTTATCATAGCAACATACAAACAACCGAGGATATAAATATTTTAGAAGGTTCACCATAAATTTCTCCACCTTCCTGCTGCTTCAGCACAGTGCTCCTGCTCACCTTATCACCCACTACCTTGATCTCTGTGCTCTCCTCACCTCACCTTTCCAGCCCATACAGCCCAGTTCCCACTTGTCACACCCTATCTCTAAGGTCTACATATTTTTGTACCATGCCCAGACTCCAAACGTATTCTTCTCTCTTCCTCATCATCTTCCCTCAGCTCACTGCTATTCCTCTTGGCTTCTCCCACTTTCAAACTTCAATTCAGATTAGCATAATCTCTGCTCAATCACATTTTTCCCAAACTTATCCAAATTCCCCTTCCTAGCCAACTCCTCCTCCAACTCCAGTGGTTCAGTACCAGCTTAGAGTGCAGGTTCTGTTCAAGAAGACCTGTGGGAATAACAGCCAGTGCTGTACCCACCTTCTTGCCAGGCAGAACTGCCACCCCACCATTTTCCACAGAAGGCAGGTCCTCGACAGGCACGTAGAAAGACGGCGGCTGGAAATAGATACTGAGAAACGTTCCATTATCAAACAGGTTCCCCTTGCTCTGGCATACCAGAAATCCAGCTGTTCAGCAACTCCGACGAGATAAAGACAGCTCTGTGCATCCTTAACAAGCTCCACAATTATTTATCTATTTTTAAGAATTAGGGTCTTCACACTGTTGAAGTTCTAGGGTTTGGATCACGGAATCATAGAATTGGTCAGGTTGGAAAAGATCATAAAGTCCAACCACCAAGTAAGGCTTTATCACAGAAGTCACAAAAATCAAGTGTGATCCTGTGTCCCTGGACCTCTGTTCTAACCTGTGGAGCTTCACCTTTATTAACTTACTTCCCAGGACTCCTGCCCATAGAGGGACATATCTAAGGGGAATCACAGCAAAGTTCAAGAGGCATCGAGTACTGAGCGAGCTCTGGTGGGAAGCAGAATTCCTGAACCCCTGCTAGCACCAACACACCCTTCCCTGCCCTCAGTGCTCCACTGGCTGGTGGTTCTCTCCCAAGAACAGTTTGGTCATTGTCACCTTGTCACAAATCACTTCCTGTGCCCTGTCACCTGCAGTGCCATGTACCTCCTCTCCTTGCCGTTCCACTGCTTGAATCGCAACGTCTCTGTCACGTTGGGATCATCGGAAAACCACAGTTCTTTGGAAAGGGGTGGACGCATGTAGGGCAGGGCAGGATCTTCAGACACAATCAGCACCTTTAATTGGCCGGGAAACACATCAGCTAGAGTGGGAGCAGGCAAATGGGAGTGCACACAGAGCAGGACAGGACGGAGCAGGACAGCTCTTACCCGCGCGCCGGGGTCGCGGGCCCGGATGGATCTGGCGGCAGCGAAAGCAGCAGTTCCTCCGCCAATGAGCAGGAAAGGGACGTGGGATGGGACCTTGGGAGGAGTGCCCGGAGCTGCAGGTGACAGATGGGACAACTTACTGCAAATACAGGCACACGGCCCAGCCCCAGGGCACAGAGTATGTCACCAGAGGCCTTCCACATCCAGACTTCCTTTGGAAATTGTCCTCCTTCTGCCCCAGTACCCTTCCCAAAAACCCTGCTGCTGCCTCCCCCAAAGCTGCTCCCTGCAGGAATCAGTCAGATTTCAGCAAACTGGTTTTTCTAAGCAAGCCCAAAAGTCTGCACTGGCCAACCAGTGAGTAGTTTATAAGAAAGGGAAGTTCCCCAAAAGGCCAAGGCACATTTTTTGGTAATTTTGTTCAAGGAGACAACTTTTGAGTTGCATGCAGAAGGCACCTCCTCTCACAGGCAAGTCCAGTTGCTGAGAAACATGCGGTTAATCCGTGGGCAGGGACAAACCAGGCAGTTAAACACTGGCACCAGAACTCACCTGCTGTGCCCTGAGGAGCAGCACCTGCACCTGAAAGGGAAGAAAGACATGGCTTACGTCAGTGAAGCACAGGCTGTAGTTTGAGAGCTGCAGTTCAGGGCTCACTCCAGGATGAACAGGCTCTCCACCAGCCAGGGAAGGAGGCCCTATGGAATCAGTGTCCTTGCCAGACTATGCAAAGGTAAAAGCCAGAAGCGGGGCACACTTTTTTCTCTTTTTACCACAGAAGGAGTAAATGACAGAAATCAGCCCCAAGAGACATCCTACTTCATCCTCAGGATGGTCTGTAAAACAGCCTCTTCTGGGTCATGGAGCCAGCACTGTCTTCTGTGCTGGGAAGTCATAGAACAACAGAATCCCAGAATGGGTTGGGCTGGGAGAGACATTAAAGCTCATCCAGTTCCACCTCCCTGCCATGGGCAGGGACACCTTCCACTAGACCAGGTTCCTTCCAAGCTCTGTCCAACCTGGCTTTGAATGGGAATTTGAAACAATGGCACACACTGTGGTGCAATCCTACAAAGGCACATCTGTGATTCCAGAGAGGCTCTGTTCTGTTTGTTTTGGAGGCCTCAAGCTCATGAAGAACAGAGCCAACCCCTGACCTGGCAGGGTACCCACCTGAGGCAGAGGACTCCTGGTCTTGGGATTGCCTGGCTACTGTCGCGAGCCGGCTGGCGTATCGCTCTTTGCTCTCCTGTATTGCTTTGTACGCCTGCAGACACACAGGAGACATTGACCTAGTACACCTTACAACAGCAAGGCACCATCCTGCTGCTGCCCCTGAAAGGCTTTTGTCCACTCCACATGCTGGAAAAGCCAGTGACAACATGTGGGGCAAAATACACCTCCCTGGACAAGGTGCCCATTGAGAACGTGCTCAGAAAATGACCTGCTCTACCAGGTGTGGTGAGCCCTGGATGTCTGGTTGCTTCCCAGAAGCAATGAACTTTCCTGCAGGTGTTTGGCTGCACACTTGTTCTAAGGGGAACCGCTCCAGTGAAGGAAATGCAGCCGAACCACCCCAAGATGACATGCAAGCTGGGCCATAACACAAGACTACAGAAAGGGAAGACAAATCCAAAGAAAAAGCATCTCCCACCTTCCAAAGCCCAGAGCAGCTGGGCAGAGCCAACAACCTGACTGGTTTTGTCTAGGCATGGTGGTGGCAGGACAGCCCTGACATTAGCAGGGCCTTGAGCCACGGGAGCGGGGCTATTCCAGGCACTGGCCCTTGGATGTGGAATCTCTTCCAGCTAAATCCTGACCTGTGTATTTGACTGTGAAACTCGGGATACAGCATAAGCAGAGCCCGCATGTACAATTTACTGGTGCAGACAAGGAGGGAACATCTCTTATGTCACGTTAACTTACAAGAAAAACTGGGTTCTCCTGAACAGGAGCTGAAGACACTGGGAGTGCTGGGAGCAGGTCAGAGTCCAGTATTTTTCCCCAAGGGTAAAAAAATTAAAGGGAAGCAAACCTTTCTTTGAGGCAAAACCTTTGCACATAATAATCTCTATCATGTGCATGACATCAAATTGCATTTGCCAATCCTCACAAGTTGGTGTTTTATAGCAAATTCTTTTA
Organism: Agelaius phoeniceus; assembly: GCF_051311805.1. NCBI lineage: Eukaryota > Metazoa > Chordata > Aves > Passeriformes > Icteridae > Agelaius > Agelaius phoeniceus. The sequence goes on from NC_135278.1 coordinate 1,682,152, forward strand.
AACAAGAATGGAGGAATTTAAGGCCAGGCACAAAAAAGAGCACAGGACAAAGGCCTGTCCAGGGAACTGGAGAAGTGCTGGAAATATTAGAAAACAAGAACTTGTCAGTGTTTAGAAGAATGAAGATAAAGGTATTTTAAAGCCTTTTGCTCAAAGACAGAAAAGCCAAGGTTTACAAACCACCTCTGCTTTTACAAGCAGAATCAGGAAGGTTTTAAGCGAGTCCAAAGGGCAGCATACAGCAAATTAAATCCAATCCTTTAGGGAAAAACACTATTATATACAAGCAGAACATCAGATCAGCCCTTGAGGATAAATATTTCCAATGGGACAATGTCAAGTTCTTTCTAGTTAGAAGCAGAAATATACTTTGCCAGGACATGGGGTGACGTTTCAGGGCTCTTCCATGAGGAAATCACCAAGTTGGACAAGTTTTCTTTCCTTCCCTTTAGCACACTTATATTCAGGTACTATTTCCGTTTCTGCATGCCAACATTACTGATTAATGAGAAGTGCACTAATTAATAATTTGTGCCCTTACATAGTCACAAACAAAGACGGCCAGTTTGAGTTTAGATTTACTTAATGTGGAAAGGTTAATTCTAAGGCAGGTTTCTCCACTAAGAACTGCACCATCTGAGAATATTCAATTTGTAACCTTAAATTATTTGGCAATATCCCTTGAAAATGAAGTACCTGAGGCCAGGGAGCACAAAGAGGGCTGGAAGTGAAGGGCTACAGGGTGGGAGGTACAGACAGGTGCCCACCCTCCACCCTCCCACCCCACAAACACCTTTAGTGAAGCATCTTACATAAACTCCTGTCCCAGTGACTGTTCCTCCCACTATTAAGTATAACAAGAGGTTGCTGCCAGCTTTGCCAGGAACACCTGAAGACGTCAGAGATCTAGAAGGGCATCTTAGCTGATGGCATTGCAAAACTGCAGGGGAAGACAGGCAATGGAAGAGAAGAGGGAAAGAGCTGAGTATTAGGAAGGATTCTTGATTAAACAGGTCTTGGGAAAAGCAGAGTGCACTTTGTAATTGCAGCTACCTTGTCTGCCAAAAAAAAAAAAAAAAAAGGCAGCAGGGCACAGGAAATAATTATATTTATTATATTTAAAGGAAATAATAAAATGTTTTTCTTCCATGCACTGTTTTGAATTTTTTTCCACTTTCCAGGAACTTCCTTTGGAGAAAAATGGAATTTGGAACTTTTAGTGAATATGATCCTCCTAGAGAAAGAGCTTGGAAACAAAGATTTGTGTGGTGTAAACTTGGGATCCATCCACTCCCAGGCAATGCTGAAAGTCTTCAGCTCTCTGGGAGTGTCATTTACTCTTTCAGTGAGGCTGCAAATCTTTATCCTTTTTAAGTAGAACATAAATACTCCCCAGCTGGGGGCTGGTTTGGTAAACTTACATAAGTTAAACAAATGTTCTGAACTGAGATTTGGCAAGGAATTGTTTGTCTTATACAAGACAACAGACAGAGCTGTGTCTGGTCATAACAAAAAAACCCAGGAGTGCCTTTAATGTAAAAAAAACTTAAAAGGTAACTGAAATTACAGTTAAAACACAAGTAACCATAAGAAATTACTTTCCATTTAGCTCCCTCTTTAAGTTTTCTGAAGGAGAAAACAGAGATAAAGCTACAGAAATCAAAAGCTGAGTTAAGAGAGCTGGAATACAGCAAATGCTCGACAGGAGAGATGGACTGCAGCTTCTTCCCAGGGACCACCTTTCTACTTACATAGGCACCTGTTCCTAAGGCGGACAAGCCCATAATAAGGACAAAAACCGAATTACTGCCCTTTTGCCCAGGCACGCCTGTGCTAGCCACTTGTCTGCTCAGCTGCAGGTCTGGGGGCACATTCCAGCGCTGCAACAACGTGCCTAAGGAACACAATTTATTGGAGAAACAACACAAAAACACTGTCAATACAAAGGTAAGTCTGGAAATTTTGAGACTAAGTCAGTTCCGAACTCAAACAAATTCCTTGTTTGGAAAACCCAGCCCCACATCTGAGCGACTGCAGGGCATTATCCTGCGCCACAACAGTGTGCTCTGGGCAGCTGTGGAGACCAAATTATCTGTAAGATCAAGGGGTAACTGAACTAACTGATGACAGGAGCATCTCTAGGCAGCTGCCTGCAGCTGGAGCCTCCAGCCTCTCTGGGCTGGCCGATCACGGAGATGTGTCTTGGTGGTTCCAACACCTTCTCCAGGCCTCTTCTGCTCGAGGATGCGCCTGGCTCCAGCAAAAGCAGGAGCCAGGCCAGGGCAGCAGGGATGGTGACACCAGCACCAAACTCCCTCTGCTCACACAGCTCATTCCGCCGGGATAAACCTCCAGCAAGGAACGGGGATTTGCTGGCAAAAAGGGCATCCCCGGTGGAAATGAGCAGATCCAGGTGCAGGCACCTCCCGCCGCTCAAGCCGGACGAGGAGCGCCCGTGGCTGAGCCGCTGCACCGCGTTTTATTTCTCCATCACCAAATCACAGGCAGCGGCCGGCCCAGGTCACGCCTGAATGGAGCGATGGCGGGACGGCTCCGAGCGCCGCTCCCAGCACGGCCGATGCTCCCGGGAGAGGTTCGGGCTCTCTCAATCCCCGCCTCCACCTGCTCCCGCCCGGTGAGAGCAAAACCCGCCTCACCCCTGCCTGAAGGCACTCATTTGTGACCAAAACCGCAGCAAAGGCGGCAGCACCCGAAAAGAGACCATGGTCCCAATCAGCTCCGGGTCACTCACGCTGTCCCAAACACGTTCCCGAAGCATCCGCACCTCCGCCGCCTGCGGCCCCTCCCGCAGCGCCCCGGGCACGGCCGTGCTCGCACCGATCCCGCGGGATGACCGCCCGGCCCGGTGCCCACCGCAAACCGCGCTCCCGGACGCCATCGGCCCCAGGCCCGTGCCGCAGCGGCAAGAATCGCGCCCGGTGCCCCCCGGCCCCGGTCCCGGCACTGACCCGCGTGGGCGCGTCCCCGCGGCGGGGGGCGCAGGGCGCGCGCCAGGCCCGCGCGGCAGCGGAACATGTCGCCGGTCGCCGGTCCCTCGGTCGCGGCCCCGCCGGCCCGGCCCGGCCCCGCCGCGCACGCGCCTCCCGCCGCTTCCGGGCGGCCTCTCCGCGCCGCCGCATCGATGGTGCCGCTGCCGACATGTGGCGGCCGCCCCACCGCCTCCCGCGCCAGCTCCGCCGCGCCGCCGCCACCGGGCCCGGCCGCCGCCTGCTGCTCTCCACCCCCATCTTCTACGCGAACGGGCCGCCGCACATCGGGCACCTGTACTCGGCGCTGCTGGCCGACGCGCTGCTCCGCCACCGCCGCCTGCGCGCCGCCGGCCCGGCCCGTCTCTGCACGGGTCAGCGAGACCCCCGGTCCGAGCCCCCTTCCCCGGGGATGACCCCCTTCCCCGTGTCCCCGGGCCCCTGTGTCCCCGCGGGGCTGCGGGCTCCGGCCTCTCCCCACGGCCCCACGGCCTCTCTCCGTTTCAGGGACCGACGAGCACGGGCTGAAGATCCAGCAGGCCGCGGCCGCGGCGGGGACGTCGCCCGCGGAGCTCTGCGAGCGGGTCTCGGGGCTCTTCCGCCAGGCCCTGACCCAGGCCGGCGTCGCCTACACCGACTTCACGCGCACCAGCGAGCCCCGGCACCAGCGAGCCGTGAAGCACTTCTGGGGTGCCCTCCGCGATGGAGGGGTCCTCTACAAGGGCTCCTACGAGGGCTGGTACTGCACGCCCGAGGAGAGCTTCCTGCCCGAGAGCCAGCTGGCCGAGGGCACGGACGCCCAGGGCCGCCCCTGCAAGGTGTCCTTGGAGACCGGCCACGAGGTAACGGGCTGCAGGAGCACTGCGCGCTCACCTGCCGCTCTGCTCCGGCCAGATTTGGAGTGTTTAATGCTTCCCGTAGCCTATTATTAATTCGTGTTCGCTGAGACTCACCTGTATTTCAGTGGAGTGTCAGCTGCCAGACCCTGCCTGGCAGGTGCACATTGCAGCTACGTGCAGCGGGAAGGATTCAGCCCCTTCTGAGTCCACAGGCTGTTGACCTGGGAATGGTGTTCTACAGGAGTGATGACAGAAGCTGAACAGAAGGATAAGGGTATATTTCACTAAGGGGTTCCAACTTCCAGACCTGTTTTGTGAGACAGTACAGTTTGACCTCTGGACACTTACCCATCTCTTAAATGGGTTTTGGCCCTGCCTAAAGCACTGTAACATCACCTGCCTGTGGTCAGCCAGAATGTGCCCAGGAGTGTGGTATCTTCCCAAGCATTTCTCTCCCACTGTTTTCTTAGAAGGTGTGGGGTTACATGATTTAATCCAGCAACTACAGATAATCCTGCTCAGAGCTCAGCACAGGTTATGCTCCTGTGCTATTTGTATGAGGCTGGGATGTGGGAACATTGGTCCACACAGAAAAGGCTATATTGGCAAATAGTAATTCTTGAGAAAGCGCCTAAGATCTAATTGGGGAAAAGATAAGTTTACAGGCAAAGTAATCATTCTTTAGACTTAAAACAGTTAGCAGACTTCAAAGTTAAGAATACCCTGAGAACAGTTCGGGGCCTCACCTGTGTGTTGAACTGTCCAAGGAAATAGGATTGTTCATGGAGCAGAGAAGTTCTTGCAGTGTGGTGAGCAAGGATGGGACGGTTTATTTCCAACCTGAAAGAGGCGGTTGGGCAGTTCGTTCCTTGGGAATTTTGTGAAGGAAAAGGGGGAGTTTGCACATGCCACAAACCCCAGACTTCTGGTGAGTGAGTGGGTTCTGGCATCTGGTGGAGCCTGGGGCTGAGGACGTACAGCTTGTCTTTGATGATGCTCTTTAGGTCTTCCTTGTACACTGCAAGATTGCTGACCCAGCCATGGATCCCTGAGTGCCTTACACAGCTCACTCGTACCACATCCACCCACCACGTTTTCACTGGTTTAGCTAAATGTGTCATTTAATGGATTTAACTGTGGGGGAGAAGTGCTGTCAGTGCTGTAAGCAAACAAAGTTAGTGACTTAGATGCATTAAAGCATAAATTGAGGAAAAAGAGAGTATGGCCCCAGGAGAACAAAGGCAGGCACCAGGAGTGGCAGTAGGGCAGGACTTACAGTGTCATTTTGTCTTTTCATGATTTTCCAGTATTATTGCAAAACTATGTTGTTAAGAAGGTGTATTCTCATCTCCCTAACTCCTTTCTGATGTCCCATCAGCCTGGCAGGTAATCCTTCCCAGGGTTACAAGTGTTTTTAGAAGCAGGATACTGAACCATCCTGGGTGCCTGAGTCCTCAGGTGTGTTCCTGGGGATCCCAAGGAGGCAGTATCTTGGGTAAGAAGGTTGCTACCAGTCACGGAAAGGTGCTGACAGCTTCCCATGGCATGGGAGAACACCCAGACACAGGCAGTGTGTGACAGCCTTCATGCTGAGAATGGTGTGTGCAAATTGTCAGCCTGTTCTTGGGCCATAATCCTTTCCTCTCCTGCTGTGCCAGGTGCACTGGACCAAGGAGGAGAATTACATGTTCAGGCTCTCAGCATTTCGGGATCCCTTGCAGAACTGGCTCCGGGACAACCCACGTGCCATTTTTCCTGACCCTTTCTACCAGTGCGTGCTCCGTTGGCTGGATGAGGACCTGCCAGACTTGTCAGTGTCCCGTGAGCGAAACCGGCTGCAGTGGGGTATCCCCGTGCCCAGTGACCCCACACAGACCATCTACGTCTGGGTGGATGCCCTGGTGAACTACCTGAGCGTGGTGGGGTACCCTGAGAGCCATGGCGCGTGGTGGCCGGCCGTGCACCACGTCGTGGGCAAGGACATCCTCAAGTTCCATGCGCTGTACTGGCCGGCGCTGCTGCTGGCGGCAGGGCTGGAGCCCCCTGAGCGCATCCTGGTGCACTCCCACTGGACTGTGCGGGGCCAGAAGATGTCCAAGAGCCTGGGCAACGTGGTGGACCCCAGCGTGTGCATGGGGCAATACGGCGTGGACGGGTTGCGGTACTTCCTGCTGCGGCAGGGCGTCCCAGAGAGGGATTGTGACTACTATGATGAGAAGGTGGTGAAGTTGGTGAATTCAGAGCTGGCAGATGCGCTTGGGGGGCTGCTCAATCGCTCAACAGCCCCCAGCATTAACCCCAGCAACACCTACCCCTGCTTCTCAGAGCCCTGTTTCCCAAAGGTCCTGGATTCCAGAGAGGCAAGAGGCACAGGCAGGGCGTGTGCTGAGGACTACAAGCTTGTGGCAGCAGTGGCCTCACTGCCTGTACAGGTGGACAGTTATTTTGAAGGCTTCCAGATCTACAAGGCTTTGGAATGCATTGCCCAGTGTGTGAGGCAGACCAACGGCTTCTTCCAGAGGCACAGGCCTTGGAAACTTGACCGAAGGGATGCTGTGGAGCAGCTCTGGCTGGACACCATCCTGCACGTCACGCTGGAGTGCCTGCGCGTGTATGGGACACTCCTGCAGCCCGTGGTCCCACACATGGCGGACAAGCTGCTGTCCCGGCTGGCTGTTGGGCCAGGAGAGAGGCACCTCTCTGCTCTGACATTCCTGGCACGCTATGATGGAAAGCCATGTCCCTTTGAGGGGAGGCAGCTCGGACCTGACACTGGCATCTTGTTCCACAGGCTGGGCAAGTTGGAAACTATGAAGAAGAGAAAGCAAGAAGCTCAAGTCCCTGACAAACAGCTTCTGTGAATAAAAACTTCCAGGAATTCCTGGAAAACATTGTTAAAAGCACTTTCCTCCTATTCCTGGTGGTCGTGTGGAGGGGTGGGAAACTGGCCTGAGCAGGGAGGATCAAGCAAGCCCTGAGGAGAGATGGGCTTGGTCCTGGGCCTCCTTGGTGTTGTGTCCTTGCACAGGGAGATGGAAGAAGAGTCACTCTGCAATGTCCTCATCTCACTTTTGGTCCACAGGTTTTTGGCCAGGTCAGAAGTAGCTGGGGGTGGTCAGAAATGGTTCTGGGGGGCCCTGGTGCTCGTTGGGTCTCTCAACTGAGCTCCCTCTGTGGGCCAAATCTAGTCTGAGTGAGCCTTAATGGAGACAATCCTGTGTGGCTGCTCTTCATTCCTAGGGCAGGATGGTACCATGGTCAGACAGTGTGTCTCATTCAGCAGTGCAGGACCTGTAGACATGACCAGAATGGGAAAGGGGGGCATGTGTTTCATCAGACTCAGCTTTCTGAGGCTTTTCCAGTTGCTGCAAGGCTAGTGCACCCTGTTTTATGTCCATGCTGCTGGAAGCAGATGAGCACTGACACTCTGGGGTGGTGGTGACCACTGGGATTCTCTGGTAAATCCTTCCCAGCCTCTGGCTCCTGCAGGTCCCATCAGTGCTAGCACTGGAGGAGTCATCTTCCAGGGGCCCATTTTGGGGGTCTTTGGGTTCTTTGGGATCACCTGGGTTGAGTGAGCAGGAGCTGTGCCCCATGTTCCCATCAGTCCCCATGCCACTGTTGCTGTGCCATTGCCTGATGCTGTCCCAGTCCAGCTGACCTGAGTCCCCTCATCCCCTCCTGCCATGGCTCTCCTCTCCTCCTGCAGATTGTCGCCTGCTCCCCTCACTTCTGCAATCCTTGTGTGCGTGCTTCCTGCTGCAGCCCCGTGCCCTCGTGCCGTGGGTGCTGACTCCCCACTGCCCTGTTTCTTGGGGCAGGAGGGACACATCCCCTTCCTGGTCTCTGATGCTGGCACACGGGGGCTGTGGCTGCCTAGCTGGACATGAAGAGGGTCATTCTGGCACCGGCGGTTGTGATCCCACTGCCACGTCTTGGCACTGGGACCGTGCGGATGTTGGTGATCCCGCTGTCTGGTACCGCCTCGCTGTGCCCCTCGGTCTCTCGCTCCCTCCGGGAGGGGCCAGGCCCGCTGCCCGCAGCCCTGCCGGTCCCTGCCGCTCCTGTGGGAACGCTCGCGCCGGCCCGGGCTGAAGGCTTTCAGTGCCCGGTGTGTGGCGCAGGGCTGGCCTGGGGCCGGAGCTCTGAGCCGGGCCAGTGCCGCTGCCGGAGCCGGGAACGTAGGGCGGAGCCGCGCGGTGCCGGTGCCGCTACGCGGGGCGGGGACGGGCCGTGCCGGAGCCGGTGCGTGGGGCGGGACCGTGTGGTGCCGGTCCCGGTACGTGGGATTGTACCGGTGCCGGTACGCGGGGCGGGACCGTGCAGTGCCGTAGCCCGTGTGTGGGGCGGGGCTGTGCCGGTGCCGCTACGCGGGGCTGCGCCGGTGCCGGTGCGTGGGGTGGAGCCGTGTTGTGCCGGTGCCGGTCCGCGGGGCGGGGACGAGCTGTGCCGGAGCCGGGGTGTGGGGCGGAGACGAGCGGTACCGGTGCCGCTATCCGGAGCTGTGCCGGTGCCGGTCCGCGGGGCGGACCCGGTGCCGTGCAGTGCCGTAGCCGGTCCGCGGGGCGACGCGCCCCTATGAGCCGGTGAGGCCGCAGCGGTGCGGGAGGGATGGCGGCGGGCGGCGGCGGAGGGCGACCGCCGGGCCCCGACCCCGCGCTGGAGCCCTACGTGCAGACCCGCATCTTCAAAATCATCGTGATCGGAGACTCCAACGTGGGCAAGACGTGCCTGACCTTCCGCTTCTGCGGGGGCACCTTCCCCGGCAAGACCGAGGCCACCATCGGCGTGGACTTCCGCGAGAAGACGGTGGAGATCGAGGGGGAGCGCATCAAGGTGGGCCCCGCACCGGCTCCGGGCTGGCTCACACCAGCCCCGGAGGGACCCGCTAAGCCCGCGGTGGGTCCCACACCGGTACCAGTGGGCCCCGCTCTATCCTCTGTGAGCCCCACTCTGTCCCCGGTGGGCCCTGCACCGGCCCCGATCTGGCCGGCAGCAGCCCCAGCAGCGATGGCAGCCGGTCCCCGTCCCTGCCTCTTGCCAAACCCCTCCTGAGGGCTTTTCCTTTCATCCCAGTTGGAGGGAGGGAACAGGGCCAGGGAAGAATTCTCGTCCCTGTGTTGCAGAGATGGCCCTGGACCAGTCCCTGCTGCCTTGTCACTATTTCTGGGGTTGGCTTGAGCATGCAGAGATCAGAACTGATGGCTCCGGGTGAGTCACCGCCACCCTTGCGATGGGCACAGCTGGATCCTCGCAGTGTTGGGGTGGCGCCAGCTCCGGACACTGGACAAGCAGAAGGGTAGAGCTGCGGTGGGATGGGGGACGGGGCTCTGTGCCACAGCCAGGGGGTCTGGAGGGGCAGAGGGTGGTGGGCTGGCAGCAGCCACACTGGAAGGCTGAGAGCTCACACGGGCCAGTGGCAGCGGGCTTGGCCGCTGTGGCACCAGCGGTGCAGGAACCTGCTCCCAGCTGCACCTGGAGCTGTGATTGCAGCCAGATGAATTTTCTTATGAAGGCTGGTGTGACACCTGTAAAGAATGATCAGCCCAGACCTGAAGAGCTCTGCCTGGTGTGTCAGAACAAATCTGGCACTGGTAGGAACCACCTGGGAGCAGAGTTTGTGGTGGAGCTTGGCCTGCACAGCTGTGGGGATCAGCACCCACAGCCCCTGAGGCTGGTGCTGGAAGAACAAACATCGCTGCTGTACTGACAGATGGCTGATGAGAAGTTGAACTCACAATGAAACCAGACCTTGTGTTGGTGGATGAGAGCTTTAGCTGTGCTTCTAGGCTGTCCATGAATGTTTTCCCCTCTGTTCTTTAGACGTGCTCATCCTCCCTACCCTCCCGGGCTCTGTCCAGCCCCAGGGAGCTGTGTCGGTGTGAGCTGTGGTGCAGGCTGGCATGGAGCCTGTTTGCTGCCACTATCTGGAAAATGTTGCCAGGTTTTCTACCTTTGGATATTATTTGAGCTCCAGTGGGCAGGAGTGGGAGGTAGTGCAGCAAACCGACCTTTTCCTGGGATATGTATCCTAGAGAGGAGGTGAGAGGTGGGACAAAGACCCTCCTTCTCTTGCTCTGCCTGGGAGAGACTGGCCCTGAAAGGACTGAGCAGCAGCTCTGCTCTCCAGCATTTTTCAATTGGAAAGACTCCGAGGCAGGTACTGTCTCCATGGGTACAGGGCAATTTGGATTAACTTGGAAATTGCCACTTCCAGGCTACAAAACATTTCCAGGAGAACCCAGACTGACCCCTGGAGCATGCTGCTGGTTACCAGTGTTCAACCAGACTTGGTGTCCCTGACCAGCACCGGCTAGGCCCAGACATTCAGCCAGTTCCCAATCCACCTCATTGCCTGCTCATCCAGCCCAGAGGCCTCCTGCCGTCTCTGTCACATGGGTCAGGAAGTGACATCGATGGTGTCCTGGAATGTTCTGGATTTCCTGTGCCCTGCTGTGCTGTTCTTCCCTGAGATGCTGGGGTGGCTGAAGTTCTCTGTGAGAACCAGGGGCTGCAAACACAAGGCTGCTGCTCACTGTTCACAGAGCACCTCATCTGCTTGCTCTGCCTGGCCAGGTGGTCTATAGCAGAGACCCTCTACAATGTCATCTGTGATGTTTTGTTTTTTAATCCTCCCCCATGAGCTCTGTTGACTCCTCACCCATCCCCACAGAGCTCCTGGCCCTCCCACTCTGCTCCTACACAAAGGGTGGCTCTCCCTCCTCATTTTCTCTTTTCCTCTGTGAAATCATCAGCGTTCTCATTCATGGCGTAGGCTTTGGTGCACAAATAGACATGGATCTGTTGGAATGAGTCCAGAGGAGGCTGCAAAGATGCTCTGAGGGCTGCAGCCCCTCTGAATTCAGGCTGGAAGAGCAGGGCTTTTTCAGCCTGGAGAAGAGAAGCCTTGGGGGAGATGTTAGACCCCCTTCCAGTGCCTGAAAGGGCTCCAAGAGAGCCAGAGAGGGACTTGGGACAAGCAATGAAGGGACAGGACAATGGCCTTAAACTGAAGGGGGGCAGGTTTAGATTGGATATTGGGAAGAAATTTTTGGCTGTGAGGATAGGGAGACCCTGGCACAGGGTGCCCAGAGCAGCTGTGGCTGCCCCTGGATCCCTGGAAGTGTCCAAGGCCAGGCTGGACAGGGCTTGGAGCAACCTGGGACAGTGGGAGGTGTCCCTGCCCAGGGCAGGGGGTTAGACTGTATGATCTTTAAGTTGCCTTCCAGGCCAAACCATGCTGGGACTCTGAAACCCAGACAGCAGGAAGACCTCCTGCAACCCCTTCCCCATGGCCTTGCCAGGGCCATGCTCCACACTCCTGTAGCATCTTTTCTTGTCTGCTTCACTTCCCAGGTGCAAGTGTGGGACACAGCTGGCCAGGAGAGGTTTCGGAAGAGCATGGTGGAGCACTACTACCGCAACGTGCACGCCGTGGTCTTTGTGTATGACGTGACCAAGATGAGCTCCTTCACCAACCTCAAGACGTGGATCGAGGAGTGCAACGGGCACGCGGTGCCCCCGCTCGTCCCCAGGGTGCTCGTGGGGAACAAGTGTGACTTGAAGGACCTGATCCAGGTGCCATCCAGCCTGGCCCTCAAGTTCGCCGACGCTCACAACATGCTTTTGTTTGAGACCTCGGCCAAGGACCCACAGGAAAGCCAGAACGTGGACGCGATTTTCATGTGCCTGGTGTGCCGGCTGAAGGCGCAGCGCTCGCTGCCCTGCCGAGACACGGAGGGCTGGCCGGCGCAGCCCCAGCCGCACCCCCGGCGGCTGGACGAGGCCAGCGGGAAGGGCTCCTGCCCGTGCTGAGCGGGACCCGCCCGGACCCCAATAAAGGCTCTGAGCCCCCTGTGCTCCGACTCTTGTTTTGCGCCTCAGCCCAGTCGGCCGTAATCGTCTGTGATCGGCTCGGCTCGGCTACTATCGGTCCGGTTCGGCATGCAGCGTTCGGCTGCAGTCGGCCCGATTCGGCTGCAGTCGGTCCTGTTCGGCCGTGCTCGGGCTATCTCGGTAATTGCAAGTGCCCTGACTCGATTGCAATCGGCTCGACTCGATCCCATTCGGCTAGAATCGGTCGACTCGGCTGCTATCGGCTACGTTCGCCTCGGCTCGGGGCGGGGCAGTGCCGCGCGCAGGCGCAGTGCGCGTTGCCGCCGCCATGAAGTAGGTGTGGGGGTGTGGGGGCGCAGGCCGGGCTCGGCCCTGTCCCGCCGTTGCTGTGGCTGATGGTGCCTCGCCCGCAGCCCCCTGACGAAGGTGAAGCTGATCAATGAGCTGAACGCGCGGGAGGCGGAGCTGGGCGTGCAGGAGGCGGTGTCGTGGCACGCGGAGTACAAGGACAGCGCTTGGATCTTTGTGGGTACGGACCGGGCTAGGGGTGGGGGCCGGTGCTGGTGCTGTTGACCCGTTCCTTCCCTTCCCTCTCCCCGCAGGCGGGCTGCACTACGCGCTGACCGAGGGTGATGTCATCTGCGTGTTCTCGCAGTAAGTGCCGCAGCCCCGGCCCCGGCGCCGCGGGCGCTGCCGCGGGCGCTGCCGCGGTGCTGACGGTGTGTGTGTCACAGGTACGGCGAGGTCGTCAACATCAACCTCGTGCGGGACAAGAAGACCGGGAAGTCCAAGGGTTTCTGCTTCCTGTGCTATGAGGACCAGAGAAGCACCATCCTGGCTGTGGATAACTTCAATGGGATCAAGGTGAGTGGAGCTCAGGCTCTGCCGTGGCTCCCCGAGTGCTCCCTCCCGTCGGCAGCGGTCCTGGGGGCCGGGAGCCGGCGGTGACAGCCCGGCCCCGCAGATCAAGGGACGGACCATCCGCGTGGACCACGTGGCCAACTACCGGCCCCCCAAGGAGTCTGAGGACTGGGATGACGTGACTAGAGCCCTCCATGCCAAGGGCTGCGGGGTCAAAACGCCACCCCACACCTCGTCCGACTCCCCGTCTGAGGATGAGGATGTGCTCGTGAAAAAGCAGAAAGGTAAGGAGTGTTCCTGGCAGGCTGGATCCCGGGTGGGCGTGCCCATGGGATGCCCAGGGTTTGGGGGCTGGAGTCTACGTGGAGAGAAGGTTGGAGAAACAAAAATGGGCACAAAATGAGAGTGGGAATAAGATGTTGCTACAGAGTGCTGAGGAGATGCTCAAAAATGAGGGAGAAGGAGAGCCATGAGGGAAGAGTCCTCAGGCCTGGAGAGGTAATTTCCACAAAGTGGATCACATTATTACTGAGGAAGGGGAATGAAAGGGAAGTTGGAAATTCTCAGCATTCCAAGTGGTGTGGAAATGCCCAGAGTTGTTGGGAAGAACAAGATGTGAGTGTTAAAGAGAGAAGTGGGGTGGCTGCAGCTGGAGGAGAAAAAGTTGTGATTGGAAGTGAACCGGGATCTCCCTGAGGGGGAAGCAGGCTGGGAAATTGGGTGGAGGGGGAGAATTTGTAACTGAAGCTGAGCTGGGATGGTGCCAGGGGAGCCATGGGGAGCAAGCTGCTCCTGGAGTTGGGTCCATCCCGAAATGTGAACCCTAATTCCAGAGAAGCAGCGGAGCAGAGCAGAACGGTCAAAGTCGAGCCCACAAGCTGGGAAGCGGGTGAGCACGGAGGAGCCCCATCCCAGGATCAAGATCAAGAAGGAGAAGGAGGACCCGGGGTACGAGCGCTATGCTGGCGGGAGTGCCGGCAGGAACGCCGGGAGCAGGACGCAGCGGGATGAGGAGCAGCGGCGGCATCAGCGGCACTCGGACAGCAGGGGGGACAAGAACTGCCGCGAGCAGAGGGGCCAGAGCGGCTCCTGGGAGGAGCGGGAGAAGAGGGAGGAGGCTGGCAGGAGGGGCGACGGGCACAGCAGCCGGCAGGACGCGTCCCCCAGGGGAGGCAGATCTCGGGAACTCCATTCCAGGCACAGGGAGCGGGGCTCTGGCAGAGACTCTGGTCGCTGCTGAGCTCTGGGTGAGCATTTGGGGTGAGGGAGGTTCTGAGCCTGCCCAAGCCTGCTCCAAGCTCCTGGGATGCCATGGCTGGACCTTTCACCTGGGAGCTTCCCCCTTGCCTCTCATCCCACCCTGGGCCAGGGCTCTCCACGCTGCCTGTGCTGCTGGCTGGGACAGGGCCCTGTTCTTCGACTGGGGAGGGTGTCAAGCAGTAAAGGCTGGGAGCAGCAGGATGCTCCCCTTCCCTAAATCCTTTGGGATGGTGTCCCCCTCTTGCACCGGGGGCAGAGGCTGCTGGGTGTTCCATCTGGCCTCGTGGGCCAGGTTTGGGCCCTGTGCCCACCCAGCATCTTCTGGATTCCGTGATGAATCCATAGGGCTGCACCGCTGTGGTTGGGGTGATTTATTATGGATTTGTTTAAAGGTTTCTTAATAAAAGTTCCTGATAGGGAGAAGCTGGTTCCAGGAGCACTGTTCCTGTCTGTGGGTCAGGGAGGAGGTGTCATTTGTTTTTCTTACGCTGATTTTAGGCTTATTTGGCTGGAAAACCGGGAGCGACGGAGTGTGGGATTCGCAGGGCGGAGAAGGGAGGGGCTTTAACTGGACTTGGTTCCTATAACGAGTCCGTGCCTATAACGAACCCGTTCCTATAACGGGTCGGTGCCGCTTCTGGGCGCAAGGGGGAATTTCCTCCCCGGAGCAGCCGGGCCCGCTCCGAGGCATCCGCGGGGGCTGCGGCGGGGTTGGGGTGCGGGAAGCCCCTGCGGCTCCCACCGTCCCGGCGCGGTGCCGGCAGGGGGCAGGCGCGGCGCGGCGGTGCAGAGCCCGGTTCCGGTCGCGATTCCGGTTCCGGTCCCGGCCCGGTGTCGGCGGCGCGCGCGGCGGTGTCCGCCCGCCATGCGATGTCCGCACTCAACTGGAAACCCTTCGTGTATGGCGGGCTCGCCTCCATCGTGGCCGAGTTCGGTGAGGCGCAGGGGCGGGGCGGGACCGGGACGGGCGGGACCGGCAACGTACGGGCGGGCGCTGAGGCCGGTGTCCCCGCTATCCCCGCAGGCACGTTCCCCGTGGACCTCACCAAGACGCGGCTGCAGGTGCAGGGTCAGAGCACCGACGCGCGGTTCCGCGAGGTGCGGTACCGGGGCATGTTCCACGCGCTCTTCCGCATCTGCCGCGAGGAGGGCGGACGGGCCCTGTACTCGGGGTGAGCACCGGGGCCGGGCCCCTCGGGGCCGGGGCCCATCGGCAGCGGGTGCCGCTTCCCCCGGGGCCCCATCCATCCGTACCGGGACACCCACCCATCTGCCACGAGTTCTCCACCCGGCCCGGCGCCTCCTTGCACCCACCCGGGCATCCCCGGCGCCTGCCCCGGGTCCTTCTCCTCTGGCTCAGGAGCCCCCACCGCCTGTGCTGGGCTCCCTCTTCGGCCGCAGCATCGCCCCGTCTGTCATGTTCGCCCCCACCAGCCCGTCCCAGGTTCCCCCTCCGTCCCGGCATCTCCCTCCGCCCACCCCGGGACCTCTCCCACACCCCGGCATCTCCCCCTGCCTTCCCCGAGTCTCCCCCACCCATCCCGGGTTATTCCCCTCTGCCCGCCCTGGCCCTGCCCTGTCCTGCCTCTTTCCCGGCACCCCCTCCCCAGCCCGGGTCCCCTCTTCCACCTTCTGTCACGGCATCCCTCTGCTCCCTTGCTCCCTGCCCATCCCGGCCCCCCATTTCCTGTACGCTGCTGTGACCCCCTGGATCCCTCCCTGCCTTGTCTCCCTGAGCGGAGTCCCCCGGTGTTCCTGAGCCGGGGAGCAAGGCTAGGGCCGCATGGGTGCCATCCCCTGGCACTGGGGTGCGTGGGGCAATCCCGGATAACCCGGGCAGAGCTGCATTCTTCGGAGTCCCAGCGGGGTTGGGCTTGGCCCCAGCAGTTTGAGGGCGGGTGGGAGTGGCCCGAGCTGGCCCGCAGGGATTCTCAGGGTCCGTTCCCCCTCAGGATCGCCCCGGCACTGCTGAGACAGGCATCCTATGGCACCATCAAGATTGGCATCTACCAGAGCCTGAAGCGGCTCTTCGTGGATCGCATGGAAGGTTGGTGTTGGGGAAGGGCAGCACGAGCACCTCCCAGCTCCCCTGCCTCACACTCTGGGCACCTCCCAGCTCCCCTGCCTCACACTCTGGGCTGTGTGTTTTGCTCATTCCTGGCTCTGTCCTTTCCATCCCAAGATTCCCACAGGAATGGAGCTCCATTACTGGGTGCTGTGGTTTTGTTTGTCAGTGAGAGCAAGGATTGGATTCAATCCTGATGGGAACCTCACTGTGCTCTGCACTGCCTGTGGCTCCTACCCAAACATCTCCTTCTAGCCAGATTCCTTCCTTTCATGGAATCATAGGAGAAACACAGAATCCTTTAGGTTGGAAAAGACATCCAACCTGTGTCTGATCCCCACCTTGTCCCTAGCCAAGAGTGCTGAGTGCCACATCCAGTCCTTCCTTGGACACCTCCAGAGGTGTCCATACCTCCACTTCAGACCTCCCTGGGCAGCCCCTGCCAATGCCTGACCACCCTTTCCATGAAGAGATTTCTCCTGATGTCCAGCCTGAGCCTCCCCTGGCACAGCCAGGCACATTCTGGATAGGAATTGTGCAGTCCAGCTCTCTGGCTTTGGCCCTGACTGTAAAGGTGAGGTTCCACCAGTGCCCTTGACCTGTGCCCTCTGCAGCTCCTGCCTGGGGAGTGGAGCAGCAAGAGTCTGGTGGATGTTCCCTGAGGGAGCACCGAGATCTGCAGGTGAGATTTCCATCCCTGCTGTGATATGAGGGAATGGTGTAACACTGTTCCAGCCTGGGAAAGCGGGATGGGCAGGGGAAATACAGCACACTAACGATACCAAGCTGTCTCAGGGGAGCTTTAGGTTGGTATCAGGAGAAGGTTTTTTTCCCAAGAGAGTGCTGGGGCACTGCCCCAAGGTTTCCAGAGCTCCAGGAGCATTTGGACAGCACTCCCAGGCACAGGGTGGGATTGTTGAGGTGTCTGTGCCAGGTCAGGAGTTGGACTGGATGATCCTTGTGGAACCTTTCCATCTCAGGAGATTCTGTGACTCTAGAGGTCCTTTCAGGGCTGCTGTCCTGCTTTAGTAAGGCCTCTCCCTGCCTGGTTCTGGCTGTGTACACAGTCCCCACACTCCCCCTTGCTGTTCCAGCCTTTTCAGCTGTGAGCTCCGTGCCTGAATGTTTGTCTCCCTACAGGCCTGGGGCAGCCAGTGGCCTGGTGTCCTCTGGGAAGTGTCGTGGTCAGTACCAGCAAAGGCCTGTGTGTTTTCCCAATGTAACCATCATCCTAACACTGGGCCTGGAATCTGGGGTTATTCCCTGGCACTAATCACATCTAACTCCCTGCCTGCTCTTGATTCTCAGCTGGTTCCAAGTGGCTGCGTGTAGGCAAATCCAGGGGGCCTGGGGAAACACTGGGTTGTCCCTCTCTGTCTGCCTCTGTCCTGGCTCATCCCTGCAATGAGAAATCTCAAATAATTGTTCACAATTTTCACATGTCCAAGGATTTTCCTTCTCATCAGTCAGACCCTCTGAGAGTGCATTACTGAGTGTTTCAGCTGCCACCTTCTGTCCCTGACAGGTGTGGGGACAGACCTGTCATGGGCTGTGGCACCTGCCCAGGCCCTGCTCCTGCAGCTTCACTGTCTGATTTGAGAACTGAGCTGCTCTACCCAGCCTACTGTGCCCCCTCTTGTGAAGGTCTGACCTTCTTTCCTTGGTTGCAGATGAAACGTTGCTCATCAATGTGATCTGTGGGGTGGTCTCGGGGGTCATCTCTTCTGCACTGGCCAATCCCACAGATGTGCTGAAGGTAAGGGCTGCTTCTGGCTGGCTGTGTGACCCGTGGGAGGAGCAGCTCAGTGCTCCCTGAGCCACCAGTTCTGCTTGTTTGGGTTTTTTTAATGAATGGGGACCAAAGCCCAGGGTCATTAATAGATGTTTAAAAACACAGATCTTAAAGATCACGGAATCCTGGAACTGTTTGGGTTGGGATGGACATGAAAAACCATCTCCTTCCACCTCCTTCCATGGGCAGGGACACCTCACACTAGAGCAGGTTGCTCCAAACCCTGTCCAACTTGGCCTGGAACACTTCCAGGGATGGAGCAGCCACAGCTTCTCTGGGCAATATGAAATTTGTACTGGTGAGGGGTGGGAGCTGTGTTATCTGACCTGGGCCAGGTGAGCCAGCTGCTCCTGTCCCCTGGATCATGGTGCTGGCACTGCCCCAAGAGCCTGCCTGTTACATGGAGTGAGCAGAGCCCAGTGGGGACTGCCTGGTGCCCTGGGCTCAGGGTAGCCCTGCTCTGGGCAGAGAGAGCCTGGAGAACTTCTCCACTCTTCTCCCTATAGATCCCCCTTTTGGGACTGCTTTCAGGGGGAAGGCCTTGTTCCTCATGTTCCTGTGCCCCCACCCTGCCCCTGCCTGCTGCCATCCTTGTCGGTGTAGTTTGCAGGGAGAGGAACGTGGAGAACAGTGTGTGCTCTGAGCTGCTCTCTTCCTTCTCCCAGGAGTTCCATGGAGCTGCTGTCCCTGTTGTCCTTGCCCTGTGGCCAAGTGCTGGTGTCAGGACAGGTGTAGACGTCTGCCTGCTGACTCTTCCCTTTCTTTCAGATCCGAATGCAGGCTCAGGGCAGCTTGTTCCAGGGTGGGATGATTGGCAGCTTCATTGACATCTACCAGCAGGAAGGCACCCGAGGCCTCTGGAGAGTGAGCACCAACTCCTAGAATCCCCCAGCAGCAGCAGAACTAAGAAAAATCTTAGGGAAGCAGGTGCTCTCCTGCTGTTCTGTAGCAAGGAACACCTGGAGCCCCTCCTGGCCCCTTAAACTGCTGCTCATGTGGGACAGAATCTTTTCTGGTGTTGAAATTGTGCAGAAGGTGAGGGGGTGACAGCCTAGTTCCCATGGGCTGGTGCTGGGAGCAGGGAAGCAGTGTGGAGTTAATCCAGCTGGAATAATGCTGCCAGGGTGGAGTTATCCTCCTTGGCTTGGAAGCAAAGCTGGGAAGCAGGTGGTGTGCTTGCAGGGGAGGTACAGGGAAGGCTGTCAGGAGAAGGAGCTAGGGGATGTGGCTGCAGTTGGTGACAGTGTCTGTGCTGCGCAGGGTGTTGTCCCCACGGCCCAGCGAGCGGCCATCGTGGTGGGGGTGGAGCTGCCAGTCTACGACATCACCAAGAAGCATCTGATCCTGTCAGGCCTCATGGGGGACACCATCTTTGCCCACTTCGTGTGAGTACCTGCTGCAGGCTTGGGGGGCTGTGTGAGGGATGGGGAGAGACCATTCATGGAGCCAGTGGTCTGGATCTGCAGGGAGCAGGGTTAGTGCTTCCAGAGGATCTGGAGCAGGCTTAGTGCTTCCAAAGGATCTGCTCTGTCAGCTGGAACAGCTCAGAGTTATCAGCAGGTATGAAATCATTAAGATTGGATAAGACCTCCAAGACCATTGAGTCCAATCGTTTCCCCAGCACTGCTAAGGCCACGACTAATCCATCCCCACATCCCAGAGACCTCCTTGGGGAAGGACCTGGCAGAAATCCTTTGGTGACATGAAATGCCAGCTTGGTTTCTGCTGGCTAATGACAGAAATGTTGCCCCACATCTGTGCCCTGGTATGAGCCAGGCAGGAGATCCATGTGTGTAGCTACCTGTAACAGTCCCTCAGAAGCTGCTCCAGTCCCTAGTCCTCACCTGTCCAGACCCTGTGATCTTGCAGCCCCTGCTGGAAGAGCCTTGAGAGAGGAGCAAGCACAAAGTTGGCAGGACCCAGAGCAGTCAGTGCTGCAGTCAGCTGCTCTGGGCAGGGCTGGCACAGAACACTGGAATCCTTTTTCACCTCCATGTTGCAGATGCTGCAGTGCTTCCATTGTCTTTGCCAGCTGGGGTGAGGGTGAGGAGCACTAGGCCCTCTGTGGAAGGGGAGACTGGCAGTTCTGTGGTCCTTTCTGGTGTCTTTGCTCTTCCTCTCTCCTTCCCAAAGAAATGTTTGTTCTGGTGGGAAGGATGTGCACTCCCAGGGGGTGCCTTCAGGTCTGTGTCACCTGGGCAGCACCTGGGACCCTTGCAGGGCTGCCAGTGCCCTGTGGAACCAGCTGTGGGCTCAGGTGAGGGTCTGGCTTAGCTGAGCATTTCCTTCCCCTGAGCTCCACAGGGTCCTGTGGCAGCCCTGCCACTGCCCCTTTCCAAGGTAGGAGCAGGTAGTGCACCTCATGTCCACTGCTAAATGCCTTTGCTAATGTCCAGTGGGAGGTATTTTGTGTCTGTGTGAGTGGGAGTGGCTGTGTACAGGGCTGTTCCTGCCCTGATTTGGTGTGTGCAGTTCCAGCTTCACGTGTGGGCTGGCGGGAGCCATCGCCTCCAATCCCGTGGACGTGGTGCGGACGCGGATGATGAACCAGCGTGCCATCGTGGGCAGCACCGAGCTCTACAAGGGCACCCTGGATGGCCTTGTCAAGGTGAGGGGACAGGTGGGCACATCCCTGTCCTGGGAGGCTGGCCAGGTATCAGCACCGCTCTGATGGGAGCAGTGAGATCCTGCAGTGACACAGTTTGTCATCAGTGAGGTGGGAGAGGGCCCTGAATCACTTCCCTGAGGCTACTGTCAGCCTGAGCATCCTCCCAGCCTCCTGGAACAAAATTCAGGCCATGAGGCAGTTAGCTGGGTTCAGAGACTGTTCAGAGACTGCTTCACACACTTGCACAGGGGCCTGTGCTCCCTGCAGCAGCTGGGCAGGACCAGTGGGGCACACGTGGCACTGGGGAGGGAGGTGGGCAGGGCGTGGGCCTGGTGTGTTTCCTCATTCATTTTTCTCTCCTCCCAGACATGGAAGAGTGAGGGCTTCTTTGCACTCTACAAAGGCTTCTGGCCCAACTGGCTTCGTCTGGGTCCCTGGAACATCATCGTATCCTTCCCTGTGCTGCTGGGAGATGGTGGGGTGGGACAAGGGGAGAACCCTGCTGGGAAGGGCAGGGCAGAGCTGACACTCCAATGGGGTGCACTGGGGACCCTAATGGGCACTGCTGATGGTCCCTGTAGAGCCTCTGAGGGCTTGGCTGAGACCTTGCATGGCCTGGGCTGCAGGAGATTCCTGGATGAGCTCCTGTTTTGTAGGGAATCGTGGGGAACATTCTGCTGCTGAGGCAGGTGCTGACTCCGTGCAGGACCAGCGCTGCTGTGTGCTGAGCCAGAGCATTCTGCCTGCTGAAACTGGGTGGGGAGTTCACTGTAAAGAGCTCTCAGTCTGGGCTTGGAGCCACTTCCCTCTCCCAGTGGTCTGGGCAAGGCTGGGTTTGCTCTGGGTCCATTCTCCCCACTCTTGGCAGTGCCTGTGCCCCAGCTCTGTTCTGCCTGGGCAGGTCAGGTTGTGCTGCCTGGGCAGGGAGCTCCATGGGTGGGTTTAAGGAGCTCCCTGGATGGGTGTCCAGCCCAGCTGAATGCTCTACCCGCCCTGCCAGGCAGCTGCCTCACATCTGTCCCAATTCCTTGACACTCCCTTCAGTTTTTTATCACATACGAGCAGTTGAAGCGCCTCCCCTTCTGAGAGCTGCCTTCATCTCTCCAGAGTCATCCTCAGGGCTGGCAGCAGAGCTGTGCTGCCGCCTTCCTCTTCATCCCACTGTCCCCATGTCGTGGTGTTTGGTCCCTATGGGCTGGGCTCTCCCCACATGCATGGTCCCTGGAGCATGAGCTGCCTGGCACAGGTGGGAGCCACGTGTTTCCCACCCGGAGGTGTTGTGTGCCTGGGCCTGCAGGAATATCTTCTGTGAAGATCTGTGTGTTCCAGTGGCCTTTGGGGCACTGTGGCTCGTGGCTGGCAGGTGTGGGTCTCCTCCCGTGCCCGTGGGGCGAGGCCTGTGAAGGTGCCATTGTCATCATGTTTCTTGCAGAACTTGTAACTTCATTAAATTATTTATTGACTGGATGGCTTGAGTTTGGGTCTGTGCTCATTCACTTGCAGGGGTGTCTGCCCTTGTAGAGCACAGAAGTGTGGTTTTCACCATGCTATAGACCCCTTCATTCTCCATGTATTTATGTAAAAACAGTCTGTAGGATTAATTTCAGTAGAGATGTTTCTAAACCCAAGTTTGTTAGTATCAGAAAATGACCCTGTTGCCCTCTCAGCTCAATTTTGCCAAACCTCAGTCTCTTAAATTCCTGCTTATTATTACACTGTTTTTGCTTAAATCATTTGTACAGACAGGTACTGTGCTTTAAAGGTGAGCTCAGCACTTGAAAATAGTGGTTCTGGTGCTGAGGAGAATATTTTGGTCATCCTCTTCTGATTTTTGGTTATTTTTTCATGTTTATGACTATGGAAGCAAATGTTTTTTTTTATGTTCCTGCTCCCTTTCCTCTTTGTGGGGTGGCTTTGGTTTGGATGAAGGTCCCTGGTGACACAGCAGCATGTCCTGGCTGAGCCTGCTGTGAGCTGAGTGTGTGTGGAAGTCGTACAAGGAATGCTCAGCCAAATCCTGCTGGGAAAAATGGGAGGGAATTGGTGTTACAAAGTCAGAGCTGCCTGTAGAAGCTGCAGGGGAAGGGAAGGTGACTCCACTGAGTGCTTGGACTGAAATCCTGCCTTGAGCAGGGCTCTTCGTGCAGGGCCCAGCTCAGCCGGCTGTGCCAGGCACTGTGTGGGAGCCTGCTCCTGCACACACAGGAAGGGCTGGGGGTGAAACTCCAACATGGAAGGCTCCATGGGAACCAGTCAGCCCTCCCCAGGTGTTTAAGGTAGAAATACACGTCCTCCTGATACATGAAAGCTAAAAATGGCTTTTAATTAGTAAAGCAGGAGAGGGGGGCACTGGCTCCAGCCTGTTCTTGCTCTTCACTGCCCTGCCACTTCTCCCTTGTCCTTGATCTCATTCCGAGGGTTTGGACTCTGTCCAACATCAGGACAAAGGCTCCCCAAATGTCTCCCTAAGCAAACAGAAGCAGAGGATGTGTAAGGCTACCACAACCCTTCCCGTGGCCGCCCGCAGCGCAGAGCCCGGGTGTTTTGGAGGGCCCCCATTGCTGAGCTCCGGCCCTGCCCCTCCCGCCCCAGCCGCCCTGTCCCCAGTCACTCGCTGTCTGACAGACACATGCTCAGTCCTGCCCATTTCCTGGCAGCTTGGATCTTTCCAGCTCGTGAGGCAAAAGAGGCTTGTGACACTTTGTGTAGGGGCTGGAGCCGTCACTGTCAGACCCTGTGAAGGTCAGTGCCCCCCCCCGGGTAAGGGGTGTTGTGGGATTCTGTAGCACAAGATTGCAGAGGCTTTGCTTTCATAAATTTCTTCGTTACAAGTTACTATTAGGTAAATACACTCATGACTAGCAAAGTGAGTGGGTGTGTACATAGAATCATTATTTTTTACTGTTAGTAGCACTTACATAGATTTCACTGGAAGTATCACAGCAAAGTTCATAAGTTCATCAAACTCCTGCAGGAGTGAGGTCAGTCAATGATGGACAAGGTCTCCCTTCAGATATGACCTGTGTCATGGAGCCTGGAGCCAGCCTGCTGTGCCTGGGGATCTGAAGGGGTGTGCAGGGGGAGCTCCAAGACAGAGAGAGGCTCTTTGGGGCAGCAGCCAGTTCCTTCTGCATGGATCCATGAGTGGGCAGAAGACACCAGCTCTCAGAGGTCCATGTCTGCCTGGATCCAAGGCCCCTCTGTGGGTTGTGGTGGTTTTTTGCCCTGCAGGTTCCAACAATTCTTTGGTTTCAGCCTCTCCAAGGATACCCTGGGCTTCCTGTTGTGCTTGCCAAGGGCACTGCAGGTTCCCAACTGTGAATGCTGCTGTCCCAGGCTGGCAGATGTTTCTCCATCTGTTTGAGCACAGGTCCCTTGTCAGTGCTTTTCCTCATTGTAACCAGGTCACCTTCAGGGCTGCTGTTCCAGCAGGATGTCAGTAGTGTTCCCTTGGTCCCAGCAGCAAGAAGCTGTCCTGGGTGTGGCAGTGACCCCCAGGAGCCCCACAAGCTGTCCTAGACTTTGGGAACTCTGTGCTTGTCCCCATTCCCAGCCTCTGTGTCTGAGCAGGCACCGCTCTGCTCCAGCCCCTGGTGCCTGGGGGGGGCAGCCACCGCCCCGTGTGCCACCGTGGCAGCTTCCTGCCCAGGCGCTCCCTGCTCACCCCCTGCTCCAGGGTTGTCTGGAAACGTGGCTGGAGGGGAGGGACCTCCGCAGGCACAGCAGTGAGTCCAGCAGTTCCTTCTGCGGGCAGCTGCTGGCAGAGCTCTGCTTCCCCCAGAGACACCCCTGCTCCCCAGGCTCCTGCTGCTCCCTGGAGAGTGAGGGGCTGTGCCTGCTGCCAAGTTGCACCTGCTGAGAGGCCCCAGGTGAGTGATGGCTGAGAATCATGTTGGGGATGCACCATCTCTGTGGTGTGTCTCACGTGAGGCAGCCACGGCCAGCTGGGCCCTGGGAGCCATCCTCGCTGTGCTGGCCTCGCTCATCATCGCTGCCAACGTGCTGGTGGCCATTGTCCTGCTCTGCCACATCCAGAAGAGTGGCTCCAAGCGGCTCTGTTTCGTCCTCAATCTTGCCTTGGCAGATGCCATGGTTGGCTTTACAGTCATGGGCCTGGCCGTGGATGAGCTTTCCCAGCCCTTTCATGCTTCCCAGAAGTTTTGCATCCTGAGAATGGCTTTTGTGACCTCTTCCTGTGCTGCCTCCATCCTGTCCCTGATCCTGGTTGCATGTGACAGGCACCTGGCCATCCGGAAGCCTTTCCACTATTTCCAGCTGGTGACAGGCCCACGGGTTGGGCTGTGCTTGGTGGGGCTGTGGCTCTTTGCTGCCATCGTTGGCTTCCTCCCGGTCTTCATCCCGCGCTTCCAGAGGATCTCCAACCATTGGAAATGCTCCTTCTTCAACATCTTCCAGCCTTCCTACATGCTCACCATGTTCTGCCTCGGCTTCTTCCCTGCACTCTTCCTCTTCCTCTACCTCTACTGTGACATGCTGAAAATTGCCTCGGTGCACGTGCAGCATATCCAGGAGGTGGAGCAGGCGGGGCTGGGTGGTGGCTGTCCCCCACCCCGTGCCACCAGTGACATGAAGGCCATGCGCACAGTGGCTGTGCTCATCGGGTGCTTCACCCTCTCCTGGCTGCCCTTCTTCATCGCCAGCATCGTGCAAATGGCCTGCCCTGAGTGCTTCCCCTACAAAGTCATTGAGAACTTCCTCTGGCTGCTGGGGCTGGGCAACTCCCTCCTGAACCCACTGCTCTATTCCTACTGGCAGAGGGACGTGCAGCTCCAGCTCTCCCAACTGGCTGCAGGTGTGAAGAGGAAGGTCCTGCTCCACCTGGGCAACGGCCGCTGTTTCCCGGGCAGAGACACCAAGGCTCCTCCTGCCGTGTCCTGCCTGGAGCTCCAGGACTGACTTGGTAAGGAGTGGCTGTCTCTGGCTTGCCAGCTCCCCTCCTGCATTGTGACCATGAACTCGGGGCCTGCCAGCTGTGAAGGAGATCGCAGATGGGTGGGACCAGTCTGGATGTTAATTTCCAGGCACCATCATGGCCGGATTTCAGCCTGCCCACAGCCCCCAGCACAGCCAGTTCACCCCAGCCCCAGGCAGCCCAGGTTGCAGGTGGTCCCTGGAGAGCCTCTGCTGGAGCAGCCCCGTGTCTGCTGGACCAAGCTCTCCCACTCGCTCTGCAGGCAAAGACCCTTTGCCCATCGCTACCCATCTTCCCCTGCCAGGTGTGCACCCTCTGCCCCCCCCCTCTGTCAGGGGCACTGGCTCCATGGGCAACAAACCCCCCATTCCTGGGGCAGGTGTGGGCACAGGGACGGCTCTATGCCCTTGGCCCTGGCACCAAAGACTGGGCAGGCTGTGACCATCCCTGAGCTCTCCTGGAGCACAGGTGCTCCTCCGCCCTTCCCAAACCCACCTCTCAATTCTACACAGGGCCATTCCTGCTTTGGGCTGTGCCCACAGGGAGCAGAGATGGGGGGATGAGTTTGGGCATGGGGACAGAGAGGCTTGGCAGTGACCATGCCTGTGTGGGGGGGTGGTGTAACCCAGGGCAGGGGGACAACCTGGGCACTGCTGTTGCTGTTTACCCAGGCTGTAAAGTGAGTCAATGAGTAACTGGCTAACAAGGAGAGGGAGGATTGGCTGCCTCAGAGATTCCCACGAAGAAGAGCTGCAGTGTCCACCCAGCATTTGGGACTGGAAGGATCCCTGCACACCCACTCTTGCCCATGGGAGCCCCCCCTTCTGCCCTAGTGGCCAGATGGCTGCCCCTGCCAGAGGCTAAAGTTGTACTTAATTGCTTCTCATAAAATAATTTCATTTCATCCACATGGCAAGAAAACTTCCCTTAGAAGAGGCTTATTTGCTAAAAAAGTACACTACGCTGAAAATGAGGGTACTTTGTACAAAACAGCAGCTGCTCCCACCTCTGTCCTTGCCCCACTAGCAGACACGGCTCATGGCTGTATCCACTTGCATCCAGAACTTGCCATGAAGCTAAGGTCTTCCCCATCCTAGAGAAAGAGGCAAAACTGAAAGTGTCTTTAAAAGATTCCAAACAAGAGGCCCTCTGTGGCATTCCCCTTGGCCAGGGAAAGGCCTGGGACCAGGTGCCACATGGCAGACACCGTTCCTGGCTGTGTTGGAGGGACTGACCCTGGGGGAGGGCTGCCCAGAGCAGGCTGGCTCTGGTGGCTGCTGTAGGGATCTGGTAGGTGGATCCAGCCTGACACAGCTCTGGGCTCAGCCCATCATGTCCCTGCACCGGGGATTTGCTGCCGGTTCTTGGTGATGCCTGAGCTCTGCCGGCTGTGCCTTTGATCATCCTCATCATCGCTGAGCCTCTGCTTCCCTCCAACATCTTCCTGCAGCAGGTTCCAGTGGGAACAGGGACACTTTGGACATGGGCCTTGTGCTGCTTTCTGAGCTTCCTGACTGCCAGCTCTGCTGCGTGAGTCCATCACTGAAGGGCCAGGCTGCAGGTCTGAATCGGCATGAGGATAGGAGCCCAGGCTGGGCAGGAGCTCATTCCAAGTGGGACTCAGTGCCACGAACAGACTGTAGTGCCTTGGATGGGAGAGGGGACACCTCCAGACGCACCTCCAGGGGACACTAGAAGGGAGCCTACAAGAGAGATGGAGAATGTGGACCTTGAACAAGAATCTGAAGTGATGGGACAAGGGGGAATAGCTTCCTGCTGCCAGAGGGCAGGGTTGGATGGCATATTGGGCAGGAATTGTTCCCTGTGAGGGTGGGCAGGCCCTGGCACAAGGTGCCCAGAGCAGCTGTGGCTGCCCCTGGATCCCTGGAAGTGTCCAAGGCCAGGTTGGGACTTGGAGCAGCTTGGGATAGTGGAAGGTGCCCATGACAGAGGGTTGGAATGGGATGGGCTTTAAGTTCTAATTCAAACCATTCTGAGATTCGGTGACACTGTGCAGGTGGGGGACAAGGTGCAGCTGGAGGCAGAACTCCCCCTGCAGTGGAGCGTCCCTTTCTGGGCATCTCACTGTGGCACTGACCCCTTTCCTCCCTCTGCAAGCCTTGGCTGGAGGGGGCTCACAGGCTGGCACAGCTGGGGCTCCATCCCTGGATACATCTCCAGATCCTACTGGGAAACATGGAGGGGCAGCCGTTCCCTGTAAGGCCAGGTCTGCTCCCATCCCTCATCCCAGAGAGCCCCTGCTACTGTCCCGCTCCAGCCTGCGGTGACCGCGGCACCGAGCACCGGCGCGGGAGCTTTGGGGGGCACAGGGCGGCCATGGCGGGAGGGGGACGGAGCCATCCTGCTCCACCGGCACCGGCAAGGATGGGGGGCGCCAGCCCCACTGCTGCCCTGCGCTGAATAAACGCCCTTGTGCCCGGCTGGTCTCTGCTCCGCTACCGGGGGCTCGAGGCGGCACCGGGGACAGCCGGGGGCCGCTCTGCCCGGGGCCAGGAAGCAGCAGCGGCGCGGGGGGCGAGCACAGAACCGGGGCGGCGGAAAGGAGGGCGACAGCAGCGGAGTCGCGGCTGCGGGGCCGGCTCTCTCCCGGTGAGGTGTTTACTGCTGGGATGTTCCCGCTGGGATGTTCCCGGTCCCGGTGCGATGGTCACGGTCGGTGTGGCCGGTCACGGGCGGTGTGGCCGGCCTCGGTAGGATGGTCCCGATCCTGGCGGGACGATCCCAGTGGGATTGGTCGCGGTCCCGGGGGGTGGGGCCGGTCCCGGAGGGGTGTGGCCGCTCCCGGGGGGTTGTGGCCTGTCCTGGTGGGATGGTCCTGGTCCCGGAGGGGTGTGGCCTGTCCCGGTGGGATGGTCCCGGTCCGAGGGGTGGGGCCGGTCTCGCCCGGCGCGGTCCCGCCCCGCCGGGCGCCGTCACGTGCCCGTCACGGTGCGCGCGCAGCGCCCGCCCCGCTAATGGGCGCGCGCAGCGGGGGCGCGCGGGGCGGGGCGTGCGGCGGAAACGGCGGCGCGTGTGGGAGCGACCGGGCCGGGCCGGGCCGGGCCAGGCCGGGCGGTGAGTGCGGGGAGCGGGGGGCGCGGACCCGGGACCCTGAGTGCGGAGAGCGGGGGCGGCCCCGCCCCGCCCCGCCCCGGCGGGAGAGGCCGAGCGGCGGCTGGGGCCGAGCTGCGGCTGGGGCCGGCCCGCAGCGGGAGCAGCCGGGGCCGGAGCGCTCCTCTGCTCGGGCGTGCGGAGGGGCCGCCCTGCTCTCCGCTGCCCTCCGGGCCGCTGCCCGACCGGCCGCGGGGCTCGCTGGGCAGGAGCGGCCTCCTCCGCACCTCCGGCCCGGCCGAGCCAGCCGGGGAGTTTTGTGGAGGGCCCGAACGGCCTCGTCGGAGCCGTCGCGACTTCGGGAAGACTGGCGGGGACACCTGCAGGGCTCCGGGTCCGTTTAGGTGGTGGGGAGGCTATGTGGGAAAGTTTATTCCACGTGGGAAATGTCTGTGCCACCATTTGGGTTCAGCGGTAGTTAAAATCACTTCCAAAAGGACATTAAAATTACATCAGAAAAGATGGAGATTGTTACGAAAAAGTCTGGAGCACCCGGAGCAGCTGGGAAAGGGGCTCAGCCTGGAGAAAAGGAGCGACCTCAGGGGGGAACTTCTGGCTCTGCACAAGGCCCTGACAGGAGGAGCAGCCGGGGGGGTCGGGACCTTGTGCTATGTCGTGTTTGCTCAAGGTGAGAGGAAAGAGGCCTCAAGGTGTGCCAAGGTAGGTTCAGGTTAGGAATTAGTAACAATCGTTTCCCTACCAGAGCGGTCAGGCCTTGGAATAAATTGCTCAGCGCGGCGGCACTATCTCTGAAAGTGTTGAGGCATTTGGGGGTGTGTTTTAGGGGTTATTGTGGTGGTACTGGTGGGTCTGGGTGACCTTGAAGGTCTCTTTCAATCCCAGTGATCCTGTGAAATCGGCACAAGGAGAAATTGGCTGCATATAAAGAAACTACTCTGGTGTTCCAAGAATGAGCAGTTTACAAAAGGGGTGGAGGGGTGAAGGTGGCTGCAGCTTCCCCCGAGGTGGGATGCACCTCGCTGTGCTCTCTCTCCCCCATCCTCTGCTGGTGCCACAGCAGACGGTCCGTGGGCAGCACAGGGAGCTTTGGGGATGCTCGTGCTGGTGCCCACAGCTGCCGTGGTCTGCAGCTCTCCCACAGCCCTGGACTGTAACTCTTGTATGCGCATGCATGCATCTATTTGATTCCTTGAGCATCTATATTGAGCTTCTTTGGTTTATGTGCTTCCTACTCTCTTATTTTCCTCACATTTTGGTGCTATGTGCTGGTACCAGTAACGTCCATCAATGTCATGCTGCGTGGAGATGTTTTTGTTCTTTAGTGCCATGTATTTGTTACACAAACGTTAATCTTTGGGCAAGCTCCTCATTAGTCTGCACTGTCCTTACCTCCCCTGTAGCTACATTAATTAGCCATTGTATTTTTCCATATTTTTCTGCAGAAAGTTGCAGCAGAGCTGTGAGACTGTGGGAAAGCATGGAGGTGACCCAGGATAGGAGTTTATCCCCCCAACTTGTGTTCCTTCTTACTCCAGCCATACTCCTCCCTGTGGGGGAAGCCAAGGGGTTGGGTTCTCTGTTTCTTCAAGGCTTATTTGAGGAATTTTGAGGATCTAATTAAAAAGGCCCTTGAGCTGAGTTGTTGAAAGCTGTGTGGGAGCTGGGGTGAGGTCAGGTTTCTGTGTTGAAGGTCATATGTTTGGAGCTTGTAGCAGGGATGAGGTTCAATCACCAAGTCATTGCAAAGATCAGGTGTTGCTACTGAGGTATTCTGTATACCTTCCAAAGATGGTGTGAGATTTCTCCCTTAATCCCCAACTTTTCTGCTGACATTATTTCAGTTCCAGCATGTCCATTCCATCCAGCTGCTCCACTCTCAGCCAGCAGTTCCTCACGCTGATGCTGGCTTTCCACGAGGCTCTCTTCCCATTAGTCCAAGCTTTTGCAGTGGGGTTTTCTGATGATCCTGACTGCTGACTCTACTGGAGGTTTTTTTTGTGTCTTCCCTTTTTTTTTTCCTCTTTTTTTTTTCTTCTTCCCCCTTTTTTTCTTTCCCAGTAGCTCTGTGTAGTTAGTCCTGCATCCTTTTGCCCATCAGCTTTCTTCTCCTAGCTTTTCCAAAAGATATTTCTGAAAACAGGAGCTGTTGAGCATTGTTCAGAGGTGGCACTTGCTGGATGTTCTCTCCAGGAGTGCTGAGGGAGTCTGGAAGGACAGAAGGGGATGGGACTGAGCTGCCTGCAGCTGCCTGCTCTGCATCCTCTGGAGCACGGGCAGCTCACCCCCTGGAAATGCCAGGGTTAGAATTCCTAGATGTGTGTGCAGAGGGAGGCTGGTTTGGCAGAGCCTTGTGAGCATCCTGAAAACATTTCATGGAGTATTTAATAATTTGGCGTGGGCATGACAGGTTTCACTGTTGGGAAGCACCGAGGGCTGTGTTAGGTTGCTGCTGGTGATACACATACATGTACACACATGCTGGTAAGGAGTTTTTTCCTTTGTTTTGGGTTACAACATTGAGTGTAGAGCACAGCTCGTACAGGACTTGGTCAAATTCCTCTGGTTTTGCTGCTGTGGCTGTATTTTTGTGAAAACTCTGCAGGTTGGTTTCCCTGACTGGGGTTGCTGACTGCTGCATTCTTAGGCACAAAGAAGGAAGGGGCTCTTTGTGTCTCTTGGTTTTACAGAGCCCTGCTATAATAATTAGCTGCCTGAAATTAATATATTTCTTTCAAATACCAGCTTCCAGAATCAAGGAAAGCGAGCAGTGTGCCTCTTACCATCAAGGATTACCAGGAATTAATCTTTCAGTGCAAAGGCCACTAATCTCGGGCATGCAAAGAGGGTTTATTGAGCTGCGTGCCAGTGCTTAGAGCAGTGATGGATGAAATCCCTGGCAAATTCAGATGCTCTGGCTGTTAATTGCCTCCCCACCTGCTCATCCGCCTCCATCCCCTGCATGCTGGAATCTGCCTCTGGGTGTCAGTCCAGGAGATGGATGGTGACACGTGGAGCTGCTGGGTGC
The DNA here is from genome assembly GCF_051311805.1 of Agelaius phoeniceus. NCBI lineage: Eukaryota > Metazoa > Chordata > Aves > Passeriformes > Icteridae > Agelaius > Agelaius phoeniceus. Next base: position 1,713,430 of record NC_135278.1, read on the forward strand.
CAGCCCCGGACCAGCTTGGGCTCTCACGCCTGGGCTCTTCTGCCTGTCCCAGGGCAGTTCTGCTGTCACTGGGTCCCAGCTTTTCTGTTGTGCTGGGAGCTGAGTGAGGGAGCTCAGCCTGGCACTCGGATTTTCAAACACAAAGCCAAGCTGGGAGCAGCAGGAGAACTGTCTGAATTCCTGCCTTACGATGAGCATCTTGCCATGTTCCTCGTGCAGTTTGCAGGTAACATGGGAGGGGGGGGGGGGTTCTGGGATTCCCTGCATGGCTCCTGCTGCCCTGCAGGATTATCTGGAGTTGACAGAAGTCACTGTCAAAATTGTGCTGCTCTCATCAGTGTGCCTGGCCAGCTCCTGGCTCAGACTGGTGTTTGGGAGGCTCTACCAGTGATAATTGAGCCAGGAGTACGGTAGAGGAACATGCACGAGCCCAGCAGTAGTTTTTGAACCTGGAAATTAGTTTCCAAAAGGAAATTATTGGGATCAAAATGTAACTTCAAAGCTTTGGTATCCCTCTCTTCTGCCTTCCCTGCTGGTCTCTTTCCTCTTGTGTTCTAATCGATTGCTGCAGATGTACTTTGGTGTCCTCTCAAGTTTATTTCTTGAGGGCTTAAAATGAGAACTGTGTAATCAATGGCACAGTGTATCCCAGAATCCAGTTTATTCCCAAAAACACAGGCACCCTGCTCAGATTGAGCAGTGCTTATTCCCTAAATTTGCCAATGTTGGCATAAAGTAAATCCGTATTTATAGTAAACCCTGTGTCAGCCCATTTCTGAAGTTCCCCTGATGCTCAGTAAGACAAGCCTAATATGTGTTCAGAGGAGCCCAGGGGACCCCAAAATGTCACCTGAGGAGTTGAGAGGGACCTGGGGCACCCCCAAGTGTGACCCAGTGTAGCAGATAGGGTTCCAGGACATCCCAAAATACGACCATACAAGCAACAGCCTGCACAGGCTTTTTGAGTTGAATTGAAAGGCTTTTAGGTGTGTGACAGTGTCAGAATACCTGGTAATAGTTGTCATTTGAGTTTTGGGGCAGAGGTTTATGTTTCTGCTGTTCATTAACTGGTTGAATGGCAGGAAAGCTGTTCCAGTGCCTGGGCAGAGTGAGGCTGCAGTTGGAGCTTGTTGCTCCAGAGCAGTGCCAGGCTTGTGGCAGAGCTCATGCCACCACTTAACTGAATGTTCCTGAGCCCAGCAGGGAACATTTGCCCAAATCCTGAGGTGGCAGCCCTGTGGCTGCTGTGTTGTTTGTAAGTGGTCCCAGGAGTGTTTCACAGGAGCTGCACAATCCTGTGTTTTGGTTGTGATTTCCAGTGTTTTCTGTTGGTAATGGGAGTGATCTTAAAACAGCCTTTTTAGTTTGCCTCAGGGACTTTTTGGGGTTTATTTTCCCCCTGGTCATTAAAGCAAATGGCCCAGCTCTGTTAGGATTGGAAAACTGAGTCCTGTCCCGGGTCTGGCATGGGACCCAGTGAGGATGGATACTTCCCTTGATTTATGCCTGGAACATTGAGATCTTTCCTCTCTCCCCAGCCCCTTTCTGAAGCTGTGCTGTGGAAGCTGCAGCCGTATTTAGCCCCAGCACAGACCTGGATTGATCCCAGCCCAGTGGGACAGTGGGCTATGCATTGTCAGTGCTGCTTAGGCCAGTGGGAAGCTGTGGACTCTTCCCATCAGGCACAGCTCAGCACCTGTTTCCAGAGGGGAAAACCACCCACAAGGACCCGCTGTGCTGTGGGAGAGGCCTTGCTCAGAATCGCCTTCTGCTTTCTTTCAGCATCCCCCCCTTCTTTCCCTGATCCATTTTTCTGCTGAGGAATCTTCTAGTTTTTATTTTTAAATGTTTAGTCACTGCATTATGGCAGTGCCTCATGTCTCACTCAATTTTTAAATGGACTCTTCTGAAAATCCCTGGAGATAGGAATAGGGAGATGAAGGGCACACTGACACCTGTGCCACATACGGCTCTAGAAGTGCTGACACCAGTTCTGACACTTGCTGGAAACCCAGATTTTCTCCTCTCCCCTTACCTTCTGTGTAGCATTTCCCAGCAAATGCAGAAATCTTATTTTGGCCTTTCCAGGCTGGCTTACTACAGGAATACTGAGCAAACCCCTGTGGTTTGCTCCTGTGCTAGCGCCTTCCCTCCTGAGCAGAGCAGCATGGAATGGCCAAGGACACCTCGTTCTGGTTGGAACGAAGGACAGAGGGATGTTCCTGTTTGTGTCTCCTGGCTGTACTGGCTGAGTCTGTCAGCTTTTAACCTGCTCAGAGCCCAGAAGAGAGGATTTCCTGCAGCTTCAGCTTTCTTCTGAGCCTGTTCTCTATACCCAGTGGGGTGTGGCTGAGCTTTGGCTGCTCGCTGAGATGGTAGGAGAGAGGCAGGTGGGTCTGAAAGTTGGCTGCTATCCACAGCATTTATCCTGTGTAGGGTGGCAAATCTAACATAATGAGGGGTTTCTTACTCCAGAGTGTGTTGGGAATCTTCTCTCTGGCTTGTTTTTATTTTTGGAGGAAACTACTGCTAGAGAGCAGCAAGCAAGGTCCCTTGCTTACGGCTTCCATCACCCACTTTCCATACTGCCCTTTACTGGAACATTTGCTTTTTCTCCATCCTGGTGAAGTGAGAGCAAGGCTTTCCCAAGGTGTTTTCTGCTCGATGTTTGTTGTTAGGTTCTGGTGGATGGTAGCTGGTCCTGTTTTGGTGAGCCCTGAGGACAAGGCTCCTGTTCCAGGTCACACGGGTGCCTCCACCCAGAGCCTTCCAGCTGATCTGCTTTGCTTCTGACTGTCGACTGGCCCTGGGGACATGCTGGGACATTTGAGATTCTCATTCAAACTGGGGCTGGAAATCCTTGGAGTGAGTGGCTGCCTGTGCTCCCCAGTGGGTTGGAAAGCAATGGCTGGAGCAGTGTCTATTCAGGTGCTGGTCAGGGCCAGGTGTCTCCACAGTGTTGTCTGCAGCCAGAGCAGGATGTCTGTCCATGCTGGTGACACCAGTGTCCGGCTGTCCCACTCACTGCTTCTCTCCATCCTTTCCTATTGCCAAATGCAAGGAAACTCTTGTTCAATTTTGCCTTTTCTATTGCATGGATAATACCAATGTGAGCATAGAACTGCTCCTTTTCTTTTCTCCTGCTGTCTTCCCTGTGCACGACCTCTCTATTTTTAACCTGCTGCATTCAGATTTGTTTTCCTGAGCCCTCGTGACCTCCATGATATTTTGACTTTGGAATATTTAACACAGCATTGTAGGCATCCTGCATGGCCGGGCGTGACTATTGTTGTTGCCAGCTGAATAGTCCTTGTTTTTTTGGCTGCTTCTTGCATTCTCAGCTTTCAGTGGCTCAGAGAGGAGCCTGCCAGGCTCCCTGTACCCACTTGGCTATTTACAGCCAGACCCAGCAGCCATGTTTATTAAGTTCTTGGAATCCTCTGGAACAGAAATCACAACGCTGCAGAGGGGGTGGAGGAAGGTTTGGTACAAATGCCTCGGCCCATCAGTACCCTGGGATGGGAATTGTCATTGTTGCTGCTCTCAATTCTGCTGATTCCCCTGGGAACACAGAGCACCTTAGAAATTGTTGTGGTTGTTTTTATCACTTTATATGGGTCCACAGAAAATATTTGTTTTTTTCTTTTTTTCCACTGTATTGGTTGTTCAGGGTGAATTTGCTGAGACAAAGATAAATCAAACTTGATATTTCAATGGTCCTTCGGCCTTGCATTCCTGCAAGTGCTGACTGTGACAGAAGGTGGAGTGAGGAACTCAATGGTCAATTCAGGGCACTGGACCCATCTCTTCAGCCTAGAGAAAAGGAGGCTCGTGGGAGACCTTGCTCTCCACAGCTTCCTGACAGGAGGGTGCAGCTGGGGTGGGTGATCTGGAGCTCTCTCCTTTTTGGGATGTGCATCCCAGAGCCCCTTCCATGTCAGTGACCAAGAGCAGCTGTGTGGCAGACTCCTTGCAAAAATTCCAACAGCATCTCATTTTGAAGATGTTCTCAGTTGTGCCTTGTTTTTTGGTAGTAAATCACTCCAGGTGAATTCTCAACTGGTGAAACTGAAATAACTCTTAACAGTGTGTTTCTGGACTGAAGAAATAGGGAAAAATTCTGTCCTTTGAGTTTCCAGGCTTGAAATGCTGATCAGCCCAGGGAAGATGCACCCCTGGCTTACACTGTCAGGCATTTTGATTTGTGTGGGTGGTAGAATTGGTGCTGGTGAGTAATATTTTATTGTGTAACATTCAGATCAGGCAGAGCTGGGGCCAGGAGTCAGGATTCCTTCAAGGCAAAGGACAGACGGATGTGCTGCTTGTGCCCAGAACTGGGCATTTCTCTCACTACAGTGATCCAAAAGCATCACAAACCAGTTTAAGTCAAATCCCTAAGTGTACTTTTCTCTTTCAGGTTTAAACCAGCTGTCCTTTGACCCTGCCAGCAGCGAGTCCCTGGGGCTGGGCAGTGCCGCTGGCCCGCGGCTGTCGGACAGCCCGGCCGAGGATGGAAGTGGCCCGGGAAAGAGGAAGAGGAGCAGCATTCCCCCAGGTGAGCCAATACCAGCTCCACTGCTGCTCCCAGCTCCATTGCTGGCAGGACTCAAGGGTTCTGTGAAGAGTGGCTTGGATCCAGGGCTGTGGCTGTGCAGGGTGGGCAGGGGGAGCTGTGTGCTGCTGCAGCCCCACCGCTGTGCCTGAGCCAGGCTTAGACTGTGGGGTCTTCCCAAGGAGTATGTAGTGATAGAAGAGTGGGGAGTGGCCTCCCACTGCCAGGGGGCAGGGATGGATGGGATATTGGGAGGGAATTGTTCTTTGTGAGGGTGGGGAGGCCCTGGCACAGGGCAGCTGTGGCAGCTCCATCCCTGGCATTGTCCAAGGCCAGGTTGGGTGAGGCTTGGAGCAGCCTGGGACAGTGGAAGGTGTCCCTGCCCATGGCAAGGGTTGGAATGGGATGGTTTTTCATGTCTCTTCCAACCCAGACCCTTCTGTGATTCTCTATACTTGTCCAAATAGATGTATTTTCCTAATTGAACAGAATCTCAAGATTAAAATCATGACCTTAATTAAAAGCAGGATAAGACACCTCAGGCTGAATGACTAGAGACATTCACATTTAAGATAATGTCATAAAAACAAAGTGTTAAAAGAACTGTATGATATTGTAATGTCAGATCAAGGAGTCTTGCAAGGAAAACTTCCTAGATGCCAGCTTCAGGATTTCTCACAGAGCATTGGGAAAAAAGGGAACACAGAATAATGCCTTTGCAGATTATATTGTGGCTGAAAACTGCAATCCCACCAGTGTGATTGGGGAAATGTGCTTGTGCTATGGAGGTGGGATGTTACAGCATGGACAGAGCAGTCTGTGGGAATGAGGTGGGAACTTCCCTAGGGAGGTTCCAGGTGCAGAAGGGAAGGATGAGGCTGCACCTGTGGCAGAAGGAAGGTGATGTGCAAAGCCCTCAGCTGCAGAAAGAGAGGGTGAAATGCAGCTGTTTCCCTGGAGAGTTAAAAATCCTTGAAGGAGAATCATGGACTTTACAGCACAGTTCAAGGATGGTTTTGATGAGCTGACAGAGCACTTCAATGGCAGTGGGAGGATCCTGCTGGGACAGCTCTCTTCAGTTCAGTGCAATCTGACAGTTTATACCTGCTGGATGTGTCCTTTGTTCCTAAATCTCTTGTGAGGAATCGGTGTCTCCTTACCTTTAATCAGTGCTCCTTCAAGGTCCCTTAGAGGTCTTAATTGCAGTGGGTGAACCATAACTGAGGTGCTTTAAGGTGTTTTCCAAGTCCCAGCTGCTCCAGAAGCACAGCACTGGTGGTTTTTTTTCTACTGTCTCTTCCCTGAGAGTGGGTTTAGCTCTGGTTTTGGGTGCTGACACTGCAGAGCCTCACTGGGCAGAGCTGAGATCTGCTCTAAGCCCTTAATCACTTTTATGTTCCTCTCAACAGATGGTGGCAGAAATCTGAGCCTGGACTCCATTCTGATGGGATTGCCAATGTCCGACCCGACTGCCTGGGCCACCGCCATGAACAACCTGGGCATGGCTCCCATGGGCATGACAGGACAGCCCCTCCTGCCTGGTGAGCTGAGCCTTCACTGCTCTTTGGGAACAGCCTGTTGCACTGTGGCTGGGTAGACACCCACCATGTACACACTGAGCTGTGTTTGAAATGCATTCATGCTGCAAGTGATCTGTTTAGAGACCTGAATTGAGAAGAGATGAGAATACATGTATTTTAATGCAAATAATAATTTTGTGGGGTACCCTTAGGTATCCTGCAGTGGTGCAGGAGGAGGAGGATGCCACACAGAGGTCAGGAAACCAGTGATATCCAGGAGCATGTTACTCTAAATGGAGCTGCAGTGGTTGGTGAGGAAGATAAAGAGGAAAGCAACAGGGTAGCAAAATGGATATGGCAGAAATTAATGGAGAATTCTGCTCCAGAAATGACCACCTTGTAGTGTGAAATATATGTGCATGGCTGAGTCATCTTGTACTGGATGAAAGAGCTCCTACAGGAACAGAGCTGAGCTGTGCCTGATTTCCCAGCAGTGCAGGATGCTGGACATCAAAGTCCTGAATGGAACTGACTGTTCCAGTGCTTTGCTGCACTAAGAAGGATGTTTTCCCTGCCATAAGACCTGTCTGCTCACCTGGGGAGGGAATGTCTATGTTGGCAGACAGCACAACCTTTTCTCCTCCAGTTTGAACAGCCCCAACTCTCTCCACAGTAATAGAGTTCTCTCCTGTCCCCAAGGCCTTGTTTCACATTTGGCTTTGCTGTGGAGATGCTGTTTCCGTGTCATTCTCCTGCTGACATTCTTCCATGAAGGAAAAATCAACACAGGCCTATCCTATGGATAAGGATATAATTCCCGTGTACTCCTACATCCATGTTTTACAGTTGGAACAGGAATGTTTCTTGTCCCTTCCTCCAAAAAAGCTGGTTAGTGGCAGAGGATTGGCCTCAGATCTGTGTTTTTGCTGTGACTGTTTCAAAGTACTGAGGAAATGGCAGGTTCTTAGCTGCTGCAATTGCTGCACTTGTCTGCTTGGTGAGATGATGCCCTAAGTCCCAGCACCATTTAGATTGGAAAAGACCTCCACATCGAGTCCAACCTGTCACTGATCCCCACCTTGTCAACAGCTCAGAGCACTGAGTGCCGCATCATGGATACCTCCAGGGATGGGGACTCCATTCCTTCCAATGCCTGGCAACCTTTTCCATGTACAAATTCTTCCTAATGCCCTTAAGCCTGTGTCACAACTGCCTGTGCTGCTGAACTACTTAATACAACCAAACTGGGTCAGGTTTTCAACTGTTTCCATATGTCACAGGTGTCTTTTTGTGGACAAACCTCTGGGAAGGGTTGGACATTAGATGGGAGCCAGTGTCTACAGAGGAGAGAAGGAAATAATTTATTTTAACAGAGAAAAGTTACTTGACTGTGGCAATGAGCAATGAAATAGTTTTAAAAGATTATTTCAAGGGCATAGATCTAAAGTTTGATGTTGGCATGCTACTGATTTTCACCAGCATGCGTGGGAGTGTTCCCCGTTTGCTGTCAGAGCTCACAGTCACTGTATGACTCTACCCCCCACGCTTGACTCCCTTATTCTTTCCCCCATTTAGATTTTGATCCTGCTCTTGGAATGATGACTGGAATCCCTCCAATCAACCCCATGATGCCAGGCCTGGGGATTGTCCCACCTCCCATCCCTCCGGACATGCCGGCTGTGAAGGAGATCATCCACTGCAAGAGCTGCACTCTCTTCCCACCTAACCCACGTAACTGTCTGCTTGTGCTTTGTCTCTATAGGGTATCCCTTTGTTTATATAAACCCAGGTGTGTGTGAGAAAAGGGCCATTCCTGGGACTCACTGCTGGCAAGAGGGTGACAGAGCAACAGGAAAAGCCTGGTCTTGTCACTGTTTGCCATTTTCAGAAATAGCTTTTTCAGCTGCTAGATTGATAAAGTCTGAGGAAAAAGCCATTCCAGTCACTGAGCGTTTGAAGTCCTCATGATTTGATTCTCGTGTACAGTGTGAGGTGTAGCTCAAGCACATAAGTCTGGAGTGTGTGCAGTTACAGCACAAAGAATCCCCTGAGAATGTTTTTTATGTGTTATTTACATTAGGACAGTTTTTTAAGCTGATTTTGTACCACCTTCCATGATGAAGTTGGGAGCTCCTGGTGCTGCTTGTGTTCTTTGACAGCAGTTTAGTGAACCTCCTGCACTCAGGAGAGTATTTGGAGGGCTCTAGACTCCCAAGATCTTCTTTTTGCAAACATGCTGGTGAATGTGCTTATTTTTATCCAGCACCTCAGCAGTGCTATGGATCCACTCTGTAAATCTGAGTGTGGCATAGCCAGGTGTGTTTTGGGAGGAAGCCAGGAAGGTGTGGTCATCTCTCAGGAGAGGCGAGCAGGTGGAAGGAGCGTGTTCTGGCAACCCAAAACCTGACCTGCTCTGCTTTCTCTCTTCAGATCTTCCCCCTCCAGCCACGAGAGAGAGACCCCCAGGGTGCAAGACAGTGTTTGTTGGAGGCCTGCCGGAAAACGGGACAGAGCAGATCATCATGGAGGTGTTTGAGCAGTGTGGGGAGGTCATAGCTATCCGCAAGAGCAAGAAGAACTTCTGCCACATCCGCTTTGCTGAGGAGTTCATGGTGGACAAGGCACTTTACCTGTCTGGTGGGTGTGTTTGGCTCAGAGGGAAGCTTAAAATTTTGGGACAGAACTGTGGTGGTGTGTTATAGGCAGAACAATAGAATTGGGGCAGTTTTCTCTGATGCTGTGTCAGTTTGCCTTCTGCTGCTATTGCATTTCTGCTTAAATATACAAAAACAGCTCTTGAGAGGAAAGGCAGCGATACTTTGTCACCTGAAAATGTTTACAAAACACTGGGCTGAGGTGCAGAGTCTATTTTCATCTTACATAGATAAGTATTCAGCTAATTCTGTATATAGTGCCTAAAAAAATGGACGTTTGCTCCTAATGTGCTGACTGATGGGCTGGACTTACTTGCTGGTTGGCTTGTCCTAGTGGGGTTTTATTTGGCTGGTTGGCTTGACTTAGTGGGGTTTTTTTCCCTGTTAGCCAAACCCTCTGGTCTCCTTTAGCCATGGGAGCCTCAGGTAAGTCCCCTGTCCTACTGACCAGCCTCCCTCCTGCCAGGCTACCGCATCCGGCTGGGCTCCAGCACGGACAAGAAGGACACGGGGCGGCTGCACGTGGACTTTGCGCAGGCGCGGGATGACCTGTACGAGTGGGAGTGCAAGCAGCGCATGCTGGCGCGCGAGGAGCGGCACCGGCGCCGCCTGGCCGAGGAGCGCTTCCGCCCGCCCTCCCCGCCCCCCGTCGTCCACTACTCTGACCATGAGTGCAGCGTGGTGGCCGAGAAGCTTAAAGGTGAGAGGGGCTGGATGGGCAGAGCTCTGTCTTCTCCAGGGGTAAGCACACAGCAGCTCTGCTGCCATCTTCCTTCTTTTGTCAAAAACCCCCTTGGCTTGGTTTGGAAAGACAGGAGTCTGCTAAGGAAGGCAGGAGCCTCCCCTGAAATGGAGAATGTAAACCCTCCCCACCCCTCTGAACTGCTATAAATTTTAAATTAAGGGGCTCTCAGGCAAAAAATATGGGAGCAGGAAATAACAGTTCTTTAATAGGGAAGAAAAATAAAAGGATAAAATAAACAATGCAGTACACTAGAACAACACTGACAGAGTCAGAACAGAACCTGACACCCTGTGGGTCAGGGTGTTGGCAGCAGTCCCATTGGAAATGTGGCTGCAGCCCTCCTGCAGTGTCAGGGTGGTTCTGTTGGAGCAGGGGGTCCTGTAGAGAAGGATGTATTCTGCCTCTGAAGATCCAGTGGAAGAAGAGGCAGCTGCCGTTCCTCTGGGGAATCCAGTGGAGAAAGCCGTGCTGGTGTCTCAAAACCTCTGGATTCTATCTGGGTAGCAATGCTTGGCTCCTCCCTCTGGGCAGAGCACCTCACAATGGGGTGTTATAGTTCTTATCAGCTCTGCTCTGACATTCAATAGTCTGTTATCAGCAGATGTCCCCTCCCGGGGGAGGAGTGATTGTGGTCACTCAAAGGGAGAGATAAGGCAAACTGCCCACTTGACAAAAGATAGCTGCCATACAGATGGTAATAGAATACATCTTTCCTTACAATCTGGAACACCCCTGCGCTTGAATCATATTTATGGAATCTCAGGATGGAGGAGACCTGAAGGCTCACCTGGCCTGACCTTTTTTGGCAGAAGCATGGTCTAGACCAGATGGCCCAACACTGCCCAGCCCAGTCTTGAAAGCCTCTGGCTACTGGGGAGTCCAGCACTTCCACAATGCTGCTGTTGTGAAAAGTTGTCTCCAGGAGTACCCGTTCCCCCTCATCCTTTCCACGTGACCCTCTTGTAAAAGAGGAGTTTCCATCTTCATAGCCCTCCCCAGGACACAGTGATGAGGTCTCTCTTAAATCTTATTTTCCCGAGGCTGAACGAACCTGTTGAGTGCAGGAAACTTGTGCAAATCAGAACTGTTCAGTACAAGTTTCTTCCACATAATTTTGGTTGGAAGGACTAATGTAAGACCTTCTTGGAAGCCTGAAATTCATGTGTGATCTGATGATTTTGGAGCTGGAGGTCATCTCCTTTTACAAAAGGTTCCATCTCAGTAGATGTGACGTTTTCCAGTAAGTTTCTAGTGCTTGTTCCTCCTCTTGCTGCACCTCAGCAGGTGATTTGCTCATCAGCTTGGTGCTGAACTTGCCTTCCTTTGTACAGCCACATGTTTAGATCCTTCCCTGCTTCCAGGAGTTGTGATGAGTCTCCTGAAGGATGCTGACCTTTGAAGGAGCAGTTCAGCTCCGAGGAAAGGACCTGACAGCTGCCCAGGCCACCCCAGAGCTGTGGTGTAAAGTTGTCCTTTCTTCCTGCAGATGACACCAAGTTCTCGGAAGCCATCCAGACCCTGCTGACCTGGATAGAACGTGGGGAAGTGAACAGGAGAACTGCCAACAACTTCTACTCCATGATCCAGTCAGCCAACAGCCACATACGCAGGCTGGTCAATGAGAAGGCGGCTCACGAGAAGGAGATGGAAGAAGCTAAAGAGAAGTTCAAACTGGCTCTCTCAGGGATCCTGGTGCAGTGTGAGTAGTGTCTCCAAGCTGGATGTTGGTTGTGTGGTGTAGGGAAGACTCTTAATTTCCAGAGTCTGGAGAGGCCCCACTAAAAGGGCTTTGGGAAAAGAAGTGGCAATCGCTTCAGTGCAGCTCCAGCTGATTTGGAATCACATGGCACTAACCTGGGAAAAATCCCTTGTGGTACTTTTTACTGGAGTAAGAGTCCACATCTGGGGGAAGGAGAGAATGAATTCTGAATTTGTTTCCTCTTAATTATCGTCTTGTTATTAGTTCTGTCATCTTTTCAACCCCTCCTGTGCACAAACAAGGTAAGTTCCTGGGAATCTGGTGCCTCAGCGAAGTGTGCAGGATTTGTTCGCAAAAGGTAGGACCAGCAGAGTGCTTCCAACACCCTGTTGCAGACCCTGGGTCTTTCAAATCCCAGTACTTTATAAGACCAGGAAATCAAGAAGAGGCATGGACTGTATTAATTCCAGGATGTGATTTGTAATCGTTTCTCAGACCATTCATTGCCTCTTACACATCCTTGCTTTAGTAAATCTGAATATTTTTACTTCATTACAAGTACCTTCTCCACAATTGTACTAATTTTCTTTGAGCCCCTTGCCTAGCTTTTGAGCATTCTTAACTTTTGGTTTTGTATCTAGTAATTTTAGCTGTTACTTGTTTTTTTTTAATTATTATTTTCCTTCAAATTCTGTTAATGGTAAAAACTACAGGCACACGGTCCAGAGGGACTTACAATGAGCACTGCAGAGTAAGTAGTAATAGAGACTACTGTGTATCTCCACTCTCTAAAACCAAGACTGATAGCCACTCTTAGGTTACTCTAACGAGCAGGGAGATGTGTTTATTTTGTGAGAATTATGGGTACTGCATCACAAACATAGAAAAAATCAAGTGGATATGCTCTGTGCTGTGGGTGAGCTCTCAGCCAAGGAGAAACACTTTGTGTATTCCAAATCCTCTAAATTTTCTAGAGAAGCAGGAGGAATAAATCCCAGAACACTTGATGGCTGGTGCCTTTGCTTTGGTCCTGGTCCTGTTCCTGTAGCTCACACAGGCTGTGGCACTGTCCAAAGGCCAAGTCATGGTTGTAGCTCATCACCCCATTTCAGAGGTGAGTCCTGCCCCTCTGAACTTACACTCCCAGCCAGCCTCACACAGCATATTTGGATATTTTTCAGCACCTGTGCTGCCTTTTTTTTCCACATATCCTGCCTTTTTCCCAGCTGAGAGCAGAGCCCATGCCCCAGTTGGTCGTTGCTCTGTGAGCGTTTGGCACTGGCCTGGCGAAGCCCACAAGGCTCTTTCCAGACACTGAGCCCCCTCCCTGATGAGTGTAGCATCAACACAGTGCAGTGTTATGAGAAAAGGGGAGCCAAACCACCTGCCTGATTCCACTTTTTTACTCCTTTACTCCTCTTGTTCGCCCTCTCTGGATGCTATTCGGGCCCGATTTGCTGCTGATTTGCCACTCCAGTCGAGCAGATAGTGGCCGTGTACCATTCTGCCTCCAAACAAAAGGCTTGGGACCATTTCACGAAAGCTCAGCGTAAGAACATCAGCGTGTGGTGCAAACAAGCAGAGGTTGGTAATCTTTTCTTGTGTTAGATCCTCCAGCACGGTCTCTTGCTTGTCAGGATGTTGATGTTCAGTTTGCGCGATGCTCGCATGGATAACAACACCTTCCTTCACAGTGTGAGGTGGGAATCACTCAGGAGGCTCTTATGGTACAGGTAATAAATTTTCTCTTGGTATTTGTGTCACCAGTAGCAATACATCGAGACCTGTCTGCTGATGGAAGTTGTGCACAATAATAGTCATAATACTGATGATAAATGTTGTTTTTTCTGCTTGTTTTAATATTAAAGCAAGAAGGATTTCTAGAGAGATTAAAAAAAACCAGCAACTCTTAAGTTTTGTCAGAATCTTTTATCACATTTTATGTGATATTTCCACCTTGAGGTGTAAATAATTGCAGATGAACAGCCTGCAAAGCTTGAGGGAGGATGTTCTCATGTTTGTGTATTTATCCCGTGAAGTGACATGATGAAATGTGTGGTTTAAAAATGGTGATCAGAAAGGAACTGATGGAAGAATGCTTGTCACTCCCACTGCTCTTCCTGCAGGAGGAAGAATAGTTCTTAGTCCAGTAAGATTTTATAAAATCAGATAAGAGAGTCGGGCAGAATGTCAGAAATAAGGAAGCTAAGGTAAAGAAAGGGTGTCCATTGGAAGATGATGGGTGGGGAGATGTTTGTCCTGGGGGCTCTGATGAGATCCATGCTGCCAGCTGCCACCTTGGGGGTGCAGGGCCTTGCACTTGGCCTTGTTGAGTCTCATGAGGTTTTATCCCACTCCTCCACCCTGTCCTGTTCCCTTTGGCTGTCATTGCTTACCCCAGTGTAAATCTTCCTGTGGTTCTGGATTTGTCTGGGATATTGAGTTCCTTACCACAAACTTGGAAAGCAAGTCTATCTCAGCAAAGCCAGGAGGTGTCTTTCACCTTTAAGATTATTTAATATCCAGAGTGAATCTCAGCAAAGCTGAGAGGCTGCTGATCCATGATCACCACCAGGCCAGGGATGTGCAGGCCTGGGATCCCCGTGGGCTGGAGGTATCCTGGCCTGTGATCCCTATGGACTGGGGTGTCCAGGCCAGTGATCCTTGTGGACTGGGGTGTCCAGGCCACCTTCCTGCAAAGCTGCAGCCTGGAAAGACTCTGGATCAGGCCCATCCAGGGCCCTGGTGGTATCAAGCAGGTGGTTAATCCTCCACCATGCTTGAACACTAAATGCCCCTGTTGTCCTGGGAAGTTTCCAGGTGTGATCTCCCATGAGACTGTACCTATGGGACTTTCCAGATCCCAGTGAGTCAAACCTTTGTAGCAGCTAAAAGAGGAGCCAAGGTTTCTTTTGCACCTGAGAAGCCAAGTGCTGATTCAGATTCACTCTGAGCCCAGTGCTCCCATTCTTCCCTGCCTTCTGATCACTGGCTGTGGCTGGGGTGGGAGCTCTCTCTCCAGTTGGAGCTGTCTTTTGTTCCAAGGTAAGTTCTCCCAATGGGAGGAGGCTGTGAGACCACTGGTGAAGCCTCTTTCAGGAGCACTTCAGCTGCCAGGCTCAGTCTTCTGCCATCCCCCAGCTTAGGGACTGCTCTTAAAGGAAGGTGGAAGCCACAAGATGCAGCTTCTTAATACAGATTTTGGCAGATACTTATATATTTATTAAAATGCTGCTAGTATATGGTACATTTTTAGGTGTAATTTAAAATGTCTCTTACTTCATTGTAGATATCAGATGATGGCTAAAGGATCTCTCAGCCTTTTGGGGTCACCTTGAGGAGGTCCCTGTACATGCAAAGGTGCAGTTGTAGCTTGGTTTGCTCTGTCCCAGCTCAGGTTGGGACTTTTGGCTCCAGAGAATTAGGGCTGACTCCAGTTCCTCAGGTTTGCACAGCAAGGCTGAGCTGCCTCATCACAAGAGCAGAAGGGAGATGGAAGGGTCCGTAATCCCAGTAGCTCTGACAGAGTGACTTGTGCTGGATATTGCCCTTGATCTAATAATCTGTGCCAGTTTTTAAGTCATGTCCTGGAGTTGTTTTTTGCAGACCTAGATTTCAGGAACTTTTCATTCAGCCAACCTGTTCCTTGAAATCTGTATTGAAACCTTCTCTCCTTCTGAACCCCAGGAGATCCGTAACATCCACAATGATGAGCTGATGGGCATTCGGAGAGAGGAGGAGATGGAAATGTCAGATGAAGAAATAGAAGATCCATCAGAGATGAAAGAAACAGAAGAGTCAGGTAAAATCCCTTTTTAGAGCTCATAATGTGCTTCTCTTCAGTGGTTTCTTTCTGGCAGTGGGAAGCCATTCCCCTTGTCCTGTCACTCCATCCTTTGTCCAAAGTCCCTCTCCAGCTCTCTTGAGCCCCTTTAGGCCCTGGCAGGGGCTCTGAGGTCTCCCTGGGTCGTTCTCTTCTCCAGGCTGGACAGCTCCAGCTCTCCTAGCCTGGCTGCAGAGCAGAGGGGCTCCAGCCCTGTGATATCCCAAACAGCTGGAGCCATTCCTTTGTGTGCTCAGGATTTGTAACCCGAGCTGCTGAGCCCGTGTGCAGGGTGGGGAGGGCAGCCAGGGGTTCCTTGCTGTCCATGGTTTGATTGCTGTGTTGTCCCCAGCGCTGGTGTCGCAGGTGGAGGCGCTGAAGGAGGAGAACGACAGCCTGCGCTGGCAGCTGGACGCCTATCGCAACGAGGTGGAGCTGCTCAAGCAGGAGCAGGGCAAGGCCTCCAGGGATGAGGACACCACCAAGGAGCAGCAGATGAAGCTCCTCCAGCAGGCTCTGCAGGGCATGCAGAAGGTGGGCCTGGAATTTTTCATAGCTGGGGCTGTGCTGCAGGGGAAAGAGGCTGGGATGGGTGGCAGAAACACTTGGAAAAACATTTTAGCAGGATTTTAGCAGGATCCAGTCTGGCAGGGGGGAGCAACTTTGTTGTGTCCAGTGTTGCTAAAAAAAACCCCAAAGAAAATACTGATACCAGGGATTGTGTGTGAGCTGATAAGTCCCATGGAAGCAATCCATAGTTGAAGGATTCCTTGTATGCTCTTTACTGTGATTTCCAAAGTACCAAGTCTGTCCATAACCAGCTGAGTTAAGAAATGGGAAATCCCATCCATTGGGAATGGAATTACCGTCCCATGTTTACACAACTGTGTTTTTTTCTATGCTAATAGGCAAAGGTGTTTCTAAGGTGGATCCCTCTTTTATATTTCATCTTTGTAGTGGTTCTGGATGTGATCTGTCTGGTCTTCATGGAAAAGCCCTTCTAAATTTTATGGTCTTTGAACAATAATTGGTGGAAGGCAGGTTGAGAAGGTGGAAGGCAGGTTAAGAGTTTATCGTTTCTCTTCCAGCATCTTTTGAAAGTCCAAGAGGAGTACAAAAAGAGAGAAGCTGAGTTGGAAAAAGTGAAAGAAGACAAACTTAAAATAGAAACATTACTAGAAAACCTGAAGGAGCAGGTATGTGCCATGCAGGTCCTCCTTATGCAGTCCTCACCTTTGTGGTGAAGGACATCTGTCCTGCACTCCTGGTGAGAATGCCCAGCCCTGGTTTCGAGCAGTTGTCCTTAGAAAGTGAGGAAAAATTACTTGTCAAATTGCAGGATGTCTGTCAGGAATGGACCTGCAGTTGCTTCATGTACCTGTGAGACAATCTCAGCAACTGTATAAATAAAATAGGACTGTCACTGACCAGTGTACAGTGGTACCACAGCTGGAACGGGATTTTCTGCAGTGTGATCTTTTAAAAGACAAGAAAAAAGGTCTCAGTTATCAGACACTGATATTTACTACTGTGGTTTAGGAGCATGTTTTGATCTGCCCTCCATAAAGCACTTTGGAACTGGAAATTTTTGTGAATGTTTTAATATTTTTATTCTTGTTGGGTTTATTCCAAACAAAAATCCATGCAGTATTCCAAACAGAAATCCATAGTGCTGCTTCTCAGGTTTGATCGCCTCTGATTTGATTGTGGATTTGACTCTACACTTGCTGGGTTCTTTCCTCTATAGCACAGATACAATTACAAAAGAAGCATGAAGCAGCACTTCCCCCTTGGCCCACCGAGCCAGATATTGGGTTTATCTCATTTTCCATCTGTAGTCCCACTTTTTTGTGCCAGGAGCTAGGGAAGATAATGCCTTTCCACTAACTAAAAATGGTTTTGTGTATTCCAGTAATAATCAGAGCAGGATCTTCAAAACAAAAATAACAGATTATCATCAGTAATCTTTCCTTTCTTTGTCCATATATAGCAGAGCATGGCAGATGAAGAGGACAAGGAGGGAGATGCAGCTGACTGCCAAGGGAATGTAAGTCCAAGAGCTGCTGCTCTGGGATAGTGGAAGGTGTCCCTGGGGGTGGAACAGGGTGGGCTTTAAGGTCCCTCCCTGCCCAAGCCATCCCATGATTCTGTGATCTTCAGGAGCAGGCAGGCTGTGGGTTTGCAGCTGGGCTGCAGTCCCTGGATCAGCTTCCACAGGGGCAGAGCTGCTCTTTCTCCTCTAGAAGCAAATGTGGAAGCTCAGGCCATTTGGGCAGAGCCTCAGCCCTGTGAGCTGAGAACTGCACTGGTGTAAGAATTTGAGCAAACCCAGGGGACTGTTCAGTTCTATCTTGGTCACTGGCCTCCCTCCAGCCCATCTCACTGGTGACTGGAAGCTCTTCCCAATTATAGCTGTCCACAGCTCTCAGGCCACTGGAATTCCACATAAAACTAGGGAATAAAAGCACGTTCTGCTTTTAGTGCAGCCACCATCTTTGCATTGTTGTGTTTATGTCAGGGATAATAAATTATGCCCAATTCTGTTTTAATTCAGTACCACAAACTCAAGTCAGGGACAGTCTGATCCTAAGCCCTGTGCAGCCCCATGGCACTTGATTAATCCCATTTGTGTCAGTGTGGGCATTTGGAAAATAAACCTCTGCAGCTTAATCAGTCATGGCAAGGCCATGGTCTGGTTTGTATTTTGTTGTTTAAAGCAAGGCCCTTGTGGAGCAGATGTCATGGCAGGGAGCAGGGCTGGTGCAGGGTGTGTGGTGGCATCTGCTGAACTTTGTGACTTTTTCATCTCACTTGGTGGATGACACCCAGCACCATGGACACAGCTGTGCTTTACTGGGAGCATTTTTGAAAATAAACTTCAGATACAGCAGTGATGGATGCAGTGACTCAGAACACCAGGAAAACACCCCTGCATGCTCTGTGGAGCCTGCCCAAGCCAGTCCC
The DNA here is from genome assembly GCF_051311805.1 of Agelaius phoeniceus. Lineage (NCBI taxonomy): Eukaryota > Metazoa > Chordata > Aves > Passeriformes > Icteridae > Agelaius > Agelaius phoeniceus. The sequence goes on from NC_135278.1 coordinate 1,731,387, forward strand.
TGGTGTGCCAGGTTGTCTGGAACATGTCCTGTGGCTTTTGCAGGAGAGCAGCACGTCCAGAGTTTGTGCCTGCAGCCAGGAGAAAGAATGTCCAGTGGAGAAGACCTTGAGCAACAGCCCTGTGAAATCTGAACGAGAAGTTCTCTTAGTTGGTGAGTTCTGCTGGCTCCTCGGTGGTGATTCCAGAGACCTGAGCTAGGGGGACCTGCTTCAAGGTGACCTTGCACTCCTCCTGCCCACCTCTGGCTCTTTTGCTTATCCCAAGGGAGGTGGGAGTCCTGGAACTGAGGAAAACCTTGAGCTTTGCTGGGGTCAGGGTGTGGCCTCGTGACCCCTGGCTGCCTGCAGGGGCACAGGGCTGGTGGTCCCAGCTGGCTTTTGTCTCGTGACAATGACCTTTGTGGTGTTCCTTCCCCAGGGATAATTTCAACATTTCTCCACGTGCATCCTTTTGGAGCCAGCATTGAATACATCTGCTCCTACCTGCAGCGCCTGGACAGCAAGGTGGGTGTGGGACAGCCTGGGCTGGACAGCGAGGCCTGAGCTCTACTCCCTGCAGAAATCTGCTGGAAGAGAATGGGGGATGGGGTGAATTTCAGGATGATAGGATGGTTTGTGTTGGGAGGGACCTCAAAGCCCATCCAGTTCCATGCCCTGGCAGGGACACTTGCACTATTCCAGGTTGCCCAAAGCAGCCCAGCTTTGGGGTTCACCACTAACTACACCCCCAAGCAGTCCCATGTCCTGCTGGCTTTGTGCTCCTTTTTGGAGTAAATGGGAGCAACTGTGCAAAGACTTCTGGAAGGAATTACATCTTATTCTTTTAGGAAGGAATTGCATCTCATTGTCCTCTATCCTGGTCTCCAGCTGTCTTCCTTAAAGAGCCCCAGGGACAGGAGGCCTCACAGTCATGGGAATTCTGTCTTTGGATTGGAACTTATCCAGCTGCTTGTGTATATAAATGAGTGTTTAGTTTACCCTTTCCTAAGGAAACATGGCTCCCTGGGCTTGCTCACGCCAGCCTTATAAAGACAGAGTTAATAATTTTATCTCCTCATTCTAGCTTGGAATTTGTCTATGGGGCCACCAGCTGCCTTTATTTTGGTTTGGAACTCCTATAGAACTGCCATCATAGCACTCAGCTGCTTTCTGGACTTCCTCTTTGGTATCCATAGTGCAGAGAAGGGCTTCTGGGAGCTTCTGCTTGGGAGAACCCCTGTGGAGAGCCCACCCTTTATTTAACCTGTGCTGTGGCATCAGTCTCCTCATGTTCACTCACACTTAGGGCTATTTCCATTGTCCTTTGTGTTCCTTCTGAGCTCTTCTGTCTCCTCCTTGACTCTTGCAGGAGTTCAGATTAGTTTGGGATGTTATTTTTAACCCTGAGTAGATCTTTGGGCCTGAGGTGAGGCAGAGGAGGGGGAGTACTTGGAAGTACGACCTGATTTCTTGAAGCTGCCAACAGGAAAGGAAGGGGAATATCTTTCCGCTGTTCCCTGTCCATCATTCTCACTAAGATGATCAGCAGAGAGCACAAAAATTAAGATCTAAGGTGGTTTGGAGCCATGTAAGAGCCCTTCAGAAGGGCTCTTGCCTGTAGCCCTGAGCATGGCTTGGCATGACCTTTGGCGCACCTCCTGTGCAGTGGTGCAACCCCAGTCTTAGCTCTTGTCACAGCTCCTGGTGTCCCAGCATTATCCCCAGGAGTTCAGGGAAAGCCTGGACGAGCCATGTAACTGTTTGAGTTTGAATTATCAGCAGCCACCAGGGCTTCCATCCTTCCCTTTCAGTGCTGTTTTCCTTGTGTTCCCCCAGATCTGCACGGCAGAGGTGGAAGTGCTCATGACACGACTGCAGAACACGTTCCGGCAGGAGCTGAGCGGGGTTGGGGCCAGCCTGGAGAAGAGGTGGAAGTTTTGTGGCTTTGATGGGTTGAAAATGACTTGAGCTTTGACTTAACGCTGGAAACAGTGGGATATGGATGCTGAGAAAGCCTGGGATGCTCCTTCCTCTGTTCCTGATGATTCCCTCACACCACGGCCTCGGGGTACAAAGTGTAAAAGTGAAACCAAGTCCAGAGCAGCACATGAAGAACTTCCAAGTTCTGTAGCTGCTTTGATCAGTTATTTGTTATTGGGCAAGTGCTGTTCAATATATTTGGGGAAAAAAGCTCCTGCCTGACCCTTTGAAGCACAGCGTGTTGACTGTGTGTTCTGCCAATGTTGTATGTGCTTGTGTGCCCAAATTCCTCCTCCTCAACCTTCCTTCTGCTAGGAACAGCCACAGACTGTCCTGAAGCAACAACAAAGGGGCATCTTCCGGTTTCTAGATCACCAAAAGGGGAAAAAAAAGGCATTTTTTAGATATTTCTATTAGTAAAAGCCAAGGTATGTTTAAAGAGAAGATTTAGATGTGTCAAGGGCCTCTGAGCCAAGGAATTGTTTCTTCTTTTGCTGTTCTCTTTGTTAGCAGTTAAGCTGAGGTGTTGGGGCTGAGGGGGATTCTGGCAGTGCCACTCATGCTTTGGGTCAGTGTACAGAATCTTCTACATGGGAAGGGTGTTTAATTTTCTGGGGATGTGGGTGGAGAAGAGCGACATCAGCCTGACTTTTGGTGATTTTTACGACTCAGTTCCTTCACCTACTTTGCTTCGGAGACCAAGCTCAAGCAGCACAGACTCCTCTGCTCCTGATCCTTCCCAGCCCTGTTCTTCATGTTCCTAGTGCATGCCATGCTCTTGCCCAGCTGTGCAGAGGTGCAGGGTAGCACAGCTCGGCCCATCCCAGCCTGCCTGGAGCCCTCTGGATCCTCCTGCCCACAGCAGCCTCACGTTCCCAGCCTGGCGTCACCTGCAGAGCTCTCAGTCACCCCGTGCAGTGTTCCTGTTCTAGACATCCCAATGTGCTCCCAGCACGGCAGCTGGCACAGTTCCAGCCCCTCCTCTTTGTTCCCCATGCCCCAGGTATCGGTGCCCTTCACTTGGGCTATTAATCCCACCTAACTTTGGGGGAGAAGCCCCAGTTCATATGTTCCTGTTCTCAGGTATTTCCCAAATGTGTGACACATCCCCAGCCCTGGTGTCATCCTGCTGGGTGCTTCTCCACCCTGTGCCATGACCAAGGTAGTGCCCAGGTGAGTACAGGGACATTTCTGGTGTGTTCTGTTTACCTGGCACAGAGACCTGATGGTGTGTGAACCAATTCCTCATCCAAAACCCCAAAATTCCACTGGTGAAGCCAGGCTTGGAGCCAGCTATTGACCTGCTGGCTCTGTTTGTCCCCTCACCATTCCCTGCAGTAGGAAGGACAGAGGAGAGCACTTCCTGTGCTCCTGCTCCCTTTCCCACTCACCCCAAGGCTCTGAGGTCTCTCCAGATCCCTTGTATTTCTTCCTGCACCTTCATCCTCCAGCCCCAGTGAATCATCCTCCTTGTTGTTGTTCCCACTGGCAGAGCCTGGCACCAGTTCTCCCCAGGCACTGGGCGAGCCAGGGTGGTCACAGAGCAGACACCCCTGCTGTGCTAGGTGGGAATGTGGCACCTGTGCCACCTGTCCCTTGGGGTCAGCCAGGTGGAGAGAGAGCAGGGTGGTGTGTACTCAGTGAGAGCGCTCCTTGGGAAAATCAAGGAAGAAACTTGAGGAGTCAGGACAGTTGCAGAGCCCTGAGAGCAGCCGTTGCTGGAGCACCCGGAGGCAGGGAAGGGGTGGTGGGGTCGGTGGGGACGGGGCTGGGCTCCCCAGTGTGGCAGCTCCCGCAGCACAAGGACTGGCTGGGTCCCAGCCTCTGTTGGCTGCAGGGTGGGAGCTGGGATGGGGCCAGGGCACCGTGGGCAGCCAGAGCCACCTCCTGGGGGTCTGAGGGGGCTGGGGCTGTTGGAGAGACCGGGCAGGTTGTTCCATGGGGCAGCAGAAGGGAGAGGAGCCAGGACATGTGGGGCAATGGCTGGTGCTGTGGAAGTGATTCAGGGCTAGAGCACCCCAGGGTCCTGCTGCTTCCCCTGTCCCAGGGCCTTTCCAGAGGGGCTGAGGTTTCTCCCAGGAGAAATCTATCCTGCAGATGGGCTGCTGATGTGACACCCAGGGATGGGTGACTGAGATCTTCCCTTGGGACCAGGCTGTTCCCACGTAGGCTGTTGCTCTCCTTGCTCCCAACACTGAGCGCTTGTCACACTGGGAGCAGATAAAAACCCTTTTAAAAAATGCTCTGACTAGTTGTGTCCCTGCAGATGAATGCTGTATTTTTAAGGAATAAACATTTTTTATGGGCAAATCTTGGGCCTGCTGCTTTCTTTGTTGTTCCAACCCAAACCATTCCATGATCATGGGCCAGGAGCCCGGCTGTGGCCCCCAAAGGGCTCAAGGCAAGGAGTGTGTTAATTGGCAAGGAAGTGCTGATTTTGGGTGTTGGTAGAGGTTTGGGAGGCTCTCCAAGGTCTGTAACCCTCTGGGAATAACCTGAGCTGTAGATCCACCCCATGAGGTCTGTGAGCTCCTCAACAGCAGAGCTCTGCAGGGACCCTGGATGTGGAGAGCATCCATGTGCCCAGCCTATGCCAGACCCTGTCAGACACTGTCATGGGGAAGATGCCATGGTGGAGCTCCAGGAAGGTCTGCATGGAGAGCTGAGGTGGGAATCATCCACTGGCCCTCCCCAACCAGCCCAGGCTGCACGTTCCCAGTTTAGGTTTTACCTGGCAGCACAGCTGATGCTTTGGGGGTGTCCTGGTTGCTCATGGATGGGAGCAGGAAAAGCTGAGGATGGAGGGGATTGAGCAATGAGCAATCCCTGCCAAGGCTCTGTGTCCAGCGTGGGAAGAGCAGTTCCTTCCATCCAGCCCTGCTCTCTCTCCACACGCTGTTTCTGGCTCTCATTTCTTTGGCAGAAAATCCACATTCTCATCCCCTCTCTCCTCCCCTTGGCTGTGGCAGCTCCTTTCCATCACTTCCCCACTTCTCCTCCCGTCTGTGGGCTGGAAGGGCCCCTGGAGCCTTTGAGGAGATGCTGCTGTGAAAGCCATTGTCCCAAAGGAGGAGCTGGGACATCCAGGAGCTGCTGGTGCTGCTGCAAGAGGACAAGGTAAACGTGGGCCCTTTGTTCCAGCTGGGAAGAGAGAAACTGCAGCTGAGACTGGGGGAGCAGCCGCTGCTCCTTGGGAATGGAGGGGGCAGCTGCACTGAGCTTTCCCCATGAGATTTCCTGAAATAAGCACCAGTCCTGTTTTTGAGTTAGTGAGATTCCTGCTCTGGCATCCCCTCCAAAGGAGGGTTTTTGTGGGGCTCTGCCTTTGCCCCCACTGTGGGCCAGCATTTCTTGTGGGGAGCCTGGTGCCCGTCCAGGATGAGTGAGCTCTCCTGTCCCATGGGATTCACAGGGATCACTGATCCCTGTCCCCTGCAGGGACACCCACGCTGCTCCTGTGCCTCTGGCTTGGAGGTGCTGGTCCCCATCTCAGCTCTTCCCAGGGACATAAATCCACACCTGGGCTGACAAGCAGGACAGGTGTTTGGGGTTAACTCCTGGAGGATGAGTTTTGGCAGCACCAGTGATGGTGGCATGTCACAGGGCTCCTCAAGTGGCGCCTGTGGGTGGGCAGATAAGCAGCAGCTTGTCCAGCCTTCTCCTTCCTGCCTTCCCTCTGCTGCTCCCTCTCTGACTGGGATTCCTCCTCCTCCTCACCCCATGGCGGCCGCATCCCCCAGGACTCTGCTCAGGCTGGGGATGTGGCCGTGAGCTCTGCTGGAGTGTGGGGCTTCACCTGCACAAAGGTAACTCCCTATAGTGTGTCTCTCTGGGGGTATGTCCATCCATCCATCCATCCATCCATCCATCCATCCATCCATGCACAGCAGAGCTGCTCCCGCCCTGCTGGGACCTCCGGATGCAGCAGAGGCATGGAGCTGTCCCTGGCGTATGGAGATGCTCTCATCTGTGACAGCCAAGGAGTTTCCTGCCCTATGCCATCCCAGGGGAGCAGCATGGAAGTTATAAAAATCCCTGCATTGTGTCTCTTTAATTTGATAGAGGGCAGGGATAGATGGGATATTGGGAAGGAATTCCATCCTAGGGTGGGCAGGCCCTGGCACAGGTGCCCAGAGCAGCTGTGGCTGCCCCTGGATCCCTGGAAGTGCCCAAGGCCAGGTTGGATGGGGCTTGGAGCAGCCTGGGACAGTGGAAGGTGTCCCTGCCATGGCAGGGGTGGAATGAGATGGTTTTTGAGGTCTCTTCCAATCCAAACCAGTGTGGGATTCTATGATGTAGGTGAATTCCCTTTTCAGTGTCCACTTACAGGGAACTCTGAACAACTCCTTTATATTTGTTTTCTTCTTTAATTTATGTAATTTTCTAAATTCTAATTTCTAAATTTCTAATTTCTAACCTTTAGAAACTGAGATTTCAAACCTGGCCAGAAGGAACCAGTCTCAGGGGCCAGAGGGGGGGCAGAGACTGACACATGAGCCCTGTCCCGTTCCTGGGGGTCTCACTGCATCCTTTGAGACTTCCAGGCATTTATTTTTCATTCTTGCCTTAAGCCTCTTTGGGGAGGTTCTTTTCAGAGCCTGTACTCTGACCTCAGTCCTCTCTTCTCTCTGGGGCTGCTGTTGCTCTTTGGACCGTGCCGGGTGGTGCTGGGGTGGTGGCACCAGGAGGAGGTGGCACCGCTGGAGGCAGCCAGGTCAGTGTGGGGTGAGGAGCCAGGTCCCTGTGTGGGCTCTCCCAGAGCCTGCACACAACAGGGAGGGCTCCCCAAAGCTCTGGGAGAGGAGATGGGGTGCCCAGGGTGTGTCCATGGTCTGTGGTCCAGCCTGTGCCTGAGGTAAAGGGCTTTGGCACCTCTGGTCATGTGCAGTTGTTTGTGATTTAAAAGAGATAAATGATAGAATTTGGGAGAGATCTTAAAGCTTATCTCCTTCCATGCAGAGACCTTTTCCACCAGTGCAGGCTGCTCCAAGCCCTGTCCAACCTGGCCATGGACACTTCCAAGGACAGAGCAACCACAGCTCTTCTGGGCACCCTGTGCCAGGTCCTCCCTCACAGGGAACAATTCCTTCCCAATATCAAATCTAAATATCTCTCCTGATGCCTCCAAGGCCTTTGCTTGGAAGGTTGAAGTGAGATGATGTGGCTGGGGCTCTGCAACCCCACTGGCTCTTTGGAGAGCTGACAGAGGGACAAATGTCTCCTGCAAAGACTCCCTGGGGTGCTCCCAGCAGTTTCTCTCCTAAAGCAGGTGTCGCTGCCATGTGTTCCTTTCACACAGGTGTGTTTTCCAGAGGACCTTTGGCTCACCCCCTGTGCCAGGCCCCAGCCCTGGGATGCAGCCCGTGGCCCTGCAGAGCCTGTCCGAGCTGGAGAGGGCCAGTCTGCAGGAGCTGGCGCTGTTCCAGCTGCAGGAGAGGCTGCCCGTGGGGCATCTCAGTCTGGACAGAGGTACAGGGGGAGAGGAGGGGAGAGGAGGGACAGGATGGGAGAGGACAGGACAGGAGGCTCCTGCCAAGGGGGGCTGAGGCTGAGCCATTCATGCTGCTCACCCCCGCACCACAACCCAGGATGATGGTTATGGAGAGACAATTGTGACATATTTTGGTCCATTCTATTTCTCATTCCTGCTTTATTCTGAGCCCTGAAGGCCTGATCAGCCTGTGGAGGGGTTTATGTGTCCGCAGCAGTGTGAGAATGTGACCCTCCAACCCCCAAACTCAAACCACATGTGACAACTTGGCGAGGTCTCCACTGGGATTGTCTGAGTGCCCTTGGGGTGGGACGGGATTTGCTGTTATGATCCATGGCCAGCACTAAGTCCTGATGCTGGAAAGGGACTTATGGGAGAGTGGATAATTCACTGGCACATAAAAGGGTGAATAAATTTAGGATCTCCACAGGAACTGAGCACAGAGGCCCTGTCAGGGTTCCTGGGGTTGACTGTGTCCCCCACCAGCAAACCCAGAGAGTTGTGGTTCCCAGACTCCTTCCCAAATCCACTTCTTATCCACTTGATGTGCCTCCTGTGCCCTGGGCCATATTTTGGCATCCCAGCAGGGCAGGGGATGCCACCAGCTCACCAGGTCTGGGGCTGGGGGTGCAGAGGGAGCCTGGGGGTCTCCAGCCCTCCTTTCAGTCCTGGCACTCCAGGGCAGGATGGAGGCTCCAGGTCTCTGGGATCCTCTCCCAGGGATGGGGCATTTCCCTCACACTGAGCACCAACTGCTTGAGGTGGCACCCAAGTCTGGCTTCCCACCTTAATATCCCAAAGATTTCATGCCATGAAACGGCATCATGAAGAGTCCAGCACAGCTCCCCTCTCCTTCCCAGAACTCCCAGTTGCTCCAGGGCTGCAGCCCTGGAGGACTTTGACCACAAACATCCTGATTCCTTTTCTATTTTGTTTTATTTTGGACTGTTGTAATCCCTCTTGCAGTGACACCCTGCAGCAGCAGCTCCTCTAGGGACCAGTGCGGTGCCAAAAAAAGCCCCAGACCCCAGTATTTCCTTCCTGGTTGGTCAGTGTGCTGCTGGATAATTTATGCTGGCTTCTACTCATGTTCCTCATTCCAGCTGTCAGAGCTTTCCTCTAAGTCCTACAAAATAACCCAAACAAGTAGATATAAGCTGTTCTTAGGAAGAGAATTCTTCAGGAATGAAGAGTACGAGCCAGAATAGGGTGATGTGTCCTGGAAGGATTTAGGGTGGGCAGTGAGTGAATTCTTAGTTCACTGCTGCTGGATGTGTGAGGTGGGATTCCTACAGAGCAGGATGGGATTTGTGATGGTGTTTTGTACAACTTTTTATGTCTGTGCTCTGTAAAACATTCCCCAAAGCCTTTCTGGGTCTCACTGCTCGTCTAGAGCCATGGGGTCCCTCCATCCCTTCACCCACAGAGGATGGTGCCCATCTCTGGGAATATTCTCCAAGCAGTGATGTCCATCTCCAGGGCTGGTCCTTGGGCAGCTGCTGCCCACTGTGTGTCCCAGGACACTCCCGGATCTTCTCAGGGCCATGGCTGTCACTGCAGTGTCCCCTGGCTGGAGGCTGCAGAGGGATAGGGAGCCTATACTGAGCCCCAAGATGCTGGTGCTGAACCTTCCCCTTTTCTTCTCCTCCTAGATGGCTCCAAAGGCATTAAATCCATCCGGCAGAAGCTGGAGAGCTTCTCGAAGGAGAGGAAAGGTGAGCAGCCTCACTTTTACCTGGGCTTTAGTCCCTGCTCTCAGGGGGAATGGATGATTTTTGGTGGGGTGGGAGGTGCCTGAATCCAGTAGGATGCTTCATCACAGTTGTTTTGCTGTTCTTGGAATGGCACGAGCTTGATGGAGCCTGGAAGGACGGAAAGGTGTGTGGAATGTGTGCAATGTGAAATGCATTTTCAAGGTGAACACCTATAAATGCGTCTATCTGCCCATTTTGCCCCACTCTTGTTACCTCCAGTTCTATCTTAGCATCCTCTGAAGGACCTCAGTGACAACCCTGGGGTACACAGAATCCTAGAGCAGAGCCAGGTGGGAATGAGCTTCCCCACACCAGTACAAAACCCATTCAAGGAAACTGCTGAAATTAATGCCTCGTATTTTACTTAGTACAATGCTTAAACATATCGATCATTGTACAACATGCTGGTAGCACTTAGTAGCTGTTTGATCTCTGTCTGTAGTAAAAGCATTGTATAGTTTCAATCCCAAATGTTCCCAGAGAGGGAGTGATAACATAGAAGCTTCATCCGCAGCTGGAAACCGCTTCTGAATGCATAATAGTAAGTCCTTTAACTCAGATTTTGAAACGTTACAGGAATTAGATTTGACCAGATCTTTAAGGTTTTATAAATATCTCCAGGCAAATTGGACATCTTGTGTCCTAACATGTTCCCTGAGTCTTACCTGATGTTGAGCAACAGGCAAGTCCTTGTTGGATCTCTGTCCTGATCGAGCCAGCGACGAGGGCAGAAATCCAACTTCTCTCTTCTTGCAAGAGTTATGATCCCAGGATTCATGCTTGTCTCAGCAACACTTCACAAAAATGACCTTGGGGCTTTCTGGCAGGTCAGACAGTTTAGTTGAGTTATCTGCTCCCCACACGGGGCACCAGTTTGTTGGACAATACTCTCTTCTTGATCTTGAGATGGGGCAGCTGAGAGGCATTTTAAAATCTTTTTTTCCATTTTCAGTCTCATGAGAAGGGTGAGACAGCACAGATGTTATAATTCATGCCATCACAATCAGAAACCAACTATTTCCTAATTACAATACACTATGAGTCTTTCTTGGCCTATCAGCTTTTTGCCACGCCATGCTGTAGATGTCTTAAAGCCAATCATCTAAAACTACCCCTCATGGGTCCTGATATAATGCATTTTTCATAGTTTTATTTCTCTAAAGTATCTAGTCTTATTTGTAAGGTCATCTTTTGAAACTTTTTTCTAGCTCCATTTTTCTCTCAACAATATCTGTCTTATTCTATGGTATTTCTAAGTCAGCATTTCTTGTCTCAAAGTCTGCATATGGATGTACACTGTGTGGGCCTTCTGTTAGGCCCTGAGAACTCTCTACAAGTCCATTTCTCACAGTTAGAATTTGGAAAGGATCTTTTGGTGATTTATGAAGTTGTTGCTTCATAGATGCCATGGCATCTTCATGGGGCTGTAGCCAGTCAAAGGAAGGAAACTCCTGGAAAAACTGGGACGGGCTCCAACAAGCCCACAGAGCAGGGCCCTGTGTCTCCTCCCTGTCCCCCCAGCCCCCCATTTCCCATGGGGTGCCCCCCCCCCCTTGGCTCTTTGGCACCCAGGGTCCCACCACACCTTTCCTGCTCTCCAGGAGGAGCAGCTCCCTTGGGGATTGCCTGGCTCCCTGGGACAGCACCGTGCGCTCCAGGCGCTCCTGGGGGCAGGACACGGGGGTTCATCCCTGCAGCTCCCTCACTGCAATTCCCTCCCTGCCCTGTTCCCCCAGACTGCTCTCCCCACACCTTCGGGGTGCCGCTCGCCCAGGTCATCGCCAACGACCGCGCCTGCCGGCAGCTGCAGGAGGCCGTGGGCAGGAGCCGGCGGCTCTGCCTGGAGGTGGAGGCCACGGTGACGAGGTTCCGGGCCCAGAGGCACAGGAGGCTGGGAATGGGCACCAGCTGCATCCGGGCACCCGACGGGGGCTGCCCAGAGGAGCCGCTTTCCCCAGTGCTTGTGGACAAGAGCTCCTGGAGCCAGCGGAGGGTATGGTCCCCAAAATGGGCTGTGGTGGTGCTGTGGGATGGGGGCATCTGAATTTGGCAATAAATGGGATTTTCCAGGATTTTTTCTTACTGACTGAGTGGGTTGTGTCCCAGGCTGGGCCGGTCCCAGTCTGTCCTCAGGGAAATGGTGATGTCCCCAGCGCCCTCAGAGATGGACTGTGAGGAGTGGGAGGACCCTCACTAGCAAAGCTCTTATGGAGATGAGGTTACCAGGGGGACATTTAAGGGTCCAGAGGGCAGGGATGGATGGGATATTGGGAAGGAATTCTTCCCCATACGGATGGGGAGGCCCTGGCACAGGGTGCCCAGAGAAGCTGTGGGTGCCCCTGGATCCCTGGCAGTGTCCAAGATCAGGGTGGACACTGGGGCTTGGAGCAGCCTGGGACAGTGGAAGGTGTCCCTGCCCATGGCAGGGGTGGCACTGGATGCTGCCCTTTCCCAGAAACCCGTGAGGTCACGGCAGTGACAGATCTGTGGGGTCATTCCTGCCACCTCCAAATTCCCTCTGCTCCATCACAGGGGGCCATGTCTGTGGATTCCATCACGGACCTGAGTGACAATGCCTCTGAGCTGCTGGAGGCCCTGCAGCTCTCACACCCCCATGAGCTGGACCCTCGCAGGAGCCGTGGCAAGAAGAAGCAGCTGAGCCTGAACCCCATCACCTGGCAGGTGCCACGGATTGTGGACAGGTGCTGCACTCACCTTGAGATGCACGGTAAGGGCTGGAAAAACTCCCTGTGTGTGGCCACCAGGACATCCTGGCCTGACCACCCCCAAGGTGGGAGGAAGGCCAGGTTTAATGGGCACCGTGGGATTCACCCGAAGGTTGGACTCGATGGTCTTGGAGGTCATTCCCAACCTGAATGCTTCTGTGAGTCCTGGGGCAGGGCATCTTCCAAAAAGCCTCCTGTGGAGAGTCCTCTGGGTTGGATGCAGCACCAGAGGGGAATGCTACAGAGGAGGGAATGTCACTGTGTGTGTCAGTGACCATCTCCTGGTGCCTCAACCTCTGCTGCACATCTAGCCCTTGCTTACAGTGACTGTAGGGACGGGATCTCCTCCCTTCCCACAGCCAACCCAAGGAAATCTCATGGCTCCACAGCCTTTCCTTTTCCTCACTGCCTGGAGAAGGGAAAGCCATGTAAGAGAAGCCCTACCACGGTGCTGAGGTGCTCCCAGGAGCAGCCAGGGTGGCAGGGAGCAGTGGGAATGCACAGCACTAACCTCTCTGTCCCCCAGGGCTCCAAACTGTTGGCATCTTCCGTGTTGGAAGCTCCAAGAAAAGAGTCCAGCAGGTAAAGGGAGGCATTCACTGCATCCTCTGGCTGTGCCTTGTCGGGGATAGAGGCTCGTGTGGATGGGGATGGATAGAGCTGATATTGGTGTGGAGAGGTCTGAAACAGACTAGAACAGACTGTGATTTTCATCCTTCCCATTTCTTCCATCTCCAAGCTGAGGGAGGAGTTTGACCGAGGGCTGGATGTTTTCTTGGATGAGCATCAAAGTGTTCATGATGTGGCTGCCCTGCTCAAAGAGTTTCTCCGGGATATGCCTGATTCCCTGATTCCCAGAGAGCTCTATGGAGCCTTCCTCAGCACAGCCAGTGAGTACCTGTGGGGCAGAGCCTGCACAGCTGCAGGAGGATTTGTGTTGGGGGCACCTCTCACTTGGTCAGGTTGCTCCAAGTCCTGTCCAGCCTGACTTTGGACACTGCCAGGAATGGATCCTTCCTCACCACCCTTCTTTTCCAAAGCTTCTGGGATGGGTGTTGTGCTCCCTGGCACTGCCACATGCAGTTACTGTAATCAGTGGATTTGGTGGGGGTTTTGTTTGATTTCTTTTGAATGGGACTCTAAACATCCCTCTGGTCCGTGACAGTCTTTGGCTGTGTGGCTGTGCAATATCCAACAACACCACAGCTCTTGCTGGGTTCTCCATCCCATGGGAGGAAGGGTGGGACAGCAGCCTGGCTCCCACCAGAGCTCATTCCCAAGCATGTGGAGGAGGGCTGGAAGTGCCTGGTGGGCTGGGACCCTCACTAACACTGCTCTCCCCAGCGCTGGAGGGGCAGGCCCAGCTGGACACGCTGCAGCTGCTGCTGTTCCTGCTGCCCCCGTGCCACAGTGACACCTTGCTGCGCCTCCTGCGCTTCCTGGCCGAGGTGGCCCGGCACGCTGAGAGCTCCTGGGACCCCGAGGGCCGTCAGGTGAGGCTGCTGCTCCCGAGGGGCTGCCCTGGAAAGGTGCTCGGGCTGCTGTGGCTGCAACTGAGTGGGGCTGCTGCAAGCTTGGGGGAGAAAACAAATCCTTCATGGAATCCTGGGATCATTGTGGTTGGAAAAGGTGGGGATGGGATGAGTGTGTGCTCCAGAACCTCAAGCCCTTTGTGCTGGCCCTGCCACCAGCTCAGAGAGGACCAAGCTGGACCCAGACCAACATCTCACCCTCACCTCGCCCTTGTGTTCCTGCCCTGGGGTGGGTGAGGACATCCTGGGACATCCCATGCCACTACATCCACAGTCCACAGGTTTCTTTGGTTCTTCCTTGTAGATCCCTGGGAATAAAATGACAGTGTCAAACCTGGCTACAGTCTTTGGTCCCAACATCCTGCAGAAGGAGAAGCCTGGAGAGAAAGATGCTGGTGCCCTGAACTTTGAGGACAGTGCTGCCATAATCCTGGTGCTCCAGAGGCTGATTGAGCACCATCACTCCCTGTTCATGGTACGTGGGGCTCCTCAGGGCAGCCCCTCCAGCCCCTCCTTCCCTCTCAACTCTTTCAAGAGCAGCAGGGGAAGGATTTTGTCCCTGTCAGAGATGCACCCCTTGGTCTGTGCCCATCCTCTGGGAAGGCTCTGGCTCCATCCTCTCTCCACCATCCCACAGGGCACTCGCAGGCAGCAGTAAGAATCCCCTCAGGTCTATTTGAATGGGACATTTCAGGTCCCCAAAAAGCCTTATAGCAATTTTTGTGGCCTGCAGGGAGTCAGAGGACTGGGGATAGTGGAGGGAAAGCAGGAGCTGAGATCCTGCAGCCCCTGGGAGGTGTGTGGGGTGTGACACCAACGTGCTGGGTCTGTGACCATGTCCTGGGGTCCTTCCTTGGCTGCCTCTGCTCAGCTTCCTGCCGAGAGTGGCCCCACGAGTGGTGTGGCCGTGTCTCCCCAGGTGTCCCCAGAGATGCAGTGTGACGTGCTGAGGAGGCTGTTCCAGACAGACCCCGATGTCATCGAGTACCTGCTGCGCAGGAAGTTCCCTGACGTGCCGTAAGTGCCCGAGGGCTCCTCAGGGCACAGGGACAAGTGGCAGCACACCCTGCTCATCTTCCTCCAGACTGCTCCTTCCTACAGCGCCCTGGTCACAGCTCCTCAGCTAAAGCCCTTCACACTCCATCCTTTCCATCCCTCAGAGCTCCCTGCTCTCCCTGTTTGCTCCTCATCCTGTACCAGCTCTCTCCAGAGCTCTCTCTCTGGTGTCCACACAGCTCCTGCCCAGCCCTTCCCCTGCTCCTGCCTCTCAGTGTCACACGTTGATTCCTGCTCCACCACCAGCCTTCTCCAAACCTCCTCTGTCCTTGGTGTCCGTGTTTCACTGCAGTCTTTGCCTGCCCCGGGTGTCTGTGTGGGGCTACCAGCTCTGTCCATACATCCACATTTTGGGTACAAGTTGGGACATTCCCACTGAGGCTCAGAACTAGAGCTCGTGGCCTTCCCTAAGGTTAAAGGTGGTGGCTGAAAGGACCTCACATCCCATGAGCTGGGTCCACCATGGCACATAATGAAGGAGGGGGTTTGCTCCCTGGGGTTGGAAGTAGGGAATGGTTGAAAACAGGGGATCCTGGGAAGCAGAGGATGCTCAAGAGCCTTCAGTAGACCTGGTGACTCTTCAGTAAACATGAATTGTCCTGTGGGAAGGGTTTTCCTGGACCACAGGCCACTTCCATACCAATTTGGATGGGGCTTGGAGCAACCCCATCTAGTGGAAGGTATCTGTGCCCATGGACTAGATGCTCTTCAAAGTTCCTTCCAACCCAAACCTGGGATTCTGTGATCCATGTTACAGCTTCTGGTTTGTGTTCACATTCCTTTTGGGACTGTCTGGAGATGGCAGTCTTTGGGATCACTGCTTGAGTCCATTTGGGAGTGCAGTAGGCAGTAGAAGCATTTGCTAACAGCATCTCTCTCTTTTTTGCTTCCTTAGGAGCCCAGAGCGTGAGGATCCCGGGGAGGAGCTGGCTCCGTCCGCGCTGTCTGGCTGGACACACAGCCTGGAGCGAGGCTCGGTCTGCTCGGAGCTCTACAGCAGTGTCTCCTTCCTAAACCTGCATGTTGGCATCTAGCCCTGCCCAGGCTCTCTGGACAAAACCAGGCAGCTTTTCCCACAAAACCCAGCCCTTGCCTCACTTTGGGGGCAGCCCCTGTGCCTGTGCCCTGGGGGCAGAGCTGTACTCGGGGGTCACCTGCCAGGCTGACACCTCCCTGTGGGACCAACCACTGCCACATCCTCAGCACAGCCCTCCCCTGCCACCTCCTCCTCACAGCACCTCAGGAATGGCTTGCCATCCCTACACCTGTGGGCACTCTTGGGAGGACAGGCTGAGGAAGCTGGGACTGCTCAGCCTGGAGAAGAGATGGCTCAGAGGGACCTTATCCATGTATCCAAATGCTTTTGTAAGGGCCTGGAGGGACAGGACAAGGAGAATGGCTTCCCACTGCCAGAGAGAGAAATTGGGATATTCCTGGGATATTCAGAGAAATTCTTCCCTGTGAGGGTGGTGAGGCTCTGGTTCAGGCAGGGACACCTTCCACTGCACCAGGCTGCTCCAAGCCCCATCCAGCCTGGCCTTCTGGCCTTGAACTTTTCCAGGGATGGGGCAGCCACAGCAGGGCACTTCTGGGGACAAAACAGTACTTCTGTAAACAGTATTCCATATTCTATCACAGCCTGCACCCAGTCATGGTCTGAAGACACCCAGACCTTCTCAGGTGCCCTACTCAGGGCTGGGCTCTTATTTTGCAAAGGTCCCTTCCCTGCAGATCAGAACAGTTGGGATGGGTGGGGAAGCATTTCCCAGAGGAGCCTGTGCTGTGAGATAGCTGGTGAGACCCCCTGGGAGCTGATAAGCTCCAGAGAGCAGCAGAGCTGTTGTGTCTGGAGGAGCAGATAAATTTGGGACACCATGAGGCTGTGGAAGGTTCCAGGAACGCTTGAATGTCAGCTGTGAAATCAACATTGTATCCAGCCACTGCTCTGGGTGGGATTGTACCTGCTGCAAGAGCAGCCCCCAGCCTTTCGAATTCCTTCCTAGGGTGGTAAAACACTGGCACAGGTTGCCCAGAGCAGCTGTGGCTGCCCCTGGATCCCTGGAAGTGTCCAAGGCCAGGTTGGATGTGGCTTGGAGCAGCCTGGGATAGTGAAAGGTGTCCTTGCCCATGGCAGGGGGTGGAGTGGGATGGACTTTAAGGTCCCTTCCCACCCAAGCCATTCTGTGATTCCATGATCCTAGGATGGAACAGGGATGCTGACACAGGAGGCAGCTCTGTGCAGGAAAAGTCCTGCTGGATTTCACTTTCCCAGCACCATAACGGGGGCAGGGGGACACGGGGAGCTCAATGGGGGGAAGCACCAGCTTTCTCTGGCTGCTGCAGAGCCATCCAAGTCGCCGTAGGGTGTTTATCCCTGGCAGCGTTGATGCGATATTGCTGCAAACTCCGCTTGAGGGCAGCCCGGCACCGACCTGGCCCGGCCCCCGTGCGGCTGCACCGAGACTCTGCCGGAGCGCCCGGGGCTGGCCCGGAGCTGCTCCATTCCAGCCTCACGAAATGAAATAAACCCCCTCCCCAGCCAGCTGCACATCTCATCATGGAGCCTTGGTGTTGCTCTGGACCCGCTCTGGAGGGGCTGGCTGGCTTTTGCTCCAGGTTCTGTTCTCAGGGGCTCTTTGCCCCTGCAAGCCTTGGGGGTCACCTCAGAAATGACAAGGAAGGTTCTGCCTTGATCCTTCCTGATCCCCAGTGCTGGCACAGGAGGGGCTGCTGCTGTTGGGGGTCTCTTCTTGAGGGGGGGTGGTTGCTTTTGGGGCAGTGGTGAATGTTTGGGGGAGTCTGCTTTGGGGGGGGTGGTGGCTCTCAGGAGCTGGTCACTGTTTTGGGGCTGATCACTGTTTGGGGGTGTCATTGCTGTTTAGGGCAGAAGTTGCTGTTTTTGGGGGCAGTTGCTGCTGTTGGGAGGTTCTGGCTGGTTTTTAGTTCCAGCCCCACCAAAGCCCCCTTGAGTCCCTCAGACTGGTGGGGCAGAGCCAGGCCTAGGGCTTGTATGAGGGTACAACAGGAAGAATCTGCAGGAGTGGGACTGGCTGCTCGGATCCATGGGTGGCTTTAGAGTCAACAGCAAGGAAAGCAGAGCCCGAGCTCCTCTTTTTTAAATTCCTGTGTCTCCCTCACGCTGCCGACCAGGATCCATGGCAGGGACCAAACACAGAGCTCTGGGCTTCACAGCTCTCTGGGAAACCTGTGGGAGAGAACTGTGGAACCGCTGAGGTTGGAAAAGCACTGCAAGAGCACCAAGTCCAACCATCCCCCAGCACTGCCAAGGCCACCCCGACCCATGTCCCCAAGTGCCACATCCACACGGCTTTGAAATCCCTCCAGGGACGGGCACTCCACCACTGCCCTGGGCAGCTGTGCCAGGCCGGACAGCCCCGTCCATGAAGGAATTTTCTCTAATATCCAACCTGAGCCTCCCTGGCACAGCTTGAGGCCGTCTGTCCCTTGTTCCCCGGGAGTTGAGCCCGACCCCCGTGTTGAGGGAGCGAGACCGGGCGGGGGCGTTCGGGGGTGTTTGTTCAGGGGTGTTTGTTAGGGGGTTTTTGATCGGGGGTGTTCGGGGTGTTTGGGGGGGGTGACCCCGGGACTCCCCCCGTCCAGCGCTGCCGTTTGGGGGCGGAGCCTCCCGGAGCCCCCGCCCAGCCCCCGGTGCGGGGCCAAAAGCGGCGGGAGCGGAGCGGGAGGCGCTGCTGCCGCTGGGACCGGAGCGCAGGGAGCCGAGCAGCCGGTGAGTGCCGAACCGAACCGAACCGGGGGATGCCGCCCCCTCGGAACCCGCGAGGGGCTCCGCTCCTGCGTCCCCCCGCAGCCTCCGGGCACCCCCGGGAGCGGGATGGAGCCGGGGGTCCCGGACTGCCCTGGCCGAGGATTGTGCGCTCCTCCGTGTGCCCCAGCCTGGCCGGAGCAGCTGGGGCTGCCCCTGGATCCCTGGCAGTGCCCAAGGCCAGGCTGGACATCGGGGCTTGGGGCACCCTGGGACAGTGGAAGGTGTCCCTGCCCATGGCAGGGCTGGGATGGGATGGGATGGGCTTTGTACTCCCTTCCTGCTCAAACCCTTCTGGGATTCTGTCAAGCCTGCGTAGGACCAGCTCTTACTGGGCTGGCCGCAGCCCAGCTGTGGGATGAGCTGGAGGGAAGGCTGAGCTGTCCGAGGAGCCGGGTGTGCTCGGAGCAGTGCTGGCATTGCCTGCACTGGCCGCAGGACCTGGAGCCTGGCTCTGCCCCGTCCCCAGCCTGGGCTGCTCCCGAGAGGCTCTTGCTGGCCCTGCCTGCCAGGTGGGTACCCCAACACCCCCATGTTGCCCCCAGCGATGGCTGAGGAGCTCAGTGAGCTGCTGAGGGAGTTCGACGAGGTCATGGAGGACTTTGACCGTGGCCCTGCAAGTCAGTACCAGCAGCACCTGGAGGAGCTGAAGAGGAAAGCGGGACAGAGTGTGTATGACAGTGGCATCGATGAGCTGGAGAGTGAGTCTGGGCTGGGGGTGAGGAGCCTTGGGGAGGATGGCATCTGCCAGGGTGGGAGCTCTGTGGTTCCTCCATGGAGCACATCTTCCTGCTGATGCTGCCTGACTCAGCCCTGGTGGTCTGGGTGAGCAATGGGGGGGATGGCCACTGGATACTGGCCCAGGACCTGTCAACATCTGCCAGGACTCCTTATGCCAGGCAGGCTGCTGCAGGACCCTGAGGGGCTGGGGATAACCTAGTTCTCTGTAATAACCCCGTCCTTGTAACTGTGCCCAGGCAACCTCTGGTGGTTTTTGACCTGAGAAAGAAACTCAGTTCCATTTTTCCAAGCATTCCTAGAAGCAGGGGAGGAGCAGATGGGGTCTCCAAGAGTGTGCCACCCTGTGCCATGGGCATGATCGGGCCGTGTTCCTGCAAAATGTTCATCAGGTGCCTGTGCCCAGGCCAGTGACTGATGCTCTGTCTCTGCAGGTGCCAGCACGTCCCCAGGAAGCAGCCTCAACTCCAGTGAGGAGCACCTCAACAGCCCAGCTGACACTTGTCCCACTAAAGGTGAGCCTGGCCCCACCCAAAGGGGTTTGCAGGGCTTCTCTGTGCTCAGCTGGGCTTGGCAATGACTGCCAGCCCTGGATAGGGGGGTGCCAATGGGGCCCTACGGAGTGGGAATGAGCCCTTGTGTCCTGGCAGGAGCTTAGAAGGGGCAGAAGTTAGATTGGGATTTTCCCAGTTGAGGCTGGACTGGCTGGGACAAACACAGCTGGAGCAGCTGTGCTAGGAACAAGGGGCTGGGGTCTCTCCTCTCCCCAGTGAGAGGGGAATGGGGAGACCTGACCGTGTTTTTCCCCACTAGCAAAGCTTGGAGACACGCAGGAGCTGGAGGAGTTCATTGCAGACCTGGATAAAGCCTTGGAAGGTACATGCCCAGCCTTGGTGCTGGCACTTCCCACGGGATGGGACACCTGGGCTGGGGCTCCTCCCCTGCCCCTGACTCGGCACAGCCTGGCCAGCGCCTCAGTTTCCTCAGATGAGGTGCAGTGCTGGTGCCTGGGGGAGGGGACTGGGGACATGAAGGCTGGGTTAGTCCTGGCAGTGAAGCCCAACAGCACAGTCTGCAGAGCTGCTGATGTCTTTGGGAAGATGCACAGAGGGCCTGTGCTCCTCTGCCTGCAGCCTCCCTCCAGCTGCTGCTCAGAGGCTGCTCTTTACCTGGGGGGGAAGGTGAGCAGGAGGAAAGAAGGGATCTTCCCTTGTGGTGTACCCTAACCTACCCCATCAGGAAGGAGGAGAGTGGGTCTGTGTGGTGGCAGGGAGCCTGTTGATCATGCTCTCCTTCTCCAGATGTTTCCCTCCTGGTAAGAGCCTGGGAGTGTCCCTGTGAGAGGGGGTGATGCTGTGTGGGCATCTCTGGCATCTCTGGAGAGTTTGGCTGCTGTACCCAGCAGCTCTGGAGAGTTTGGCTGGTCCCCAATGGCTGCTGTGCTGGGGAAACCGAGGCAGAGGCCATTTCCTCCCACAGCGTGACACGCTGGAGACAGAGAGAACCTGGTTAAAAAACATTTCCTCCCACGCAGACAACAGCACACAGTTCTGCTATCTGTTCTCATCCCTGGTGTGCAAAATGAGGTGGCTGGTGGGAAGTGTTTCTTTGCAGGCCCCAGCCATGCTGGGAGGGAGGGAGGGGACCAGAGCTGACCCCCTGCCCCAGACTTCTTCTCTAACCCTGCAGACTGTTACCATATTCTGTGTCATCCTGCAGAGATGTGAGCTGTGCTGTGGAGTCTGGAGAAGAGCAGCCCCAGCCCTGAGTCTCCCTGATGCTGCCTCTGCACCCCTGGCTGGGGTGGGGATGGCTCTGGGGACAGGGACGGGCAGTGGGGACAGATCTGGCTGCAGGACGATGGTGACAAGGCCCTGCCAGAGGACAGCCCTGGGTGGGACCTGGCCCTGCCCTGCGTGGGGTCTGGTGGCTCCAAGGGCTCTGGGGGGGAGCTGGGCTGCTGCTGAAACCCCCAGAGTAATTTTGGGGAAGATCAACTTGCAGGACATCAGTGTGACCTCAGTGTCCCCTCCAGGCTGGGAAGCCTGGTTCCTTGGTGGCATCTGTCACTGCTGACCTTTGCTTTGCATGGGGAGCCCCAAATTGGGTCCCTCTCTGCCCCCCAAGTGCCTTTGCCTCAGCTGCTGCTGTAAATACTGTAAAAAATATATTTTGTGCTGTACATATGGTTCTGTGAACAGGATTTTAAACCTCTGCCTGTCTGTGTCCATCTTTTTCCCATTGGCAGGGGTGGGAGAAGGGATGCCTTGGGCTGCCAGCTGGTGGGACTGGCATTGGAGAAGGGGGAAACCTCAGGGAAGCAAGTTCAGCAGCACATGCCTGGCTAAAGAGGAATATCAGGAATCCCTTGTCCTGCTTGCCCATGGCACTCGGAACAGTGTGGGGTGGCAGAGGGCACAGAGTCTGTGCCTTCCTCCCCTGCCCAGGGAGATGGACACTGCCTGTCATCCCTCTGGCATGGAGGGCCCTGCTCTGGGGCTCCTGCTTCCAAAGGGAGGGGCTCTGGTGCCACTTCCCCTGGATCTTGCCCCTGTCAGCAGCCCAGGAACAAGGCCCAGGGATGTGGGTTTGCAGCCCTGTGCCAAGCTGAGCTTTGAGTGAGGTTTGGCCGTGGATGGGATGATGGATCCCCCTGAGATTCCCCTCCAGTCTTTCCCCCTGGAGTTTCCCATCCTGGGAGGTGCCACCAGGATGACAGAAGAGGAACCTGTGGCTGGTCCCCCTTTCTCATGTGGAGCAGGGTCACATGTGGCTCTGCTGCAGCTTGTCTGAGCAGGAAATGGGCAGTTTCAGTTTGTGCCCTCATCCCTGGTGCGTGGGTGCTGAGCAGGAGGATGTCAGACACCCCCTCTGCCAGCCCCAGCACTCAGTGCTGCTGGGGAGGCTCTGAGTACACACAGATCCCAGCCTGGTAGTGCTGCTCCAGCAGGAGGGTGGCAGCCCCTGGGCAGGGCCAGCAAGGGGACGCTCTGGGCAGTTGTGTAATGTGACCACTGATGTCTGTCCCAAATGGACCCCAAGGGGCAGCCAGGGGATGGGAGTGAGTGTGTGCCAAGGTGGTGACACCCAGAGATGCCTGTGACACTCAGCCTGTGACCTTCTGTGGGGACACACAGCCCCCATCACTGGAGCCAGGGTGGTGTGGGGACTGTCCCACTGTGGTGATGGCAGCAACTCCTGTGTCACTGAGGGCGTTTTTCCCCTCTGAGTCACTGCAGTCAGCATTTTGCGCTGTCTTGCTCTGACTCTGGTGTCTGTCCCCCCCCCCCCGTGGTCCTGTTCTGCCCCCGGGCTGCACCAGCTCCTCCCCAGCCTGTGCAGGAAGGGGCTTTAACCCCTCCCAGCCAGCGCGGTCCTGATGGTCAGCAATGATGACATCAATGCTCGGGCTGTCACTATCCCCAGGTCCCATTCACCGCCTTCCACCCCCACAGCAGTGACAAATGTTGCCAAGCTACAGAAATAAATATTTTCCAGCCCCAAATCTTCTGAGGTCGATAACCCCCACAGCCACAGCACAGCGCTGGTGACGCTCTGGGGGTTTGTTTGTTGTGGGGGTTGCCAGGAGCAGGTTGGGGTGTCACCACGGGCTCGTCCAGCCCCTTGGGTTCGGGATGTGTAGGTGGGAGCTGCCTCTGTCCCATGGCTGAACTGTCCCATCAGCACAGGAGCCTCTCCTGCCCCAGTGACACAGACCTCAGCATCTGCTCAGGTCGGGGCTGGGGGCCCAGGGGGTGACACTGGGCACTCCACAGTGCCAGTTCTGTGCATGGGGTGACAGAGACCCTAATGCCAGCCCTGTCCTGCCCAGCCTGTGCTGACAGCAGATCATCCTAAACCTCTGTGCTGGGCTGCCCAGGGCAGTGGTGGAACCCCCCACCCCTGGAAATATTCAAAAAACATATGGATGTGGCATTTGGGGACATGGATTGATTAATGGTGGCTTTTGCTGTGCTGGGAACAGTTGGACTCGATGGTCTTGGAAGGCTTTTCCCACTTAAATGATCCCATGATTCTGTGGCTTCTGCACCTTGCTGAAGCAATGTACAGAACCCCCTTTGGGCACTGGAGCTCTTCTGCAGGGACAAGGGGTGGATTTTCTTTCCTGAGAACCCCAGCAAGAGCTTGGGGACACACCAGAGTGGCTCTGAGATGGAGGTTGTGACATCCACCAACCCATGGAGCAGCAGTTGTCCAAGGGCTGTTGTGCAGCCCAGCAGGAACCCTGACCTTGCTCCCACACTCATGGGGATACAAGCCTGAGGGGCTGGGGGGTCCATGAGGGAGGGTCTGGTGTGTAGGAATGTGTATGGGTCAGAGGGTTCCTGGGCTGGAGGCTCTGTGGCCCTGCACGTGCCCTGGAGGTGCTGCAAAATCAATCAGAGCGAACACACACGTCCTGCAATACAGGCAGTTCCTCCCCAGGGTCCTGCTCCCCACAGCAGGAAAAGCATCCAAGGCAGCCTTGGCCAGGCTGGAGTGGGGCTGTGCTGCTGCACAGGGCCACCAGCGAGGCTGTCACTGCTCCCTGCTGCAGAACCCAAGGGCCCCCGGGGGTTTGCTCAGAAGCAGCAGCAGCGGGAAGTGGTAACCCCAGTGAGGTGGCTGCACGGGCCCGCAGCTGCTCCCTCAGGCCCGGCTCCCCCAAGCCCAGCTCCCCCAAGCTCAGCTCCCACAGGCCTGGCTCCCCCAAGCCTGGCACCCCCAAGCCCGGCTCCCTGTGGCTCCCCTGCAGCCCATGGGGGTGTTTGCCGGCAGAGCAGGCAGGTGTGTGTCCCACACTCTTTCTCCCACGGTCCCCAGTGAGCCCCTTTTCTGGGCTGGGGGATGCAGCTCTGGCTTGGAGCAGATCTCCTGCCTTCCTGGGGACCCAGATGGACCTGCTGAGACATGGAGGTGACAGCTTTGTGGAGGTGGCCCTGGCTGGCAGCCAGTCACCTCCTTCCTGTACTGCATGGAGGGCACCACTGAAAGGACCACCTCAGGGCAGGTGCTGCCTGTATCCCCCTGCTTTCCCCCACTCTCAAACCCCCAGGAAAAAAGGATGGAGGGATGCGTCCCTCAAGGCAGGACCGCCATGCACAGACCAGGGGGCTGATGGAGCTGGAGAAGCTCCTCACCCTGGCCAGGTGTGACGTTCCTCAGTGAAGCTGCTCCCACCTGGAAGGATCTCCCCAGCCACTGAGGGGACAGAAAGAGTCGGCAGAGTTCCCCTAAAGAAGTTGTTGCCACTCTGCAATTTGGAGAGGAACCTCAGCTCTCTGGGGAGGGGAAGTCCCCAGCTGCTCAGACGGTCTGGCTGTGACAGTGGAAGAGGCTGTAACTATTTTGGGAGACAGGCTAACCCCGGGGATGTTGCAGGCTTTCTGTCCTGTAAAGCCCCCTCACATATTTTTCTGGAATCCCAGAACGGTAGTGATTAAAACGGAATTTAAAGCCTGTCTTGTTCCACCCCCTGCCATGGCAGGGACACCTTCCACTGTCCCAGGCTGCTCCAAGCCCCAATGTCCAACCTGGCCTTGGGCACTGCCAGGGATCCAGGGGCAGCCCCAGCTGCTCTGGGCACCTGTGCCAGGGCCTGCCCACCCTGCCAGGGAACAATTCCTCCCCAATATCCCATCCATCCCTGC
The DNA here is from genome assembly GCF_051311805.1 of Agelaius phoeniceus. Taxonomy (NCBI): domain Eukaryota; kingdom Metazoa; phylum Chordata; class Aves; order Passeriformes; family Icteridae; genus Agelaius; species Agelaius phoeniceus. Next base: position 1,756,078 of record NC_135278.1, read on the forward strand.
CCTCTGGCAGAGGGAAGCCATTCCCTATTGTCCTCTCCCTCTTTGTTCTTGTCCCCAGTCCCTCTCCAGCTCTCTTGGAGCCCCTTTGGGCTCTGAAAGGGGCTCTGAGCTCTCCCTGGAACTTCCTTTTCTCCAAGTGAGCAGTCCCATCTCTCCCAGCGTGGCTCCAGAGCAGAGGGGCTCCAGCCTTTGGAGCATGGAGGGATTTTTCCCCATTTGCAGGACAGGGAGAATTTGGGCCCTTTTGGGTTTGCCAGGGGTTGCTGCTTCACCTCAGTGCTGGGAGGATCTTCTGCAGTGCTGGGACTTCATCGACTCCTGGTGTCCCTGGGCAGCCTCCATGTGACCTCCAGCTGCCCAGGGGCAGGAGAGTTCCCCCTCCCAGGGACCCCAGCCGCCAGGGATGGAAGGAGAGAGCCTCCCCGCAGTGCCTGGTGAGCTTCAGAGCGTGCGGGCGCTGTCAGCAGGGGCTGGTGTTGTTTCCTCCGGCCCTGTTCCCTGCTCAGCCTCTGACCTCATCCCGCAGCTATCCAAAGAGACAATGCCGGTGGCGGTGGCCAGCACGGTATCCTGTCCCCTCGTGTCCCCCCCGTCCGGTCACTTCCCGGGATTGTTCTGCTCCCCTGGCCGGCCTGTCCCCCGGGAGGGGCAGGGATGAGCCGGTGGCCGCTGGGGCTTTGCTCCGCTGGAGCACGGCTGGGGCACGGCATGGGGCAAGGAGAAGTCATCCTGTCCCTGACCTTCCTCCGGCCACCCTCTGCTCCACCAGGAGCTGCCCTAAGGCCACCAGCACCGTTCCCATCCCAGACAGAGCCCTGGGTGTGACGGGTGCGAGCCTGAGCCGGCTCGGGGTGAGCTCAGGAATAGCGGGGTCGGGCCTGCACCGGGCCGGGCTCCCTGCTGGTTTAGCGGCGTTAACCTCAGAACTGAACCAGCTAATCCAGCACCAGGAGAATCCAGCCCCGTGTCACCGTTCCCTGGCTCCAAGCCTCCATTCAGGCAGGGGCTGAGCCTGCAAATACCTTCCTCACCATAATCCCCGGTTTCTGTGCCCAGAGGCCAGCAGCTTGCTCCAGCAGCGATCTTTGGACCTGGAATATCTGCTTGTTCCCATGCAATTCTTCTTGTTTTGGGAGCACAGTGCCCAGCCAGACTCCTTCACTGCTGTGTCCCACCTGTCCCTCTCATGTCCTGCCTGTCCAACCGCTGTGGGGAATGTTTAGATTGTAAAGTTCAGCTTGTAAAGCTGAATATTTCAGATTGTAAAGTTCAGCTCTTTTCTCATTTGGCTGTGATATTTACTTTCTTTGGGATATGTTCATAGAATCCAAGACTAGTTTGGGTTGGGAAAGAACTTAAAGATCCAGTTCCACCCCCTGCCCTGGGAAGGGACACCTTCCCACCTTCACCCCTTGTCCCATGTTGCTCCAAATCCCAATGTCCAGCCTGGCCTTGGACACTGCCAGGGGATCCAGGGGCAGCCACAGCTGCTCTGGGCACCCTGTGCCAGGGCCTCCCTACCCTCACAGGGAAGGATTTCTTGTCAATATTCTGTCTGCCCCCTGTCTGTTTGAAGCCATTATACCTGGCTGTCTGCTGGCTCCAGCTGCGTTCCAGCTGTCAGCCCTGGATAGCCGGTGCTAGGTGGGCATTGCTGGCAGCCCCACTGTGCAGAGGCCAGGGGGATGAAGCATCCTGCTGCTCATCCCTGCAGCTGTGCATGTTCTGGATCATCCCTCCTTCCCTCCTCCCTGCCTGCTCTTGGTGTGTCAGCTCAGACCCCTCCGATCCCTCTGGGACAGCAGCTCTGGCCTGGCGCTTGCAGTAGGGGCTGCACCAGGAGCTGGTTTTGTCCTCTCTGGGGATTGCCCTGGTTTGTTCCAGCCAGGGAAGCAGCAGGGAAAGCAGCACCTCTCCCCTGGATGCCCTTTCCAAGTGGGGTGCTGGATCCAGGATGGCCCAGAGCATTCAGGGATGGCTCCTGGAGCACCCAGTGCTTTGGGCTGGGTTCTGCTGGCCTCAGGTGGGTGGGAGACGAGGATCTGCCGTAGCAGTACAGGCAGAGGGCAGTGGGTTCATCCTGGAATGATACCAAGGGCCTGTGCAGGGAGCTGGGGGGACACTGGCCAGCTCCCCCTGGCCACGTGTTTCCAGCTTCTGCTATTTCAGAGCTTCCTGTTTCCCTCAACAGAGTGCCTTCCCGGCAGGCTGGGACCAGCCTGGGGCTGTCCCTGCCTTGCTGGGATGGGGCTGGGCTCCATCCAGCCAGGGGGATTTGTTCTTCCTTCTGGCGGTGCTCCTGAGCATGGAGAACAATGGGCAGGAAATGGGGATGGGGTCTGTGTTCCTCCCCCCTGGAGCAGCTCAGCGCCGGCTGAGGGAGCTGGGGGAGCTCAGCCCGCAGAAAAGGAGGCTCAGGAGAGACCTTTCTCTGGGGGGAGGGTGGAGCCAGGTGGGGATTGCTTCTCCCAGGTAACAACTGGCAGGACAAAAGGAAACGCCTCAAATTGTGCCAAGGGAGGTTTAGGTTGGGTATTGAGAAAATTCCTTCATGGAAAGGGCTGCCCAGCCCTGGCAGTGGTGCCCAGGGCAGTGGTGGAGTGCCCATCCCCGGAGGGGTTAAACAGCCCTTGCGATGTGGCACGTGGGACATGGGCTAGTGATGGCCTCGGCAGTCCTGGGATCTTGGAGAGTTTTTCCAACCCCCAAAATTCCATGGATCTGTGATCACTCCAGGGCTTCGTGCTCCTCTGGGTGGTCTCCCAGCAGGAACCGGCCACGTTTCCAGACCCGGAGGAGAAACCAGCGGCTTTTGAGGCAGCGGCGGGGTAACGGAGCTCCGGGAGGCTCCTGCCCGGGCCTCTGCCGCCCTCTGGTGACCCCGGCACGGGGACACGGGGGTGCCGCTGGGACACTGGGACACAGGGCGGGCTCCGTAGGGGGACAAGGAGGGGGCATCACTGGTGAGGGTCTCTTCTGGAGAGGCCAGGGACGGTCAAAGATGGGGGGATCAGTGATGGAGGTCAGTGATGGGTCAGTGATGGAGGGTCAGTGATGGAGGGTCAGCAGCAATGGGGGGTCAGTGATGGGCAGTCTCTGCTGGGGGACCGAGGGTGGGGCTGAACAGTGACGGGGGTCCGAGGTTGGGTGCGAGCGATGGGAGGGCAGGGGCGGGGCAGGGGCAGGGGAAAGGCAGGGACAGGGGCGGGGACGGGGGCGGGGACGGGGGCGGGGACGGGGGCGGGGACGGGGGCGGGGGCGGGGGCGGGGCAGGGCAGAAGCCGTCCCGCTGTCCCCGCCGTGCAGAAGGAGACGCTGCCGCTTTAAGAGCGCGGTGCCCTCACCCAAGATGGCGCCGGCGCGGTCCGCCCGTGCTTCGAATGCGCCTGCGGGGGCGTGGTCTCGCCTGGCCACGCCTACAATTGGACCCGCCCCTTCCGCCCGCCCCGCCGGAGGAGCCGCCGGAGGTGCCGCGGGCGCCGGGCCCGGGACGGGCCAGGCCGAGGTACGGGAACAGGGCCCGGGCAAGGCGACAGCGCGTCCTCTTCCCTTCCGATGTGTGCGGCCGTGCCCTGGGCCCCGGTGGGGAGGAACGCGGCCGCCGCACTGGGAGCTTTGCCGGAGGCGGTGGTGGAAGCTCGGGGCAGTGACGGAACCCGGGGCTTGCGGATCCCCGCGTCGGCCAGGGACGTGCCCGTAGCTGGCAGGAGTCAGTGACTTCCCACTGCCGGAGGGCAGGGTTGGCGGGCTGGGGTACTGGGGAGGAATTGTTCCCTGGCAGGGTGGGCAGGCCCTGGCACAGGGTGCCCAGAGCAGCTGTGGCTGCCCCTGGATCCCTGGCAGTGCCCAAGGCCAGGCTGGACATTGGGGCTTGGAGCAGCGTGGGACAGTGGAAGGTGTTCCTGCCCATGGCAGGGGGTGGGAGATGGGCTTGGAGGTCCCTCCCATCCCAAGCCCTTCTGTGACTCCGTGAGTCCCCTGTGTGAAGTGCCAGCAGCCCCCCTGTGCCAGGTGCAGGCTCAGCCTGGGGAGGGCCCTGTGTCCTGGCTGGGCTTCCTTGCCTGAAGCCCTCTTTCTCATCCAGCAGCTCCAGGAGGTGCCAGAGTGGCGGCAGGATCAGCTGATCCTTGGCAGAAGGTACTGACACAGCTTGTTGGATGGATAAATGACCCTCTGGAATGGTTGCTGACCGCTCTGTGGGGAATGCCGGTGCTGGGGGGAGAGAATGGGATGGGATTCCCTCCTGTCTGTCCCTGCTGCAGTGCACGGGGTGGAGCTGGTGTCCCTCTGGGTCTGTTTGGGTGCTCATGGAGAGCTCACCTCTGATGAAATCTCTAGGAGTAGAGAGGGATGGGCAATCCTGTTTGGGAATCCTGTGATACTCTGTGTTCCCAGCCTCTGAGTGCTGTGAGCTTTGCCTTGTCCAGGCTTTACAGCCTTCCTTAATTTTGGATCGTGTTCCTCAGGTTTTTGCAGCCAGAATGAAATGAATGATACAACTTATTACATCTGTTCAGAGCAGGTGTTTGTGGAATGCACACTTTGGAATTTTCCAGGTGTTGGTGGTTCTGTTCCAGGCTCAGAAGTCCACGGGACAGGACTGGGAGCACCTGGGAGACTGTGGGGACATGGCTGGCAGACACTACTGCTCTTCTGACTCCCTTTATTCCCACGAGGACTCAAAACCAGGATTGCTTTTGTTTTCATGGGCGGCATGGGTGGTGCTTGTGTAGAATAGATCATTGTTTTTATTTCTTTGGGATGCAGCAGCCAAATCATCTTCTGGCTGTGCTGAGCTGCCCCCTTGGGAATGGCCCCACCCTGTGCACGGGGTAGGGAATGGGCTGGGGGGTGTGACCTCACACTTGGCTGCACCAAAATATCTTTTGAGATTTGTGCTCCTGTACCTTGCATGTACCTTCACCCCCCCCCCCCCCCCCCCCAATCCCAGATAATTTCTTTCCCTCTGTCACAGTCCCTCATTTTCTTCTTCCCTCCTTGTTGTGCAAGGTGGCACCAGCTGTGTCTCCAGCTGGATGTGGCTGCTAGTAAAGGAAGGCAAGTTGGCCCCCAAATTTCTCACCTGGAGTATGTTTACACAGAGTTCATCCACACAGTACCCCTCGTCCCCTGGGTGTTTTGGGAGTTGCCTGAGATGTCTGCAGCCCCAGGCTGCCCAGACAGGTGAGGGCTGGCACTGACTGACCTTGCCATGGTCTGGTCACGGACTTATCCAGCAGGTTTGTCCAGCAGCTTGGATTTGGGTGTGAGTGCAGAGGTGACGGCATGGGTGGGAATGGTTCTGTGCATCAGCCCTTTAATTGTTTCCTCTGGGATAACAACCCCTTCCTGGTGCTGCAGCACAGCCTCACAGCAGGTGTTTGTGAGGGACTGTGAGCCCTGGTTTTATAGGTCATGGAATGCTTTGGGTTGGAAGGGATCTTAAAGTCCATCCAGTCCCACCCCCTGCCAGGGACAGGGACTCCAGGGTGCTCCCAGCCCCAGTGTCCAGCCTGGTCTTGGGCACTGCCAGGGATCCAGGGGCAGCCCCAGCTGCTCTGGGCACCTGTGCCAGGGCCTGCCCACCCTTCCAGGGAAGAATTTCTTCCCTGTATCCCACATATCCCCCCTGCCCTCTGGCAGTTTAGGCCACCATTCCTTGCTCTCTGTGGATGGATACGTGTTTTAGTTGGAACAAGGATGCTGTGGTTGTCCCTGGAGTTTGGGGAGAGGAGCAAGCCTAGCTGAGCACTTTGGTCTGACAGAGCAACTGGTGGCGTTTTGGGGTGGGATATTTCCATCATATCCCTGACTTTCTTCTTAATAGTCCCTTTTCCTCTTCATGGCTTTTCCTCCAGAATACTTGGGCCCAAAATGTCCCAGTTTGTGCTGTTGCCGGGTGGAAAGTGGGGTTGGAATGTGTGTCCTGCTTTGGGAAGAGGTTGGAACCATCCCTGGAAATTCAATGAGTCTGGAGAGTGGCTCCAGTGCTGTGCTGGCTCTGTGCTATTGTGCCAGCCTGTTCTGCCTCAGTGCAGTGGGGGTCAGAGCGGCTGGGCTGTGTTCCAGCACTTCCAAAGGGCTGCCTTTATTCCTTCTTTCTTCAGGAACTTCTGTTCATTTCTTAACCATTGGCAAGGAAGGAGAGTTTGTAGTTCAGGTCAGGGAGGTGCCTGTGAGTGGAATGAGATCCTGTGGTTTGATAAAAATGTATAAAATCATCTCCATGTTGTGTGCTGAGCATCTGGGATGGATTTTGTGGAGAGGGAGGGCTTGGAAATGTACCTGGTGTGCTCAGCTCTCACCGAGTAATTCCCACTGCAGTTGGCAGCAGCTCCACGTCAGCCACGTGGCTCCCCAGGGGCTCAGCAGCCCCAGCCTGGGCTCTGGCTCTCGTCCCCTTACCCTTTCCCTCACCTCAGGGAGGCTTTCCTAGCCTGTTCTCTCCTAGGATTTTGTGCAAGCTGGGTGTTTTGTGTTCTCTGTGCACCTGAAAATCCCCTGTTAAACCTGTTGCAGCCCATATTTCAGTATGGTGGGGGTTTTCCACCTTGCTGAGCAAGAGGCAGAGCTTAGTTCTCATCAGAATGAGTCTGGACCTGGTTCCATGTGGTGCTGTTTGGATTTTGGGGTGTGCTGAGAAGTGTCTCCTGAAAAGAACACCAAAAGGGGAAGGTGTTCTGCTGGAAGAGATCCAGCTGTGGGTTCACAAAGCATGGAATAACAGATTTCTGGCTGGGACTCGATGCAAGTGTGACACTAAACTGGACTATAAAATATCATTGAAAATATCTGTTGAAGTCTTGCTTTTGTAGCCACGGTAGTCCTTAAAACAATTAAAGGAGAAAGAAAAATTGGAAAAAAGAAGTGATTTTTGAGGTGAGATGGTATTTTATCAGGTATTTTATTTGGCTTTTTTCTGTCTGGCACAGCTTTGGGCATCAGCTTTCTCTGTTAGATCTGTAACAGCAGATCCTTTTTCCTTTTGAATTCCAGGAGAATAACTAAACATAGCAGATATGGGAAGAATGGGATAAGTGTAAGGCATGTGATCCAAAGGTGTGGATCCTCTGTGGTGGTGAATGGACAGTGTGTGAGTTCAGCAGAGGCATTTATAACTGGAAAGTGGAAATGAGCTTACAAAACACTACAGAACAAATGCACAAACCAGTAACTTACTTATTTGGGAAGTAGAGAATTCTCTTATTTGTTGCAGAGAAGAGAATTCTCTTATTTGTGGCTGCCCCATCCCTGGAAGTGTCCAAGGCCAGGTTGGACAGAGCTTGGAGCAACCTGGGATAGTGGAAGGTGTCCCTGCCCATGGCAGGAGATGAACTTTCAGGTCACTTCCCACCCCAATCATTCTGGAATTCCATGGTTCTAGCTATTAACATCTCATTTGCACCCAGGCCATTTTCCCCGTTGCTTTTGTGGCAGATGTGCTGGGGCTGTTTTCACACTCTGCTGTGCATTGGGATGAATCTGTGGGGCTGTAGCCTTGGGACCCTGTCCCAGCTGCTGCCTGGTGCAAACCAGCCCCGTTAGCTCAGGCTGCTCCCCTCTGGGTCTGTGCGGGCCACGCTTGGGGCTGGGTGAGCGGTGCTGGGCCGTGGGCAGGGTGTGCTGGACCAGGCTGCCCATGGGCACCTGCTCCTCATCCCTTACCAGCCTTATCACAGGGTGATACTCCCACACGGAGCTGTGACAATGTCCTGGATTCCCAAAGAGCCTAGGAATGGCAGAGAAGCTGTTATTGTGTTTGAGTATGGAAACTGCTGTAAACAACTTTGTTTACAGCAACTTTGTTGTTGTAACTTAATGTTACAACTTACTTTAAAAGTTTTTTGACCAATCACACAAAACAAAAACATATTGACAGTAGTTCTATCCAATCACTATAAGCACACATACTTTTAATTAAAACAATGCTTGCTTATTTCAAATACAATATCTGTTTGTAAGCCTTAAAATACAATACACACAGCTCCATTATTAAACTTAAAACTTCCTAATATCTTGCTAAATATACTTTTCTGCAACTTAAACAATTATTCTAGACAAACGTTAATACACAGACCATTGTTCTATTTGTCCTTACTTTTCTACTTCTTACATAATTTTTCTGCTGACCTATCTCATGGCTACAGCTTAGCTCTAATCACAGTTCTGCTGTCTCTGAGGCCTGCCTTTTGCAGCTGTCCCAAAACCCTTTAATTTTATAAATTCCCACACTATGCTGGGCAAACAGGGTGATCCTCCCACACGGAGCTGTAACACCATCCTGGATTCCCAGAGGCTAGGAATGGCAAAGAAGCTGTTATTGTGTTTGAGTATGGAAACTGCTGTAAACGACTGGATTTAGTCTGGAAAATGCAGTTTAGAGTCCAGTAGCCACCTCCCTTCAACTGGCCACAAGCTACCTGTAAATTTGGTCTTGGGCATTTTCATGTTGAGCTGCTTTTAGTCAAAACGTTAAGCAAAAAGGAAAGGAAGCTGGCAATAGTTGTGAGGAAACTCCTGGGAAGAGGTGGCTGAGCAGAGATTGTGGCTTTTTAAGTGAGAGCTAAAATGGTAAAGATGGAAAGTTTAGGAGGAAAAAAAGATGTTTTGTAGTGAAACTAATGGATGGGGCAGATAACTGTGAATAAGTAGTCAAAATGTGTTCCTGATTCTGAGTTGTGATGTATCAGTGCTCCCAGCTCAGCTGGATTAGTGTTAACAGTGTTTATTTTGGCTTTTGGAGGACTGGTGCTGGTTCTGAACAGGGCTGGCAGTGTCTTCGGTCACATCTGTGCACTCACCTTGGTCTGTACCTGCTGCTGGAGCAGTTGCTGGGGTGGTTTTGGGATGGGTGTGTTGCTGTTTGCCTCTGTTTGAGTATTTCAGTGTCCTGGGCTGAGGGGCAGAGCTCTGTGGAATGGTGGATTGTTCCAGAAGAGGTGGTCCTGGTGTGGATGGAAGGACGATGGCTCTGTGTGTCTGTGCATCCTGGGATGGCAGTGAATCCCACAACACCCTGTGAGCCCGGGTGCCTGGGAAACCCAAACTGCCACAGGATTCACGTGCTGCTGTCTGCTGTGACTGGTGATGTATGACAGCCCCGTAACCTTGCTGGAGGGATGTCAGAGCAGAGCCTGCAGTATTGGCTCCCAGGGCCTGTGAGGGTGTGCGTCAGAGAACAGCAAAGGAGCCCCAAACAAGCCCTAAAACAATGCAAGTCTTTGTGTTCAGCCTGTGTTGGTAGAATTCCCAGTTTGTCTCAAACCTATTGTTCGGGCTGGCGTGGCTGGACAGCCCTGGCCAACGCAGGCAGCATTCCCAGGATGTGTTTGCCTGTGCTGGAGCAGCCTCCGAGGGCAAGAGGCTGCCTGGTGAGGTCAGCCTTGTGCCAGGGCCAGCTCTGTGCCCGTGGGACAGCAGGGACAGCTTGTCCAGGATCCTGCTCCTGCCCTGGCGCGAGGCTGGGGCAGCACCGGCGTCCTCTGTGGCCACCCTGGGAATGGAGCTGTCAGAATCCTGGAATGGGTTGGGCTGCAAGAGACCTTGAAGACCATCTATTGCCATGGACAGGGACACCTTCCTCAAACCCAGTGTGCTCCAAGCCCTGTTCAACCTGGCCTTGAATATTCCAGGGATGGAGCTGCCACAGCTTCTCTGGGCAGCTTGTGCCAGGGTCTCCCCACTGCTACAGGGAGGAATTCCTTCCCAGTATCTAACCTTGTCCTCTGTAGGGGTGAAACCATTCCCCCTTGTCCTGTCACTCCAGGCCCTTGGAAATTTGGTGTAGTTTCCTCTCAACCAAATCTGAGACTGTTTGTGGTCACTTCATACAGCACAGGGAATTGGAGGAGAATATGGCTTGGAAAAATAACATTGTCTTGGGAAGTGCCTGAGGCAAATCATCAGCTCTTTTGTCACAGCATGGGGACACAGGGCTGGCCCCTCCCTGGGGTATTGATTTGGCAGCACAACCTGTGCACCAGGCTTCTCAGTTCAGCTCCTCCTGTAGAGGGTTCCATGTCTCGAGGGCTGGAATACAGAAAAATCCAAACCAGCTCTCTCAGTTCACTCATAGGTGGAGTTTCACCCTCATGGACTCCCTTCCTCTGTTTAGGATGGGAAATGTGGGGATTTTTTAGTGTTGGTGGAAGCCTGTAGAGTGATGATGTTGCCCAGAGACGTTGTGGACTCCCTGTCCCTGGAAGTGTCCAAGGCCAGGCTGGATGGAGCTTGGAGCAACCTGGAATAGTGGAAGGTGACCCTGCCCATGGTAGAAGTGGGATGAGCTTTAAGGTCCCTTCCCACCCAAGCCATTCTAGGACCATGAAAGCCTGGCTCTGCTGGCTCCCAGCCAGGCACCAGGAGTGTTGACCCAACAGCCAAATGCTACATTTTTTTTTTCTCCTTTCTTTTTATAGTCAGTTAAAATTGGCTTATTCTGCAGTTTTTTCCTAGTTTATACACCAGTGGTCTGGTACTTGGGGGAAGGGATGTGCCTGAGAACCACCTGGGGCTGGCAAGGAAGGAAAGCCCTGAGTTGTCAAAGCTCAGCTTAGATTTGCTGATCTTTAAAGAAGCCCCAGTCTTGTGATGCAGGTTTTGGTTTCCCAGTGGAAACAGCCACTAGGTGGTAAGCTGACTCCTTCCCACAGCAGGAATGGCTCCTGAGGCGGCTGCTTGGGACTGCTGCCTGCTCCTGGCAGGGTGCTCCTGGTGTGATTTCCATTTGGTGCTGCTGGAGCTGGGATCGAGCCTCTCATGACAAGGAGGAAAAAATGCTGTGGGAGCTTTTTCCATGCTGTGACTGGGAAACCCTCAAGCCTGTGTGCTGGAAGGGCTGCTGTGAGCGTGGGGTGCCGGAGCTCTGGAGTGCCGGTCCCATCCCCTGCTGCCATGGTGCCACTGGGATGGGTGGTACAGCGAGACTGAGGGAGCCCATCTGGGTGGCACTCAGCCTGGAGCTAGGAGAAAACCTTGGAATGCTTGGGTTTTGGATTGGAAATGGCAGCGAGGCTCCGGCTTCCTGCTGCCAGCGCTGTCACTGAGTCACTTCCAGGCAGCAGCCTGGGGACCCTGCCGGGTTCTGCTTTGCTGCTTCCCTTTCTCTGACTGCCATGGGGAGCACCAGGACGGAGTAGAAGGGTGGAGGAGGTGGATGGCAGCAGCTGGAGGAGGATGGTGTCCCATGGGCGTTGGGGACACTGGCAGTCCTGGGGTATGTATGAGTGCTCCGGGGGTTCTGGCAGCGCCAGGGCCTTTGCAAAGAGGCAGCTATTGCTCGATGGAGAACTGGGGTAAATGAACAACCAGATAAACATGAAAATGGTCTATTTTTTATTTAATTTTATTCCTTGTGCCTGGGAAAGTATCTGTAGAGGGAGTGTTTTGGTAAGAAAAAGTGTCTTAAACCTCTTGTCTCGATCTGACAGGAGAAGTGAGCATGGAATTATCCTCCTGTGTGTCCTTCTTGTGCTGCCAAGCATTCTCTGGGCTCTGCTGTTGTTGGAAGGTGCCGTGTTTGCTGCTGTGCTTTTGGGTTTTAAAGCTGTCAATGAGAACCAGCTCAGGGAGGGATTGAGGGGAGCAGGAGATGCTGTTGCTCTGCCTGTGCTGCAGGAACTGCTGCTTTCTGTGCAAACCAGAGAGCTTTAGATGGAATTAGGGAGAAATTCTTCCCTGTGAGGGTGGAGAGGTCCTGTCACAGGGTGCCCAGAGCAGCTGTGGCTGCCCCTGGATCCCTGCAAGTGTCCAAGGCCGGGTTGGGTGAGGCTTGGAGCAGCCTGGGACATGGGAGGTGTCCCTGCCCATGGCAAGGGGTAGAATGAGATGGACTTCAAGATCCCTCCCACCCCAACCATTCTGGGATTGTACAAATACAGAGATATTTTTGCCCCATTTCCCACATATTTTTACCCACTGAATCTTATTGGAAAATATCTGTAAAACCATGTTATGCTGCAACGAGCACTGAGACACATGAGCACAGTTCCCTTAATTCTCTGCCAGGCTGACTGGGCCATTCCTGCCTCTCAGGCAGGGAGCTGGACCTTCTGTGCTCCCTGGAAGCAGTTTACTGTAAGAGCATCACAACACTTGAGTGCCATTGAATTGTTATCACTGGCAAATAAGTTTGAATTCCTGGGTTTCTCCTGCCCTTGGCTCTCTGGGCCCCACTGTCTGTGTGCTCTCAGGGTGTGCAGCTGCTCGTGTACCTTCCCAAGCACCCAGCTCTCCTTGTCTCCCCCCTTGCCAGGCTCTTCTGTGGCAGTTTAGTGAGAAAACATGGTGTAAAAGTTAAGAAACATGGTGTTCCACAGTGTAAGGCTCAGCAGAGAGCACCCTGTGCAGTGTACTGTGATGGCTTCTTCTGTGTAATAGGAAGTGTTTTCTGCAGAGTGTGTAATTCAGCCTGTTGGGAAGTGCTGGCTGATGTTTCCCTTCCTGGAACAGGTCTGAGCTATGTAACTGGTTTATGTCTTAATTCTCTGGAAGAAAATCAGTGTTTGCAAAAGCAAACTGCACGTGGCCAGCAGTGAGTCCAGGCAGGCAACCTGGCCTGGATCAATAACAGTGTGGTCAGTAGGACCAGGGCAGCCTCAAGCTGTGCCAGGGGAGGTTCAGATTGGACACCAGGAGGAATTTCTTCACAGGAAAGCTTGCTAACATTGGAAGGGGCTGCCCAAGGAAGTTTGGAGTCCCCATCCCTGGAGGTGTCCAAGGAAGGCCTGGAGGTGGCAGTCAGTACTCTGGGATGGGGACAAGGCAGGGATTTGGCAGTTTGGACTCGATGGTCTTGGAGGTCCTTTCCAACTGAGACCATTCTGTGGTTCTGTCTTCTCGGAAATGTGAAGATTCCCATTTCCATGTGGCAAGAACTGTTTTTGTGGCTCACATCTGACTTCCCCCCCCCCCCCCCCCCCCATTTAGTTTATTATTATGTTTTCAGAGCTTGTGCTTTTGTAGTTCCTCTGCTGTCCTAGAAAAGAGGAGGAGAGACAATGGATCTCTTGTCATGGTGTGGCATGGGCAGCTCCTTGAGATTGGTGGGGTCCAATAAAAAAATCATTGCAAACCTGTTGAGAGCATGTGTGGAGATTATTTAATAAAAATTAAATAATAATAATAATATGTGGAATGGCTCTTGCCCTGGCTAACACTGGAATTCCAGCCTGAACTTCAGGTGACGTCACTGCATCCAGCCTTCCCATGGGAAGAGCAGTGCAGCCTCTGGGTCTCCAGGGTCAAGTGTCAATCCAGTTGGGTGTGAAAATGAGTTTTCCTGCTTGTGCTCTAAAAAGCTTCCCTTTGCTGGCAGGTCTGGAAGCTCTGGCCATGGATCAGAAGGGCTTTCGTCGGGGGAGCTTCCAGAGTGCCACCAGCGATGAGGATATGCTGGAAATAGCTGGAGCATCCATGGATTTCTCCATGGCCGACGATGACCCGCCACTCGACAGGGAGATGGGAGGTAACACCCACAAGCTCTCCCCTTTCTGTTTTTCCTGATGGCTTTGGATAGGATTTAATGGGAATATTTGCTGTGGGGGTCCCGCTGGCCTCTGCCCAGGATGGGTCTGGTGTTTCCTGGCAGCAGGGTGAAGAGTTTGCAGGATTCCATGCTGGAGCTGTGTGGCTCCTGGGCTGTGACATGGAGCATATCCTCTGGCTTCAGGAGAATCCTTCCTGGAGTTTTCCAAAGTAGCTTCTGTGGAGAAGAGCTGGCAGTGGCAGGAGGGAGGGATATGAGTGCCATGAAATTGCAGCATTGAGCCATTCCTGAGGGTTGTGATATGAGCACAGACTGTCCCCTCCCTTCCTTTCTTGCTTATCTGTAATTTTGGAGGTTTTCTGTCGTGGAGAGAATCTCTCTGCGTGGCAGCACAGAGGATTTGGTGCTTCCCCTGCCACCCCTTGTCTGGCCAGAGGATCTGCTCCTCCTCCTGGAGTCAGAGCAGTGAAATTCATGGAGAAGGGGTGAATCCACATGGATATGCTGAACTCTAAGGAGTGCTTCCCCTGGCTCTCTCTGTTGACAAGTACTCAGGTCCTCAGGGGAGGGTGACACTGAAGTAAAAGAGGAAACTTTAAAGGGGGAAGAGCTTCTTGCCCAAATGCCAGTTTCAGTTCTCCCTGTGAACTTCCCCTGCTGACTTCAGATGTTTGCTGGCAGATGTTGGGGTGCCAGTGTGAAACCTGAAGCTGTGGGGGCCCAGCTGGGAGAGGGTGACCAAAGTTCTCCCCTCCATTCAGAGGAAGACTCAAAAGTGTTCCAGCGGTGGAAGGTCTCATTTTCTCTGTGGCATTTTAAAAGTTTTTTTCTCCTTGAGTTTTAAAGGCAAGAATTGAGGCAGGTAGTGACAGGGATTGGTTTGAACTGAGAGAGGGAAGATTGAGGTTAGATTTAAGAAGAAATTCTTCCCTGGAAGGGTGGGCAGGCCCTGGCACAGGGTACCCAGAGCAGCTGTGGCTGCCCCTGGATCCCTGGCAGTATCCAAGGCCAGGTTGGACACTGGGGTTTGGAGCAGGCTGGGACAGTGGAAGGTGTCTCTTCCCCTGGTAGAGGTGGAATGAGATGAGCTTTAAGTCCCTTCCAACTCAAAGCTGTCTGTGACTCCATAATCAGAGGTCTGAGTGCCCAGTTTACCCTCAGTGATTCCCTGGTGCTTATAAGCACAAACAGGATTTAGCAGCGAGTTATTTTGCATCTCAAATTAAAAATTAAATTAAAATTGAAGTGGGAGCTTTGAGCTGGCTCATCTCCCCTGCTTTCTTCACCCGCCTTCCTCCTTGACCTCACACAGAACCCGGGAGCTTTTATCAGGGAGACCAAAGTCAATGTGGGGAGTGTGCAGAGTTTCAGCCTCCCAGACAATGCTTGAATGACAAGTTATCACCAGCAAATTGGAGTCCGAGGAACTTAATCACCAGCCCCTTTGAGCTCTGTGTGCACTGAATAAAGGTGAGATAAAGGCGGCTGTGTGTTGGGAGAGCTTTTGAAGTCTGACTGTGCCCAGAGGACAAAAGGAAAATTCAGTGCCTGCCTGCTGGAAAGACAGGGAGCAAAGAGCGTTCCTGGGAGTTACTAAGTAAGGAAAATGTCAGCTGGGTGGGAAAAGAAAGGGGTTTGTCTGTCAGTACACAGTGACTGACCCACCACTGTCAGGAGACTGTTGATAAATGTGCTTTCCTGAGCTGCATTGTGACTTGGGGCAGAGATTTGGGAATGGGCTGCAGAGCAGGAAGTGTCCCATGTGGGAGGTGGTGAGCAGAGTGCTTGTGCCTGGGTGTCCCTCCATGGTTAAGGTTTGGGTTTGGTGGATCCTTGGGGCTGGGCTGTTGGGTGAAGCAAAAGTGGCACTTGGGTTGGGGTAATGGCAGGAGCAAATCCAGCCTGGGGGGGGAGAATGGATGGAGAGCAGCTCTGAGGAGAAGTACTTGGGACTCTTGGTGGATCAGAAGCTCAACTTGCCCTGGCCATGATGCTGGAAACTCCCTGTGCCCTGGGCTGATCGTGCAGTGTGGGCAGCAGGGGAGGGGGGGATTCTGCCCTGCTCAGGTGAGACTCCACCTGCAGAGCTGCCCCAGCCCTGGGGCCCAGCACAGGGAGGAGCTGGAGCTGCGGGAGTGGGTCCAGAGATGTCCCCTGGTGGGTGCAGGGCTGGCCCTGGTGACAGCGTCCCCAGCAGTTGCAGGGGCTGGCCCTGGTGACAGTGTCCCTCGATGGGTTACAGGGGCTGGCCCTGGTGACAGTGTCCCCGGCAGTTACAGGGGCTGGCCCTGGTGAGTGTCCCCCTGGTGGGGTGCAGGGGCTGGCCCTGGTGACAGTGTCCCCCTGGTGGGGTGCAGGGGCTGGCCCTGGTGACAGTGTCCCCTGGTGGGGTGCAGGGGCTGGCCCTGGTGACAGTGTCCCCTGGTGGGGTGCAGGGGCTGGCCCTGGTGACAGTGTCCCCTGGTGGGGTGCAGGGGCTGGCCCTGGTGACAGTGTCCACTGGTGGATTACAGGGGCAGGCCCTGGTGACAGTGTCCCCGGCAGTTACAGGGACTGGCCCTGGTGACAGTGTCCCCCGGTGGGGTGCAGGGACTGGCCCTGGTGACAGTGTCCCCGGCAGTTACAGGGACTGGCCCTGGTGACAGTGTCCCCGGCAGTTACAGGGCTGGCCCTGGTGACAGTGTCCCCGGCAGTTACAGGGCTGGCCCTGGTGACAGTGTCTCCAGCAGTTGCAGGGGCTGGCCCTGGTGACGGTGCCGGTGACGCCAGGGGCGGGGAGGGCCCAGCAGCGCTGCGGGATCGCCCGGAGGAGGAGGAGGAGGAGGGAGGAGGATGCACGGAGTGCCGCTGTAAACCCCGGGAATGCCCCCCCTGCACCCGGCCACGGCACGGACAGACCCCCGGAGCTGCTCCTGCGGGATGGGCAGTGGCTGAGCCGGGGTGAGGAGACCCTTGCAGGGAGGAAAAGGAGATGTGAGCCAAGGGGAATGTGTCCCTGTGTCTGTGCACGCCGTGGGGCAGCAGAGCCAGATGAGGGTGGTGGAGCAGGCTGGGTGGGCTGTGGGATTTCTGCTGTGTAATGGTTGTTTGTTCACTGTCCCTGTGAACCCCCCACATTTCTGGGATTTCCTGGAGCAGGGAAGCAGCCACGGAGCTCTCCAGGTGCCGTGGCTGTCTCCTTGTCACTGGCAGGACAGTCAGCAAATGCTGTGGCTTTGTGGGGTGGCACATGGCACAGCCTGGAGCTTCACCAAGTGCAGCCTGGTTTTCCTAAGCTCGACAGGGTCTGAAGTGAGCATTAATTAACCCCTTCTGGGGAGTGATCAGAACACTGAGAAATCTGTTTGAAATGAGCTGTGACAGGGTCACTTTTCACTCACTGTCTCTGATTTGGAGATGTGCATGTTACAAACAGGGAGATCTGTGCAATCGTCATGGATGTGTTTTGGGCATCACGGAGCTCATTTTCCTCCTTTATTCCTATCTGGGAATCCTAGGATCCTTGATTTGCAGCAAGCTGAGGCAGGAAATAAGATCTTTATAAATATTTATGGCTGTCAGCCATTTCGTAGTTCTAGATTACCCCTGAAAAAAATATAAAGATGTTTTCTCAGTATCATCTGTCAAATGAACAATTGTCTGTGGCTGGAGACCTCGGGATTCTCCTTTGGCAATAAAAATCCTGGTGCTGTAGGAGGGCAGGCTGGGCTGAACAGGGATCCTGGAGGGCAGGATCAGGCTCCAACCTGCACCTGCTTGGTCTGGAGTGGGATCAGCCCATCCCACCTGCCCATGGGCTCAGTGGGGCTGTGGATGGGATGGGATCACAGGGGCTGTGCCTGAGGGCTCCTGCAGGTGCCATCAGAGTCTTGCTGGGGGTACCAGGACTTGCAGCCCCTCTGTCATTGCAGCTCTATGCTTGCTTTGTGCCTTGGGTTCTGGTTCCTGGTGCTCCAGGGCAAGCTTTGAGCTGGGAGAGTGTTCCCAGGACAGCTCAAAGTCACTGGTCTGGGCAGTCATTCCAGGAGAGTGAGCATGGAATGTGCCTGATCTCATCTTCTTGTGGAAAATGCTTCTCAGGGTGTTCTATTAGCTTGGTTAACTCTCCTTCATGAATACTTTTCTTTAGGACAGCTGTATCTTTGATCTTTAGAAAAGATTTGGTAGATAGGCAAAAAAAAAAAAAAAAAAGGGAATAGCCAGAGAGAGCCTGCTGTCTGCAGCACAGAGTCAGGGATGATTGGGATGCTTCTGGGAGAGGGGTCATTCCTGTGGGAACAAACCCAGCTCCTGCTCTGGGCTGCAGCTGGGACTTGTTCAGGTGACCAGGATGGGGCCTCTGCTTGTTCTCTGGATACCTGTGCCAGGTAGCTCTCATGTCCTCGGAGCAGCACCAGACAGGTGGCAGGAGGAGTTCCAGGCACTTCAGTGTTCCATGTTCTTCCCTTGCTCATGTTGTTGTCAGGATGGTTTATTCCAGGAGGTTCTGATCCATCAGATTTAGAGAGCAGCATCTGGGGTTTCCTGCAGGGATGTTTCAGTGGGGAAATCTCTGGAAGCCTTGATACTAATTTTGCATTTCCAAGCTTCTGGTCTAAAAATGCTGTTAAAACCAGGGATTCCTCACGGAAAATGTGCCTCATTTCCCTCCCAGTGCAGTTGGGTCTCACAGCCTGTGCACTCAGCATTTGGAAGAGCTCTGCAGAACTCCATCTTTTTGTTTTTGTCCCAGGTGAAGCAAGGAGCTGTTTTAAGTGGGTTATTTTGTGGTGGTTGTCAGTTCTGTACATGACTCATCTTGTTTTCCTGCAGCTGTGGCAATCTGGGAGATGGGCTTGGGAAGACTTCACAGCTCTTTTCCCTCCCTGCTTCAAATGATGGGGCAGAGGGCAGCTCTTTGAATTCCTTATTTTTCCCATCTGGAGACACCTTTGCCCTCGTGATATCTGCAAGCTAAATATGCTCAAGTATCAACCATTATCCTTCTGTCTGGGAGTTTTAACCCTCCTCTTCCCCCCACCTTCCAGTTTTGACTGGATTTTGGTTTTTGCTCTTCTGTTTTTCCCTCTGAATGACTGCAAACACTCAGCATCTTCCAGAACCAGAATTTGGGGAATGTACACCCAACCTAAGCATTATTTTCCATGGGCTGGAACAGGTTAGACAGGAGGCCCAGTTGTTTGGCTGAGTTCTCACCTGAGGGAAGCTGCAAGTTCCAGTTTGGTGTTTTCCCAGGCCCCCATTTGGTACCACTTTCTGCTTTCCAGGCCCCATTGGATGCTTTGCTTTCCCTGTTTCCCTGCTCCCATCTGATGCCTTCCTGGCCATCCTGCTCTCATCCTTGCCAGATCTACCTGGGATACCCTTCAGCTCTGTTGGAAGTCCTAAATATTCCTTTTTGTCCTCTCCCTCTCCCATCTGCTTGCCTCAAATGGCAAAATATCCTCATGGCAAGTCCTGGATTTGGGGAAAAGGCACCATCTAGATGCTGGTGGTGATTTACTTTGCTCTGAACAGTCATTTCCAAGAGCAACCCCATCTCCAGGTGATCTGTTGAAGCTGGGGAGGGTGTCCCTGGCACAGGTCATCTGGGAACATTTGCCTGTGATATTCAGCTCAGGAAACCTCAGTAGCTCTTTATTTCCATTGAAATCTGTGGTTTTCCTCCTAAATGACTTTTGGTTTTTTATAAAAAGAGGAAAAACTACGAAATGCTCAATTTTCCCCCTTCCTCCCCCACCAGGCTTCTCCTCGTATAATGGAGGAGGGATGAACGGCACGAGTGCCATGATGGATTTCCTGGAGGAGCCTCTTCCTGGCGTGGGCACCTACGAGGATTTTAACACCATAGACTGGGTGCGAGAGAAGTCCAGGGATCGAGACAGGCACAGGGAGGTAAAAACTCCTCCTCCTCCTCCTCGCTGGCTCTGAGTGCAGGACAATTCATGTGTGACTCTTGCTGGGGTAGGGAGACTCTTCTTGGAGACCCCTGGGATGGAGGGATTGCCCTTAGGATGGGAGCTGAGAGTTCAGTTTGAGGAAAAGGAGCACTAAATCCAACATGTTGCAGTTTTTTGGTTGCTGCTTCTCTTCTGAAGGCTTTGATTTATTCCAAATGGGGGTTTGGAGAACAGAACCAGTATGGTTTTCTGCTCTCACATTTGCACTGGTGAATGGTGCTCTTTCTATGGGAATATTTTTTTTTGAGAAGACTGAGTTCAATTCTTCCAGAATTCCTTCCCAGGACTACAGCACTCTGCAATCAAAGGAATCTGCTCAGAGTGCAAGGGGGGCTTTAGCTGAAACACCCATGTCCCCAGCCTGCTCCTGCCTTGCTTTGTCACGGGGAATAACAGTGGTGAGCTGGAACGTTTCCCTTGGGAGAGGCAGCTGGGCACACAATGGCTGTTCTGTCGCCCTTTGTCTGCCTGTCAGGAGCAGTGAGACTGACAGGCCTCAGCCATCCTGGGCATCTGGGACAGGGCTGAGTCCCACTTCCCAGTGCCACCAGTGCCTGGTTCCCAGCTGGACCATTCCTCTCTGCTGGCATTAAATCTGCAATCCCAATCTCTGTCCGTATCGTTCGGACTCCGGCACAGGTGCCCACAGAAGCTGTGGCTGCCCCATCCTTGCACGTGTTCCAGGCCAGGTTGGATGGAGCTTGGGATAGTGGAAGGTGTCCCTGCCCATGACAGGGGGTGGTACTGGCTGATCTTTAAGGTCCCTTTTGACCCAACCCGTTCTGGGATTCCATGATCCTTGATCCATTCTCCTGCCCACACCCAGAGCTGCAGCAGCTGTAGGAGCAGCCACTGTCAGGTGCTTTTTCTTTCCCTCCTCAAAGCAGAGTCACAGTGTCACCAAGTAGTTTTAGAGCATTTACACCACAGTGGGTCAGAGTCCTCACAGGTTTTTGTTTCTTTCTGCAAACCCTATCCCAGATCACCAACAGAAGCAAAGAGTCCACCTGGGCCCTGCTGCACAGTGTGAGCGATGCCTTCTCTGGCTGGCTGTTGATGCTCCTTATTGGTTTGTTGGCAGGTGAGAGCAAAACTCCAGGTAAAACTAATTCTTGCACTGCAGCATCAGGATCCATTCCTCCCCAAGGCCTGGCAGATCCTTGGAGCAGCAGCATTTTGGAGTAAGGGCTTGTGCTGACACCAAGGACTCTGCTGCTGCCTTGTAAATTCACAGGGAATTAATTTTTAAGTGCTTTGACCCTATATTTGTGCAAAACCAAAATACAAAACTGAGGCTGAGAGATGTCCTGGACACTGCTCTGAGTCTGCTGCTGGCATAGAACTCTGAAATGAATAAAAAATGTTCATTAAAGTAGAGCTGATTGAAACACTGGGAATGTCTGTGCTGAATGCTCCTCATGGGTACTGAAGAGGTTAATTCCAGGGGCTGCCAGCAAGTTTCTTATTTTTTGGTTTTTTTCTGTCTATACTTAGAGATAAAAAGGGAGAGCTGTTGCTTGGAAATCAGGTGTCTTTCAGAATTCAGCTGTCTGAGACCTCTTATATTACTTAGATCCAAACTTTGGCCCAGGGCAGCAGGAATAAATCACTTGGATACAAATCTTCCCAATAGGAAGCAGCAAGCATCTGTCACGAGGGATGGAGTGAAATCTTGTGTTAATGTTTACCCAAGAAGGCTGCTGGCCAGTTGGTCATTAACTGGGGGATTTGCTGCATGTTTATTGCAGTCTCTGGAGCTTGTGCTGCCACTTGTTTCTGTGGATCAGAGGTCCCTGGCCTCTGCCTTGGTGTGGGGGTTCTGAGATTGGAGGAGTTATTAACAAAAGTGACTTGAAGATTCCTCTTAAAACCTGACTTCTCTTCTGTGCTGGCTCTGCTTGCCTTGTTTTACTTGGCACAGTTGTAACTTTCCCTTCCTTTATTTTTCTTTTTTTAAATTAGGGTTGGAAATGTTTTCTCCAAATTCAGATTTATTCCTGTCACAGTGTTGCTGTTGTTGGTACAGCTCCTGGATCCTGGTGACACATTTTGTCTGAGTCCCCCAGGAATGTGGGACATCCCTCTCTGCCCTCCCACTGTGCTGTGCTGTATTTAACAAACAGTTATTGAGAAGAATTAATTGCTGGTGAAGCAGGGCAGGATTTGGACACACAAAGTCAACCTTTGAAACATCATCAGCCACGCTCTGTTTCCTGACTTGCTCTTTTCAATATATTGAAATTATTCAAAACTAGGCAAATCCTATCATTTAGCTCTGCATAGAATGAAAGTGAGTTGTAGCCAGAAATACCACACTGCTCTATGTATTGGGAGGTGAGTCCAAAATTGGTGGGGCAGACTGTGACCTTCAGGTGTTTGAGTCTGCTCATTAAATTATTTTGGTTTTTTTCCCTTTAAACCAGGTTCCTTGGCAGGTCTGATCGACATCTCTGCCCACTGGATGACAGATCTGAAGGAAGGAGTGTGTTTGGCAGGGTTCTGGTTCAACCATGAGCACTGCTGCTGGAAATCCAACACCACCTTCACCGACAGGGACAAGTGTCCTGAGTGGAAGAGCTGGTCCCAGCTGATCCTTGGCCATGGAGAGGTGATGGGTGCCTGGAACTGCTTTTGATGCTGAATTCCCTGTTTGCACAGCCTGTATAGCATCCCTGGGGTGATGTGGATGTCAGGAGTCCAAGCTCTGGGTGGTTCAGTGGTTTATTGTTGGGGCCCTAAAGGGGTGTGAATAAACAGGTTATGTGGGTGTTGTCCTTGGAGGGGATGTGGGGAGGCAAAACACTGCCACATTTTCAGGTGCAGTGTGCCACTGCTGTGTCCAGGATGTGCTGTTAGAGGGTATTTTGCCCATGAACGTTCTGGGAGAATGCCATGGTTGGTAACCCAGAAAATGGAACCTGGCCTTGAAACCTCAGACTTAGGGCAGGTCCCACAATTTTTAGCTGATTACTCCATGTGCTGTCCTGCTGATTCCCTGTGCTCACTTCAGTGCCCAGGTCTGATGTGGTTTCAGTTGAAACCATCTGATTTTGGCAATTTCCTCTGTATTTCAGGGGGCCTTTGCATATATCCTCAACTACTTAATGTATGTTATCTGGGCCTTGATGTTCTCCCTCCTTGCTGTGCTCCTGGTGAAGGGCTTTGCTCCCTATGCCTGTGGCTCAGGGATCCCAGAGGTGAGTGAGAATGAGAGTGGGCTGTTTTTCAGGTGGGGTAGGGATCCACCACCCAAAGTTTACACATGCATGTTATGGAATAATAGATTCCACTTTAGGTGATGGCTTCATATGTAGGTGTTTTTCCAAGCTGTTTCAAACATGTCTAATACTAAAGTCTCCGTGCAGTCCCTTGGAAAATCAGATGTTCTGGCATTGCTGCAGGAGGTACTGCTCAGGTGTTCCTCCAGCAGGGATAGTGGCCCTCAGGGAAGGACTCAGATGGCTGCTCCTGCCTTTGCATTGAGAGATATTTTTATGGACTCTCACTTTTGATAGCTCAGGGGAACTTTTGTAAGCTGTAGGAAAGGATTGGGAATGTCCAGTAAAGCAGGAGCTCTGACCAGGGCTTGAATGAAAGCCTGTAGAGCTTTGTGTGCTTGACTTCCAGATCAAAACTATCTTAAGTGGTTTCATCATTAGAGGCTACCTGGGCAAGTGGACGCTGGTCATCAAAACCGTCACCCTAGTGCTGGCCGTGTCCTCGGGGCTGAGCCTGGGCAAGGAGGGGCCCCTGGTCCACGTGGCCTGCTGCTGTGGGAACATCCTGTGCCACCTCTTCACCAAGTACCGCAAGAACGAGGCCAAGCGCAGGGAGGTGCGTGGGGACACCAGCCTGGGGAGGTCAGCTGGGCTTGGGGCTCTGGGGCTGAGGGTAAGTGGTTCTGTTGTGGGTTAAATGGTTCTGTCATGATAACTGACTTTTTTGGAGCTCCTTCTTAAGGAATTGGCTCACTCCACCTTTTCCCTGCTACCTTAAAGCAGGTCAGACCTAGCTGACTGTGCTGTAGATAAACACTGTACAAATTTAAATGAAGACAAATCAGAAAAAGGGGGGTGGTTGGGAGGGCTGAGGAGTCTGAGTGCCTCTGTCTGTCTCTCAGGTGCTGTCTGCAGCTGCTGCCGCCGGTGTGTCTGTGGCTTTTGGAGCTCCCATTGGAGGAGTGCTCTTCAGCCTGGAGGAGGTAACCTTGGAATGCTGTGGGTTAGAAACACAGCCTGTGGAGAAATTCCTCTTGGTGTCCAACACCTGACTCTCCCCTGGCACAGCCTGAGGCCATTTTCCCTTGTCCACTCTCCTGACAGCTGTGTCCCAGGGTACCTGGGTGTTGCAGCAGACCTTTCATTAGGGATAGAAATGAGCCAAGACACAGACTCTCATTTAACAACGTGTAAAGGGTTCCAGTTTATTATTCTTTACAGCTCAGCCATCCTGAGTGACTACAGCAAACTCCTGCTGTTGGCTTCTCTCACAGACTCTGACTGCTGGCTATTTCCTGCTGGAAGATGACTGCAAGTATTTCCTTGCTGCCTCTGACCACAGGCTTTTACCCAGCTCTGCTATCACTCCAACAGCAGGCTCTACGTCTATCAGACCCAGACTGATCTCACAGCAGATCTTTTGCAGCAGTTCTCTTCCCTGTTCCTTCTTCCTCAGGGCTCCTCTACCTCTGCAAGGTCTTCTCCCTCAAGGCCCTCTTCCTCCAGGCTTTCCCTGACTGGCCAACCCACCCCTTTTATCACACTTATCTTTATTAGTCACAGCTGCAACCCATTAAGGGCAAGGCTGTTCTTCTTCTTTGGTAATTAGTACAACTGTGATTTATCAGGGGCAAGGTCACTTGTAATCCCTTCTTCTACACCTACACTTGGGAACAAACTTCTCTGGTTTATCAATCCTCTTTTCTTCCCAAGGACCACCTAATCCTTAATCTGTTGATCTGGATGTGAAAGGACCATTGCTGTTTAGCTCAGGAGAGTACCAGAATGGATTTCAGAGGAGGGCTGGGATGGATTTCAGAGGAAGGCAGGGATGGATTTGCTCAGCTGAGTAATAGTTGGTGGCAGTGATAGCAGGCACTGCTGTTTGGTACTTTGGACCTTGCAGAGCCAATTCTCTCAATTCAGCTCATGGCTGATGTGTGACAGGTTTTATTACCCAAGTGAGTTGCTCCAGGGATCACAGAGGACACATGCACGTGCTGCAAGCCAGGGTCCATCCCACTCACTGAAGTCCTCATTGAACTGAAGCTCCAGAGCAAGCCTGGGGTGCTTGGCTGGAGAGCAGGGTATGAGCCAGTGCTCATGGATCTCTGTCCTGGCTTTACTCCCTGCAGTGGCGTCATGCTAAGTGTTCAAGTGACCAAATGTGCTTCATTTTCTTCTTCAGGTGAGTTACTACTTCCCTCTGAAGACCCTCTGGCGTTCCTTCTTCGCCGCACTGGTTGCTGCCTTCACCCTGCGCTCCATCAACCCCTTTGGCAACAGCCGCCTTGTGCTCTTCTATGTGGAGTTCCACATGCCATGGCATCTGCTGGAGCTGGTGCCCTTCATCCTGCTGGGAATATTTGGTGGGCTCTGGGGAGCTTTCTTCATCCGCAGCAACATTGCCTGGTGCAGGCGGCGCAAGACGACGCGTCTGGGGAAGTACCCGGTTCTGGAGGTGATCGTGGTGACGGCCATCACAGCCATCCTGGCCTTCCCCAACGAATACACCAGGATGAGCACCAGCGAGCTGATCTCGGAGCTCTTCAATGACTGTGGGATTTTGGACTCGTCCAAGCTCTGCGAGTATGTGAACGATTTCAACAGCACCAAGGGGGACGATCTGCCTGACCGCGCCGCTGGCCCCGGCGTGTACACAGCCATGTGGCAGCTGGCACTGGCCCTCATCATGAAGGTCTTCATCACAATCTTCACCTTTGGCATGAAGGTGAGGGTTTCTTGTAAAGGAGCTCATGTTCTTCCCATGCTCTTCAGGACCCTTAAAGTTTTATTTCCTCTCTAACCAGACATGTATTCCCCCAAGCTCTGTCAGAAGGGGACAGACTGCAGTTGTTTGTCCTGCTGCTTGGACCCTGAGGGCAGTAGAAGCCTTCCAGCCTGACTGTGGGCACCAAATGCAGTCACAAAACTGGTGCCTCAGGGCTCCACATCCCATTTTCCAGACACAGAATGCTCCTAAATTGTCCTGCCTCAAGCTTTTTTGATAAATATGTGATTTAGATGAAAGAGCTAATTGCAAAGCAATCAGTGTCTTAATTTGTTAATGCATAATTGGAGCTGTTCCTTGCTCAGAGGGCTTGGAAGTTGTTTGGTGCAGCCTCTAGAGCTGCAGGTGCAGTTCCCAGGTGTGAGCTGATGGACAGTTTTTATGTCCCTGCTCATTGCAGGGGGATTGGACTAGATGACTTTTCAAATGTCCCTTCCAGCTCAGCTCCAGCAAAGCCTCTGCCTCACTCTGGTTTGAGGTTCCACCACTCTTCTGTGCAGTCCCTGGGCTCTGCTGCTCACTGCCCCATGTTCCCACAGGTGCCCTCAGGGCTCTTCATCCCCAGCATGGCTGTGGGGGCCATCGCGGGCCGGCTGCTGGGGGTTGCTGTGGAGCAGCTGGCCTTCTACCACCATGACTGGGCCATCTTCAGCGGCTGGTGCAGCCCGGGGGCCGACTGCATCACCCCCGGCCTCTACGCCATGGTGGGCGCCGCCGCCTGTCTGGGTAAGCTGGGGCTGGGCCTTGGTGGGCTGTGTGAAGAGGTGCTGTGGTGGGTGAATGGTTGGACTCCCTGGTCTTAGAGGTTATCCCTGCCTTAATCATTGAACCGCAGAATGGTTTGGGCTGGGAGGGACGTTAAACACGATCTCCTTCCACCCTGTAGTGATTCTGTGGCTGAAGAGCTCTGGTTGTGACTGACCATCAGAGCTGGTGTCACCTCAGGAACCCCAGGAAACTCTGTAATAGAACGTGCCATGTGTTCCTCACCCTGGTGGTGTTCTTTTGCCATCTCCAGCCTGGTGCTGGGCACAGCAGCTGCAGTGGGGAGCTCCTGAGTGGGAGCCAGAACAGTTGAGGCTGCCCAGGGACTTGAATTTTCCTGCGGTGTTTTAATTCATTTTACTTCCTGTTCTGGCCTTAAATCTCATGATGCAATTCTGCTTTTAAGTGCTCTGTTTTTCAGTAACACTTCTTCCTCTTGGCTGACTTGGAGAGACTGGGTGCATGTGACTGAACTTCACTTTCACAATTCCCAGTCCCCTCATCCATGGAATAGTACAGGAGTCCTAATGGACTACTTTATTAGGAGAAACTCTCCTCTAAAAACATGCCACCAAACCCCATCTTGGCCTTTTTAGAGGGGATACACTTTGTTTGAGCAACCCAATCTAGTGGGAGGTATCCTTGCCTGTGACAGGGGTTGGAATGAGACAGACTTCAAGGTTCCTTCAAACCCAGACCCTTGTGGGATTGTTTGCATGAAATTGATGGAAGATAAATACACTTTGACTTCATTAATGGTTCTGTTTTCTGCTGGGCAGCACTGAAAGGTGAATGGATATTGGAACAAAACTCCTGTAAAATATTTGGGAGTAGTTTTGGGACTTGAATCTCAAAAGTGTAATTAAACCATGCCAAGATAAAACCCCGCAGAGACCCTGAGCTCCGTGCCAGGGCCTGGTGCTGTGGCAGGACAGAGGCTTTGGTGCTGTTCTGATTGTGTTTGGTGCTGCTGAACGGGGCAGGCTAGCTGTGCTGGCACCACTCTTCTCTAGAGGTGGGGGCTGGTGTGACACAATGCCAGGGTGACCTGAGCCGTGCTGTGTTGGCAGGGGGGGTGACCCGGATGACCGTGTCGCTGGTGGTCATCATGTTCGAGCTCACCGGGGGGCTGGAGTACATCGTGCCCCTGATGGCAGCAGCCATGACCAGCAAGTGGGTGGCCGACGCCATCGGCCGCGAGGGGATCTACGATGCCCACATCCGCCTCAACGGGTACCCCTTCCTGGAGGCCAAGGAGGAGTTCTCGCACAAGACACGGGCCATGGACGTGATGCGGCCGCGCAAGAGCGACCCTCCCCTGACGGTCATCACGCAGGACACCATGACCGTGGAGGACGTGGAGACCATCGTCACCAGCACCACCTACAGCGGCTACCCCGTGGTGGTGTCCCGGGCATCCCAGCGCCTGGTGGGGTTTGTCCTCAGGAGAGACCTCATCATTTCCATCGGTGAGGGGTGACACTGCCCGGGTGAAGGTGCTGTCATTAATGCCACTGTCACTGACCTGGAGAGGTCACACACACTCCTGGTGTTGGTGGCTGGGCCAGCTGGTGCATCCCTGAGCATTGTGGGTGGGCTCTGCTTGCCTTGGATGTGAAGGACAGGATGGCTTGTCATAGGGTCACAGCATCATTTAGGTTGGAAAAGCCCTCCAGGTTCATTGAGTCCAACTTGTGTCCGATCCCCACCTTGTCACCAGTCCACAACACAGAGTGCCACATCCAGGCCTTCCCTAGACACCTCCAGGGATAGGGACTCAAGCTCCCTGGACAGCCTCTTCCAATGTTAGCAAGCTTTCTTGGGAAGAAATTCCTGCTAATGTCCAACCTGAACCTCCCCTGGCACAGCCTGAGGCTGTGTCCTCTTGCCCTGTCACTGCTTGCCTAGGACAATATGGAATAAAATAGGGGAACAAGTGCATCAGGATATTACGTGCGTTGCCTGCCTTCTGTAGTACCACCATGAGTTTCTGCACTTGGGTTCCTTGGAATCTCTAGGGATTCATTAAGAGTGGTCCTGTCCCCAAGCTGTGCACAGTGATGCACAGGATGGGATTTGGGTTTTCATGATCAAATATTCCAAATATTCTGAAGTATTCTGAATATCCAGCCTGGTGTTTGGGCTGCCGGACCTGGCCCTTCCCAGGAAGCCTTGGAAGGCTGATGTCAGATTGCAGTGTGGCAGGTACCCACAGTACCTGTACATGCACTGCTCTGAAGGTCTGAGGGATGGCCAGTACTTGTTTTCCATTCCTGACCCTCATGACGTCCATAGAGCCTGTGCCAGTTGTTGAGTGCTTAAAAATAATCCTTTAACTGCTCTGCATGGGACCCAAATCAGTGACTCATAAAAGTACAAAGCATTTTATTTACCTCCTCTAAAAACTGGGAAGTTAAAAGGTCTCCAGAACTTGTATTTACCTGGCCAGAGTACAATGAGATGCAACGGCCTTGGCTTTGGGCAAAGCTGATGTGCTGATCCTGCAGTGGAAATTTGGAGATCTTGGAGGTTCTCCCAGGTAATTAGTGACAGGACAAGACCTGAAGTTGTGCCCAGGTGAGGTTTAGGTTGGATATTGGGGAACATATTTTCATGGAAAGGGTTGTCCAGTCCTGACAAAGGCTGCCCTGGAGTCACCATCCCTGGAAGTGTTCAAAAAAATGTGTGGCACTTGAGGACATGGATTAATGGTGACCATGGTGGTGGTGCTGGTCAACAGTTAACCTTGATGGTCTTAAGGATCTTATCCAACCTTAATGATTCATGGTTCCCTTAGAAGAAAGGCTGGAAACCCATCACACCGTCCTTGGGTGGGAACAGCTCTGGCAAAGGGAAGGAAAGGACTTCTAAGGCCATTAAATGTGAGCTGAGGAGTGGAAAAGGAAAAGAGTGCTGATATTGATTCAAAGATTTCTCTTTGCAGAAAATGCCCGGAAGAAGCAGGATGGGATCGTGAGCACCTCAATTATTTGTTTCACTGACTACTGTCCCCCCCTGCCTCCGAGCTCCCCGTCTGTGCTGAAGCTCAGGAGCATCCTGGACCTCAGTCCCTTCACGGTGACAGACGAGACGCCCATGGAGATCGTGGTGGACATTTTCCGCAAGCTGGGATTGCGCCAGTGCCTGGTCACTCACAACGGGTAGGAGCCTTGGGGCCTGGGGCCAGAACCCCCTCTGCTCCAGGACAAAGGGGACTGGGATCCAGCTGGGGCTGGATCCTGGAGCAGGGCTTGCCTGGCAAAGGCACTTGTGACAGCCCAGCTCCAAGCCCTGTCCAACCTGGTTCAGGCCACTTCCAGGGATGGGGCAGCCACAGCTGCTCTGGGAGCCTGTCAGTGTTTTACCACCCTCAGAGGGTGCAGTACTTTCTGTGGGGTGTCACTTTGAATCCCAAAAGACTCTTCAGCACCTGCAAGGGGCTCAAGTGGCCCTGCCAGGGCCCCTTCTGGCAGTGTGGGTGCATTAAAAGCGTTTTTTCATTTTCCAGGAAGCTGCTGGGGATCATTACCAAAAAGGATGTACTAAAGCACATTGCACAGATGGCCAACCAGGACCCCGATTCCATCCTCTTCAACTAGAGGCAGACTGTAGGGATTGTGTGTCCCACATACCTGAAACTTTCTAGCCCATCCTGGGTAGACTTTCCTATTTTTATTGAGACCATGGAACCGTTTCCAGCATTTTCCTCCATGGAGCTGAAGAAGATATTTTTTTCTACCAGATAACAAATTGCACTATGGAATCTGTGGAACATGATCTTCTTTTTAGAAGAGGAAAAAAGAGACTTTATTTACGTTGCTTTTGTGAAGTTGCGTTGGAAAGGTTCCATGAAGGAGTAAAAGCAAAATGTTAGAGAATTGTATTTCCTCCACTTCTTTTGTTGGAACTGCTGCTATGAATGTGGGGAGGAAAAGCCAAGGTGTTTGTGCACTTCCAGAGGTGTGGAAGGAGCAGGATGGTTTTGCACACAGTATTCAGGTGGTGGCAAAGGGACAGGGCTGGGTTCAGGGTGGTGTATTCCCAGTTGTCCCCTTGGGAAAAATCACAACCTTGGGAAGCCAAAATAGGGGAGAGAAAAATAAAATTGAGCTGGCTAAGGCTGCTTGGCTGAAAGAAGGAAAAAAACCCCAGCAAACCAACCCCCTACCCCCATCAGATCTCCTTAAAATGGGGCCCAGTTTCTGATTGGGAAGATGCTGGTTTTGATTAATTAGTGAATATATTAATTACTCTGCCACTGCCTTGTCAGAAGAACCCCAAGGAGGAGATAGGAAGAGTTCACAGGTGTCTTCCTATCCTGCTGCCTTTCTCTGATCCATTCCCAAGGATTCCTTCTCTTTGATTTCCCTTGAGCACTGAAATCCCAGAGGCTGAGTCCTGAATTCCTGCCCTTCCCCAAGCCCGGTGGTGTTGGATGTGGCACAGGAGGCCTCCTCCTCACCCTGTCCCGCTGGAGAGCCCAGTGCCTGGGGCACAGATGCTGTTCCCTGCTCCTGTCCCTGGATCTCAGCTGGAGGATTCCAGGATTCCCAGCAGGGAATTCCCAGGTCTCCTTTGGCCAACAACTATGCAAGAAACCCTTTCCACCACAGCCTCCTGTGCTCAGTCCCTGTCCCAGTGCTGACCAAATGATTCTCCTGTTAATAAAACTGTGCCCATTTACTGGAATTTGGGAGGCTTCTGGATGCCTTGGGAGACTGATGCTCTTCATCCTGGCCTCAGTTCCATGTTTGTGGGCAGTGGGGACTTCTGGCTTGACTTGGCTAGGTCCCTCTCAAAATCTCTCTGATACAAACAAATTCCTTGTCTTTCCAAGGAGCAAAAGCCAGATTCTTGATCTTCCAAAGCCATCCAGCAGCCAGTCCCTGCTCTGCTGCTTCCACCTGATGTCTCAATCCTTGTAGAGCTCAAAGCTGCTTCTACCAGAGATGTCACTGATGGATCCAGTTCCTTCTGCTTGGGAAATAAATGTCTGGATTGGTCTGTGTTGGTTTTGTGCTGCCGGAGATGGGGGAAATTCTTCATGTTTTGCCTCAGCCCGTGCCAGCACCAGTTTTGCCTTTAAATGCCCTTTTTTTCTGTTTGGAGGGCAGGTGGATGCTCCTGGGAGTGGCGGCTGAGTTCAGGGAAGAAGCTGCCTTCTCCCAGTCTCCTGGGAGCTCCTTTCTGGGAATGCCTGTCCTGTGTACTTCTCTTCCTGTGGCACACCTGGGATACCAGAAACACAAAGCTTTTCTATTTTCTCCTCACCTTACTATCCTCAGGAGGGTCCCAGCTTTGGGAAATGTGGTCCTGCTTCAATTAGATCCATGATCCATGAGTGGATTCCTCTCCTTGTTGGAAGGCTGCAGCAGCCAGTGCAAAGGTAAGGTGCCAAAAGGGAAACCCATGTGCAGGGTTATCCCAGATGGACCATCCCAGCTGGCTGGTGGCTCATTCCAGCTGCTCCTGGGGAAGGAGGGCAGGGAGCAGCTGTCAGAGGGAATTGCAGCTGCTCTGCCAAATGGGGATGGGAGCCTGGGGCAGGGAACACCTACCCAGCAGCTCCTGGCTCTCCTCAGCTGCTGCTGTGTCTGTCCCATGGATGGTTTTTTCAGTGGGAGATGTTTCCTGGGGATGCTGTCTGGAGAAAGTCCAGTCCGGGAGGGTGGGAGTGGGAAGGGCAGGGAAAGCCGTGTAGGGCCGGGCTTTAGAGAGGCTCCCTTCGGGTGCCAGCAGGATCTGGAATCCTCACGGTGCCAAACTTGCAGCTCTTGGGAGAGGCTTTGCCCAGTCCAGTTCTTGCTCTTCCGTTGCTTCACTCCAGGAGGAGCCCTGTGGTTCCCTTCGGCAGACAGACAGATGGGGATTCAGGACAGCCGGAGAGGTCCATCCACTGCATCCACTGGATAAGTGACCTGGAAGGACGGGGGGAGGGGATATATCCCATTTATGGCCCAGGACTTTGGTGACCTCTCTGGGACAAAGGCTGGATGCACTTGGCTGTCAGATACTGGAAGGGCAGGATGGGACTGCAGGGAGCCGACTCTGAGCCTCCCACTGAGCTGATCTTTTAAGTCCCAACCCAAACCAGTCTGGTTTCTTGGTTCTGTGGAATAGTGCAGGGATTTGAACAGGACACAAAATGAGGAATTTTCTTTAAATGCGGAATTATTCCTTCCCGATGTCTCCAGCTTGTTTCATGGGGGAATAAAAGGAGAAGGCATGGTGAGTGGTGCGGGAGGCCCGCACCCGGCTGGAGCTGGCTCAGCGCTTCCTCCCTTGTGCTGAGCTGCCTCCGCCGCGGGCAGAGCCGGGGCCGGGGCTGCTGAGAGCGAGAGGGAAGCGGGGAACGGCCCCGCTGCTGCTGGGAGCCACGGGCTGCACCGGGAACAACAACTGCTCCTGGAAAGGAGAGAAATCCCCTTCTTTCCTCTGGGATCTCAGTGGGGCCGCGGGAAAGGGGCTGGCAGCAGCACAGCTGGGATGGGACTGCACTAAATGGCCCTTCAAGGTCCTTCCGACCCAAAGCGTCTGGGATTCCTCAAGGGATGCGCTGAGCCTCCTGCCTCCCCTGCTCTCTCACAGCGCCCCAGCATCAATGCTTTCCTGAGGGCTTAAGGAGCTCCATGAATCCTTCGTGCTGTCGCAAAGAGGCTTCTGTTTTGTTTCCCTCTTCTTTCAGGCTGAACTCCCCTCAGGGGCGCGGTGGCTGATGAGGTGCCCTGGGGCAGAGCGAGGGGCGATGCTGGGCTCGCACCACATCCCACTGCTGCCTCTCTTTGTGTGCTTTATTTACAGTGTCCCAAGGAATGATTTCCTGCTGGGGTGACGTGGATTTTGGCGTGGATTTCCTCTCCCTTCTGTGAACTCCAGCCAGGCTGGGGACTTGAAAGTAAAACGAGATCGTGTCTGGGCAGGGATGGAGACTTGGAAATAGCAATGAGCTGGTTTATAACAACAAAGAAGGAAAAAAAGAGCCTTTGGCCCAGGATTTATTTAGAGACGACAGCTCAGGGCTATGAACGCCCTGGGCCGAGGTAAAAGCAGCTCCTTGGCAGTGGAGATAAGAGGGTCCTTTGGCAGCAACTGCAGGAAGCACTTTGTGTCTGGATTGAATCCACAGGGCGAGGCCATGGGAAATCAGGTCAGTGTGCAGATTCTATCAGTGCTGTGATCACCCCCCACCTCCTAGGCTGGGTTAGAGCAGGAGGGAATCGCAGAATTTTGGAATGGTTTGGGTTGGAAGAGCCATGAAGCTCGTCTGGCTTCATCCCCTGCCATAGCAGGGACACCTTTCCACTATCCCAGACTGCTCCCAGCCCCATCCAGCCTGGCCTTGGGCACTGCCAGGGATCCAGGGGCTGCCACAGCTGCTCTGGGCACCCTGTGCCAGGGCCTCACCTCTCTCACAGGGAATTTCTCCCCACTATCCTTCTGACCCTGTCCTCCTTCAGCTTGAGGTGTTAAGGAAGGGCCAGGAGGCTCTGAGGCCCTGTCACTGCAGGGACACTGCAGGGATGTGCTGCTGCCTGGGGAGCTAGAGCGCTCAGTTTTGGGGGACAGGGTCAGAAGGGATAATGGGGAGTTGTTTATTCTTGTGGCTCTCCCCAGCCTGAGGGAGGTGCTGGCAGAGGAGGCTGCAGAGTTGGTTTAGGGACCATTGACTTTGCTTTTGAGCAGGAGTTACAGTGAACTTGTCAGCAATACACACGTTAAAATAGTGAGTTGTAATTTCCAATAAACGATTTTAACAATAACAGAAAAGTTGTATGAGTAATCTTCAGTACTTTACTCCATTTGCACAGCAGATTTTGTTTCCTTAGAGAACAGTGGTGTGTCCTCACCCAAGTCTTTCCACACTTTGTTCTTTCTGTCCTGGAGCACGTCCTGGGACAGGTACTGTTGGCACAGGTGCCTCAGGCAGTTTTTGTGGAGGCCAGGTTTTCATGCTGCTGGGTTCTCCTGCTGGTGGCCGATCCCCTTGTCCAGGTGGGAGCCTGGCCCTGGCCAGGCTGGGGGTGTCCAGTCCTTCTGCTGGAAGCACCAGGACAGGGAGGGCAGTGGGGGAGGCAGAGGGGCCACAGGGGCTGAGGCTCTGGGGGTAACCTGTGCCAGTTCCTCATAGTGAGGAATTCCAGCAGGGCTCTCCCCAGACAGGGTGAGGCTGCTCTTTGTCCTGATGCTGCTGGAGTTCTCCTTCTCTCATCCACCCACCCACGAGCCCTCTCCTTTCCAGGAAAGCAGGGTGGGCCATTGCCCGCTGGCACCGAGCCCAGCTCTCCCCACTCACTGCTTTCCCTTCTTCCTCCACGGCAAACACGGCCTCTGCTGGCTCCCTTGGGCTGTGTTAAACTCCCTTTCAAAGGAAATCTTGGAACCACCTGCTGCATTTCCTGTAGCCCCTGCTCCCTGCTTCAGCTCTGCTCTCCCATGGCTGCTGCCAGAGGCAGGATAAGCTCGGTGCTCCCGGGGGTGTTTGAGACCTCAGGATGTCAAGAGCCCTGCTGTGGGTCACCGAGGTGGCTGGGACAGCAGGAGGGGGGGATGAGAGCTGGAGGAGAGGGGATGGTTTTAGAATGGAGGGGTTTGGAGTGCTTTTTTTGCTTTGGGCAAGAGCTCAGTGTGCTCCAGGGCCAAGTGCTGCAGAGCCAAGGCTCAGCTCAGCTCCCTCCATCCCTCCAAGGGGACTGGGAAAATGGGGCTCTGCCAAGAGGGGATCAGCCCTGTCACCCCTTTGGAGGCTGCTCTTGGTGCTGTCTGGCTTTGGACGAGCTTTTGGAGGTTCTGGATGAGCTGGGGAATCTTCCCTTGCACTGGGGCCGGTCCAGGTGCTTGTGTGCAGGTGCCAGGGTGGCGCCGTGCTGTGGGGGTTGTATCAACCCCCCTGGGGCAGAAGCCTGCAGGAGATGGGGGCTGGAGAGTGGGAATGTCCAGCAGCTGGGGGTGGGGGCATGTGGGAACTGCCTGGCTCAGCCCCCAGCCCCGGCCAACGATGTGGAGGGCCGGGAGTCAGGCCTGGGAAGCTGCAGGAGGGACGGCAGGAGCTGCCCAGGAACAGCCCATCGGTAACCCCGGGGCCTGGCTGCATCCTGGGCTGGACTCAGCAATCCCAGACTCAAAGAGGAGGAGCACTGGGACCCCCTGGGAGCTGATGGGTGCAGGGGAGGAGCTGGGATGGGCTCAGATTTCATGGGAGCTCTGTAGGAGCTGAGTCCAGTGGGAATGAAGGCTCTGGGTTGAGAAGCAAGAACACATCCCCTTGGGACTGCCTCGGATGTCCATGGGGGCTGTCAGCTGCAGAGCCCCTGGAGGTCCTGTGGGTGCAGGATGAGCAGGAGACTCTGCTGGGCTCTGTTTGGAGCTCTGCCAGTGCCCCAGCCCTGCTCCAACCTGGCTCTGGGTCCACCCTGTCCGGGCTGTGTCCTGGGTGCAAAGGGGTCAGACCTGTGCTGGAGTACAAGGCTTTATTCTGTCGTCCCTGGGAGCCCCATGCCTGTGGCAGCCCACACTGCCACTGTGTAAAATCCCCCCAGTCTTAGTAGGATACAGAGAGTACAGGGGGAGCTGGAGAAGGGGGCTGTGCCCACCCAGTGTCCATGGGCTGAGCCAGCTGGGCCCTGCTCTGCCCTGCCTGAACCCACCTTTGGCCTCTGGGCTGGTGTCCATCACCCCAGGGCTGGTTTGGTCCCTCCAAGGTCTTGCTGTGACAACTGGGCTCACCCAGAGCTGGAATCCTGCAGGGATTGCCAGGGCTGGAGGTGTGAGGGAGTGGGGACTGTGCTGTCCATGAGGGCTGGAGAGGACAAAATCCACACGGGAAGAGGTGCTTGGTCAGCAGCTGTGCTGAGCTCCTGGTCCTGTGCAGCCTGGCTTGGTCACCACGTGCGCCAGTGCCACGTGCCAGGTGTGGTGCCAGGGCTGGCGACTGCTGCGGTGTCACGGTCCTGCCCTTTGCCCTCCCTGCAACCATCGCTGCTGTCGCCCCAGGCTTTCCTCTCCCAAACTGAAACTCCTTTGTTCCCTTTCAGAGGTCGACACTGGACCTGCCCCATCCCCACAAGGTGTGCCCCAGGGGTGCCAGCCCTGTGTCCTGGGGTGCTTCCAGCCCCAGGTCCTGGCACCCCACACCCCTGCCCAAGGTAGCATCAGACTCATGGGTGTCACCCTGCCATGGGGACACTTTGTCTTGCAGTGGCAGATGTGGCCCTGGTGCCTTTCCTGCTGCAGAGAGCTGTTGGTAGGTGCTGTGCCACCAGGGCTAGGATGTCCCTCCTTGTGCATGTCCCCTGTAGGCCCTTGGAGACCCTTCCTGGTTGACGGCTGGAGGGTGGCACTGAGCACAGCAGGGCCCTGTGGGCAGCCACCCCTGTGTCCTTCTTGGCTCATCCCTCACCACAAGGGACAAATCAGCCATAAGAACCCTAGGCCACCCGGGCCATTGGCTGCTCTCCAGGGGCAGGTGGGAGAGGAGGGGGTGTCACAGGTCGAGCCGGAAGGCCCCGAAGTAACTGGCGGCCGCGTCACTGGAGTCGATGGCCAGGGAGGAGACGGAGACGAAGAGCTCGTCACCGGCCTTGAGCTCGAAGAGTCCCCCCTGGTAGAGCGCGTGGAGCCCGTAGTCAGCCTCGGGCGCCCAGCACTTGGTGCCCACGCCCTTGAGCAGCAGCACGGGCGGGCTGTGGGCCGGCTGCCACTGGATGCACTGCACCAGCTGCGGGCCCGAGTCGCGGCCGGCGCCGCGGTAGCGGAAGTAGATCTGCGCGTACACGTAGTACTTGCCCGGCTGCTCCACGCGCAGCCGCCCCGCCCGGTACGTCATGTTCTGCACGTGGGACACCAGGCTGCCGTGCCCCCAGTGCGTGATGGCGTGGCGGCACGACTGGGAGAGATTCCCGGAGCGCTGGGAGCGTCCTGCGGGAAGGGAGAGTCGCTGAGCGGAGCGACCTGACACGGTCACACAAGGGGAGGGGGTGGCTCTGACTCCTTCCCCCTTATCCAGCTTTGGAGGGCTGGAGCTTGGTGGTCTTACAGTGAACAGGAGACACCTCTCCCCATCAGCTACCAAACTGTTCTGGTCCCCTGCCCTTTGATCTCTCCCGTTCCCATCTTGGAGACCCAGCAGTGCCCAGAGGGGTTCCCCAACTCACCATCCTGAGCCAGGCTCTGTGGGCGGAGGGTGAGATGTGCTGAGGGTTTCCCAGGTGTTTTGGGAGGAAGTTGCCCCTCCGAGGTGTTGAAGTAGTTCTGCCAGGCCTCTGCAGGAAAGGGACAGATGCTGTAAGAACAGTGTGGGGCCACCTGGACCCATGCCAGCAGGGCAGGGAATGCCCCAGTGACCCACCAGAGCAAAAGGTTATTGAGGGATGGAAAAGTCTTGTCAATCATCAACCAACACATCTGTGAGTGCCACGGCCCTGCTTCCCCAGCCTCTGGACAAATGAACGTGGCTATCCCCCAGCCCATTCCTGGAACGTGTGCCTGTCATGGCAAGTGACAATCCTGGCTCTCCCCTCTCCTGCCCCAGCTTACAGCACCAGTTTGCCCCAGGAGTGGCTGCCCCTGCCACCCCCTGCTGGCCTCCTGGGATCCCAGCTCCCATAGATCACAGCTCCCTGGGTCACAGTTTCCATGGATCACAGCTCCCCGGATCACAGCTCTCCTGGATCACAGCTCCCATAGATCACAGCTATCTGGGTCACAGTTTCCATGGATCACAGATCCCAAGGATCAGGCTCTGGCCCAGGAGGGACTCACCCTTCACAGCGCTCCTGCGGATGATGTTCTCGGTCACCTGTGCCACAGGGAAGAGAAAGTTCCCTGGTTAAAGGTGACACGGGGGTTCCCCATGCTTGAGCTCCTACTCCAAGCCTCCATCACCTTCCCTGTCACGCTGTCTTTGGGCCCTGCCATCTCCTCCCCATGAAGGGCTTGAGTCCCACTCCCACCTTGAACCATCCTGGCTATTCCCCCCTCCCACTGCTCTGGTGAGGTAGATGGAGAAACTGAGGCACAGGGACAACCAGGAGCTCTCCCATCCGCCCCTGGTCCCAGGCTCACCGTGGCCACATAGGCTTTGATGGTGCTGGCCAGCTTGAGGCAGCCCTGGCTGCTGCTCAGCTTCTCCAGGCTGGAGCCCTCGGGCTGCTGATTGAGCACCTGCAGACACCGCAGCTCCTCTGCGCTGCCCGGAGCCTGGGACTTCAGCTGGGAAGGAAAGAGAGCGTGATGGCAAACTGGGACAGAGCGAGGGAGCAGCTGGGATCCTGCTGGGGTGTGAGCAGGGGGCAGCTGCCTTCAGCCCGGCTCCTCCAGCACCCGGGCGCTCAGAGAACAACCAGGATATTGGGATCAGTTCAGCCTCTGTATCCACAGCACAGCGCTGTGAGGTCAGATCTGGGTTCATCTCTGCCCTCCTGGTCCCCCGGCCGGCCCTGCCCCGGGCCATTTCCCGCGGGAGGGCTGCGGGAGGGCTCGCAGGCTGTTCCTGCACACAGCTGCCCGCCCAGGTGGCAGCGCATTCCCCCGGGATGGGGCTGTTCCCTTGGGATGCCCGCGGCGGGTGCGTGTCCGGGCAGGGCCGCTCGCGCAGCTCCCCCGGGCTGGCTGCGGCGTGTGCCCGCCCGCGGCACCGGGACCAGCCCGGCACGGGAAGCTGCTGGAGCGGCTCCAGAGAAAACCACGGAGCTGTTCCGAGGGCGGGAGCCCCTCTGCCCTGGAGCCAGGCTGGGAGAGCTGGGGGTGTTCACCTGGAGAAGGCTCCAGGGAGAGCTCAGAGCCCCTTCCAGGGCCTGAAGGGGCTCCAGGACTGACTCCCTACTGCCAGCACAGATCCAGTGACCGGCCGCTGAAATTAGCCCAAATTGTTCCACTTCAGCGGTTTTCTCCTCCCTCCGCCTCTTCCTTGGGGCTGTGTCTCCCCATTCCCCTCCTCTCCCCGCCTTTCATGTAAATCCCTCACAGCGGGACCTCATGTGACCCGGGGATGGAGACAAAGCCCGAAGGAGGGCTGGAGCCCACTCCGAAGGATGCTCCGCTGGATCCAGACAGGCTGTTTATTCGCCCTGCATCCGTGGCAGGGCTTATCCTTCTTCCCTGTCTCTGGTGTGTTTTGTGGAATGTCTGGCACTGCAGGACCCTTTTTTTTTTCTTGCCGCACCCTCAGGGATGAGGGCGGCTTCCACGGAGCTGCTGCCAGCCCCGAATTTCCCTCTACTCATGGATCTCCTGACTGGCGTTTCCCTCCCTCTGCTGAGGGGTTGTTGTGGGTCGGAATCAGCAGCTGAAGGGAGGGGCTGGCGAGGCTGTTGAAAGGATCAGACCGTCACGGCCAAGTTTGGGAGTGGTTTTGCCCGACTGACCCCGTGGGAGTAGGGAATGGCGGGATCCCAGCACAGCTGGTGGGGTTGCACTGGAGCAAGCAAAGAGCTGCTGGAATGGGGGTCCCAGCATCTCACAAAGGGGGTGAGGAGGATTTGGGGGTCCTGGAGTATAGAGGAGATGGAAATGGGGGGAGGGAGAGATGAAGCCAGAACGAGGGGTCAGTGGCCTGAAGCCCAGGGGAGTCCCCCCGCACCCCCATCTGCGGCTGGAGACTGCGATGGGATCGCAGGGCAGAGCCCCCCTCTCGCAGTGCAAACCTCAGCTCCAGGCGGGGCCCAGGACAAAGGCGCCGTCTCTCCACATCTGCATCGGCGACAGTGTCCACCCCTCCGCCCACGCCTGCACAGCTGGATCTGCAGCTCCGGGCGGAGCTCGGGCAACGTCCACCCCCAATCCACATCTGGACCCGCGGCTCCCTGGGGAGCTAGGGCAGTGCCCACCCCCCCAATCCACATCTGGACCCGCGGTTCCCTGGGGCGCTGGGGCAGTGCCCACCCCGCAGCCCGCACCTGGACCAGCGGCGGGCAGAGGAGAGGTCCGGGAGCGGGCAGAGCCTTCCCGCAGCCGCCGGGACTCCTGGGGTCGCAGCCCCGCTCCGGTCCCGGGACAAAGCTCACCTTGGAGATGGCCATGGTGAAGTAGACGAAGAGGCCGGTGGTGGAGGCGATCTGCAGCGCCAGGATAGCCATGACGGCCACGCTGCCCCACAGCGGCCCGCACCGCCGCCGCCGCTGCCCCCGCGCCGCA
Organism: Agelaius phoeniceus; assembly: GCF_051311805.1. NCBI lineage: Eukaryota > Metazoa > Chordata > Aves > Passeriformes > Icteridae > Agelaius > Agelaius phoeniceus. The sequence goes on from NC_135278.1 coordinate 1,796,428, forward strand.
CCGGGGCCGCCATCCGGACCGGCACCGGGACAGTGGCCGGGAGCGGGCCCGGCAGCGGCACCCTCGGCCAGCATGGGCGTGTCGGAGCCGCCGCTGTCGGAGCGCAGGTACTGCCCGGCGCCGGGCGGGTGCGGGGCCATGGCCCGGCCCGGTCCCGGTCCCGCTGCCCCGGGCTCGAGCGCGGCGGGACGGACGGACGGACGGCGGGGCGGGGCGGGGGGCGGGGTTGGGGGCGGAGCCTGTGGCAGAAGGGGAGGGGTCTCCCGTGGCCACCGAGGGGACAGCGGGGGCCGTGGTGGCCTCGGCGCTGCGGCTCGAGAGGCAGCGGGGCCGCGGGGACGGTGCGTGTCCCCAGAGAGCCCCAGAGAGTCACTTCACGGGTACACAGAGACAGGACACAGGGAATGGCTTCACTCCGCCAGAGGGCAGGGATGGATGGGATATTGGGAACATATTCTCCTCTGGGAGGGGGGCAGGCCTGGCACAGGTGCCCAGAGCAGCTGGGGCTGCCCCTGGATCCCTGGCAGTGCCCAAGGCCAGGTTGGACGTTGGGGCTTGGAGCAGCCTGGGACATTGGGAGGTGTCCCTGCCATGGCAGGGGTGGCACTGGGTGAGCTTTAAAGTCCCTTCCCACCCAAGCCATTCCATGATTTATGAATATGCTTCATGCCACCATCACAGGACAGTGTGGGAGCTGCTGGGGTGACCCCAGGTGAGAAGACCCCAGGGCTGAGAACAGAGGGTCTTAGGGCTGGATGACACGACCCGAGCCAGGTTTTGGTGATGGGCCTCACATCAGCTCTGGCCACCAGCAAAGGCTCAGAGAGGTGCAGGTTTGCAGGACGGGGGGCAAGAACTGCTGAGCATCTCCTGGAGGCCTTCCTGGGGGGGCCGTGCCCACTCTGCCCTCCTGGACTGGGCACAGGCCTGCCCATCCCTGCTGAGCCCCAGGCTCTGTCCTGCTGCTGGGTCACATTCCTATTGCTCCACAATAGAAACGTGGAGCAGGTTGGAAAGCAGAAAGATGGGACAAGCTGCTGTTCCCTGGTGCTGCTGTGGCGGCTCCGTGCTCAGGTGAGTCTGTGGCTCCAGGTGCTGTTACCTGTGAAATGAAAGTGAGACCTGAGAAAGCACAGGAGCACTGATATCCCTGCAGAACCGCTCCCTCCTGTCCTGCTGGGTTCTGGGGAGGGTGGGTGGCCTCAGCCCAGACTCCAGCCAGCTCAGCAGCCCCCAGACCATCATGGAGGTGGCTGCCCCATGGACTGTCCCCTCCCCAGGATGTCTGACCCTGCAGTGTCCCCAGAAGCACCATGAAGCTAGGGCTCTTCTGAGCCCCAGGGGCTCAGAGCAGGGGATCTCCCACCCCAAAGCATCTGTCAGGCTCAGGACTGATTTCCCTGCCTCTCTGCCAGCTCAGTGTCTACCCAGTGCCAGCGCCCCATCCCTGCCCTGGCACGGAGATCTTTCCCTGGGCGAGATGTCTTCCATGGAGTCTGGGAAGGGGGCTGATCTGGGAGGAAAAGAGGTGACTAATTGTGTCTAAAAAAATCCCCTGACGACTCAATCCTCCTGGTTGTTCTCAGGAAAAGGGCTCAGGACCTGCTGAGCCAGGTGAGGGGGGAAGAGCTGCAAAGGGGACATCTGGGGAACAGCTGCCAGCCTGGTCTAGTGGAAGGTGTCCCTGTCCATGGCAGGGGGTGGAATGTGGAATGGGATGGGTTTCAGATCTCTTCCAAACCAAACCATTCCACAATTCTATGATTTGCCATTTGGGACACAGATGTTTGTGCTGAAGGAACCTGGGACCACTGCTCTCTGTGCTGCTCCGTGGGATGGGACAGGGGCATGGCTGAGCTCTGCTGAGGGGCAGAGGGAAACCAGGAGCAATCAGAACACTGGAGCCTGGGGCTGCTCTCTTGGAGAGAGAAGGTTGGTCTGTGAGTCAGGGCAGACCAGAACTGGAGCTGTGCAGAGAAAATTGGGTGGGGGCCAGGGGGAAAAGCATGCCTCAATCCTGGCTGAGGAGTTGTTTTTCACTTCTAATGTTTCCTGGTCTGTGCACTGGGAGAGCCGGGTCAGGCAGAGCCTGGAAATCTGTTTCCTCAGTGGCCTGTGGTGCAGAGCAAGTGCAGGGGAGCAGGAGAGGGGTTTGTTGGGGTTTCCTGGTGCTCTCAGTGAGTCGGATGGGAGAAACTAGGCAGGAGATGCCGACATGGACGTGGAGCTGCGTCTGGGATTTCCCAGCCTGTCCCTTGGATTCGCTTCAGTTTGCTTCAGGCAGGATGGTGGAACGTGCAATTTTAGTTGTTCTCCATGTTTCCTGGGATGGCCAAAGCAGACCCCCTGAGCTGGGTCAGTGCAGGATGCTCCTCCCGGGGAGGTCCCAGGGCCGGCTCCTTTCAGCCCAGCCCGGCGCTGGCTCGGCAGCTGATGACTCCGAACAGGGCTGACCTCACGGTCCTCCCTCGGGAAACGGCAGCCCCTGCGATGTGAAGTCATCGCGTGCGGCTCAGGAGCTGCTGTAACCTCCCTGGAATGTGCCCTCAGATGTTTGTCTTTCGATTAGAACCCATCAGTTCCTGTGCTGTTTTTTGGGAAAAACCTCTTCCTCATCACACCGCACTTCCAGCGGGAGGCTCAGGCGTCCAACCTCCTCCCTCCAACCCTGGGAGCACCCCAGCCCTTCCCTGGCTGTCTCCTGCCCGCGGGCTGGGGCCAGCGTTTGTTTGTCCCTGTTATCACAGAGGAGGTGGAGACATTCCCTGCCTGGTGGCATCGGAGCTGCTCCAGAGCTGCTGCAGGCTCACACGTGCCAGCTGGAGGGATGGAGGGATGGGTGGTCACCCAAGTGGGACGGGACATTGGCTTGGACGGGGACAAGCTGATCCTCACAGCCCTTCCTGGCCTCTGGCTGGTGGAGGTTGGGAGCCAAGGCATAGGGAGAGAGGGAAAAGAGGAGCAGAAGGGCTCTGTGGGGACCCAGGGGCGCTCCCTGCACTGCTGGTGGGAGTTCGGCAGGGACAGGATGGATGGAGGAGCCCCGTAAAACCCTGGACATGCGAGCTTTCCCTGGAGGGATGAGGAGCAGCCTCTGTAACATCCCAAGGCAGGACAGCAGCTCCCGAGACATCCATGCCCCGGTCAGGAGCGTCCCCGCACTCCGGCGATGGATGACAAGCAATGACAGGACAGACAATGACAGACACAATGACAGGCAATGAGAGGCAAGTTCTGCTGCAGCTCCTTCCCTGGGCTGGGCTCCCCGGTCCCAGCAGCTCCTGGCACAGCTGATCTCCTCGCTCCCTCTAGTGGGATTGGGATGGCTGCGTGGGCTCCTGCCTTGCCTGCCCACACCTGTGTCCCCGTTCCTCCTCTTGATGTCCTCCCGGAGAACATCCCCACGGGATTTTTTTTTCCCCTGCGACAAAGCCCCCCGCACTTCCCAAGCTGCCCAACCTCCTGGGGAAGGAGAAAAACATTGTCCCGATCCCGCCTGGAGATTCCGAGTTGAATCTCCTGCAGGAGCAGCGCCCCAGTCGTGTTCCGTCCTTCCCACAGCCCTGCCGGGAGCTGGAAGGGCTGCTCCAGGAAATGGTTAAAGCCCCGGGTTTTGTGGCTGAGGTGGGATCCTGAGGAGAGGGAACACGGTGAGGCCATTCCCCCGGTGCCTCCGAGCTGGGATTTGGGGGTTTTACACCGTGGCAGGTAGAGGAGGGACGGGAGGAGGCAGCACCTTGGGGGGTTCTGTGTGTTGGGTTTGGAAGTCCTGTAAAGGGAAGAGGGACGGAGGGGAAGGAGGAACAGAGGAAGAGGGGAGCAAGGGAGAGGAGAGGCGGGAGAGGGAAAGGAGTGGAGGGGAAGGGAAGGAGAGGAGGAGAAAGGCGGGAGGAAAATAGAAGAAGCAGAGGTGGAGTAGAAGAGAGACGAGTAGGTGAGGAGGGGAAGGAAAGAAAGGGAGGGAGAGGAGGGAAGGGGAGGGGAGGAGAGGAAAAAAGAGGAGCAGGAGGAGGAGAGGAGCAGGGGGCGGAGGGCAGGCCCCGCGCGGTCCCGCCCAGAGGAGCTGCCCCAGGCTGGTGGCGGAGCTGTCGCCCGGCGGCCCCGCAGATGTTCCCCGTCCCCTTCCTCCTCCCCCTCCTGCTCGCCCCCGGCAGCACCGCGGCCGCCCCGGGGGTCACAGGCGAGTGTCAGCCCCGGGGCCGGGGGGGCCGGGACGGGTCGGTCCCGTCCGGGTGCCCGGCTCTGCCCCGGCCGTTCTGGGCAGGTTTGGCCGAACTGGGCCGCGGGGGGAGGCGGGCGGGACCCCCTGTCCCCCCTCTCATGGAGCCACTCCTGGCTTTGGGAAGCTTTTCCTGGCGCCTGATTTAAGACGCGAAGGCGACTCCAGGCTCGGGCGCGCCTTAATCCCGGAGAAAAGCTTTTAGGGGAAGGTCGGGAAGGGACTTGCGGCTTTTCTCGGCTCTCAGCGCAGGTTCCCGGCAGGGGCCCGCGGGGGGGGGGGGGCTGTGCCCGGGGGTCCCACAGCTCCGTCTGTGCCCCCTAAAGCAGGAGGGAGCATTTCCATGGCTCTGCTGACAGATTTGGGGCTGTGGGTGGGTGAAAAGCTCAGCAGGGCCCGGCCAACGTGGCTTTAGCCCCAGAGCATGGGCAGGGGGGGATTCTGCCCCTCAGTGAGACCCTGGCTGCAGAGCTGCCCCAGCCCTGGGCCCAGCACAGGAGGGACCTGGAGAGAGTCCAGGGGAGGCCGCGGAGCTGCTCTGAGGCCCAGAGCCCCTCTGGAGCCAGGCTGGGAGAGCTGGGGGTGTTCAGAGAAGAGAAGGATCCAGGAGAGCCCCTTCCAGGCTCCTCAGAGCCCTTTCCAGGGCCTAAGGAGGCTCCAGGAGAGCTTGGGACAAGGGATGGAGGGGCAGGACAAGGCGAAAATGCCTTCCCGCTGCCAGAGGGCAGGGTTAGATGGGATACTGGGGGAAATTCTTCCCTGTGTGGGTGGTAAGGCCCTGGCAGAAGTTTCCCAGGGCAGCTGTGGCTGCCCCTGGATCCCTGGCTGTGTTCCAGGCCAGGTTGGACATTTGGGCTTGGAGTAGCCTGGGACAGTGGAAGGTGTCCCTGGCCATGAAACAGAGTGATCTTTAAGGTCCCTTCCAACCCAAACCCTTCCATGATTCATGATTCTATAAATAATTCCCTCTGCTGCTGAGGCAGGAAGGGCTCCTGCAGCACCTCCCAGGTGGATGAGGTGGGATCCCCGCGGCTGTGGCGTGACTCCTGTTTCTCTTCCAGCCCGCACGCTCGCTCCCTGCTACTCGGCCGACCTGCGCCCGGCCGCGGGCAGCCTGGTGTCGGCCGTGGGCTGCACCGTGCTGCTGACGGCCCCGGCGCTGCGGGGCAGCCGGGCCGTGGCCTGGGAGTACCGAGTGGGCTCGGAGGAGGGGGTCATTCTCACCTACGGCTTCCGTCACCCCCCCAACGTGTCCCGGCTCTATGAGAACCGCGCCACGTTCAACGAGTCCAACCTGTCGCTGCAGGTGGTGCTGCAGCGCGGGGACAGCCGCCTCTACCGCCTCAGGGCCCAGGAGGAGGCCACGGCCTGGTTCCATCTGCACGTTGTGGGTGAGTGGTGCCACGGCCAACCCTCCTCCGTGCCTGGGAGCCGGGATTGCCACGGCTTTGAGCTCTGACGCTGTCTCTGCCTCTCCCAGAACCGCTGTCCCCGCCACAAATTGTGGGCAACTCCTTGGTGAAGGCAGGAGGCAACACCAAACTGGTTTGCAGCGTGGTGCACGGGACGGCAGACACCTACTGGTGGAAGAAAAATGGGGAGCTGCTTGTGGGAAATGAGCGCATCCAGTTTGTGGAGAACACCACGCTCTTCATCCTGCGGGTGTCCATCAGCGACAGCGGCTACTACACCTGCGTGGTGAGCAATGCCGTGAGCCAGAATGAGACCTCCTTCCTGCTCAAGGTCCACCGTGAGTGCATTCCTTCCCCTGCCCGGGAAAAAACCAGGGGAACAGCCCCAGAAAAGGGATTCTCTCTCCCTGCCTGTGCTGAGCAGGCAGGTTTGCTGGGAGGCTGTGGGTGGGTTAAATTTGCTCTGGTGCAGAGGCTCTGTGTTCTCCCCTTTGCAGACTCTACCAACGTAGTGCTGCCTGTGGTCATGACCTGTGTCATCATCGGCTTGATTGCAGGTGGGTGCTGGGGTGGGCAGGTGAGTGCTGAGGTGACTCTGCCTGGTTTCTGGCTGGTGGGTGCTGTGGCCACCAGAGGTGGGTGAAAGGGTCCCATGTGGCACATCCCTGCCAGGACCTGACTCTCCCACCCTGGCATCCCATGGGCAGTGGCTGGGTTTTGTCACAGCTGCTGTTTCCAGCAGAGTGTCCCCAGTCCAAGGAGGTCATGCTGGCATATGTTGATGATGATGGTGGTGGGGCTCTGAGCAGCCTGGGCTAGTGGAAGATCTTCCCGCCCATGGGAGGGGTTGGAACTGGATGGACTTTGAAGGTTCCTCCAACCCAAATGGTTCTGGGGTTTTCTGATGCTGCTGCTTTGTCCCCAGGTGTGTTTGTCTGGTGCCAGAGAAGGGAGAAGGAGAACTCATGTGACAACTGTTGGTAAGATGCTTCCAGCCCCCTCTTGGGGGGTTGCTTCAGCCAAAATTTTCTCTCTACAAGCTCAAACTTATCCTTGGCTGGATCCAAGTGAGCTGGAGAAGTAGGAGAGCTCAGGGTGCTATTCCAGCCTCTCTAGTAAGAGGCTGCTCTCCCACCCTGGAGGTTCAAAGGGTTTGCTGTCCTCTCTATTTAATCCCCACTCTGGAAATATTCCTGATTCCTCCACCCAGAGCCTGACACTCCTGGTTACCTTAGCTCTGAATAATGGGTGGGCTTTTGAATACTCTAGAGGTTTGTGGGAAGCAAGTGATTCTCGACATTTTCTCAGAAATCACTCCCTCTCTGTGACCACAAACACACTCAGGCTGTTCACTGGAGCTTTCTGGAGGGTGAGGGTAAGGATGGAGAGGATAAGGATGGAAAACCCATCCCATGAGGTGGCAGGTTACAAACAAGGAGCTCTCAGGTGTCTTGTGCTGCCAGAACCCAGGGAACTCCAGACAGATAAATTGGCCAAGGTAGCTCCTGGAATCTGGAATAGGGCAGAAGTCCAGACCTCCTGGTGCTGCTGCTGCCAGTGTGGGACCCTGAGCGGGCTGAGGCCCTGGAGGGGTCCAAGTGCCAAGGACATGGCTCATGTGAGGCCCTCTCTCCTTGCAGGTAGAGCTGGGTCAGCCCTGCTGTTCCCTTCCCTGGTGACCCTGGTGATGGATACAGCTGGGAGTGCCAGGTATCCCATTCCATCCCATTCCAGCCTGTCCTGGGCTCACCTGTGAAATGTTCAAGCTGCCAGAACCTGCAAATATTTTCTTGGGAAACACTGGTTTGGAGTATTTCTATGTTGTCCTGCTCTTCCTGTTGTGCAGCCCTGGGGAGAGGGATGTACTTGCTCCCTCCCTCCATCCTCCTGGCTTCCTCCAGAGGCCTCGATGGGCTCTTGGCTCAGGAAAGAGCCACTGTCCCCGCTGGGCAAATCCACAGTCCTGGGGCTGCTGGGAGGTGCTGCAGTGCCAGCGCTGCCTCCTCGGGGCCTCTGCTGTCCTGCTGTGCCAGGGTTTTGCCAGGGGGCTCAGGGGCTGAGGCTCTGGGCATCCTGCTCCGTGTGACCCTTGGAGGGAGGAGAAAGGGCAGGATTGTGCTGGGGAGGAGCATAATCTGGAGGGATTGTGGAGGGAGCGGAGGCAGCGGGAGCTGGCAGGGAATGGGGGAGCAGCAAAGGAGTTCAGTTTCTGAAAGCAGAACCCAAGGAAATCCCTGCAGCTGGTTGAGGTGGGGATGCTCCTGAGCCCATCTCTTCCAGCCCTGGGCTCTGCAGGATCTGGGGATATCCTTGGGGACATCCCCTCCTCTTCCCAGCACCAGCGCTGGTGCCAGCTTGTCCTTCCCATTTGCTGCTCCTGCGGGTGACATCGGCCTTGGCCTGGCTAGATACAGGGAGCCCTGCTCCTGTCCCCTGCTGTCCCCTCCCTCCTCGTGCTGCCACTGCAGGGCTCTCCTAGGCTTTGCATGTCACTCCTTCAGCTGAGCCTGGAGGCAGAGCAGGCATCTCCAGCCTGGAGAGACCTGGATGCTTTCCCAGGTGCTGGACCCCACTGTTGGTCACCCCAGGACATTTGCACCTCCTTTTAATCTGAGGGGACAATCCCAGGTCCAGGGCCCTCCCTGAGCCAGTCCCCAGCATCTCTGGAGCAGGCTGGGGTCCTCTCAAAGGCAAACTGGAAAATTGTGGGAGAGATCACTGGGAGATTCAGGGGCTGTTAGCAAGGGGCCATCTCAGCCTTGGGTTTTGTGGAGCCATTAAAAGAAGCAGAGGAGTTTGGGTGGAATAAATGAGATTCCAGCCCTGTTGGAAGCTGCAGGGCAGATTCTCATGTTCTCTGTTGCACTTGAGGGTGTAAAAGGTAGCCACACGTTTTACAAGAAATACTTTTCTAAATGTTTTGGGGAGTTGTCTGTGACTGGTTTTGGAGACTTTGTGTTTTGTTGATGTCTGTTGCTGCTAATAAAGAGTGTGTGTTACCCCAGAGGGTATTGTTGTGATGTTTAGGGTGGGAAATGCCCCCTTGGGGTAGCTGGAGCCTGGGGTAGCAGTGGGGTAGGAATCAGCCCCTGGTGGGACATGGCTGGTGGCAGGCCTGGGAATGCTGGATTTGTCCTGGTGTCCGGCTCTGGGAGATGGTCCCTTCTTCTCGAGGACATAATTTACTCCCCTTGTGGGGTTCCTGCATTCCCATCCCCTCCCTCACCTGCTCCTGTGGCAATGACTTCCTGAAGGACTCAGCTGGGGTTAAGAACAGCCCAACAACTCTGCTCCAAATCGGGGTGAGGGTATTTTTAACCTGGCCCTGTTCCCTGAGTCATGGGAGCCTGGCAGCTGCCCTGGCAGTGCCTGGGGAGGAGCTGCCTTCCAAGGAGCTGGGTCAGGGCTGCCCCACGGGTGCTTTTCAGGGAGGTTTGGGGTTCATGTGGGGGTCTTTGGGTGCAGGGCTGTGCTCAGCAGCTGTTTGTGGTTGGGAAAGGCTCCCATGGGCTGCAGGAAACAGCTCAGTGAGTTGTGACAGCCGGGACAAACAGCCTTTGGCACAGGCTGAGTACAATTTACGGAGTAAATAAATCCCAGAGTGTGTCAGACGCCCTGGGATGGACCTGAGGAAGAGCTGTTGACAGCATCCACCTCCTCCCACCCTGGTTTTTGTGCCTTCATGTCCTTTCTCCGCCTTTACTACTGGTAAAGCCAGAATCTATTTCGAGTTACGACAGGGTTACTCCCAGAAAAGTATTTCATGCTACTCCTAGGTATATCTTCCACAAATAGTTCTAAATTGTTGTAAACATTAAATAAAGATAAACCAGTGAGAGACTCCTGCAGCTGCTACTAAAGGGGCTTCTCTACTTCAGGCTTTGGTTTTCTGCAGAAATAAAGGGAGAAATGTGCATTTGGCCTCCCCTGGGTCTGATTTATTATTAAAAAAGGCAGAATCAGGTTAATTTCGTGGACATTTATTATGAAGATGACAGAGGAACAAAAACTGAGACTCCTGAACCCACTAAACCTGGGGGAAGGCTTGGGCTGGCTTAACCAAGTGAGAGACACCCAGATAGATCTCAGCAGGGAATGGTGTCCTTGGTGCCTGGCTGAGACATTTCGAAGGACCTGGAAGGAAGAGGAGGGGGGACATGCTGAGTATCAAAATTGTTCCCTGTGAGGGTGGGCAGGCCCTGGCACAGGGTACCCAAAGCAGCTATGGCTGCCCCTGGATCCCTGGCAGTGCCCAAGGCCAGGTTGGATGTTGGGGCTGGGAGCAGCCTGGGATGGTGGAAGGTGTCCTTGCCATGGCAGGGGTGGCACTGGATAATCTGAGAATTCTCTTTCCACCTAAACCATTCCTCCATGAATCCAGGAGGAATGAAGGCTTAAAAACTTCAAGTTGAGGCCATAAAGGGGGAGTTTTGAGTGGGCTCTCAAGTGCTTTGCTGGATGGGGACCCCACCAGAGCCTCCCCCTGAACCCAGTAAGAACCTAGGGGCTAGAGGGCAGTGCTGGGCTGGATCTTTCTTGGGGTCTGGGCCTTAAACTAAAACACAGGATAGTTTCCATATCCTGCTTCTTTTGCTTCAAGATGTGCAAATTCATGTGGAAAATAGGAATTTATGTGGAAAATAGGAACAAAGGACCTACCCGGCTTTGTCCATCCAACAGACTTCACGGTCCTTGCTCCAGCCCTGCGTTGTGTGATGTGCAAAAGACAAATCTGTCCCAGATCAGGAGAAGGTGTGAGAGGCACCAAGGATGGGGTGTTGTATCTGGGATGCAGTCCCTGGGGTGTTGTGTTTGGGATGCAGTCCCTGGGGTGTTGTGTTTGGGATACAGTCCCTGGGATGTTGTTTTTGGGATGCAGTCCCTGGGGTGTTGTGTTTGGGATACAGTCCCTGGGGTATTGTTTTTTGGGATGCAGTCCCTGGGGTGTTGTGTTTGGGATACAGTCCCTGGGGTATTGTTTTTTGGGATGCAGTCCCTGGGGTGTTGTGTTTGGGATACAGTCCCTGGGGTGTCGTGTTTGGGATACAGTCCCTGGGGTGTCGTGTTTGGGATACAGTCCCTGGGTTCTTGTGTTTGGGATGCAGTCCCTGGGGTGTTGTGTTTGGGGTACGGTCCCTGGGGCTTCCCAGGGGAGGGAAACAGTGGGAACCATTAAACACGGGGGCTTCACAAAAGCCACTTTTAAACAATTCCTGTGGCTGCTGGGTGGTGCGGGGACCCCGAGGCGTTGGGAGGGGCTGGAGGGGGAAGGAGGAGCAGACTTACAGCAGAGGCCAATGGCGAGGAGCGGGAGGGCCGACACGGCCGCTGCGCTGCACACCAGGACGGTCACGTCCATGAACTGCGTGCATCCTTCTTCTGCCGCCGGAGAGAGCGGCAGGGGCAGGGAAACGAGGGAGGCAGGTTGCCACCATGAAAGCACAAACACATAAAAAATAGAAAATAAAATAAGTGAATGATATTGATACCGGATTTTGCTCCCGCCAAGATTTCACTTCCCCGAATCTCCTGGTTTGTTGGATTTGTTCTTGGAGGCCTAGCAGCTGAATTGAAGAGATGTGGGGATTTCATGAGCTGTGTTCTTGGAGGATCTCTGCTCACCGTGGCGGTGGTAGATGCTCTTGATGAGGAAGGTGCTGCTCAGCACCACGGCCACCACGGCCCCTGGCGCGGAGTAGCCCATGGTGCGCTGTGCTGCAGAGGTGCGCAGGAAAAAGAGATGTGGGTCAGTGCCCAGAGGTGTGGGTGCAGGGTTGGCCTCACCAGGCACTGGTAAGGGATCCACCAGCCTGAGTCAGCACAGGAGTTCTCATTTTAAAATGTTAGGAAGGATGTTTTGGGCAGAATAACTTCCCTGTGGACCAGTTTGGTCCATCCTTGGTGGGACCGCTCACCCTTTTTGCTCTTCAGATGGCTGAAATGCATAGGCTGGAAAATCACGGTGGTGGCCCCCAGGAAGTTCACCACGCTGAGGTAGCTCAGGGTGATCTCGGGCAATATGACAGCCAAAGAAGGGCCTGAAAGACAACGGGACAAGGCAGAGACCCTGATGTTCCATTGCCCACCCCCTTCAACACCTGGGCATTACATCCCTCCCCCACCCTCTTCTGACTTCCAGACTTTCCTTGCAGCCTCTCCATTCTCTGATCATTTTACTGTCCTGCTGGGACTCATCCTGGGAAAGGGCTCTGGGAAAAGGGGACTAACTGTATTAATTGTCCTGGGGGGGGGCGGTGTGTAATGCACGTGGTGGTCCAGGCTCCCCCAGACCTGGAGATCACACATGGAGATCATAAATGGAGATCACACATGGATCATGTATTGCTCTGGACAGGTCTGTCCCCCACATTACACGGCATGACTCCCCTGTCCCTCACTGCCTTCCTCTCTGGGCCCCACTGGACTCTGCATCTCCCATGGGGTCTGTCCCCCCTCCCTCCAAACCTTCCCACAGCCCCCTCTGACCTTCCTCCCACATCCAGAGGATGCCAGCGGTGCCATCCAGGATGCAGGCAATGCACACCAGCCCGCAGGTGTAGGAGCTGAGCCACCTCCAGAGCTCCCCCCCTAAAAACCCAGAGCAGAGGGGGGTGACTGCTGTGAGCCCTGGGAATCCTGTGTCAGCCATCACCCCTTCCTCATGGTTAGGTGCAGCCCATCCCCACCCAGATGCTGTAGGATATCCCAGGATCTGGGTGTTCCCAGAGCAATCCTCTTTGCCCTCCCCCACCAGACAAGGGAAATGGGGTCCCGCTCCCCCCAGCTCACTTATCCTGAGCTTTTCGGACTGGCAAACAGGAATAATTAATCCCCACGCTGAGACAACAGCAAAGACCACAGCGATCACTGCAATCCTCAAGGTGTGCTTCAAGCGATGGGAGAGACCTGGAAAAGAGCAACCCCGAGGGGCAGGAGATGGGACATGAGCAGGACCAGCCCCCTGGCTCTGGTGGCCGCAGGGGTCCTCCATTCCATTTATTTGGTTTCATTTATTTGCCAACTGGTGGCCAAATACACTGCATGCAATGTCCAGCCTGGGGTGGGTGCTCCCCACAGGTTTCCTGACCACCCTCCTGCCCGTGTCCTGCTCAGCATCCCCTTGGCCAAGGGCCATCGTTTTGGACCTTCCCCAAGAGGGAACGACCAATCTCCTGCAAGGACTGTGCCCTGGTGGGATCAGAGGCTGGGAATTGCTGCTGATCATCCCAAGATGGGCAGCTCCTGGCAGCAGCATGTGGACAGCGCCTCCGGGGGAGGGCGGCCACACCACGGGCGATGGAGGCTGAGGGATTGGATGGAACCTCTGAGACATCTCCAGGGAAGGGTGGAGGGCAGGAGGAGCAGTGGGTAATGAGACCTTCAATGGTGACCTCCAGGGAGGTTTCTTGCCAGCTGATCCTGTTGCTGGCATTGCAGGAATAGGAGCCGCAGTCTGACTTGGCTGGCCTCAGGTACAGAACACTGTGGCTGCTGGACAGCTGGGAAAGTCTGTCTGAGAGAAGGGGCTGCCCATCCTTCTTCCAGGTGATGGTGTCCACTCTGCCCTCTGCCACCTCACAGATAACCTGGCCAGTGGCCCGAGCCAGGAGACTGTTGGTCCAGAGCTGAGGGCGGGACACAGGCTCTGGAAATGGAACAGAGACCCCAGCACTTCTCTCAGACACAGAATCACAAAATAGTTTGGGTGGGAAGGGACCTTAAAGCTCATCCCTTTCCACCCCCTACCATGGCAGGGACACCTTCCACTACCCCAGGTTGCTCTAAGCCTTGTCCAACCTGGCCTTGGACACTTCCAGGGATCCAGGGGCAACCACAGCTTCTCTGGGGATCTGTGCCAGTGAATGTGACCCAGAGCATCCCTGATGGGCCCTTGGGCTGCAATTGCCACCACAGCATCAGCCACAGTGCGGTCACAGGTGCCTTCCCCTTCGGAAGGCCATCCTGCTGCTGTGCTTTCCAGGACTGTTTTTTTTTTCCCAGTTGAATCACTGCTTTAATGGATGTGGGTAAGTACAGAGCACTTTGAAATGCATCAGGAAATGAGAAAACAGCAGAGAAGGCAGCAGATCCCACTCGGATTGTGTGTGGTTGGAAGGAGAGGTGGGTGGTGAAGGGCTGTGGTGGCATTATGGCCATGGCGTGGTTGGTGAGATAAGCCAGAGCAAATGAAGGGAATTGCTGGCAGCAGTGCTGAGGAGGGACTTGTGGCCATTTCAATGCCTCTTCTCTCTGTGGTGGCAGCTGGCGCCTGCAGAGGGCAAACAGGACAGCCTGGCCTTGAGGGGTGGTGGCTTCTCCAGAAACCTCAGCTGCATTGGCTCTGCCAGGTGTCCCCTGGCAAAGTGCTGGGGAGAGGGACCCTGCAGGTGGCAGAGTCACAGCAACGCACCAGTCCCTCTGTTATCCCTCTGCTTCCTCCACCACCCGCCCAGTTCCTCCATCCTCACACCTGTCCCTGCATCAGCCCCATCACCCTTCTAGTCCCTCCATCATCCTACCAGTCACTCTGCCATCCCTTTATCCTCCCACCAGTCTCTCCATCCCTGCATTGAAGTGTGGGAGACAAGGGATGGAATTGCCTTTCCAGGATGGAACTTGTCCCTCTGTCCCAGCCAGGCCCCTGGAAGGTCTCACTGGGCAGCACTTCCAGATTTGTTCCCCTAGGACAGGTTGGGAACCTCTTTCAAGATCTCTTGCTGCTGTCTCCACACATGACAGGTGCAAACATGCTCAGGACTGGCCTTTGCTCAAATCCCCTCTCCAACCCCTTTGCCCTGGTGCTTGGTCCATGTACAGACAGATTCTGCTTGGATCCATCACCCTGCTCCTCCCTCCCACACCCTCCACTCACGGAGCACTTCCAGCTGGATTTCCAGGCTCTTCCTGTCTCCTGTGTTGACAGTCACTCTGTAGGTGCCACTGTCACTTTCCTGGACATCCTGCAGCAGCAGAGATCCATTGGACGGATGGAAAACGGCTCGTCCTGCATAGGGAGCGTGGATGGCTGGGGCGTGGGCCCCCCCCTGGTGCTGCAGGATGGGCTGGGGGCCGGTGCCATTGAGGAATTCCCAGCACATGGAATCGCTGTGGGTAACGTTGTCTGGCCCAGGGAGCAGCACCGAGGATCCCACAGCAGTGGCTCTGTGGACAGCTCCCGCTGCTCCCAGAGCTGGAGGGAATGACACCAACAGCCCTGGAGGGAAGAGAGGGGCTGGAACAGCTGCTCTGGGAAAAAGTGTCTCTGCCCATGGCAGAGGAGTGGAATGAACTTCTCCTACCTGAGTTTTTGTTGTACTCACCCAATTTCCACATCTCATTCCCAATTCAGAGAACCCTGGAAAGGTTTGGGTTGAAAGGGAGCTCAAAGCCTGTCTCATTCCAGCTCTGCCATCTGCAGGGACACCTTCCACTAGACCAGGCTGGTCCAAGCCCTGTTCAGCCTGCCTTTGAACACTTCCAGGAATGGGGCAGCCACAAAATTCCTGGTCTTGTTTGGGGCTGAAGTTGTCCACATGCCCCCCACAGGATTTCTGCCCAGACTTTCTGGGCTTGTCACAACTTGGGCTCTGGCAGGTGCTCAAGGACTTATGGAGGAGCTGCTGTGGGAAGGCCACAGCTGCCAGACCCCCATCCCCAGTAAAGAGGATTCCAGGAGAGAGGAGAGGGAGGGGAGCTTCCCCAGCCCCTGTGGCTCCAGAGCAGGGCAGAGGCCAGGGATCCTCACAAGCTGTGTTTGCTCTCGGCCCTGTCTCAACCTGCCCTGATAAGCACCTGTTCACCTGCATTCCCACTGCACCTGCCAGGCAAACTGCCCTGGAAACTCCTGCTGCTCCCACTGGGGATGGTGCAGCGCAGGTGGGAGAGAAAAGAAGTGGGACAATCCAGGTAAAGTCAAGTTCATCAGGTGATTTTAATTTCTCACTCTTATAGCCTTGAAACGCAGCTGTTTTCATGCCCTCCTGCCCCCCCCAGACTGTAGATGTGGAGGAAGAAAATACAATTTAATCATTAAAAATTCTTATTATCTGAAAAATTTCATTTTTCTGCTGAGAAAACACTGTTTACAGAGAACAGAACAATGAGCTGAAGGAAAGAGGAAAACACTTCATCTTTTGCAGCTGCAATGGCCAAAACTCATCCTACAGACACTGAGAGCTCACTGACATCATCCCAAAATCAAGCTGTAGGGTAATGGGCTTCCTTTCCATTTTAGATGCTCGTCCTGAAAATCTTTTTGCATTTGGATCTAGCACAGAGCAAGTATGGCTGCCCCATTCCTGGAAGTGTTCAAGGCCAGGCTGGATGGGGCTTGGAGCAGCCTGGGGATAGAATGGGAGGAACTTCAAGGTCCTTTTCAACCCAAACCCTCCTGTTATTCTATGGTTTGTGTTTCAAAGCAGCCAGTGACAATTTAAAGGAGCACAGTGAAAATGCTCACACGAGTTTAACACAAATAAAATCTGTGTTTTTAAAAACATCAAATATTTTTACATATCTATTTTTAACACAAACACAGATATTGACATATATACCGATATTTATGTGTGAGTACATCTATCAGCCCCACTATAAATCTGGCTGCAGCAGACTTTTATCCCCGGAGCTGTGCGTGGCTCTTCCACCACCTCTCCCCTTGGGCAAACACGCCTTTGCCTTCCAGGTTAAACGTTTTACCCACCTAAATCCCCGGCCCGGAGCTCCCCACGCTCGGCTCCAAAGGGCTTTGGAAGAGGCGAGGAGCCCAGCCCAGCCCAGCCCGGGCTCTCCTTACCTGCGAGGAGCACCGAGGTGGTGCCCAGCAGCTCCGCGGGACGGCACAGCAGCATCTGCCAAGGGAAAATAGCCCCGGATAGCCCCGATTTCAGAAATCCCCTCACAGAAATTCCGCGCTGTGCTGAGAGCAGCAGGTGAGGCGGTACCGTGGGTTTGCAGCCTGGGACGGAACCCGGTGCCGCGGGTGTTCCCAGCCTGTTTTCCTGCCGATGGCTCCTCTCCCTCCGCGCCGATTCCCCTCCCAGGCTCCTCCCGGGAGTGGCAGCGGCGGCAGCTCCCGCTCCTGTCCCCGCTCCCCCGGGAAATGGAGCTGCCCACGGCTCCGGCACCGCGCTGGGATCCATCGGCGGCTCCCGGCTCTGCCGGCACGGCCGAGGGGGTCCCACAGGAATGGAAATTACAGGGGGCAGCCCAGGTCATTTTCATGCCCCAGGGCCAGAAGATCCGTCCCTATCCCTTTCCCACAGCTCAATCCTCTCCCAGAGCCTGCAGCAGAGTTGGAACTCGCCCCCAGCCCGGTTCTGAGGGGAGCAGGGGTTCGGTCTGGCTCTAAAACACCTGAGAGCAGCTTTTTCCTCCCCGCCCTTGAGGTGTGCTGGGATCATCTACATCCCACAGGCTTTCTGCAAAGGGAATTTCAGTTTACAGGAGGGATACTCCTGGGACCAGGACCCAGGGACCTCATTTTGTTACATCTGTATCAAAATAACGGAATCCCAGACCAGTTTGGGTTGGGAGGGTCCTTAAATCCACCCCGTTCTACCCTCCAGCCATGGGAAGAGATCCCTTCTACTGGACCAGGTTGCTCCAAGCCCCAAATGAGGGAAGCTAAAAATGGAAACACTTTTCAGCTGGGCTGGAAGCAGCTTCCCCCGGTTTTATTTGAGTCTTGTGAGGGACCGGAGGCTCTTGGTGGCACCAGAGGGGGCCAAGGGGGATGCACTGAAAGCTGCACCTGCACAATCCTGAGAGCTGGGAGTGAGCAGAGGGCTCTGCAGTGCACAGGGGGGAAATGGGAAGCTCTGGGAGACACTGGAGGGAAATTCATGTGGCCAGCAGGTGAATGGGGAGGGTTTGGTTTCACTGCAGGGCTGAGGACTCTGGGGAACCCCAAAAGCTGGAGGAGGGGCTGAACTGCAGAGCCAAGAGGAAAGGGAGGAATTGGGGTCCCTGTGGGACAAGCCAGCAAACAGGGATGGGAGTGGAGCCAGCTGAAGCCAGCTCGGTGTGAGGGAGGGACACACTCGGGCTGCACGGGGTGAGGGACAGACGGCCCCAGCGGCAAAGGGGACCCATGCCGGGCCCTGGAATGTGCAGATGGGAACGGAGGATCCCGGGAGACAGCAACACCCGCCAGCCTCTCTCCGGGTTCCCTTCGCTGCGCTGGCCTCACCTGCCTTCAGACCAGCCCCAGGGTCCTGCAGGACCCGCAGGTCCCCCAGACCGACATCTCCAATTCTCTCACATCATCCCCACCCTCTGAGCCACCCTTCGGTACGGCGGGCACCACATCCCACAGCTCCTAAAAAACGTTCACAGCCACAGAGGCTTTGAACACCAATTCCTGGTCTTCTCCAGAGGGATGGAGGGAGAGCAGCGGCACGAACTGCACCGGCAGCACCGGGGGCCCCGAGCCCGCCCGGGATGGGACTCGTGGCTTTTTGAAACACGAATTTCTGGCATCTTGTGCCATCGTGTGGCCAGAGAAGGGCCCGTGCAGCGGCACGGGCTGCGGGGATGCGGGAGGGGGTGCGGGATGCCGGGGCTGGCTCAGCCCAGCCCGAGGGTCCCGCCCGCCCAGGACGCGCTGGAGGAGGGCGACTTCCAGCAGGGAATGCTCAGACACTGCGAGCAGAACCTTGTGTTCTTTCCTTGGCTGGGGAAGGGAGTGGCTTTGTCCCCCTCCAGAACTGGAGGTGAAAGAGGAGAGATTCTCTTTCTTTTGCTGGGATCACTCCAGGAGTCTCCCCACTGCCGCCACCTGGCTGCACCACTGCCACCTCTCACCTTTGTCCCAGGGCCCCGGTGACACTTCTGATGGCAAATACCCTTTCTGTGAGCAAACCATTCTCATTTTATACAATCTTTTATTAATATCATTGTGATTATTGCGATTTCTTCAGTAAATTGTGACTCCAACTCAGAACTTATAGTATTTTTCTTCCACTATGGAAAGGGGTTGGCTGGAGGGGGCTTAATTTTCCTGCTGAGTTTTAAAATTGGTTCTACCAGGATCCAAGGCTGCCATTGGAGCTTTACCTGACAGAGGGCAGCTCCCCTGGCACCACCTGCCCAGCCTGGGCTTGGAAATCCCTTTGATCCCTGCTGACTCCCAGGGGCTCACTGGGGATGGGAAGCACTGGGGCAGGAACACCGGGACTGGGAGCATCAGGGAGCTCAGCCCACAGCAAGAGCAGATTTCAGGACTGTCTTGGCACCACGATCTCTACATTCAGCGTTTGGATTAAACAAGAGCAGCAAGTTCAGCACCTGTGCACCTGCACTGCCCCTGCCCTGAGGACACAGAGCACCTCACACAGCACAGCCAGGGGTGAAGGGGCCCAGCCCTGCTTTAAGGTCTGGTCAGAGCAGAGGGAACAAGCCAAAAAATATGGCAGAATGAAAAATGTTTAACAGCAGGATTTGCTTTTGTTCCTTACCCTGTGGCACTTCAGCATTCCAGATCCCAGCTCCCAGGAGCTGAAAGGCACCTCTGAGTTACATTCAGAGGAGGAGAATTTTGGGAAAAAAATATAACCAGAGTGAGTTTCATGCACCAGAGAGTATGATGATGACCTAACACCAATTCCTTAAGAAAGGACGGAAGAGGAGGCGCAGTGGGAAATTTGTCACAAATCCTGGGGCTGCTGAGTGTTGCCCTCAACACAAGTGCAGTGCAACAGGCAGAGGGAACAGCAGCATGGCAGTCCTGGAAGTCAAGGAAAAGTGGGAATTCCATCCCTCATCTAACATCATCATCTCTGCTTCACAACATGCACATCTTGGTGCTTCCCTTTTCCTTCTCTAACCTAAACCTTCTCAGAAATGCTCGAAGTACACCAGGATCTCTCCAGGCCGTCTCTCAGGCAGCTTGGCTGCTTCATCAGTGATAAGAGACAAGATCCCAGAGATTTCCATTCTGCTCTGCTAAAAGTCCTCTAAAACTGGCAGTTGGAAAAAAAAGGCCAAACAGGGACTCCTGAAGGCACTTGCTTGGAGGAGCACTTACTGTGATGGGATTAACCACAACTGAGCCACCCTGGCTGGGAGGACCAGGCTGGGAGCATGGACAGCAAGAGCTGCCTGTGCTCAAAGGCAGAGTGTGGTCCCAAAAAATGGTACCACAACCTTTGGTTTCCACCTGCCCCCTCACCTGAGCAGGCCCTGGGAGCTGCTTGGAGAGGGTGGAGGTGCCTGAGGTATTGCAGTGTCTTTGTCGTGGTGAGGCACCGGCACAGAGGGCCCGGAGCACCTGGGGAGGCACCAGCCCACCTGGCCTGGTGTGGAGTGGGGCTGGGGGCTCCTGCCTCTCCTGGGGGTGGCACTGAGGGGCTGCTGGCCTCTCCCAGAAGTGGGACTGGGGGCTGCCAGCAACTCCCAGAGGTGAGTCTGGGGGCTGCCTGCCTCTCCTGGCAGTGGAAGTGGGAGGGTCCTGCCTCTCCCAGAGGTGGGGCTGGGGGCTGCCTGGCTCTCTGGAGGGTGGGCTAGGCCTGCAGCCCCAGCAGGCGGGCAGTGTTCAGCACGTCGTCCCTCGTCAGGTAACACCCACAGAGCTGCCGGTACCCGGTGAAAGCCTCCCGGCCGTGCAGGACACGCCAGTTATCCACAAACAGAACCTGCAGGAAAGGGAAAAGGTCAGGAGGACAGCAACCACAGCAGGCAGGGCCAGGAGCCTCCAGCAGGGCAGGTCCTGGGGATCCCTGGACACTGGAAGAGCAGGTAAGGGTGTACCACAGAGGGCAGGAGCCTCCTGTTTCCACATTGGCACAAGTGAGGCTACAGCCAGCTGTTCCACAGGATCCAGCACAGCTCTTTCACCAGCTCTTTATGGAGCCAGCCTAGAAACACATTTTGGGGTTTCTTTGCCTTTCTACTGGAGAGGAAATAGTTCATCAGCAATAGACAGTGGCCAACATATCACTGAATCCCAGAATACTTGGGTTGGAAGGAGCCTTAAAGCCCATCTTGTTCCACCCTCTGCCATGGGCAGGGACACCTTCCACTCTCCCAGGTTGGTCCAAGCCCCATGGAACCTGGATTTGAACACTTCCAGGGATGGGGTAGCCCCAACCACCTGCCTCTGTGGTGTCACTTACCCATGTAAGGGCTCAAACATAACCTCAGAACTGTAATTTCTTCTGGAAGAAGTGAAAGCATGAACATTGTGTGTTCTGGCCTCTCTGCTCCTGAGGATTCTCATTTCAGTGGCTGGAAACTGGGACTAACTTTCCTCTGAGGCAGAGCTTGAACTAAACATCTCTGCCTCACCTGGGAGCTCATACTGCTTTAGGACAGCAGAAAAACATGCAGAAGCCACTACTGTTAACACTGGAGCACCCAGAACAAGGAAAACTGCTGGATATGGCAGTGCCCAGACACCGGCACACCCATGGAGCATCCTGCCCTTCTCCCTGTGCCAAACCCACGGGATTTAGCTCCCAGTCCCACCCTGGACCAGTGCTAGAGGATGCAGCTCCAGGTCCCACCTTGCCTGGCTTCAGCTTGACCCAGAGCTCGTTGTCGGGCCGGCGCAGCTCGGCGGTGAGGGCGCGGTGCGCGTGGTACCAGCGGCGCACCACGTCATGGGGCACCGTGTTGATCACGGCACGGTCGTAGTTGTTGTACCTGCGGGGAGAGGAGAGACAAGAGATTGCCCAACGTGGCTCCAGGTGCTTCCAAGGGAACCTCAGGAGCCTGTGGGATTACTGGGTAATTTAAAGGAGGCTGCAGAGGTGACCAGAGAGGTTGTGCCGCCAGCACAGAACTTTGGGAACACAGCACTGAGGGCAAGAGAAGTTTACTATCAAGTGTACACCTGTTCTTCCTGGTTTTCCATGGAAGGACATGGCAAGACTGAGAGCTGCTTAGAATAAAAGTGCAAAGCAGTGCCGGACAATGTCTAGAACTGAGGCAAACTGGAGTTTCAAAAACCAGCCCAAGTTCCCTTTGGAAGGGATCACTCCGCACTCTCCTGTTCCCTGTGTGCCAGGATAGTTTCTAGAGGCTTCTACAGAGAAGGGCTAAATTTTTCTGCATCTCACATAGAATGAGATGAGAGCTTGGAGCTGAAGGGAGAATACCAGGAGTAAAAAATCAAAGTTCACACTGACACCCATCTTTGCATCAGTGGTGCTGAGGCTTCCTCTAAAGTGGGAGGAATACAGGGTGTTCCTGTGGTTTCATCCCTGCTCATCAAAGATACATTGGTTTTCAGCCCATGGAACGTTCTGGAAAACCATGACCACAATGCCCTCTCCTCCCCAGAGGCCTCCTGGCCATTACCTGATGAGGTAAAGCTCGTTGTTCCAGGGGTAGACATTGAGCACCGGCCCCACTCCGATCATGTGGTTGTGGCAGCCGCCCACGTTCTCCACGTACTCGTGTTTGAGGGGCACCTTGGCCAGCAGCTCGAAGTGCTCCGGGGCCTGGTGCAGCACCCGCTCGGCCGCGTGGAACCCATCCACCAGCAGTGTCCGCCCGCCCGTGCCCTCGTGCTTCAGGCAGTGGAACACCTGGATGCTGCACGGAGACAGAATCCAAGAGCAATGACCTTGGCTGCCCATCCCCTGGGCACAAAGTGCTCCCTGAGGACACAGCCAGGTGTCCCTGCTGCTTCTCCAGACCCAATCCCACATGTTTTGCTGGGTGAGGAGGCAGCAAACTGCCTGTGCTGCATCCCAAACCTAGTGACACGAGTCTGGGGACTTCAGGAGCTGCAGGATGAAGGCTGTGTCACTCAAAATCCAAACCCAAATGGCTGCTCCATTCCTGGAAGCATCCAAGGACAGGCTGGATGGGGCTTTGAGCAGCCTGGGATAGCGGAAGGTGTCCCTGGAGCAGCACGTACCCACAGGGCTCCTGGAAGTAGGTGGTGTCTGTGTGCCGGTCCAGGGCCAGCTTGGTGTAGGCTGTGTCTCCGCGGGAGAAGTCAGAGGTGAAGTACCACATCCTGCCATAAATGGTCTCCCTGGAAAAGAGATGGGCAGCTATCATAGGTCAGTGTCTGGGTAAGGCATATCCTCCCCTACATTTGAGTTATTCCCCTCTGTCCCATGCACAGAGTGATTAAAGCAGAACAACTTCACAAAATTCAGATTGTCAGGGATGGTGCTTCTAATCTCTCTTCTGGTGTTCACCTCCTCTCTTTCCTCCCCAAAAGACTGGTGATGATGAGTCTTCCCCTCCACAACCACTGATGTTTCCATACCAACCATCATCCCCAGTCATGGAAGTGACACAAGGAGGTGCCTAAGTGCAGCCAGCCCTTACTTGTATCCACACAGGGTTGCCCAATAATTCCATTTCTTCTTCCCAGTATCCTGTTTTCACTACCTCCCCCCTCCAACATGCACAGGAGGGAAGCGACACCAGGCAAGGCCAAACAGCACTCAGGGGCTACAGGGAGAGGGTCCCTGGAGACAAAAGCTGGCTGGCTGTTCCCTGGAGCCCCTAGTTTCCATTTGAAGTGACTGTTCATTAACAGGAATCCCTCCTTTTCCAACAGCCCAGACAAATCAAACTGTTTCTACAGCTTGGATAAAGCCCTGAGCCCAGCCCCTGGCATACCATGCTGGCAGTGCTTTACACAAACCCAACACCAACAGCTCTCACTGTTTTTCTCCAGCAAGAGCTCCAACTGGTCTTTGATCTCCCTGGCTCCCAGGGCCAGGCTGCCCTCACGACCCCTCAAGTCATAACAGGAAATGTCTCTCCTTGCAAAGCCCTGCTCTTCCCAGCCAGCCACTTCCTTCAGTCCCTCCTCTCTGCACAGTCCCACTGTCACAAAAGTCATGGGATGCTCTAGGGGCAGCTCAATGAGTGAGTGATTCACAGCTCTTCCATAAAGGAGGGTGGATCCCACAGTAGGATCCTCCATCCCAGGTCCAGGGGAGCAGCCAGAGCATTTGTCTGCAAACCAGGCCATGCCACACAAAACACAGGACAAGGAAGCAGCAGCTTTCCAAACAGAAAGAAAACAAGTTTATCCTTCCCAGGATAGCCTAGATACCTGATTATGCTGATCCTCTTTGCCAAGATTTCCGTGTCTTCTTTGGTGGGAGTGACATTCTCCACAAAAGCAATCCCGTACAACAAGAAGTTCTGCAGGAATTCCTTCAGACCCTCGTCTGTCTCCAGGAAGCTCTGGCAGTCGATGGAGGGGACCTGGGCTTGCTGGTAGATCTCAGCATTCCAGAGGATCCGGGGGTGCATGACCTGCTGCTTCTGCCCCTCGTAGCTGTTCCTTGCCAGCCACTCCAGCCCATACCGTGTGACGTGTCCATCCGGCCCTGGCACAGGGACAAGGGCAGAGTCACCAAAATCCCACTGGCCAGCCTGGCATCGTGGCACCTGTCAGCCCAGGACAGGCCTCACCCTTGTCACCTGTCTGGGGATGGGTCCTTTGCAGCCTGCTGCCACCTGAAATATGACCTGAAAGGCCACAAGTCCTACAGGTGTTATCACTGCTGCCACAACTCCAAATTCAGGGCAGCTGCTGCAACCCTCTCCAAATTCCCAGCTAACTGTTGCATCTGCAGTGGTTCTGGCTTTTGTTGACAGGCCTAAAAGGACAATCAAAGCCCTGAAGTCAAGCCCTCAAATAAAAGTAAGCCCCACCAAAAGGAAGAAAGCAGCTGGGAAAGTGAGGAGAAAGGACAGAGAACAGGCATGGTGAGCAGGGCTGACAGCTGCTCACAGAGAACAGGGAAGGAAAAGAAAAGCAACCATGTCATGCCCCATCTGTTCACCACCTGCACTGCTAGGGGAGTTTGACCAACCCAGGCACTGCATACACACAAGAAGGGCTGGGGCAGGAGAACCACACCACTTTGATGCAGAGGTGTGTTTACAGTGAGAGCAGTGTTTAAAACCTGCTCACGGCTCAGTGTCTTCCCAGATCTGGGGGTAATGCTGTCCATCAGCAGGCACAGGAGGGCACAGGTGTTCAGGACTCACAGGTGAGGAAGAGCGTGGTCTCATCCACCCGCACAGCCTGGGGCTGGATGGCCAGGTCCACGCTGGCCGTGTCCAGGCTGCGCTGCTTGGTCTTGGCGTTGTAGCAGGAGGCGGAGCGGCAGTGATCCCGCAGCCACACAAAATCCAGGCGCATCACGGTGCTGCCGTACCTCAGCTCTGCCAGGGATGGGAGCAGAGGAGGCTTTGGGGCAACAGGGAGGACAAACAAAGCCAAGAATTGAAGCCCAGAGCCCACATTGTATCATCCCAATTACAGGGGATACAGTGGTATCCCTTGACGTAAATTGTCACAAGAGGAAAACCTGGCAGAGGATCTTATCAAAGGCCTGGCTCCTTTGCTTTGGAGCCACTGTGTAAAATGCTGAGAAATTCCCTTTGCTTGCAAGTGACTCGGAGTACTGAGATCTCACTGGCCTCAGCTGCCAACCCTGAACAAGGCTGGGCAGCAGAGGTGGGCACACACCAGAGCCAAGGGGGGCTGTGCCAGGGAAAGCCTGAGCATGGAACAGAAAATGGTGCCTGACAGGGCACGGCTCAGACAGTTTTTGTCCAGGAATCCCTGGATTTCATTACTTATTTAGCAGTGCCTCACTTATCATAGAAGACAAGGCTGCTCCATCCTGCCTTTGGGAATTCCAGCAGGGAACATGAAACGGCCCCCAGCGTGCATCCCTGTGACGCAGGCTATTTCAGAAGGAAAACACACATCATTCCAGGGGACAAGGGTGGAATCCCTCCCTGCTGTCCCTGGGCAGAGCAGGAGCACCCTCACCCAGCACACCTACCGAGATGGTCTCGGTGCAGCTCCCAGGCACAGCAGGGGGACGCTGGGGCTGTGGGGTGGCAGCGTGCAGGGACAGCCAGGATGGGCCTGGGGCCCCGGGGCAGCCATGGCCAGTGATGTCCAGAGCTCCCACGCCGCCCCCGGAGCAGGCACGCCAGCCTCTGGCACCACATCCTGCCAGTCAGGAGAGAGGGAACAAGGTGACTTGGATGTGATACTCTGTCCTAAACCCCAGCAGGAACAGCCCTGAGGAGACACAAAGGACATACCAGGATCCTGTGAGGGTGGGCAGGCCCTGGCACAGGGTGCCCAGAGAAGCAATGGCTGCCCCTGGATCCCTGGAAGTGTCCAAGACCAAGCTGGACACTGGGGCTTGGAGCCACTTGGGCTCGTGGAAGGTGTCCCTGCCCATGGCAGGGGGTGGAATGGGATGAGCTTTAAGATCCCTTCCAACCCAAGCCATTCCATGATTCTGTGATTTACCAGGCAAAGCCAATCCAGGAGAGACAGCTGTGTTCAACACTCTTGTGCAAAACAGTGGCAAAGCCTCATCTCTGAAGGTCTTGTCCCCCCTCCAGCATTCCCAGTTTGAATTCACCATTCCTGGATGGAATTGCAGCAATAGGGGAAGCAAAGTGACCTTGGTTAGGGAAGCAATAACAGAGGAATCTGGTAATTAGGCCAGTTCTAGAAAAAGCAGGCAAAACAATGAGGAGGAGGAGGAAGATCTCTGCTGCTGGTGAAGGACACAGCTGGCATGAAGGAGAAACCACCATGATTAATTTTAGGATAGAGGTTAGAAGGCGATTTCTCCAAGGGAAATTTGCAACAACTCTTCAGTGCAAAGAGCAAGGGCAAAAACCTGACAAGTTTTAAGAGATGATGCCTCAGTCTAAATGCCTGTCATGTTTATGAATTTCTGGGGGCCAGGTCTAAACCCAGCAGGATTTTAACAGCACTTTGAAGTGCACTGAAATGTGGTCTCTCTGGATAAGACACAGGCTCAGAAAGCATTTCTTATCCTAGACTTCTGATTTTCCTTCATTTTCTTATCTGGAGAGTCCAGGCACTGGAGCTCTGGCTGTCCAAGCTGCTTCTGCTCTGCAGAGACCTTAAAAGCTGCTGATAACAACCAAATCCACAGAGGTGCCACATTCCCAGCAGCAACTTGTTAAGCAGGGATAAAAGAATGCAGACATCCCTAGGGAGAAAAAGTGGGAATGTTTCTGAAGAGAAGGTTTGAGATGAAGGCACACTGACACACTTCAGCCCTGGAGTCCTTTCCATGAGAAATTTTCCCAACATTCAATCTAAATCTCCCCTGGCACAGCTTGAGGGTGTTTCCTCTTGTCCTATCCCTTGTTACCTGGGAGAAGAGACCAAACCCCCTGGCTCCAGCCTCCTTTTCCAAGATATCCAGTTCCTTTTCCTGCTGCCCAGCTTTGAAAATCTGCTATAGGAAGAGGAATGAGCCTCATCTGACACACAAATCTCATAACCAAGAGAAGAAACCCTACAGCTACAAAACCCAGGAGCTGCCCCTGATTTTTATCAGCTTTAAAATCTTAAAGAAATTATTTAAATCCCTGAACCAACAACTCACAAAGCTTATCTGAGAGAGGGAAAGTCTGTCCAGTTTGGCTTTTGGATCCACTATCCCAGTGAGGGGTAGAAAACAAGGAATCTTGCCTGCACACACACACAGGACCCAAAATGCCAGGAAAAGGCTCACCCACAAATCCATCAGCACATGGCCTGTGCCTGGGCCAGCTCCAGCCTTAGTTTGATCTTTCCACACACATTTCTTGGCTCTCCTCCTCTCCCAGTATCAAAACTGAGAAGGAAATTAACACAGGTAATGGGAAGTGACCCAGATAATTAAACCTAATCAGGGAGAACTTGTGTTGCTCTTCCTGGAAGAAAACACCACAGGCAGCCCAGTGAGAGCTTTAAATTCAATCTTTCCAAGACGTACTAAAACTAAGAGGCATTAAACCCCCAAAAAATCTCTATGATTAGGGAGGATTTATAATTTTTGTTGTTTCATCAGAGCTAACAGCTGAATGAGCTACATGAACAGCAAACTCTCTTCCTGCATCTCCTGCTACCTCACCTTTATGCTTTATGTAGTCCAGACACATGGGCAGCAGTGAAATGAGAGAATTCCAGACAAGATTTCCCTCAGAATTCAAAGCAAAAGGGCAGGAGGGAGCAGACATTAAATGCTCAGTGCATAAATGCTCAGTCATACACACGGTGGGTGACACAGGACCCACAGGGTGAAGGAGAGAACAGTGCTGGAAGGAAAAAGAGAAACCTCAAATCTATTGTGATTTGAGGAATTCCCATCAGTCTTTGGAGAGAAAGGACAGGAGAAGGTGTGGAAGGAGCAGAAAGGAAGGCTGGGTTTCACAAGGGTTAACCCTAACCCTAACATCACAGTTTGTCTCACAAGAAACATTTCAAGGAAACAAAACTGGGTTTAACCTCTCTGAGAAAAAGCCACAGTCCCCATTCTGGCCAAAGGAAATGGTGAAAAAAATGAGCAACCAAATAGTTTCAGCAATGGGAACACCTAAGAAAGGAGAAACCCACAAACAGGGGTTTCACCAGCTTTTAGCCAAACCCTCCAGGGCATGGGATGACCCTGCTGCCCTCCCTGCCCTGCACCAGCCCTTCCAGCCTGTTTGTCCAGATCCTCTGAAAAAAAAAAAAAAAAAGGTGTTTTCTATGAAAAAAACACCTCAAACATTCAACAACTGCTCACACTCACTCAGTTTTTACTTCTGGAAGCACCTGGCTGGAACCAAGGTTTCTGTTCCATATGGAAGAGGGAGCTGCCAGAAGCACAACAGTCCAAAGTGAGGGAAAGGAATTTGGCCTTTGATCCTCTGGGATCCTTTAACCTGACAGTTCTCTGCAGGAAAGGAACACCAAGAAAAAGAAATTTGCAAAGGCTGAGCTGCCCTGAGGACTCTGCCAGAGCCAGAGGAGCGAAGAGTACAAGGCCAGGTGACAAACCAGATCCCCCAGGATGGCAGCACCTCTTGGACAGGACACAGGCAGAGTTTAACAGCCTGAGATGACTCAGTTAATTACAATTAATTACCACAGAGACAAAAAGCAGACTGGCTATTCCCTGCTGAGCTCCTGCCCTCACCCTGCAGTCAACTCCATCAGATCTCAGCTGTCAGGAACCAGATTCCTCTTCCAGCCCTTCCCCACATGGGATTTCAATGAAATTAAGGAGCTAATAAAGACATCCCAGGCACTGCCAGCTTCACAGCTACTTCATTTTCCTGGAAGCAAAGGGAATTATCTGCTCACCCCATGTTTCACGCTGACCACCTGATGGCAGGCCCCATTCCCAGAACCTTATTCCAGCCTCCTGTTTGCATTTCTCCCAAGCAAAGCCTTCCCAGGCCATGCAGCTCAACAGAAACAAGTTCTAATTCTGTTGTTTTTTTTTTTTTTTTTTTTTTTTTTTTTTTTTCCAGCAAAGCAGCCAGCCCTGATGGTAGAACCCCCCCAGAGGAGTTACTCCAATAAACTCCTATTGCTAAATCACTCCATACTCTGGGTCCTGCCCGGGCAAAGAGGAGCCAGGCAGGGTGGGGTTGTGTTTTTCCAGGGAATGACGGAAAACAGCTCTGCCCGAGAGCTGCAGCCTTTCATTCCCTTTCGCTGGGACCGTAATTCCCGTGTGAGCCCGGGCCTGGCATTACCTGGGACACTGGAACGGCGGAGCTGCGGGATGGCGGAGCGCGGTTCGGGCGGGCTCGGGATGCTGAAGGGATGGCGGAGGGGCTCAGCCGGAGGGGCTCAGCCGAGGGAATTCCGCAGGGTCAGCGCCGCTGCCCCGGGCTCTCCGCCGCTCCTTGCCCCTCCTCCGCCTCCCTGCGCCCACCAGGCCGAAAACGCCGCTCGGAGCTTTCCCACATCGGCCGCTGCTGCCCGAGGGAACCGGCGTATGGGTGACCCTGGAAAGAGGGAAAAAACAAGGAAAAAAGAAAGCTACGCTGCAAACGGGTCCCTGTCCGAGGGGGCCCAAGCGCAGTCCCCGAGCCCCGCGGGCAGGACCAGCCCCGCTGCGAACTCGGGGGGCTGGGGGGCACAGCGACCGCCACCCACCTCGGCGGCTCCCCGTTGCCCTGGCGCGGCCCCGGTGCCTCGGAGCGGCGTTGCCGGGCCCCAGAGCCCGCAGGCGGCGGCGGGGCCGGGTCAGGAGCGGGGCTGGGGCCGCCTCAGGCCGCCCCGGGGCGGGGCCGCCGCCGCCATAGAGACACGCGGGGCAGAGCGTCCGCAAACCATAGAGCCGCGGCGGGACGGGGCCGCCGGCAAACGGGACCGGACCGAGACAGGACGGCGCCGCCCCGGGAGACGCCGCGGCTCCGGAGGCCTCTCCGGTCCGGGAGGCCGCGGGACGAAGCGCCGCAGGCGGCACGGAGCTCGGGGAAGGGGATGGAGCGCGGCGCACGCCCCACGGGGACGCGCGGGTGCCACCAGCCCCCGGACAGCGCCGGCCGTGACGGGCTCGGGCACGGAGCGGTGCTGCGGAGTGGCGCCCCCTGGCGGGCAGGCGGGCACTTGGACAGCGAGAGGCGCCGCGCTGCCCCGTCCCTGTCCCTGTCCCCGTCCCTGTCCCTGCCACTGCCTTGCCCCATCCCTGTCCTCGTCCCTGTCCCCGTCCCTGTCCCTGCCACTGCCTTGCCCCATCCCTGTCCCTGTCCCCGTCCCTGTCCTCGTCCCCGTCCCTGTCCCCGTCCCTGTCCCTGCCTACCCCTTCCCCGTCACTGTCCTCCCTTCTCCCGTCCCTGTCCCCGTCCTTCCCCGCTGCAGCCCATGCGGTGCCGGGGATACACACATCCCCTTTTGGGTTACTAAGCGCTGATTTTCATCCAAACCGGCACACTGGCGTGCGCGCCGGGCAGGCGGCAGGTCCCCGCTGGAGGGCTGCCTTGGCCCGGCGGTGGCGACCGCCGCCCCTCGGCCCCCTTCCACCACCCCCGGTCCCGCAGCACGCCCGACCCTGCCCTGCCGCCGCCTCTCTGGAGAGCGTTCTCAGCCCCGAAGATGCCCCGGAGCAGCGCGGGGAGGACCCGCCGGGACCCTCGGGGCAGTGGCTCCGGTCCCTGGAGCTCCGGCTTGCTCTGCAGCACGAAGCACCTGCAGGGACTGAGTTGGTGGATCAGAAAAAGCTCCAGACCCGGCACTGGGAGAGGCAGGTGGCACTGGGGAGAATAGATGACACGTGGGGACACAGGAGCTCTGGGAGTGGTTACCTGGGGATTAGGATGAACCTGTCAGACACAGACAATTCCAGAATGGTTTGGGTTGGAAGAAACCCTAAAGCTCATCCTGTTCCAACTCCCTGCCATGGGCAGAGACACCTTCCACTATCCCAGGTTTCTCTAAGCCCCATCTAAACTGGCCTGGAACAGGGGACATCCTAGGGACATTCTAGGGACATCCTGCTCTGTGCTTAAACGTGCTGGTGCCTCCCTGGGCAGGGAATAGGGCAGGATGAGGTCTCAGCGGCGCCTCCCCGGTACCTGTGCAAGCAAACCGCCCCAGCGAAGCACTGGGAAATACTCCCCAGAGCCGTGCCGGAATTTCCATGCCTGGTTTTCCAAGATCCAGGTGTTCTGATTCTTTCCAGTTTCCCTGCCGTGGGTATGGGGGCAGCGGAGTCTCTCGCTGTCGCTGTCCTGGCAGCGAGGGGACGCGCTGGTGCCACCGCGGATTCCTGATTTCCGAGTGTTTTTCAGGAAACGGGTGGGGGCGACGCCTGGAACAGGCAGAGGAGCTGTCGGGGATCTGCTGCTTCCCAAAACCTCGGTGCAGCTCCCGCGGGAGATAAACAAGTTAGTCACTGGGTGAGCTCACGGCAAAGGCATCCCGGCCTCCATGAGAATTTGTCACAGGCCCTTCCCGGGGTGCGATCGTGTCCCGGTACCGGCTCCCGGGAGGAGGCAGCGCATGCGATTAGCAGCCTCGTGCTCGGGCAGTGCCCGTCGCCTGTCCCTCGGTCCTTCCTGGCAGGAAGCCCGGGCCCTTCTCCTCCGAAGAACGAGGGAGGCACAGCCCCTCGGACGAGCAGGGGCTCACTGGGTGCCTGCAGGATCCAGGCGTGTTCCCGATGGAAGTGATGGATGCGAGCAAACAGGATCAAGCAGTGCCTGAGCTGAAGGGCTGGGCTGGGAGCTCTGGGGGCTCTGGGGATGGGGGATCCCCCTTCCGTGGTGTCCCACTGGCTGCCTTTGGGATGGGCAGTGCAGCAGCACTGGCGTGGCCCGTGGGTTAAACTCACAGGGTTGTTTCTCCTCGAGTGAGGAGCATGGGGGTCTCTGGAGCTCACTGGGATTTGTGGTCCCTCCTGTGCCCCACAGGGTCCTGTGGGACAGGGACAGGCAGTGCTGGGGTCCTCTTGGAGGAGGCCCATGTGCCCCCCAGGAGCCCAGCACTCTGGGATGCACCTGCTGCTTGGCCTCAGCACGTAGGAACACATGTGCTGGGAAAGAAAGTGCCTGGGAACTTTCTGGGGATTTCCCAGAGAGAGAGCTGGGATCTGGGAATTTTCTGCCCTCCCCCTTGTCCCCTCCTTCCTCACTCAAACACTGCTCCCGAGGTCACAAACGGCTTTAAAAAAAGCAACAGCCCACACAATGCTCTTCCCTTCTCCAGAGGGTGCTGGTGACGAGATCCCACATCCGGCAGGGGATACGGAATTAGCCCTCTGCCTGGGAAAGGCCCTGCCAGGCCCTGCCAGCTGGTTCCACACCAAGGGGCTACCGTGGCCACGCGCAGAGGAAAAAGACTCCGGATCCTACAGGTGCATCCTCCCCTGGGCCTGTTCCATGGAGTCGTGCAAGAAATCCGTCCCCCTTCCCCACCCCAGGATTTCTTGGAAGTGGCTTTGGTGGTGCTGATGTCAAGCAGAGCTTTGGATGACGTGCAGGGCACATGGAGGTTTCTCTCTGCGTGTGGAGGATATTTCTGGACAAGGTTAGGACAGGGAATTCATGTTTTCCAGGAAATCTTGTGCAATTTCCACAAAAGCAGCAGGAACCAAGGGTGGGTGAGCCAAGGAGATGTTCCTGGAAATAGTTTGTAGGGCAAAAGCTCTGAAAAATATCGCTGTGGGTGTTGGAACAGTTTAATGAATGACCCACCTCACCCCTGCCTGACATGAATGATCCAGCAAAACCCAACCAATCCAGTGGAAGCCAATACGAATGCCCCAACCCAAGATGAATGACCCAACCCAACACAAATGACCCAACCCAAGATGAATGACCCAACCCAACACAAATGACCCAACCCAACACAAATGACCCAACCCAAGATGAATGCCCCAACCCAGTGTGAATGACCCAACCCAGCATGAATTACCCAACCCAACACGAATGACCCAACCCAACACAAATGACCCAACCCAGCATGAATTACCCAACCCAACACGAATGCCCCGACCCAACACGAATGCCCCGACCCAACATGAATGCCCCAACCCAACATGAATGCCCCAACCCAACATGAATGTCCAACTTAATCCAACATGAAAAACCTACCTCAATCTAACCTGACAGGAATGACTCAACCTAATTGACCCAATACAACCCAAAATGAATGACCTACCCAGCACAATCCCATGCAAAAGATCAATGTCACCCAGCATGAATGACCCACCTTGACCTACCCAACCCAACCCAACATGGTGGTGCATAGACTGGAGCTCCAGGTGGCTGGTCCTGACCTACCTTTGCTGTTAGAATGAAACAGAAGCCAGTGGTGCACTGTTGAGGTGGCAATTGGTACTTGTTGCTCTTCCACTTTCAGGAGTCCTACTGCAGATGGAGACTTTCTAATTTGGTCATCTCTTCAGAGCAGCAAGAGGTTTTATTGTTTAATATGAAGATCACAGCAATGTCTCCACCAACCAGCAGGAAGGAGACACAAGCTTTCCTAGGCACCATAGGTTTTTGGAGAATGGACATTCCTGAGTACAGCCAAATTGTTAGCCCTTTCTACCTGGTCACCCACAAGAAGAACGATTTCCACTGGGGCCCTGAACAGCAACAAGCCTTTGTCCAGATCAAGCAGGAGATCACTCATGCAGTAGCCCTTGGCCCAGTCAGGACGGGACCAGAGGTGAAGAACATGCTCTACTCTGCAGCTGGGAACCATGGCTTGTCCTGGAGCCTTTGGCAGAAGGTGTCTGGAAACACTCGAGGCCAACCAATGGGATTCTGGAACTGAAGTTACAGAGGGTCCGAGGCCAACTACACTCCCACAGAGAAAGAGAGATTTCTTATTCTTGGCTGCCTATGAAGGAGTTCAAGCCGCCTTGGAGGTGATTGGCATGGAAGCACAACCTCTCCTGGCACCCCGACTATCAGTGCTGGGGTGGATGTTCAAAGGAAAGGTTCCTTCCACCCACCACGCCACTGATGCCACATGGAGCAAATGGATTGCCCTCATCACGCAGCACATCCCTATTGGAAACTCAAATTGCCCTGGGATTTTGGAGATAATTGCAAACTGGACGGAAGGTGAAAACTTTGGTCTCACTGATGAAGAGGAGCAGGAACAAGGGATGAAGGCTGGAGAAGCTCCACCATACAACCATCTACTAGCAGAGGAAACACACTAAGCTCTTTTCACTGACAGTTCCTGTTGCATTGTAGGGATGAACTGGAAGTGGAAAGCAGCTGTATGGAGCCCCACACGACAGGTTGCTCAAGCTAACGAAGGAGGAGGTGGACCAAGTCAACTTGCTGAACTCAAGGGCATTTAGCTGGCCCTGGACATTGCTGAAAGAGAGAAGTGGCCAAAGCTCTACCTCTACACTGATTCATGGATGGTAGCCAATGCATTGTGGGGCTGGCTGGAAAGGTAGAAAAAGGCCAACTGGCAGCGTAGGGGAAAAACCAATCTGGGCTGCTGATGAGTGGAAAGACATTGCTACCAGGGTAAGGAGGCTACCTGTGAAAGTCCATCACATAGATGCCCATGTCCCCAAGAGTAGAGGTAATGAGGAGCACCAAAACAATGAGCAGGTAGACCAGGCTGCAAAGATAGGGGTGTCCAAGATAGACCTAGATTGGAAACACGAGGGAGAGATATCCCTAGCTTGATGGGCCCATGATGCCTCAGGCCATCAGGGTTGAGATGCCACCTAGAAGTGGGCACAAGACTGAGGGGTGGATCTAACCATGGACAGTATTTCTCAGGTTATCCATGACTGTGAGACGTGTGCTGCCATCAAGCAGGCCAAGCGGGTGAAGCCCCTGTGGTACGGTGGGCGATGGTCCAAGTAACAAGTATGGGGAGGCCTGGCAGATTGACTCCATCACACTGCCCCAGACACGCCAAGGCAAGCGCTAGATGCTCACAATGGTAGAAGCCACCACAGGATGGTTGGAAACTACCCTGTGTCTCATGCCACTGCCTGGAACACCATCCTGGGCCTTGAAAAGCAGGTCCTTTGGAGGCATGGTGCCCCTGAGAGGATTGAGTCAGACAATGGGACTCATTTCAAGAATAGCCTTATCAACACCTGGGCTAGGGAACATGGCATTGAGTGGGTGTACCATATTCCTTATCATGCACCAGCGGCTGGGAAGGTTGAACAGTGCAATGGCCTGCTTAAAACCACCTTGAAGGCACTGGGTGGGGGGACTTTCAAGAACTGGGAGATTAATTTAGCAAAGGCCACATGGTGAGTGAACATCTGAAGTTCCACAAATAGAGCAGGCCCTGCCTGGTCTAAGCCCTTGTGAACAACAAATAGAGTAAGGCTCCAGTGGTACACATGAGTGATATGCTGGGAAAAACTGTTTGGGTTAATTCTGCCTCCAGCAAAGACAATCCCATCCATGGGGGTGTCTTCACTCAGGGACCAAGTTGCACCTGGTGGGTGATGCAAAAATGGAGAGACCCAATGTATACTGCAAAGAGACCTTGTTTTAAGGTGAACTATTCATGACACTGGGCCTGTATCCATATATGTCTTGGGTTGCAAGATGTTATTGGGGGTGTGCATTCTATTTGCCATCTGTTAGAGCTGAGGGAGTTATCTTCTGTTCATTGGGCAGTTTTCTTTATCTCTCCCACAGCCACTCCTCCCTCCAGGAGATCTCTGCTGTCCATGGCCACTGAGTGTCCCTGCAGGGCTGATCCAATTCCAGCATCCCATGGGGAGATGCTGCATTGCCCAGGGCAGGAGCCAAGCATTCCTACCTGGATCCAATCTGAGCTTTGGGACAGCCCAGCAGCCTTTGCCCAGTGCATTGCCAGAGGAGCAGCTTCTGCTGCCCTGCATGGCCAGAGGGAGCCCAGGCCCAT
The DNA here is from genome assembly GCF_051311805.1 of Agelaius phoeniceus. Lineage (NCBI taxonomy): Eukaryota > Metazoa > Chordata > Aves > Passeriformes > Icteridae > Agelaius > Agelaius phoeniceus. The sequence goes on from NC_135278.1 coordinate 1,832,180, forward strand.
CTCCAGCAGCCCTGGAGCTGCAGAGGAAAACTCCCCCCTTGTGCAGGATCCCTGCTCCAGCAGAGCCACAGCTGGCACTGCAGGAGGGCTGAGCCCCCATGGGATGGGGCTGTGCCACCCCCTGACACACAGGGGACAGGGCATGGTCTGACTCTGGCAGTGGGTTGTTTTTGTTTTTTTTTTTTTTGTTTGTACTATTGCATTTGTAGTTTTCGTTTTCCTAATAAAGAACTGTTATTCCTATTCCCATATCTGTGCCTGAGAGCCCCTTAATTTCAAAATTATAATAATTTGGAGGGAGCGTGTTTACATTTTCCATTTCAGGGGGGCTCCTATCTTCCTTAAGCAGATACCTGTCTTTTCAAACCAAGACACCCAGTCTGCTCTAGAACTGAGGTAAAGTTGAACTTCTGAACTTTTATTAAATTTATGCAGTTATTTTGCCATGTAGATCCCAGAGTCACCAACGTGCAGGAAAGTTCAAACTCAGGGTTTATTCTTTTTATTTTTTCTTTTTTAAAATTTTTAAAAAAGATATTAAGAAAACTTTATTAACAGAATTAAAATAAAAATAATTAGAAATTAGAATAAACATTCAGAACACTTCTTATCCCTCCAACTTTCCTTTCTTTTCCCCACTGACAATGTAAAGAGATAAATTTGGTATATTCAGTCAGGTTACCACCTTTAAAATAATCTTTCTTCAGTCCACTTAGGGTGAGGAGTCTCTCCTGCCATACCATCGAGACTTTTCCACAAGAAACAGTTCTCTCATGGTTTTAATTTTCACAAATAGCACCTGCCCAGAAATCTGCAATTGTGAAGTCCTCCCATGGTTTTGGTAGTTTTCCCACAACTACCACCAAGGGTCATTTCAGCTTACTGGGGTTCAATTTTAAGGATGAGCTGTTCTACTATAGAAACAAAAGTTCTCTTCTTTTATCTCTGGAAACAGAGGTTTTCTTTTTCCATTCCTGGGGCAAGGTTTTTAATCTTTCTCATTTCTCTCTGTTCAAGCTTCTCATTGGATCACAGCTACTTCAACAACTTCTTGCTTCAACACGGGTGCCTCTGCTCACAGTGATGGTTAGAATACTACATCCCCCCAGTGCATTCCATGAGTTACAAGGAAAAAAAGAGTCTGATGTATCAATTATATCTTCACCATTGCCTTACAAGAGAATTTTAGCCCAAGACTAAGGCATTCTCCTCCCATCTGGAATTTGACTCCTTCTTTACTGACCTTGGTGTCTCCGTGTTGTTTTCTTTATGGGTCTTCACCATTTCTTTTCCTCTTACTTGAGAGAGGATTGATATCTGTAAGTTTCATCTTTGCATTGAAAGAGTTGATATCTCATCCAGGCTGTGGATGGCCGTGTGATCTCTGCTGGGATGATACTGGAGCTGCTTGTGCTGTTGATTTCGGCTCCTGCCGAGCTGAGGGTGCGGCCTGAGCCAGGCTCCCAATGGCAGCAGGAGCAGCCAGGATTTCAGCGGCCTGCCCACAACTCAGCGGCAGCATGCCATGAGTCGACAGCTTCCCCTCTCCCTGTCCAGTGGCTGTGGGTGTGAAATAAATAGAGCAGGAGATCTTTCTCCTTTTTAATGCCTTTATTAAAAATCAGCTCGGGTGGGGAGAACAGACCGGTGGCACACACGTTGCCGCTGCTCCCAGGAGTGGCACAGAGGAGGATGAAGAGTGCAGCTGTGTCCACTGGTCTGCAGGCAGAGCTGAGGCTTCCGTCCTCACGAGAGCACCAGGAGATTGCCAGTTTTTCAGTTTGACATTCGAATTCCCCTTTCTAGCTGACATCTTTTAGGTTAGGGTGAGAGATATAAAGGGTCTTAGCGGACACTGGATTCTGTTCCTCATGTCTAGGCATCACTTTGATCTCTTTATTCTGTGGTGGCTTGTTGCTTTAGGGGTTTTTCCTGCTAGATTTGGTGAGGGGTTTACCTCATTTCCCCTCATTTGCCAGCCTCGATGTCACCTTCTCCTCACAGTCCCGGGTGCCACCTTCCAAGAAGCAGCAGGGGGATACTCGACAAAGGGGGATTTCCAACCATCAAGAACAGGTAATTAAAGGAAAACTATTAACCATAGAGGATTACAACATGAAATTATTAACAACAAATAATTAGAACTCCAACTTGGCAGCAATTGGTTTAGCTTTTGAACTCTGCAACCTTTTAAAAAAAATGGACAACTTTTCTACTCATAACAGGTGGAACTCACCGGTGGCAGAATCTCAGCCAAGCTGTGCTGGGGGCCAGCATGGCTGCATTGTGGAACAAACCCAGCCCGGCCAGCGCTGCAGCAGAGCAGGGCCCAGCCCAGCCTGGCCCCATCAGGCTGCACAGCAGAGTGGGGCCCAGCCCTGCCAGTGTCCAGTTACCTGTTCAAAGGCCAAAAACAAGAGCGTTTTCCCCGGGGTTTGTTCGTTTTCAAATGTGATTTCACAGAGGTTTGTCCAGCTTTCTTAAGTGGTTTAACAAGGTGTCAATATTCAAAAGTAGCCAGCTGATTGGTTCTGCTGGGCCTGGAGGAAGCTGTTAGCAGTCCTCACAGAGAATCACTTCCATAACTGATGCATTTTCTCTTCAACTGAAAACCAAGCTATGTCAAACCACGACACCCACCCCAAATGGTGCTGCATGGACTGGAGCTCCAGGTGGCTGGTCCTCACATACATTTGCTGTGGGAATGAAACAGAAAGAGAAAAACAACCTCTCCTACCCAGAGTTTCCCTCCAAACTGGCTGTGAGTTCCTAGTGAGCCATGGCTGTGTGCTGGGGACCTGGGAGTCCATGGAGAACTTCTGATGATCCAAGGGCTATCCGAACCAAGGGACTTATGCTGGTCCCTTGGGTGCAGTGGTGGGCTGCACTTGATGGGGCCACTTGGGGCATCCCTGGCTTTGCTGCTCCAGCATTGCTTCTCCCCAAGGCCAAGCTCCCGCTCCCAGGAATGCATCATGTCACCATGGAAACATAAATGCTTATTTATTTGACTTGTTTCAGTCTTTTTATATTTAATTGAATTCCCCATCTCTCTCTGATTTTTTTTGTTTGGGCTTTTTTTTTTTTTTTTTGGTTATTCGAAGGAAGGAAGGAAGCCCAAACTCGGATGTTTGTTTGTTCTGTCCTGGCTGATGTTCCCTTGGTTGCTCCAGTGGCTGATAAACTGGCAGGGAAGTGGAGCGTGGAGCACGGCAGAGCCTGGGAAAGGCCAGGACCCCACTTCCCCTGGCCTTACGTCACGGTTTCTCTCCTATTATCTTGGCCTGGGGACGCCTCTGCCAGCTGCCTCTGCTCCCTCTGCTCTTGCCTTTGTCACCAGCTCAGGGGACTGTGCTTGGTGGGACACCCACAAGGAGAATGTCTCCTTGCTATTCAGATTCCCTCTGCCTGCCCTGGTGCCACCTCCAAACTCCTGGCCCAGGGTGCAGCTGTGACCCACGGTTCATCCTGCTTGTGGGGCCATGGAGAGGGAGAACCCGCATGGATCAGAGCTCAGCCTGGGCTGTGCTCCTCTCATGGAACTTCCCCTTCTCCATCCAGGCAGGTTCCACCTGTGATGGTCCTACCCAGTGATGTCTGAGGCTGTCACAGACCTCAGGCAGGGGAGGAGGGGGTGCTCACTGCTCTGAGCAATGTCAGGAACTTATCCCATGGCTGCTGCCATGAGCCATTAGCTTGGAAAGTCTCTCTCCAAGCTGGAAGATGTCCCAGAAGAGAGAAATATTTATGGGGTGTGGGGTGTGTGCCGTGGGTGGGGGAGCTGGGAGCTTTTTGTTCCCCACTCCCTGTTGGGGGACAGGGATGTGGTTCAAGGCAAGGGTCGATGGGATCAGCTCGGGAATCCTCTGAGGCTCCTCTGGGATGAGCATCTTCCCTGGGGTATTGAGTGACTCCAGGGGACATGGGACCCCCTGATTCCCCAGCATCCCTGGGTTGGGAGGAACATTTGAGTGGGCTCAGGAGATGAGTCCCTGGGAGATTTCCAGGGTAAATGAGGATGCAGGAGGTACCAGAGGGGAGGCGTGGTAGGAAATGCTGGAGCAGGAAGGCAATAGGTCTGTCTGTCCATTGGAATGGAGCCTTTCACTCTCCACGGTCTTTGCAGCAGTGAGCTGCAAAGGTGTCCCCTCTTTAGGGGAGGACAGGAGGGAATGGGTGTCCCCCCCATCTCTCAGCTGATGGTCCTTGTGCAGGAGACTCCAACTTCTCCCAGCCAAGACAAACGTGAATGGCTCCCAAACCTCCTCCCACATCCCAACAATGCTTCTATCTCCTGCTACAGACCAGTTTTTTCCAGGGATTGCAGCAAATTCCCTCACCTCTTTCAGCATCTCAGTTCTTTGGGTAAGGGAATTGCTTCAGTGATCTGGAGCACAAGCATGGGCATCTGGGTCTGGTGAGGGGAGTGCAGGTGGCTGAGGAGGAAGATGTCTCCATGCCCATCCTTCTGCATGAGGTCACTGTCCTTTTCCATGGTCCCAGCAACCACCTGGCAGGCTCCCAGCTCTGGCTCCCTTCTCCCAACCCCATGTGCTTGACAGCCTTGTGGAGGAGGGTGGTGGGCTCTGGTGAGTGCTGGTGGGCACTGGTGGGCTCTGGTGGGCACTGGTGGGCACTGGTGGGCTCTGGTGGGCTCTGGTGGGCACTGGTGGGCACTGGTGGGCTCTGGTGGGCACTGGTGGGCACTGGTGAGTGCTGGTGGGCACTGGTGGGCTCTGGTGGGCTCTGGTGGGCACTGGTGGGCACTGGTGAGTGCTGGTGGGCACTGGTGGGCTCTGGTGGGCACTGGTGGGCTGTGGTGGGCACTGGTGGGCTCTGGTGGGCTCTGGTGGGCACTGGTGGGCACTGGTGAGTGCTGGTGGGCACTGGTGGGCTCTGGTGGGCACTGGTGGGCACTGGTGAGTGCTGGTGGGCTCTGGTGGGCACTGGTGGGCACTGGTGGGCACTGGTGGGCACTGGTGAGTGCTGGTGGGCACTGGTGGGCTCTGGTGGGCACTGGTGGGCACTGGTGAGTGCTGGTGGGCACTGGTGAGTGCTGGTGGGCTCTGGTGGGCACTGGTGGGCACTGGTGGGCTCTGGTGGGCACTGGTGAGTGCTGGTGGGCACTGGTGGGCTCTGGTGGGCACTGGTGGGCACTGGTGAGTGCTGGTGGGCTCTGGTGGGCACTGGTGGGCACTGGTGGGCTGTGGTGGGCACTGGTGGGCACTGGTGAGTGCTGGTGGGCTGTGGTGGGCACTGGTGGGCACTGGTGGGCTGTGGTGGGCACTGGTGGGCACTGGTGGGCACTGGTGAGTGCTGGTGGGCTCTGGTGGGCACTGGTGGGCACTGGTGGGCTCTGGTGGGCACTGGTGGGCACTGGTGGGCACTGGTGAGTGCTGGTGGGCACTGGTGGGCTCTGGTGGGCACTGGTGGGCTCTGGTGGGCACTGGTGGGCTCTGGTGGGCTTTGGTGGGCTCTGGTGGGCACTGGTGGGCACTGGTGGGCTGTGGTGGGCACTGGTGGGCTCTGGTGGGCACTGGTGAGTGCTGGTGGGCACTGGTGGGCACTGGTGGGCTCTGGTGGGCACTGGTGGGCTCTGGTGGGCACTGGTGGGCACTGGTGAGTGCTGGTGGGCACTGGTGGATTTTCTGGGGGTGAGCAGGGATGCTCTGGGGGGCCCCGGAGCTCTGTGCTGGGCCAGGTGCTCCCCAGGCCCTGCCCTGGCTCTCTGCCTGCTGGCCCGGGACCTGTTCCAGAGGATAAAATATGGCCTCGGTGCTGTTAATTGGAGCTCTTTCCCTACACTTCCTCCTCTCCCTCCCCGGCCCGGCTCCGCAGGGTCAATAAGTGATCCGCATTAGGCGGGGTCTCTGTGGATTCCATTGGCTCCGGCAGCAGCCGGGGCTCTCCGGGGCGGGAGGAGGGGGCTGCATCCTCAGGGGGAATCCTCCAGAGCCCCAGGGTGGGAGACAAATGCTTCAGGGTCTCCTCCATCCAAACCTTCTCCCACCACGTGGTTCTGCTGACTTTCCTCATGTCCCTGGGGTCTCCCTGCACCTTCTCCATCTCCCGCCCTGGCTCAGCCCCTCTCTCTCCCCCGTCCCCTCCCCTCGGGCTGGCCACCGGCAGACAGCCGCTATCGATTTTCCTGGGTCAGCAAAACCCAGCCGTGGGGGGAGCTGGGCAGTGGTGACACAAGGATGGCAGTGCTGGCACTCCAAGGGTCCTGAGGGAGTTGTCAGGAGAGCTGTCCCCATCCCCAGGTCCTCACCAGCACTGCATCCTGTTTCCTGCGAGACACGGGTGGCTCTTCCCTCCCTGTGGCCCGGGCAGCCCTGGCTGATGAGATCCAGGGATGGGAAATGCAGCTCCTGCATAGGATTGCTCTGGAAGCTGGGGAGCAGGAAACCTTCAGCCTTGCTTTGAGCATGAAGAATCCTTTCCTTCATTCAAACTGACCCCAGTGGGTCAAGATGTGGTGTCCCCAAGGAGTCTGTGATTTTCTCAAGCCTTTTCCTAGCTGAAATCCCACTGTCCCCCCAAATTGTCTGGGATACCAGCAATGGGAGAGGAGCTACATCCAACATTGAGACTGGATCTTCACCCTCTTTCCAGCCTCCTAGAATGATTCCTGGTGAAGATGCTTTGGATCATGGTGTCTTGGGAAGCAGTGGCAGCTGGGGGCATACTGATGTCACCCCTCCATCTCTAACAGAGCCCTGATGCCTGTCTTGGAAGATGCTTTTCCTGGGAAGCATGAGCTGGATGTGTGAGACCCTGGAGCATGGGATCGCCATGTCCTGACTCTCCCTTCTCCTCCAGAGCCAGCTGGAGGCAACTGGGAATCCTCTGCCCCTCTGGAGAGAGGAGCAGATCCCCTCCTCTGCCCTGGCTGGAGACCCTCACCCTCCAAGGCATTGGCAGCCCCTCAGGGAGCTCCTTCCATGCTTCAGGCATCTTCATGCAATGGGTGGAAATTCCTGGGGGATTTGGGGGCTTCCAGGCACCCAGGTGGAGGTGAGAGATGCTGGGGAGCAGAGATGGATGAGGTGTCAGGGTGTCCTGGCCATAGGGCAGCGTCTCTGTGCCAGCAGAGGAAATGGTGAGCAGGTGACAGAAGGTCAGAAAAGTTTTTGCCTGGCCCAAAAGCCTGAGGCAGGAGGGTCCGAGATAACCACGGTTATTTAATTTATTTTTTCTAAATAAAAAAAAGGAAGGAAGTTAATAAATAATGTAAAATGGAGAATGCATTAATGAAAGGGAGAGCGAGGCAGAGAGAGGGAGAGAGAGGAAGGGACAGGGCAGAGTGAGAGCTCAGGGAGTGGTGGGGAGATATTCCTGCCGGTATCGATTGGATATGATTACATTAGAGCTATCAAATATTCATACTACATTCCACAAGAGGTCATTGTGTGTGTTTTTCCAATTTAGCTCTGCCTTGGTGCAGGCAGCAGGCTCCGGGTGGGAAGAGGCTGCGAGCACAGCTCCAGCCCCCGGGCCTGGGGCTGCCACTCCCGTGGCCACAGGGATGTCACCCCCTGGTGGGACAGGGGGCTGGGCTGGCTGGGGAGGGTGCATTGAGCTGGCTGCTGGCCCTGAGGGTCCTTCACAAAGCCCCTGAGGACTGGGGATCGTGTGTGGATACAGAAACAGGGACAGGCGTGTCCCAGCTCTGGCACCTCGCTCCTCCTTGGCAACCACTTCTGCTCCCTCCCAAGCCAGATCAGGGCCCGTGGTCACTATTTACTGGCTGCTCCAGGCTGTTCCTTGTTCTTAATGGAGCATTTAGCTGGGATGTCACTTTGCCAGCCAGGGAGGTCAGCCCAGGCCATGGAGCCAGGCGGGAGGTGGATGAGCTGCCATGTGGATGTGGGCAGGGATGTGTGGCAGGTCTCCCGCTGTGATGCCCATCTGCCAGGGCACTCTGGCCCCTCTCTCCCTGCCTCCATCCATCCCTCCAGGCTGCTTGTGCTGCCGAGATCCTCCCCGAGGGGACAAGCACGAGGCACAAGAGCCTTCAGCATCAGTGCTCCCGAGCCACAGTTCAAGGACACAGCTCTGCGGTGTCTCTTGTGCCAACCTGGTCTGTCACCCTGAGGAGGCGCTGGGGGCCTGCTGCCCGATTTTACCTGCACACAAAACACTTCCCTTGCCTGTGCTTCAGTTTCCCTGTTTGCCCACGTTCCCACAGCATCACTGGGGCACCACTGCCGTCCCTGCAGCCCCCGGCCCCGCTGAGCCCCCCCGACCTCCTCCCGCCGCAGCCCCGGGCGCTGGGAGCCAGCGCTGCCTTCTCTCCTTACATTAATAAAAATTTTACAGCACGGTGGCAGGAAATGCATTTTCAGTTCATCTGCTGCAGCTATTAGATTACCAGGAAATGGCTGGCTGGCCGGCGGCCAGGGGTCCGGAGGGCCGTGGCGTGGGGGAAGGCGAGCGGAGAGCCGGGATGAGCCGATGGCACTGGGCCCCATCCTCCTGCATGTGCCCATGCTGTGCCAGGCTGTGCCCACCCGCTCTGCCGGGTCCTGCATGCCAAGCTCCCTGGGCATCCTCTGAGCTGGAGGGCATGGATCTGATCCCTGCTGCTTGGGGACATGGGATGAGCAGGGAAGGTGTCTCCTGATGAATCTGCTCCAGCCTGAGACCAACAGAGCCCAACTGGCCACAGCCTTTGCTGAGGCTGTGCTCTGCTGTGTTGCAGGGAGAAGTGGAGGATTTGGGATTGGGACCAGGAAGAGGTGGGGGATTTGAGGCTGGGACCAAGGAGAAATGGGAGATTTGAGGCTGGGACTAAGGAGAGATGAGAGATTTGGGGCTTGGGCTTGGGCCAGGGAAAGGTGGGAGATTTGGGGCTGAGACCAGGGAGAGATAAGATGTTTTGTTTGGACCTGAGAGGGGTGAAAGGTTTAGGACTGGGACCGGGGACAGGTGAGACATTTGAGGCTGTGACAGGGAGGATGCATTCACTGAGTGCACCAGGTTTCTGCAGAGGTTGGTTATTCCAGGCTGTTGGATTTTTAAATCACCAGGCTGGGCTGGTGTCAAGCAGAGCCTGGGAAAGACTTAAATGTGTGTTGTCTGTAACAGAGCTGGGAGTGGGGGGTAGGTGCTGGCTATAAATACCTGTACCTGCCTCAGAGGTGGCAGTGCTAATGAAGGGAGGGAATTGTGAGCAGCCCCTCAGGGAGGGGGCAGCAGCAGCAGCAGTGGCTGCAGTGGCTCTGTGGGCCCTGGGGAGGGAGGGACAGGCAGGACAGGGTTTTAGGGACCTGGTTTTTAGGCTAGGCAGGGTTTTCAGGAGAGGCCTCTTAGAAATGACTGTGGCCAAGTGCTGGAGCTGCTCTCTACAGGTGGGACAATTTCATGCTGGGACTCCCTGAGCCCAGACCAGTCATGAGCCCTGGGATCCTTTCCATGATCCTTTCCATGATCCTGGGATCATCTCCACATGAGCATCAGGCACCAAATCAGGTGCTCCACATGAGCATCAGGCACCAAGCATCTTCCCTGGGGCAGTGGGTGGTCCCTCCCTGGAGCATCCTGGGCTCCTGAGGGGTGCTCGAGGCTCCACAGAGATGCTCTAGGCTCCAGAGAGATGCTCCTTGCCAGTGCCTGGCAGCATCTCGTGGGGCTCAATCCCTCTCTGCCTGCCTGGCGTCCCAGAGCTCCGAGCTGGGTGCAGGATGTGCTTTTGGGAAGGAGGTGACCCCAGCCATGCCATGGTGACAGCTCCATCTCCACTCTGGTACCAGCAACTGGGCTGGAGGAAAGAGGACACCTGGTAAAAGAGCGGTGGAGAGCAGGGAAGGCAAGGAATGATGGAAAGGAATGGAGCAAGCAAGGGAGCAAAGTGTGGGGAGAAGGGAAGGTCTGAGCCTCACCAGGGTTTATTAAAGTTTGAAAGAACAGAAACCGTGGTTTGCGTGGAGGGGACCGGCTATTTTTAGCCGTGGGTAGGATGTCAGCTCTGAAAATAGCTTGCTACCAGATCCTAATGAAATCCTCTCTTTGGCTCTCACACGGAGTGAATTTGGAGGGGGAGGATCGCTGTCACACCCGCAGCCGAGGAGCTCCTGACATTCACAATGACTCGCCTGGTTTTCTCTTATTTATTTATTTAATTTTTTTTCCTTCCCCCTCCGGTTTCTCCTATTCTTTGCCGGCTCTGCCTTACGCCGAGCAGAGGAGTCACCAGCCAAAAAAGTGACTGCGGGGGCGGTGCTGCTTAGCTACGGCCAAATCCCAGCAGCATGTGACCGGCTTGGCAATTTAATACGGAGCCCTGCTCCCGGCACACGCGCGCTCGAGTTAAAGTGACATTGAAACGGGGACTCGAAGTGCTGAAGGCACAGAATTTCGGGGGAACTGCCTCCCCCCAGCCCCTCCTATCCATCCCTGGGGAGGGGGGCTTGCTCCATGGGATGTGGGAGTGGGAAGGGTGGTGCCCAGGTGAGGGAGGATGCTCAGGACAGGTGTGCAGGCTTGGGAGGGAGCAGGGATTGGGACAGCTGCAGTGTGGATGGATCAGCTGGTTTAGGGAGAACTGAGCAGCCTGGAGCACCAGCAGGAGGGATCCTGGTGTATATGGGATCCTTGGTGTACTTGGGACGGCCTGGTAGACATGGGATACCTGGTACACGTGGGATACCTGGAGTACAGGGGATACCTGGTACATATTATGGGATACCTGGAGTACAGGGGATACCTGGTACATATTATGGGATACCTGGAGTACAGGGGATACCTGGTACATATTATGGGATACCTGGAGTACAGGGGATACCTGGTACATCTGGGATACCTGGAGTACAGGGGATACCTGGAGTACAGGGGATACCTGGTACATATGGGATACCTAGTGTATGTGGAATACCTGGAGTACAAGGGATACCTGGTGTATATGGGATACCTAGAGTACAGGGTGTCCTGGTTTAGGGCAAATTTGGGAGAGAATCTCTAAAGGGGGGCCCCTCCAGAAAGCAAACCTTAGGACACAGGGGATACCTGGTACTTGTGGGATACCTGGTACACATGGCATACCTGGTACATCTGGGATACCTGGTACTTGTGGGATACCTGGTACATCTGGGATACCTGGTACTTGTGGGATACCTGGTACATCTGGGATACCTGGTACATCTGGGATACCTGGAGTGCAGGGGATACCTGGTACTTGTGGGATACCTGGTACACATGGCATACCTGGTACATCTGGGACATTTGGGACATGCAGGATACCTAGTACATGTGGTGTATGTGGGATACCTGGCACATTTGGAGTACTTGGGACATGTGGGATACCTGCTGCATGTGGTACTTGTAGTGGAGTTCAGTCTGGAGAGCCTGAAGAAGACCTGGAACACTGGGTGGTGACTGCTCCCAGCAATGATCAGGGATCTCCTGAGGAGCATCACGGGGAGCACAGGGCAGAGAATCCAGGGAGAGAGAGGGTCTTGAGGGCTTGAGACAGAAAAGACACTATGAGAGCATCACGTCTCCATCAGGGCGGGGGTGAAGGTGCCACAAAGGCACAGGTTGGGTGAGAAATGTGTCTTGCAAAGGCAGGGTGTGACTTGGCAAAGGAACCAGTGCTCCAAGGGCCTTCTGGGGACATTCATGGTCTGGAGGGTGCAAGTCCTTAGTCACTTGATTCCTCCCAACAGGGATGTAGCAGTGGGGTTTGGGCAGGATCCAGCTCCACAGCTGTACCACAGGCACAACAGTGTCTGGACACTTCCCAGGGAGCTAGAAGATGGAGTTAACAATTTCCCAGCAAGGAAATGCCTGTATTGCACATCCCTTTGTAACCCAAGGTCTCCTCACCCACCCTGCTCACATTTCCCAGGAGCTCAGGTCGGGAACTCACCTTTGGAGCCAACACTGCTGGAGTCACATCTGTGTTCTCTGTTGGGAGGGGAATGTGGCTTCAGGCAGGGACCTCATCAGGACAAATGTTTGCTGTAGAAGAAGAGCTGCTGTGGAAGCGTGGGGAGCCCACGGATCATGGAACCATAGAATGATTTGGGTTGGCAGGCACATTAAAGATCCTCTAGTTTCCATCCTCTTCAGGGACATCTTCCACCATCCCAGGTGGCTCTAAGCCCTGTGCAAGGTGGCCTTGGGCACTGCCAGGGATCCAGGGGCAGCCACAGCTGCTCTGGGCACCCTGTGCCAGGGGCTGCCCACCCTCACGCTGACGATGCACAGGGACAGCCAACACTCGCTGTGCACAGCAGGACCAGGGGAGCCCTGCCACGGGAAGTCACTGCCCTGTCCTGCTGTCCCCTCCAGCCGGGGGGAGGTGCCAGATCCCTGCTCACTCCGGGCGCTGAGAGCCCCTGGAGACGCTGCTGCTCCTGCTCGGCGCGGGGCCGGAACCATCTGCATCAATGAGTCAGCAGGACCCACTTAACACTTCCCCAGCAGAATCTGCTCCTCTCTCCCGACAGAATGGGCAGCTCTGGCAGGCTCTGGCAGCGTGTTACAATCTCAGCTCATTAAGGGACGCATCCTGAGCGCTTTATTGATGTTTTATGCTGCCTGGCTCCATCTTCAGAGGGAAACTCTCATTGCAGTCAATGACTACACCTCCGGCTGCTGCAGGCTGAGCTCGAAGCTCCGGATCTGGCTCCCAGAGAGGCAGGCTCAGCTCCCATGGCTACATTGCAAACCGTGGGGTTTGACCCCAAAGGGGGCACAAAACATCTCAGGTCCAGCATCTCTCTTTTCTTTCCCAGGACTAGGGAACACTCAAAAGAAGAACACAAGGAAGGGGTTGTTTTTTTTCCTTGCTTATACTTCTTTCTGCTAGAAGGAGCTGCATGACAGGGAAGGGAAATGATGTTTCCTCTCCCCCAGCACTGCCATCTGTTCAGCTGAAGCCCAGCCGGGTGGGTGTACCTGGCCTCCTCCTCTCCCAGCGTGCTGGGAGCCACATGTCCCCACCTCGGGAGAGTCACAGTCCTTTAATAAGTTCCCCAGTGCTGGCTGTTGCTTCTGAAAAGCTCGTGGCACTGTCTGGCTTCAAGTGGCTTTTACATAATACAGACTGTCAGGCTAGATGAGCATCACGGTCCCTTCTGGCCCTAAAATCTGTGAATCTCCAAATTAGAGGGCACCAGCACCTCCTTGTTTCTGGCTGATTGAATCAGGGGAATCGCGTGTTCTCTTTCTCCTCTCTTTTTTTTCCTCCCTCCCCTGCATCATCTCTAACTGGAGGTGAATTACCCTCTCCCTGAGCCTGAGCTTGGCAAACAGTGGCAGGAGAGACCAGGCAGCTTCAGCCTTGCTCTGGGATATCCTGCTCTCCTGCCCACTCCAGGGCTGATTCCTGGGCATGAATTGTCTGACTGTGGGCACAGCCAGGCCTGGAGCTGGAAAATCTGTGTGGAAAATGGTGCTGAGCCCTCTTGATTGTTTTAAAATCCCAACTAAGCTCTCCAACCTTCAGACTGAGCTCTTTGGGATTTGTGACCAAGGTGTGGATGTAGAGAAACACTTTTTGGGAAGGGAAATGAGAGTGAGTAACTCTCCATGGTTTTGGGGGTGTTTGGGATGTGTAGGGGGAATGGGAAGATCAAAGCAGGGAGAAATTGCTTATGATCTGTGAGGATTGGTGGGGATGGGGGTTCTCCAAATGCAGGGGTCTGCAACCAGAGCTGGGGCCCTGTTGTTCCCAGCAGGCTCAGCTGGAGCTGGGAACCCAGGGATGTCCACCTTGATCATCTTGGTGCTCTCCCCAGCACTCAGGACATGCACTGAGAGCCTCAAACAGAAATGGGACACACAGGAGCTGCTTCTCCCCATCCTTATGTGCAGGACCCCAGTGGTGTTCAAAGTGGTGGATTTCCACTGGGATGAGGAGTGGGACCAATGCCAGAGGTGAGCTGAGGAGCTGGGGTGGGGAGTGGGGCACAGTGGGGGCTGTGGGAAGGGGGCTCAGTCCCTGCTCCCACACCCCCCACACGGGGAGAGGTGGCCAGAAACCTTCAGCAGTCTCACACCTTCTTCTCCATGGCTCATCAGGAAGAACCACATCTGTCTCCCAACAGCCAAAACCTCTCCTAAGGAGGGCGGGCTCCATCCCAGGTCCTTCCTTTGGGGGAGGCTCTAAACTTTCCAGCTTTGCAAGTGCACTCGGGTTCCCAGCCCTCCTCTCCAGCGGTGCTGTGGTCAATAACTCACCGGGAGGCTGCCATTCTCCCTGTACTTCCCACCCTCCCACTCCTCCCGGGAGCTCTGCATTCATGCCTGTTTGGCCCTCCCTCGGCAGCGAGTGAGGAATAAAGCGGCGCCGGCTGAGCACGACGCGGGCTGCGCTGGGATGCTGTGAGCCAGCGAGGAAAGCCTGAATCACCGGCACCTCAAGGTGGGAGTGAGAGATTCGGGCTGGGAGAAAGGGAGGGCATCACACGTGCTCCCGGGAGTCAGGTGCTCTCAGCCAGTTGGCTGCGAATTGGGCACCTCGGATCCTTTCTGTGCCTTTAACGACGGAACTGAGAGCGATGGGGAGAAGAGGAGGGGCCGGTGGGAGCGCAGAGGGATTCAGCCTGAAGGCTCTGAGCTGGAGCCGAGGCTGAGGGATGCTGTCAGGGACTCGTTCTTCTTGGAGAAACTCCTGGAGGGGCGTCCCTGGTGGGATCCCATGGAGATGGAGAAACCCTCAGCCTAGAAATACCGAAAAACGAGACTGCAAAGGCTCAGCTGGGCACTATGGGGGAGAATGGAGTCACTGGCTCCAGCTGGGGGGATTCCAGTGCTTCTGCTGGCATCATCTTGGAGGGAGCCCCTGAGGTCTCTGGGATCATCCCAGTTTGTCCTCATCTGTTAATGACTCAAGCAGCAGAGCTGGATTTATCACTCTTATTCCAGGTCCTTCTCTTCCCCTCTGCCCCCATCCTGCTCTCACACGCTCAGACCCTGTGTTTGCCATCCAGCCCGGGGACCTGTCCACCCTGAGGGGGTCCTGTGCTGCTGGGCACCTGTCCGGGGGGCTGAGGGCTTGGTGGTTTCATCTTCACATGCCTGAGACAGATTCTGAGCCCTCCCCGAGCCGGGGCTGTCACTTTGCTCATCTGGTGAGCACTCCCAGAAAGAATGGGAGACTACCCTGGAAGTGTCGAGGGGAATGGAGGGAGGGTGGGGGCTCTGCTGGGGTCCACAGGTGATGTCCAGTGTCATCAGGGTGGCCTTGTGTCTTTGGGACTGTCAAGCCAGGTCTACTTTACTATAAATGGGGGTGAGGGGTGTCACAAGGATCCCTGGGGCTCCTGAGCCACAGGCATGAAAGCAGGAAAGCAAGGGACTTGGGAAAAGCATGCAGTGACTTGGGAAAACCTCTGGAATGGAAGGTCCAGGTCCTGCTTGGACCTTGAGTTCAAGCTTTTCATTTCTGGGAGAGTGGGATGTGTGTGGGCTGGTTGTGTGGGTCTCAGGATGGAAAAGCTGCTTCCCAGCCTCTCTGCCGAGTGTGTCTCTGCAGGGGCTCATTCAGGGGTGGCTTTGGACTTTCGGGAAGTGTTGAAGCTGAATGGCACCTGGGCTGTCCCGGGGGCCTCCTGGGAAGAGGTGAGCCGGGAAAAGGTTGGACTCCATGACCTTAGAGGTCTTTTCCCACCTTTTCCATGGTTCTGTGAGGTGACTGAGCCCGTTTCATGGCGATTTATGGATCAAACCCAAGGTGATGGATCCTGAGGCGCTGCCGGCCCCCTTGGGGCCCAGCCCGACAGGACCTGCCCACGGTGTCACACTGACCCCGACCCATCCCGCGACGCTGCTGTGTCCCCAGGGGGGACTGTCCCGGTGTGCGCAGGGGGAACACCGGCCCGGGGTGCGGCAGGGCCATCCCGGGGGGGCGCAGGGAGGGACACGGAGCCCGGGGCAGACGGAAACGTTTAAAGAGCGGCTGAGCATCCCGCGGCGGGGCTGGGCGGCAGCGGCGCCTGGGGAGCGCTGCGGGGCTCTGCGGAGCCGCTAATGGGCCGAGTCCATTTCAGAGGGATGACGCCACTTGGGTAAAGCGTTAAGAGCTCCGGGAAGGCAGCGCAGAGCGAGGGGGAGCGCGATGCTCCCGGGCAGCGCCAGGTCCCTCCCTCCTCCCTCCATCCCTCCTCCTCCTCCTCCCTCCGCCCAGCCTCCCGTTCCCACCGAGCGCGGGGCCCCCCCGCCGCTCCCGCTGCCCGCGGCGCGGGGCTCGGCTGCGGGGCCGGGGCTGCCCCGCTCCCGCCCCGGGGCTGCCCCCGCCGCGCTCGGGCTCCGCGGGCCGATGGACCGGCGGCGGCTGCGGGGTGAGTCCGCCCGGCGCGGACACGCGTGGGCTGCGGGGCGGCGGCGGAGCGCGGCGGGGGGACACGCGTGGGCCGAGCGGGAGGGCTCCTGGGCGCTCGTGAGCCGCTCCTGAAGGGACGCGGGTCCCTGGATGCGCACGGGCTGTGCGAAGGAGCTGCGGTTCCGTGCGGGTGGGTGTTGGGGTCCTGCACACGCGTGGGGTGCGCGCGGTGGGGCTGGGGCCGCCCGTGGGTCCGAGTCACGCGTGGGCTGTCCTGAGAGTTGTCCCGCACACGATGGGGCTGCGGGCGCGGCGGTGCCCGAGAGTCCCGGGACACGGGGGCTGCGTGTGCGTGGAGGGGCTGCGGGACCGCGCCGGGTGCGAGCCCCGCGTGGGCTGCGCGCTGAGCGGGACCGGGGGCTCAGCCTCCCCCCAGCACCCCGCTCCACCCCGCAGCACCCAGACAGGGCGAGGGGGTCCCTTTTCTCCCACCTGGCGCCCTGAGCCGCTTGCCCCCGTCTCGCAGCCACCTCCAGCCTGTAAATCATTTGCTTTTACGATCCTTCCTCTGGCCCATTATCACACGAACTTTATATGTTTGAGGCTGGTGGTGGCCATAAAGCTGGCCCGGTTTCCGGGGCTGGCATGCCCGCCTGGCAGGCAGGGTGTGAGGAGGAGGAGGAGGCTGGGGGACGCTGCCCCAGGTCCCCCAGGCAGGCAGGTAGGCAGGGAGGGGTGCAGCAGAGCTCCGGGGTTGCTCGGCTCAGTGGGGCTGGGATATGGACTGATTGCAGCCCTGGAATCAGGCTGGAGCAGGGAGGGCTGGGAGGGAGTGGGGGGCACTGGGCTATTCCGGGGTGGGGGAGAAGGAAGAAGTGGGGTCCCAGCTCCAGTCATTCAGTCCCTCTGCAGGACCCACAGATGTTCTCTTCAGCTCCCCTTCGTTCCCACAGGGATGTTTACATCCCCCCAGTCAGTGAGCCTAGGTCCTTGTCTGATCCCTGCACCTTGCAATCACAGTTTTGGGGGCATTTGGGCCCTGGTCCAGTCTTGGGGGGGGGCTCCCAAGATCTATCTTTTTCAAGATGCTGTGTCTGAGCCCTGCCCCCAGATCTGGAGTGTCCGGCACGGCCGATGGTCAGCTCCTTTCTGGCTGTGTCCCCTGAGATCGGGTCCTCCTCACGTTGTCCCTCCCGCCCCAGCCTGGCTCAGGGGTCTCCTCACGCCTCTTGAGCTCCAGGTGCTCAGAGGATTTGGGCTGCCTGTGTTGGGCCAGCAGTCCCATTGGCTCTGTGGCTGCAGAACCCTCTGTGGGGTCTCTCCCTCTGGTGCTCCCCATGGTTGGAGGCCCCCAGGACCCTCACAGGGGTCATCTCAGTGGCCAAGTCTGAATGGCCAAGTACTGAGCCCGGGTGAGTGGGGATGGACACTTGGTGTGAGCAGCTGCTCCCAGGTGGAATCAGCATCGTTCTCTGAATGATCCCGTCCCGACAGGATCTGGGTCATGAGGGGTGTGGGAATGCTCCGAGGCTGCTCCCTGCTCCCCTCTGCACAGTCCCAGCTGCAGGCTGAGATGGGCCCTCCCTCTTCAGGGGCCTGCTGGGGCTTCACGTCCCCAGCCTGTGCTTTAGTAAGACCCTCCCAGGTGAGGAGCTCGGTGACAGCAGGTGACAGCCACAAGAGCTTTGCCTCTGGCCTCTTCCCATCTCACAAACCTTCCCCGAGTCAGCCATGCCCTCCTAATTCCCCTTGGTACTGCTGTGAAAGAAAAGGGTACTCAAATCACCTGTGGGTGTCCTGGGTGAGCGACTCCTCACTGTCTGCATTTTCCCACACGGGGAATTGCATGGAGGAGGGAAACCCCCAAATCTGAGCAGATCAGTTTCCTTTTCTTTCCAGAGAGGGGGATGGGAGAGACGAGATCTTGCTTGAACAGTCAAAGTAAGTTGCCTTTGCTTTTCCCTGCTCCTCAAGGTCAGCCTAGCTAATGAAAATCAATCTTCCCTCTGCCTCTCTCTGCTGCATGAGCAGATTCTACCTGTGGCCCCTTCACCTACTTGAAAACGGCGGCTGCCCGGTTCTGCCGAGGGAGCTCCCTCCTGAGCGGCGGCTTCCTGCGGGCCCGGCAATGTCCGCGGCACGGGGGGATCACTCTGTGACCTGTCCCCTCTGTCCGGGGAAGTCGGCTGTGCACGGGCAGCACGGGGAGATCCCACGGGGAGATCTGGGCTGGACGTGGTGGGCTCTGGCATGCAGTGAGTGATGTCCGTCCGTCCTCTGGGCAGTCCCGGCAGCTCCGTGTGCGGGTGGCCGGAGCGGGAGCTTTGTGTCTGCCTCCCTCCCTCCCGGGGCCGGGAGCTGTCCCGTGGCTCCCGTGCCCGCTGCTCCCTCCTCTCTCCTCTCCCAGCCCCACCGAGGGGTTTCTCTGGCTAGGTCTGGCAGATGAAGGTTTGGAGATGGAGCTGCTGCCATAGGGTCAAGCTTGCCAGGAAGGGGAGTGGTGGCACATGGAGCCCTCCCTGCCCCGTCCCACGGCCCTCAGCAGTGCTGCTGTTCCTGGGCACGGCAGGTTCTGCTGCCAGCGCTGCCACCCGGGAAGGGCCACGTCCTGAAAACAACAGCAAAGGGCACAGCAGGGTGGTGTGAGGGGCACCACAGGGCTTGCCTGTGCCAAGGCTGCCTTCCCTTGTGTCTGTGCCAGGTTTGAAGGGAAACCTGCCCTTCCCAATGCTCCTGATGGGGGCAAATTAGCTCCTGGGCTGGGGATGGGGTAGTGGGATGCTGCAGTCCGCCAGGACTTGGAGTCTGTGGGATAGTCCTGTCCTTGGCCAAACATAGGGCTCAATTTCATCCCTGGAAGTGTTAAAAAACTTGTGGATTTGGTCTTGAGAACATGGTTCAGTGGTGAACATGGTGGTGGTGGTGGTGCTGGGTTGATGGTTGGAGTTGGTGATCTTAGAGGGCTTTTCCAACTTCACTGATTCAGTGATTCTAATTTGTCACTGCTGCTGCCTTAGAGAATCTGTGTTCAGATTCCCCATCCCAGTGCCCCCAGTGTGTGCAGGGAATGGGAGCAGGAGGCTGCTCAGGGTGTGCTGGGAACCTCCAAAGCAGAGAGAGCCCCTGCTCTGAGGGATCCACCGTTCCCAGCTCTGTCATGCCTCTGGATCAGCCACTGGTTCCCATTTCCCCTCCTCCAGAGAGGGCCAGCACAGGTCCCTGGGGAAGGAGAAGGAGGTGCTAGTGAGGGGTGGGAAATCCTCTGGAAGGACACAAGAGGCTCAAAAGCATGGAGAGAGGCTGTGCCCGCCAGGGTCGAGGGGCAGATCCGACAGCCCTTCCTTTGGGATGTGTCCAGCCTAAATGTTCCCAGGCACAAAACTACTCTGGGTCTGATTGCTGGAAATCCTTTCATTTGGAGTTCTCCAGGCAGCCTTTGTGTCCTGCTTTGCTCTAGTGGAAGGTGTCCCTGCCCATGGCGAGGGGCTGCAATGAGATGGGCTTTGAGGTCCCTTCCGTCCCAAAGCAGTCTGTGATTCAATGATTTGGATAGACGTAACAGGGATATTTTCTCTCTTCCTGCCCCATCCTTTAGGATCTTTAGATGTGCCCTGATGCCGCAGGGTCTCCTGGCTCCTGGAAATGCAGCTCTCTTCCAGTGTGGCTGAACTCAGCTGTGACGAGACCATGGACCCACCTGCCGAGGACTTCCAGCAGGTCCTGTCCATCGACCAAATCCGCTCCATCCGTGCCAGCAACAACTACGTGGAGAGACCGGCGGCGTGCTTCCAGCAAGCCCGCTCCAACCCCTCGCTGTCGCAGCCCCCGCACAAGCAGGAGTGGTCGCAGGACCGCCTGGCGTCTTCCACCTTCCAGGACCTGCACCGCAGCCACAGCCAGCAGCACCAGATGCCGCCCCTGCAGCCGCACCTGAGCCACTCGAGCACGGCCAGCTCGGTGTCGCAGAGCACCACGGCCTCCGAGCAGCGCCTGCTGAGCAGCCTGACGCCGTCGCACTCCGGGCACTCGCTGGTGCGGACGCAGCCCCGCGGGGCTGAGCTGAAGGCGGAGGAGTCCCCGCGGAAGGGCGCGGAGCCGCCGGCGGCGCACGGGCACCTGGTGCTGTGCGAGGCGTGCGGGCGCTGCCGCTGCCCGCGCTGCACGGCCGCCCGCAGCCTGCCCTCCTGCTGGCTCTGCAACCAGCGCTGCCTCTGCTCCGCCGAGAGCCTCCTCGACTACGGGACCTGCCTCTGCTGCGTCAAGGGGCTCTTCTACCACTGCTCCACCGACGACGAGGACACCTGCGCCGACGACCCCTGCTCCTGCGGGCCGGGCTCCTGCTGCGCCCGCTGGGCTGCCATGAGCGTCCTGTCCCTCCTCTTGCCCTGCCTCTGCTGCTACTTTCCCACCCTGGGGTGCCTCAAACTTTGCCAGCGGGGTTATGACGGCCTGAAACGCCCCGGCTGCCGCTGCCAGAGCCACACCAACACGGTCTGCAGAAAGATCTCCTCGGCCAGCGGCACGCCCTTCCCCAAAACGCTGGACAAGCCGGTATGACCCTCCCGAGGAGGAGAAGCGGGCTTTGCTCCTCTTCCTCCCCCTCCTCCTCTTCTCTCCTCCATCCCCCTCCTCCCTCGGCTCCCTCTGCTCTGCGGTGCCCCCCCCACTCCCCACCATCACCTTCCAGGATTGAGACGGGTGACCTGGGTATCCCCAGGCTTTGGGACGCCCTGGCTGGGTGGCCAGGGGAGCTGGCACTGAGCTGGGGGGTACCAGTGGTTTTGCACATACAGGAGAGGGACAGGAGAGGCAGAGCAAGCTGAGGGTGCCCTCCCTGGCTGTGTCCCACAGGGAAAGGTGACCCAGGGGGTCCTTGGGCTCTGCCCCCATGGCAAGGGTACCTGAGGCCTCTCAGGGCTCTGCTCTCCATAGTTTTAGGAGCTGCCCCACAGTGTGGTCCTTATCCGTGGGGGAGGAGACAGGTCAGTGCGTCCCTGTGCCAGAGTCCCTCGGGAGCCAGACCCCTTTCCCACTCTTTCTCCCTCTCCTGCACTTTCTGTGGGTGGCCTTTCATCCCTCAGGTGGCCACAGGTCCCTTTCCCCAAGGGGCTGGGGTGCCAAGGGGTCTCACCAGTGGCAGTGGCTTTCCTCCAGGCTTGGAAGCCACTGGGAGAAGCGAGCTCGCTCCAAAATGAGGTGGCACTGTGTTTTTCTATCTCAAAGAGGAAGAGAAGGTGTGGGAAGCTTTAGAAACCTTCTGGCAGGGGAAGGAGCTATCGGAGGCAGCCCAGCCCACTCTCTCCTGCCCGACTGCAGCAAGGGAAAGGTCCCCTCTGGGATTTGGCTGAGAACAAGGAGCTGCTTGGAAATTGCCATTCATTTCTCCAGGCCTTGGAGGGCTGCCTGAGGTGGGAGCTGCCGCCTGGCTCCATCCCACGACCCAGCAGATGCTACAGGCACCAGCTCCACGCTCGAACCCCGATCTGGTACCTTCCACCAGCACTGAATTCACTTTAAAAAACTACAGCAAAGCCAACTGTGAGCAGCCACCACTCCAGGGACTCCCCAGAAGGGCTTCTGTCACCTTGCCTTGGTCTGGAGGACATGGAGAGCAGGAGGGGGTGTCAAAGCTGGGGACCCCAACCTTCCCTCCCTGCCAAATTTCCTTTGAGTCCTCACCTCACTGAGGGGGTTCTGCCACTCACTGACAGCTGGGAATGGGGCTGGAGCCAGCCTTGGGGCCAGCCCTGGAGCCAGCCCTGGGGCCATCTGCAGAGCAGAGGACGCTGCAATCCGAGTCAGGGCTCTGTGTTTCCTGCTGGGATGATGATTACCCCAACTGGTTGCTGTGGCTGGGGAACTCCAGGTGGCCCTGGGCTCAACCCCATGTCTGTGTAGTGCCAGCTCCTGGTTGTGACCCCGCTGGCATCAACTGGGGGAGTTTGGAGCCAGGAGGGCGTCCTGGAGCTCGGCTCTGCCTGCCTGTCCCCCTTCCCAGGGGTGTGAGCACGAGAGGAGGGAATGGTGCTCCTGGAGGAATATATGCAACACATCCCTTGGCTTCTCCAAGCCCCAGCTCCCAGGGCCCGTCCGTCGCCTCCTCCCAGCCGCCTCTTTCCGTAGAGTTCTGTGGATCTATTTTTGTAGATATAAATATAACGTTAGGATGGGTAGGTCTATTGCTAATAATATTCATGATACTGCTGTGAACGGTGCCAGGTACAAGGTTTGGCTTCCTGGTGCACTTGCACAGGCTGGAAAAGATGATTTCCCAGTCAGTTTATTGCTAATCCCAGACCCTTGGTTCCCAGGTTGTCGGGAGTGGGGGAAATGGAGGTGTACAGATTGTCTGGGGGTCTGCTCTGCAGGGACGGTGGGATTCAGTGCTGGCTGAGAGGGGAGGCAGAAGTGGAATCTCATTGTGGGACTCCTCTTTCCATCCATTCACTTTCTAAAAATCACCATGGATCCAAGCTCCCTCTGTTGCAGGGAAAAGTGGTTCCAGGGAGTGATTCATCCCGCTTGGAAGCATTATTCATCAAATCCTGTGCTGGCTGTGCCCGGCTCCCCTGACTCAAATGGCACCCAAACATTGAACTCCAGGCTCCATGGGGAAGGGGGGATGAATCCCATGCCTGGTGGGAGGTTTGTGCTGGAGAATGTTATGGACGTGAGTGAAATCCTCTCCCTGATTTCACCCAGAGCCCAAGGGGGGATGTGGAAGGATCTGTGGGTGTCTCAGGATGATGCTCTGGCATGCAGAGGGATCTCCTGGCATTAGGAAAAGAGAGAGCCCCATCTGGGCATGGTCCATCCTGGAATCATTTGGATTTTAAAGCCATGACCTTCCCAGAGGATGCCCTGTAGGTGTGTGAACCCCTCTAAGATCATTCCTGTGGCAGCAAATACAAAATGCATTGCTAATACATTTATCCTTATGCCAATAATTGCTTGGCTCCCTCACTTCCAAGTGATGTTGTGGGGAGACACTTCCTCCCAGAGTCTCCTTCCTTTGGAAGGCTCAGTTCACTCTTCTATTGGTGCTGATTAAACTCCTGCTTCATAAAAACCAGAGAGCATTTTTAGGGAGAAAAGGTCCCTTTTTCCCTGTGGGTTGGAGGAACTGTCTCCCTTGAATGAGAATGAGAAACAGTTCATTGAAACTTTTTAAAGAAAACTAATGAACAGAATTTTCCAACTTGCTCTACTTTGATTTTTTTTTTCCTCCTCCTTTTTAAACGGATCCCACTTGTAAATTTAGTTACCACCTCTGTATCTTTGCAATTCATTGCTTCCTCTCCTGATGGTGGAATGACTCAACATGTGAAGCTTCATCATTTTCACGGCCTCCCAAGTCATGCGAGCGCGGGGTGACCTCCCCCAGGTGCTGGAGCTGGGGGATGAGGAGAGGCTGCCCATGGATCAGCTCCCCAGAGCTCTGCTTGGCACAGAGCAGCAGCACAGTTACCTTCAGGAACTGGGGGGAGGCCAGGACTGCCAGGAGCCTCCACCTAATGGGCTTTTTCTGGGTCAGTGCAGAGGCTCCCTTCCTACCAGGGAATGGTGCCACAGCCTGGAGAGGGCTGAGGAGCACGGCCAGGGCTCCTCTCCATGAAATGACAAATCTGGGGGAGACATTTAATGAAATACTGGACATGTAGAAGGGGAGGGATTTAAAAGCTGTGGACATGGTTTAGTGATGGTTCACAATGCTGGGTTAATGTTTGGACTCAGTGGTCTTCGAGGGCTTTTCCACAGGAATGATTCCATGGTTCTAGGAAATGGAGAGGACGAGAGCCCCAGCTGGCACTGAGGGCACTGAGGGCTGTGGGACCAGAGCAGGGCTTTGTTTTCACCAAGGGCAGACACGAAAGCCACGTCCAGGACCTGCAGGGGCTGGAGCAGTTCAGCTTGCTGGTGTCTGTCCTGCTCATGGGGGCAGATGGCTTTGCTGGAATTCCTGCTGCCCACTCCAGCTGGGGGTCCTCAGTGCATTTCCCTTCCTTGCTCTCAGCAGGGAGGTGAGGTTGGGAAGCACCAAATCTGTCCAAGGAGAAGCACCCAAAGCTCCTGTTCACCGAGCTCATCTGTGGTGGGAAAGGCTATGGGCAGCCTCAGATTCTTTCCCTGAGCTTTTCCCAGCCTCCTTTGACCAGATCCATCCTGCTCCATCCCCAGCTTGGCTGCCAGGCTGTTTGGTTTGCCCACAGAGAGGGCCCCTGGTTGGGGTTGGGAGCCCCTTTCCTGCCCCACCCTCCGTGAGTCAGATCCCATCTGCTCGGGGTGTTTGTCTGCAGCTGCCTGTCCCAGCAGTTGGGCTTTCTCTCTGTCCTGACGTGTCTTTTTTGGTTTTCTTTTGGGAGCGTCACATGTGGAGCCCTCTGCTCTCCCACAGGATGGATCCGCATTGCGAGGGAGCGTTCCTGGGCTGCTCTCTTCCTTTTGCCAGGGAACATTTGCCCCCTTTGCAGGGCTGGGGGCAGATTGGAGCAGGGAAAGAGATTCAGGTGCCAAAGGAGCAGGAAGCAGGAGCTGCTGAGCAGGACCTGAGCTCCCCCTGCTCTGCTCCCCATCCAGAGCCTCCTTTTCCCACCCAGGAATCCAAAGCTCCATCCATGCAAGAACCTCTGATGCTTTTTGCTTCCTCCAAGGCTTCCCTTGGTCCCACTCCCCTTTTTCCCCACTGGCAAATCAGTCTCAGCAAAGGTGGGGAGGGGTTTTGGGGACCAGGCTGGAGTGTCCCTCCCATCCCACCCCCACCACTCCTGGTGGAACCTTGGGCTGTTGTCCACTCACCCTTGAGAAGCATCAGTGCCTCAAAGAGCAGGGGAAGCTCTTTGTGACTCAGAGATTCCCATAAAATCCCACTGAATTCACTCCTGCCCATCCCCAGGGGTGAACCCTGATGGAGGGAGGACAAATGCCATTGACCAAAAGATGCCAAAGCCTGGGATCAGAGATTAGGAACGGCTCTGAAGTGTGGTAGAGAGGGATGAGCCGGGTTTGAGGGGAGCTGCTGTGGGATTGGCACAGGAAAGGAGCCCACTGTGCCCTAAACTCCTGTTCCCAGCACTGCTGCTGTCACTCTTTCCTGGGCTGTTCCGAGGCTGGAGAAAGCTGGGAGTGCTCAGACACTGGGAGGACAAATGTTTGTGACAGGGATGTGATAAGGGCTGACCCCCAACCTGAAGCTCACTCTTGGTCTTTAACAGAATCCAGTTCAGGCTTGGCTCCTCCGAGGAACCCATGGAGCCCATGGGATGCTCCCTGATCCAGTTGGCTCAAACCACCCTGAGCTGGGACCTCCTGGGCTCAGCTGGCTTTGGGTGTTTCCCCATGCACACCAGAATCTCTTGCCAGCCCTCCTGGAGTCACACTGGGAGTGAAGCTGGGATCTGTTCTCCTGCTTGGGGTGGCGTTGCAGAAATATCTCCTGAGGACCCAATGCCGGGGTTCCTGTGAGGGGCACTGCAGGCAGGAGGGGTTTTGGATGGATGGGAAGGGCTCACAGCCCTCCAGGGCAGCGGGAATGTGCAAGGGAGGCTCTGGGTCCCTCTCCTGCTGTGCCCAAATGGTTTTGTCACGAGCAGGACCAAGCCCACCCCAGAGCTGGGCTTGGGAGAGGAGGGAGGTCCCACCTCTGTGCCAAGGTCACCTCAAGCCCCAAGCCTGGCCCGTCCCCACCTTGCCCCTTTCCCCTTTCCATTGGGATGCTCTCCTGGCAGCAGCTCCTCATCCTCCTCCTCCCCTGGTGTCCTCAGCACAAAGCTCTCCTTGGAAGATCCCCCTGGGCTTCCCAGGACAGGCCCAGGATCCCAAGGCTCCCATCCCGAGTTTCTGGGTACAAAGCCCTTCTGTACAGCCTGTAAAGATCCCTCCCTGGCTCTCTCCATTCCAGTTCCTTTCTTTAAGGTATAATATATGTTTATAACCTGATGGCTGGTTTTTTTGACAATACTCTTGTACCTTTTAAGGGGAAAAATTAAAAAACCAAAGTATTTATTTGAAAAGTTTATTTTAAAGATAAGAAAAAAAAAAACCTATTTATTTTACTGCACCCTCTTCTGTTTGGTTTTCTTCTCTTGCAAAGCTGATAACTGTTACAGAACCACTGCTGAGGTGAAAGAAGTGATTCTATGGGTGGCTTCACAAGCCCACTTAGAGCAACTATTCAATAAAAATATATATTAATTTTGAACGTGCTCTTGTTCTTGTCTCCATGGTGGCCAGGGCACAGTTCAGGCTTTGCCTGGGGTGCTGGATGGCTGGGCAGGGACTGAGAACTGGGGGGATTATCCTGGCCTTCGTGAGGTCGCCCCTGGGAGTCTTCTGATGCTCAGACCTCCAAAATACAGCGTGGGCTTCCCTGCTGCAGCTGCCCCAGATCCCTGAGGAAGGGCTGGTTCAGGCAGCAGAGGGCAGGAGCAAAGAAGGGGAGAGGTAAGGTAAGGAATTCCTGGGTGCCTGGGGGCTTTCAGTCACCCCACAGAGATCCCAATGTGCTCCCAAAGCCTCTCCCAGTGCCAGAGGAGAGGGGGTGATGCCACAGGGCCAGGCTGTGTTCTGCAGGAGGAGCTGCAGCTGCCACCCAGCTCCTTCCCCAGCAGCTGCTGAAGGCACCTTGGAGGTGGGTGTAGCCCAAACCAGGAGGAATTCGGGCCACAGCCCAGCAGCTCCTGGGCCAGGCTGGTGCCTCTGCTCTCTGTGCACATCCCAGAGCTGAGGATCCCAAAGCCCTGCCCATCCAGAGCGCAGACATCCTCATTCTGAGGGCTCTCTGCTCACCGAGAGCTCTTCTCTCACACAGCTGGTGGAGCTTTCTCCCAGCACCTCCACAACCCGAGGTCCTTGCACACAGATTTGGTGGCCGATCAATCCCATGGTAGGTGGCACCCCCCTTACTCCTCTTTCATTTGTTGGCTTCAGTGCCTAGCCCTCAGCTTGGGCTCAAGTTGTTTCCCCTCTCTGCAAGATCCTTCCTTTCCTAGGAGGGTGTCCCTAGGCCAGACTTGTGCTGAAGAGCCTTCCTGACCCCTGTGCTGAATTAAACCCACACACTCTGCACATCTCTCACCACAAACCCTTTTCCCAGGCTGGTTCCCTGTTTCTCCCTGGCTGTGGCTTCGCTGGTATCGGAGCCTGCTTTCCAAAATCGGTTCCAATGCCTCATCCCCAGCATCCAGGATCTGCCTGAGGGCTCTGGAGCACAGATGTGAGTCCAATCCCTGCTGTGACTCACTCTTCCCCTGCTTTTCAAACAAAAGATGGCTCCGGGCCATTTGTCACCCATTGGCTCCTTTCAGTGCCAAAGTCCCTCTCCTTTGGACAGAGCCAAGCACTTTCATTCCCAGATGTGCAGCTTTCTGTTAACTGTGTTAGAGCCCTATTGGTGCCTGTAGTGCCACCTTCCCAAGCCTTCCCTGTCCTCATGCCACCAAATCCCCTGGCATCTCTGGGTCTCTCTCCTGTGGTCCCATGAGGAAGGCTCAGGAGCTGAGCAGCAGCGTGAGACAGCGACCTACAGACCATGGTAATCTGAAACAGATGTCAACTGCTCACTTGAACATTTTTCTTCTGTGTGAAGGAAGTCACAATTGTCCTAGGAATGACAAAAAAACTGCAAAAATTACAAGGAAAGACTCCCCAGGCTCGAACACCCCATGGCACCTACCCCATGTGGACTGGGGCTCTGAGCCCCCCAGAGGGTTTAGCCTGGAATAAAACCCCAGCAGTCCTTGGCTGGCAGGGGTTGTTCAGAGCTGAAATGTCCTGTTCTGTCCTGTCCCAGGACCAGCACAGCCTGAGCAAGCTCAGCTCCATGAAACCCTTCTCAGATACAGACCATGTTTTCCAAAAGTGCATTCCCACCTTCCTGGTGTTGAAATCTTTCCTTGCCCGGAGCAAGCAGAGTCAGGCCAAGCTCAGATGCCCCTGAGGATGCCCAGGTGTGATCCAGCCCCGTGCCTGCTGGAGCATCCCTCGCAGCCCGGGAAGGTGCCTGGCAGGCTCAGGAGAGCTGGGGAAGGTGTTTGCAGTCAGAGCTTGGCTGTCTAGACAGGAGAGAGAGAGAGGAGCCCTCAGAAGGAGTCATTCATCTCTTCCTAAGATGGCTAAATAGGTCAGATGACTCATGCCCTGAAAGTGCCGATTTCTCTGCGCTGACTACAAAGAGGGAAGGAGCTCCCTCCCGCCGTCCCCCCGCCCGCAGAGCCGAGGGGAGCGGATCCGAGCCTGCCTCTGGTTGTGCCCTGGGTCAGCAGGGAATTCAGCCTCCCCGGGCATCCTCAGTGCTGCTTCCTCAGGGATGCTGATGAGGAGACGGAGGATTAATTAAACACGGGTGGGTTTTGACTCGTGCTGAAGGTGATGCCTGTAGGAACCTGGGTATGCAGAGCCCAGAGGAATGGGCAGAGGGTCCAGCCCAATTCCCTGCTGTCACCCCCGGCTGGGGGGACCAGGAGACAGGAGTTCAGGCTGGAGGGATTTGCACAATGGCTTCTCCACCATCTGAAGCCCTTTCCTGCCTGACCGTGGTTGTGCTCTGGGTAGGACTGAGGGCACCTCTGCTCTCACACCTCTGGCCTCACAAAGCCAAGACTGCTCTGGGCTGAGACAAGGGGCCATTCTTATGTTGGCCCACCACTGTTCAGAGCTGCTCAGTGAGGTTTAGGAATCTCTGGAGGCATCACAAGGTTCAGGGGGCAGCTCTGAGGGCAGCCAGGAGCCTTTGGAATATCTCCCACAAGAAATGACCCCCTCAGAAGGGTGACCTGTGCTGTGATTGCAGCCCTGGGGATGTGGGAGATTTGCTTCCTGCAGGACGGAAGGTCTCCCGGACCCCAGTGTGTACAAAAAGGACAATTTGCACCCTCAAAAAATCCAAAATGCCTGCAGGTTTCAGCACTGCCTGGGTATCACAGAGCCACACTCTGGCCCCGCAAAACATCACGAGATTGGCTTAAAAATCAAGATGCAGCTCACAGCAGATTCTTGTTTTTCGCTGCTGCTTTTGGAGGCTGACTGAGTCATGCTCACAAGCCTCCTCTGCCAGACAGCAGGGCTGGCAGCTCACGGGGCCGTGGGGCGAGCGCGGATCCTCCCGTGGGCCGCAGGGGGCTGGGGCAGCCGGGCCAGCCTGGGCAGCCCTGGCAGGCACCAGCTGTGCACAAAATGGCCAAGGATCCTCAGCTGGGGACGCTGCCCGGCACCCAGCAGGATGGGAGGTCCATCTTGTCTCTTTAGCCCAGTCACAGGCAGGCTCCTTCCTCCGGCCACATCACCTTGGCCTTGGCAGCGCCAGTGCTTGGGGCCACAGGGCTGAGGGGCATCCTGGGCTCCCTGGGCCAGCAGCTGCAGAGATTGCAAAGCTCTCCACTGGTGTCTGAAGTGGGAATGTTTTCCCCTGGCTGGAGACCCCCTCACCAGGGTGTTCCCTGGCCTCCTTCCACTCTGTGTTCTGCTCCTAGGATGTGCCTGAGATTCAGGATATTTCTTCAAGGCACATCTAGAACAAAACTGTTTTCCTGATGAACTCAAATTCCTCCTGGAGAGCTTCTAAACGATTTATTTCCTGTATCCACTTCCTCTGTGCCTTGCTGCTCTCTGTGAGGACATTTGCATGGTACAGTAGGATCTCAGTCTTTTGATGTGCAATTATCATCTGCAGAAATGACTAATCAATTAAGGACAGTCACTCCCAGGCTTTCTATTTATTTCTTTCTCATTGAAACCAGAGCAAATGTGCCCTTTTTTCACGGGGAAATGATGTTTTTTTCCAGACGTGCCTGCTGAAAACTTCCCAGCGGATCTGAAAATGACATCATGCCCTTCTTGGTCCCTGCTGTTGTCACTGTCAGCGCTGAGCTGGCCCTGCTGCTGACAACAAGTCCCTGTCACCAGCTCTGCCAGCTCAGCGGTGCCAGCAGGAGCAGGGACTCACCAGGAATGGCTCAGACCACACTTGGAGAGCAGCTCAGGCAGGTAAAAAGTGCCCAAAGTGAAAGCAAGAATGAAGACAGTCCACCTTAAAGGTGGTGAACCCTGAGGGGAGAGAGGGACTGACTCTTTACAAGGACATGGAACAACAGGACAAGGAGAATGTCTTTAAGCTGCCAGAGGGCAGGGTTGGATGGGATATTGGGAATTAGGAATTGTTCCCTGTGAGGGTGGGCAGGCCCTGGCACAGGGTGCCCAGAGAAGCTGTGGCTACCCCTGGATCCCTGGAAATGTTCCAGGTTGGAGCAACTGAGACAGTGGAAGGTGTCCCTGGCCATGGCAGGGGTGGAATGAGATGATCCTCAAGCTCCCTTCCAACCCAGCCCATTCCATGATTCTGTGATCGGCCCAACCTTCAGCAGCTGAGGGGGCAAATGGATTTCAGAGCAAGGAGCCAAGGGACAAGGAGGTTCAGGTCCTTGTCACCTGCATGTAAGGACAGGCAGATGCACTTGGGAAGGGGCTGTGCCCGAGACCTTTGCAGGTGAGGGGCTGGCCACTGTCACCATCATGGCACCCTGAGGAGCAGAAGGAATCTTCCACGCAAACACCCTCTTCTCTGCCTGCTCCCCCACTGCTCCCAGAGCCCCTGGTGACTCTGAGCAGGGGCACAGAGCTGGGGGTGGCCTGGAGGCTGAGCTGGAGCTGAAAGAGAAGCGGAGCTGTTTTGTAACAGCCTCCCCTGGGGACGGATCACACCACGCCGGGAGCGCCTCCGGAGACGCGCGGCAGGCACGGAGGTGACCAAATGAATTGACACCAGGCAATTCTCAGTGGAGCTCCAGAGACAAAGTAATTGAAAATAAATGAAGGAACATGACACCTGGCTGGCAGATCAGTTATCTATAGCGTCCCTTTCCTGAAATAACTGCCTCCCGAACTCCGTCCGCCGAGGCAAAACCAAGGAGATGCTCACGTAAAATAGGCCACTCCAGCAGGGACCTGGAGGCCCCTTTATTTTTAATGGAAGCTGCCAGAAGGGTTAATTGGATGGTGCATGGCAGTGCCCTCCATCTGGGGATCGCCTGCCCTTGCCACTACCACCAGGAATGTTGAGGATGAGGTGCCCCATCACTCCTGTCCTTGGGCAGCACTCGGGGCACAGACCAGTGCAAGAGGAGTTTTCCTGCTTCTCCAGCCCCAGACATGCCAGGGTGTGCTGCTCACCCCACAGGTTTTGGGTAATTAGGATTGGGGGTGAGTCATCAGCACATCTACGCTCAAAAATGCCCCAAAATTCCTCTAAGAGGGTCCTGCAGAAGCCACTGACCCCAAACTGCAAGGGTTGTTCAAAAGTGCTTTTGTTCCTGATGGGACTGAGCTCCTGCAGAGCCTGGTCTGGGCAGTCCTGACCCTGTGGAGAGCTGGAAGCAAAGGTGAGGAGAAAGGAGCTCGTGGGAGGTCTGGTGTGCACAGCCCTGCCAACATAACCCTGGGGTCAAACCATCAACAGGAGCCAAAATGCAGCAAATCCCAGATCACCCACTGGCCTCTCCATTGCTGAGCCAGGGTCACAGCTTCCCCCTGCAGCCCTGGGCAAGGGGACATCCCATAACCATGGAATCATAGGGTACCCCGAGCTGGAAGGACCCACAAGGAGACCATTGATTGAACTCCTGGCCCTGCACAGACAGCCCAACAATCCCACCCACCATCCCTGGGAGCGTTGTCCAAACTGTCCCGGGGCTCTGGCAGCCTCGGGGTTGGGACCATTCCCTGAGTCAGGAATGATGAGCCCAGGGCCCAGGGGCCCAGGCAAGCAGAGGGGTGACTGTGGCAATGCCACACTGTGTCCTGCACCCTCTGGAGGGCTGGGCTTGTGCTGGGGAGCAGATTTATCCTGGCTATGGATATTGGCACGAGGCAAGATCTCTGCCCACAGGAAATGGCGTCTTCCCGAGGGAAGGGTCTGTGTCCCCCCAAGGGAAGGGGTGTCTTGGTGACTTGCAGGCATTGGCACCACCAGCTTGGCCCTGCCATTGCTCTGCCAGCACTGTGGGGATGGGGCCCACAGCAGCAAATGGAGAAGATCCTGCAGACACCTTTTCCCTGCCCATTCCCAGGGGAATGGTTTGTCTTGAACCTCACTGCTCTGGTTTTCCTCCCTGGCAAAGGGAAGCTGGGTTAAATCTCCCTTTGGGAGCAGCCCCATCAAAGCCCTTCTGTCCCAAGGAGACACCACCTGCTTTTCCCTTTTCATCTGTTCTCCTTGTTCCGAAGATGAAAGCAGCCAGGACAGAAAGCAGGTGCTGTACCTTTTGAACAGAGAAAAGGAGAAAATAAATGGCATGGGGAAGGTCTGGGCCCAAAAAAAGAGTGGCCTTCAAATGAAAGGGCCTGGAGACAGCCCAGCTCACACAGCCCTAGCACAGGGCTGAAGGATCCCCACCATTCCCTATCACCTGGGGCAGCACAGGGCTGCAGCTCACTGGGACCCCTTCCTTGGAATAAAACTTGGCCCCACAAGGGCTTGAGCTTTGGGGAGAGAAACCAGGTGCCCTGAGCCCTCCTGTCAGGGTTCTTCGGGGGCCTTTGATGGGTCCTTCCATTGCAGTG